>NC_140231.1:7898551-8506051 GCF_951802725.1 Rutilus rutilus | reverse complement strand
AAGGGGGAAAAAATTATTATAATTTAAGACTGAAGACTTGTCGGAAATGACATGCAAAACTGTGTTTTACCAGTAATAAATTAACTTGTGAGTTTATATGTTTGTGTTTCAGGAGCTGCCAATGCCAGATTATCCTGCTTGACTGCAATGTCAAGTGTCTGATTCTGCTAAAAATGTGTTAAACATTTGTTAAAAAAAGTTAAACAATGCAGCCAAGAACAAAAAGATTTAAAAAAAATAAAGAAATTAATAGCTTCTTATGATGTTGTTTGGTGTTTTTCATTTTAAAAGGATTTTGCATGCATATTATTGGTAGGCCTAACTTACATGTTTGGCCCCTGACATGTGCTGTTATGACTGTCATACTGTAGTACCGGTATAATGTGATTATTAGACCCCCGGTATAATGTGATTATTAGACATGACTAATGAGTGATCATCAGATTCAACAAACATTCAGCTAGCCTCGCGCTGTTTACATCTTTACATCTGATTTTTGTAACTTCATCTACACACATCTATGTATGTAACGCTATAGCTGTTATCCAACCTGAGAGGCGTCGTCGAGATGTCCGTGTCCATGGTTGTGTTCCACACCGTCAACCTCCACCTCAAACACCCCTGCCATCTTTACACTCACAAGCCGACGTTCAAGACACTTCCGGGTTACACGCTGCCTTCGTCTTCTTCGTCTTCCTCTTCTTTTTCCGGTTTTGTGGCAAAAAAACGTAATACTGCGTATTTCCGCCACCTACTGAGATGGAGTGTGGAGCATCGATGTTAATAAAAGGGGGAATACTCAATTATTTTAAAGGAACACGCCGACTTTTTGGGACTTCAGCTTATTCACCGTATCCCCCAGAGTTAGATCAAGTCGTACATACCCTTTTCATCTCCATGCTTGCAGTAACTCTTTCTGTCGCACCCATCCCTAGCCTAGTTTAGCACAAAGACTGGAGGTAAACAGCTCCATCTAGCATACTGCTCCCATTAAGTGACAAAATAACGTCAACATTTTCCTATTTACATGTTGTGATCCCATATGAAAAAAAACCTGCATGGTTCATATACAGCAACCATATATCTTCCTTACTTAAATCAGCCAGAATTACCTTCTGTGTTTCATATAAGGCCAATATATGTCCTATACAAAATCAGACCGATTATGGCCACTTTCATACTAAATAGCACACATACAACTTGTAGGGGATTTTTGCGTTATATATGAATACTGTTAAAAGACTTATATGAGTTTTACATGACAAAAGTATGCAAATGAGTATGGTATTAGTAGAAATATATAAAACTCATATAAAATTCATATATAAATCATTTAAAGTTCTTATATTGAATCATATGCTAGTCAAATTAAAGTCATATAGAATTTATACACATTTTGTGTCATTTGTTTATGTGTTTCATACAGATTTCATCTGATTCACTTATATGCAGTTGGCAAATTTTTAAAGGGATACTCCACTTTAAAATGAAAATTCTGTCATCATATACTCACCCTCATGTTGTTTCAATCCTTTATGAATTTCTTTCTTCTGCTGAACAGAAAGGAAGATATTTAGAAGAATATCAGTAACCAGACAGTTTCTGGTCTCATTTCCTACTATGGAAGTCAATGAGACCAGAAACTGTCTGGTTACTGATATTCTTCTAAATATCTTCCTTTCTGTTCAGCAGAAGAATTCATACAGGATTGAAACAACATGAGGGTGAATATATGATGACAGAATTTTCATTTTAAAGTGGAGTATCCCTTTAAATTGTACACAGTGCAGAAGCCGGTTCGAGGATTACTAGCTGTCAGAATATCACTGACCTTTATGAAGACTGTTCATTTTCCTACAGGATTTGAAAGAGCAGTTATAAAGCAATGACATTGTAAGACAGTGCATTACATTAATTGTGAACTGTCTGGGCCTGTTGTTTGTGAACAAATCATAACATATTATTGCAAATGAACAAAGTTGAGTCAAATATGTTTCTAGAACAGTGATTAAAATGTTGAAAATTGGCAGGAATATGCTTTTGTATATGAACTCTGGTGGTGATTCACTCAAAAAACTTTTAATATTATTTACTCATTTTTTTTTGGTGAAACATTTTTACACTTAGAATATTGATTCGATTTTTAAGCAGTGAAATAAATTACATACACTGTATTAACTGAGTAAATGTAAGTAAAACTAATTAAATAGATCTGAGTAACTGCATTTGGTATGCAGTTGTGATCATAGGTACTAAACCTATGCGCGTGAACTCGACAATCGACTACTGTGGACTTCGACCGAAAACAGGATGTAAATACAGGTATGTGCGCTGGCTGAATAAACATCATTTTTTATATATTTCTTTCACATCTACTGCAGTCAGATTCACCCGCGTTCACTCCGAAGGAATCACTCACATGACCTGTGCACTTGTAATGACACATCAAGGATGTTAAGAGGCTAAAAGCAGGTTTAAAACTTGCCCCATTGAAGTCAACAGGGTGCAAATTTTAAAACGAGGATAACACGGTGCAGGCAACACCGATTTTTGTCGTTGTTCTCTGTACTGACAGCACTCCAAATGTACAAAAAAATGAGCTCAATGTTAAAATTGACCGGAGTTCTCCTTTAAGTGCAGCAGGCTATATATTGCAGCAGGCTTTGGGAACATTTAATATTGAACAATATTATTGATCTGCATGCATTGACACCATTATATGAGAACTGAACTGAGCTGGACGATGACATCACAGTTTTCTGAGTGGCTATGTACATAAATGAACTAAATTAATAAATTTTTACAACAAAAATGCACCATCGCTGAACTTACTTAAGCTGGACTATGACGCTATTTTCTTTGAAATCTGCTGTATAGCAAACTTTGTTGCATTATTTCCCTGTTATCACTGTAAAGCTGCTTTGAAACAATCTATATTGTAAAAAGCGCTATATAAATAAAGGTGACTTGACTTGACTTGACACAGTCTGTGATGACGCGTTTGGGTTAATCAGTATCGTAAATCTAATCCTGCAAAGTTTTTTACATTTTCATTTTTAAAAGATGGAATGTACATTTATAACACTATACTTAGTACTATTTTACCTTTGTGTGATATAAAACAGCTTAATGTTGTTATTTACGAGTGCACGATACCACATGAGGGCTCGAAAGCCAGGTGAAATCCCACCATAGTGAAAGAGGCAGACGTGGAAATCATGGAAAGGGGGAAATCTGTCCAGCAAAAAGAGCTGAGTGCCGGAAATGCAGTAAAAATGGTCATTTCGCTCAAATTCTCTGCAGTTTGTATAACCAAAGAAGTCCATGATGTCAGCAAACTACAAGAGGGAAGCAATATAACACTTCCTGAGTGAGTTAACTCTTTTTTTTTTAAGAACTTTATTGAACAATATAAACAAACATAAATGGCCTGTACAAAATATGAAATGTCTTAATCAGACAACAGACAAGCATCATAGCATAAGATAAAGAAAATATAAAGAAATAAAGAAGTAAAATAAAGAAATAAAATAAAAAATGTAAGAGTAAATAATAAATAAAGAAATAAAAGACTCCAAGATCCTCTATCAAAGTAGGTAAGATTAAGGCATTCTTTTTCTTCATTAATTTAACGATAAGAACGATAAGAAGTAATGACACAGTTCCTTATGAAAAACGTAAAAAGTTTGGAAGTGTTTTCAGGAATCTATCTTGTGTAAAAAAGTATTTCCCAAGAATAATAAATGTGTTAACTGGCAGGTCATGTGTTTCATCTTTCATAAACATACCAAATATTATATTTTCCTTTGTTAATACAGGTAAATCTTCACATTTAGGAAATAACCAGTAATGCAAATCCTCCCAAAAGGCACAGGCAAATTTACAATCATAAAACAGATGTTCTGTTGTTTCAATCTGATCAACACAAAAAGAGCAAATCAACATCTTAAAAATTCTCTAGATGGATACACTCCATTAATCATTTTAAAGTGCACTTCTTTTGCTTTTGGTGCAACTGGAAATGTAAGATATCTTGTTCTTAAAATCTTAACACTGGTAAAATATTGAAAGATTGAATTTTTATTTGAAGAAAAAGGATATAATTCCATAACAAAGGCTTTCCGAATTGTAGCATTGGATAAATTTAGGTAAGTGAGAGAAACTCCATTCACCAAAAGCTTAGGAAGACAGGGGGTTACATTACTTTAAGATAAATTGAAAAGATTGTGGGATTGCTTTTATAATGTTATCATACTGTTTTCTGTCGAATAAATACAGTTTTGAACAGAAAGTCTCAAAAGACACAATAACTCCGGTATTATCTAATATATGCATCACAGACCATATTCCTTTCTCCCACCAATTTTTGTAACATAAAGATTTATTCCTAAATACCACATATCTACAATTCCACAAAGGGATGTTGTGAGGACTGAAATTATGCTTATAGATAATTTTCCAGTAAAGTAAAACCTGTTGATGAAACACTGTTTTTAAGGTCATAATCACATCTAAGGAAAATATTTACGCCTCCTAATTTCATAAAGATTTAATTGGGGATATGAAACCAAAAACTATTTTAATCTTTCAAAAAGGATCTTAGCCAATTCTTTTTAATAGTACCATTAATACATTCAATATCGATTGCTTTCATCCCTCCTTCATACTCTTTTACCAAAATTCCTTTTATAATGTAGTGTTTTTTTTTCCAGATAAAATTGAAGTTGACTTGATTTATAGCTTTTATTGCATTCTTAGGAAATTAGATAGAGTAAGATGGATAGATGAGTCTAGAAATGCATTCCATTTTTGTTAGTAAAATTCGGCCAATAATAGAAATGTCTCTTTGAGACCACAAATTCAAATAAAATTTACACTTATATTCCAGATGTTTAGATTATGAGGTATTATCCTTTGTAATGTGTATACCTAGGTATTTAATATCTTTAACAGGAATATTGTAAAAAGTTGAAGTTATGAATTGGTAATAATTCACTTTTTTTTTTTTCAGATTTAATTTTAAACCAGACACCAAAAAAAAAAATTGTCAACTTAAAAAAATAAGGCAACTTATCGCAAGCTCTGGACGGGTCAAAATGGAGGACTTTAGAAACGATGACGCAGAAGCTCACGCTCGGCTCTATGATTGGTGTCATCAGTCATGGAGTATACACAGGTAATATTCAGTACCAGTAAAATCCAGGGGGGCAGCGTTTCATATTATGTTGAAGCTTCCCCGGGCGCCGCCATTGGCTATCAGACCATCACCTGCTGTTAGCATCCCATTGACTCCCATTCATTTTGGCATCACTTTGACAGCGAATAACTTTACATCTGAGGCGTTTAAAGACTCCATTTGTCCATTATTTATTTCTAAAGAAACACGAAAATGTATAAAAGGCTCCATTACCTTGTATCTTACGTTATGGCCCTGTAGAAGCAGTTTTTGTAAAAATAGGCTAACGATTGCGTCATACCAACGCGACTCTCTGTCGCACAGTAGAGAGATTACCGTATGGACAGGAGGAGAAGCTCGCTCGCAATCGGGGGGACGTGGAGGCAAAATGGCAAAGTAATTAATCAGAATACTTAGCAAAAGTTTCTCCTGCTCCAGCTCATGGACACCTCCTACTCACACTCTCCGTCTCTGCAAGTTTCGGAAGGGAATGATTCAGATTTCGCTTGGCACAGCTACTAGAAGACAGATGGGTTGCTCACGTCACATCTACGTCGTCAAGCTCAGTGTGAGTCTGCGCAGTACGCTCGACCATCAGGAAGTTTGTGCTTCTAATTGACTTCACTTGCCTCCGTTGAATCCAATGGGGTCGCTGTGTCCAGTTTATATACTGTCTATGGTAAAATCCACCGGCTGGAACAGTTTCTCACAGTAAGAAACTGCCGCGTCAGGCGCGGAAAACGCGTGCATGCTAGAAATAGAACCAACGCCTATTTTTCATGCCAGTATGCAAGCGTGTTGGAAGCGTTTCCAGGCAAAATAGAATAGGAAAAGATGTTTATATGTCATTTTGACACAAATATATGTTAATAAATGATATTTTGATGTTTGAAAGCATTTTTTTTACAGTCTATGTTTGAAAGTCTCTAGGTCACAGGTGTCAAACTCAGTTCCTGGAGGGCCACAGCCCTACACAGTTTTGTTCCAACCCTGCTTCAACACATACACACCTGCAGTTTTCAAATAAGCCTGAAGGACTTGATTAGCTGATCAGGTGTGTTTAATTAGGGTTAAAGCTAAACTCTGCAGGGCTGTGGCCCTCCAGGAACTGAGTTTGACACCCCTGCTCCAGGTTTACACCGGCACGCGCATGCCCAGTGTTGGTGAATGGTCACGTGAATGGTGAATGGTCACGCGTTTTCAGTCGTTTTAATGTGGATGGAGATCAATTCTAATACGCAGCTAAAACGCTGGTGTGGACGGAGATCGTATTCGTTTTAATTCTCCGTTTCTAAACGAAAACGCAGTATAGTCGAGTCCCAAAATAGATAAATAGCCCTGGATAAGATGCAGTAGGCATTTTTGAGGAAAAGTACTTCAAGTGTTGTTTCTATATGATTTTCTTTCAAATATTTTTATTAGAGCACATTTTCACAACTTTATATTATCTACATCATACACAAGAGTATAATGTATATCCACATAGAAATGTGTGCATTTTTTTTGAACATACAACAATGGAAAAGAAGAACAGAATCAACAGATAGACATACAGAGTACAGAAAAAAAAAAAAAAAATAATAATAATAATAATAATAAAAAAAAAAAAAAAAAAAAAAAAAAAATACAAACCTAAATAAATCCCGCTTCCCCACCCTACCCAGCCTTATCCTTCCGTCTAGATAAATACTTTATTATAGTTAGAGGGAAACATTAATTTCCACTGCCAGGTGTGAGAAAGTGAATGAGAGGTGACCACACTTTTTCAAAGTGTGGGAGTTTATCCATAAGAATATATTTTATTCTCTCTAAGTGGAGAGTGTTAGTAAGATCACTAAGCCACATCTTTGTGGAGGGTGTTTCTTTATTTTTCCAATGCATGAGAAGTAGTTTCTTTGCGGTGATGAGACTATAGGACAGGAGGCATTGTTGGTAATTGTTTAACCTTTTAATATCATCTGAAATTCCTAAAATAATAATGAGTGGATTAGGCTCCAATTGTATGTTAAGTATCCTAGAAATTAAACTGAAGATATTAAACCAAAAGATCTTAACCTTGGGACACAGAACGAAGCTGTGAAGCAACGTGTCTTCTGCAACAAGGCATCTGTCACAAAGAGGGGATATCTCAGGGTATATTTTGTGTAATCTCTCCTTAGAATAGTGAAGACGATGTAGAATCTTAAAGTGAATTAGGCAGTGCCTAGCATTATTAGAACATCGATGTGTATGTTCCAAACTCTTTTCCCATAGAGGGTCTGGGATCACAGTGTTCATTTCTTCCTCCCATTTTGTTTTTATTGAAGTGGAGATCACTGGACTGATAGACTGCAAAGTGTCATAAATATAAGATATCGATTTTTCTGAGCAAGACATGGGCCGGAGGCATCGATCAAGACAAGAGCCTGAGAAGGTCTCAAAATTTTGCAAATGTTTTCTTACATAGTTTCTAATTTGCAAGTATCTAAAGAAACTACTACCCGGTATATTATATTTACTCTGTAATTGTGCAAAAGATGCAAAAATGCCATTAATGTATAACTCTCCTATTGTATGGATGCCTCTGTTCATCCAGAGATTAAAAGTATTATCAAGAATGGATGGAGGAAATGTAGGGTTTCCAGTGATAGGTAATGCATAAAATATGGGTTTCAACTTAAAGTGTGATTTGATTTGTTTCCAAATACGCACTGTACTGTGGATCATCACATTGCTATTGTACAAAGACTTCTCAATAGTGTAAGGTGCCAGAAGGATGGCACCTATAGAGTTAGGCTGGCATGCCTCTTGTTCTAATTCGAGCCAGTTTGGTGGGGTAGCAGTGTTATCCAGCCAGTACGCCATAATCTTGATATGTGAGGCCCAGTAATATGATAAAAAATTCGGGAGTGCCAAGCCTCCTTCTATTTTAGATTTACAGAGGTGTTTCTTGCCTATTCTGTGGGTTTTGTAGTCCCATAAGAAAGGGAGCACAATCGAGTCAATTTTTTTAAAGAAAGATTTGGGGAGAAATACTGGAATGTTCTGAAATAAATATAGTAGTTGGGGCAAGAAAATCATTTTGATGGCATTCACTCTGCCAAGTAATGAGATTGGCAAAGTCTTCCAGAACTGTATATTTGATTGTAATTTAGACAGCAGTGGTGGGAAATTCTCCTTAAATAAATTAGAGTGGCATTTTGTAATCTGAATTCCTAAATACGTAAATTTTTCTAAAGATACACTAAAAGGGAGGTTCTGTAACCAGGCAATATTCCGCACCTGCATGGGCATTAGCTCGCTTTTGTTCCAATTTATCCTGTAACCAGAAAAGGTCCCAAATGAATTTATTTTATCGAGTAATTGTGAGATTGTGACTTGGGGTTGAGAGATAAATAATAAAACATCATCGGCATATAGTGAAATTTTGTTTATAGATTTTTGTGTATTATAACCATGAATTAAAGGGTCTGAGCGGATACTCTCGGCAAGGGGTTCGATTGCTAAAGCAAAAATTAAGGGGGAAAGAGGGCACCCTTGTCTAGTTCCTCTATGTAGTCTGAAACGGGGGGACAATATTTGATTAGTCAGTATCTGTGCACAGGGGTTGTTGTAAAGAAGCTTTACCATTGATATGAATTTTTCTCCAAAATTAAATCTCTTTAAAATTTCAAATAGATACGGCCACTCGACTTGGTCGAATGCCTTCTCAGCATCGAGTGAAAGGATGGCTAGCTCTTCTTGTGGTCTATTAGTAGCATACATGATATTAAATAAACGTCTAAGATTGAAAAAAGAATTTCTACCTGGTATAAAGCCAGTTTGGTCTGGATGAACTAATTTATCTAAAAAGGGGCTCAATCTATTGGCCAAAATTTTAGAAAATAATTTCCCATCTTGGTTTAATAGAGAAATAGGTCGAAAAGAGCCAACCTCTTCTGGATCCTTACCCTTTTTATGTATCACTGTAATAACCGCTTCTGTTAAAGTAGGAGGAAGGACACCATCCGTGTGGGCTTGAGTGAACACCCTATGTAGGTATGGGCACAGGGTTACATTAAATTTTTTATACAGCTCTCCTGGAAGGCCATCAGGGCCTGGAGCTTTATTACTTTTGAGTGAAGTAATAGCTTTTTTAACTTCTTCAACAGAAATTTCAGAATTCAGCTGAGCTGCCTCATTTTCATCTAGTTGGGGGAGATTGCACTTATTTAAGAAATCTTGCATAGCTGTATAGTCTGTATTACTTTTGGAAGTGTACAAATTTTTGTAGAATTGGAGAAATCGATCATTAATGTCCTTGGGTTTGATCAGGATCTCACCTTTATCAGATTTAATTTTATGTATCGTGCGATCATTTTCCTGTTTTCTGAGTTGCCGGGCTAAGAGTCTATGTGGCTTGTCATTAAACTCAAAATGTTTTTGTTTTGTATATAAAAATGCCTTACTAATCTTTGCCGAGAGTATCTTGTTATATTCATATTTTAAGGCAGATATCTTTTTGTGCAAGTCACTGGAGGGAGTTTTGGCATTCTCTTTATCCAGGAGGTTAATTTGGTTATCTAGTTCGAGTAATCTAGCTTTGTTCATTTTCCTTCTAGATGCTTCAAATGAAATTATAGAGCCTCTAATAAATGCTTTGAATGCCTCCCATAGAACAGTAGGGGTGGTTTCTGAATTATCATTAGTATCAAAGTAAAGGGATATCTGAGATTTTAAATAATCACAGAACTCCTTTTCGGTTAATAAAAGAGGGTTTAGCCTCCAGTTCAACTGTGGCTTCACAATGTTTTGAATATTCAGAGTACACGTAAGGGGACTGTGATCTGAGATCAAAATGTTGTGGTATTTCGGATTTACAGCATAAGGTGTTAGTTTTGCATCTATGAGAAAATAATCTATCCTGCTATAAGAGTTATGTGTTGCAGAATAAAAGGAGTAATCCCTAGCTGTCGGGTTGGCTATTCTCCAAATGTCAGACAGATTAGTATTGTTGATAAATGTATTAAGAAAGACACTTGAATTACTCTTCTCTGCTCTGCGAGTGGAAGATCTGTCCAAATACGGATCTAATACGCAATTGAAGTCCCCTGCTATAATCAAGTTCGTCTGGGATAAATCTGGAATAAGAGACATTGCCTTCTGAAAGAATGATGGATTGTCTATATTTGGAGCGTATATGTTCATCAAGGTGAGAGGTGTAGAATATATTTCCCCAGTTACAATCAGAAATCGACCTTCCTTATCAGATATTGTATCTTTGTGAATGAAGGGAACACCTTTCCTTATCATAATTGCTGTACCTCTTGCTTTAAAATTAAATGATGAGTGGTATACATTATTAATCCATTTACACTTTAACCTGATATGAGAGTCTTTTTTCAAGTGGGTTTCCTGTAAGAATATTAGATCTGGTGCCAGTGATTTAAGATGGGCAAAAATTTTACCTCTTTTAATTGGATTGTTAAGTCCACGCACATTCCAGCTAGCTAAGGTTACACCCCTCCTTCCTTCTCTTGTATTCAGATCATTTTGTATTGGCATATCAGAAAAAAAAAAATAGAGTGAATAACTGTTCCAATTAGTACACTTTCAAATTGTGATTTTATAGTAGTAAGACGGCTAAGTCCCACCCACCCCTTCCCCATCCTATAAACTCTTTTAAACCCTCTAGAACAAACTGAGTAAACAAAGAATAAGAACATTCCTAGCCAGTACTAAACAAACGTATGGCACGAAAGTGTTTCGGGAAGTGTTAAAATAAAAATAAATAAGAAAAGAAATTAGTCTAACCAAAAAACTATTACTTCCCTGAGCTGTTACTGTTAACCTTTGTTAACCTAGTAACTAGAGCTTCTCAAATAGCTCGTCAGAATAATTTGAATAAAACAAAAACATACTGTAGGGTATAAAACGATGTGTAGCCTAACGCACAGTCTCACCATATTTTGATGGATTGAACCCGTATATTAGTATAACTGCTCTGTCCACATAGCTGGGCCACCTGGTGTGTCACTTCCTCTGTCAATATCTATTGTGGCTGTCCAAAGTGTTTCTCAGCGTAATCTTGAGCTTCCTTCGGGTCGGTGAACGACATTTTCACTCCTCCGTGTGTCACCATCAGCCTGGCAGGGTAAATCAGTCCGTATCTGACGTCCGATCTTCCTCGTAACATTTCTCTAACTTTAGTGAACGCCGCTCTCTGTTTGACCACAGAAGGAGGGAAATCTGGAAATATGTGTATTTTCCGCCCTTGGTATTCCAGCTTGTTCTTTTCTATGGCCCTACGTAGTATTTCCTCACGGACGTGGTAGTAGTGAAGTCTTAAGATGAAGGGTCGTGGGGGGTCCTCTGATTTCGGTTTCTGGCGGTTTATCCTGTGTGCGCGATCTATCAGTGGTTGCTCCGGCAGAGACAGCGCTTCGGATAGGAGTTGTGAGATGAACTCTCTGGGCCGCGGCCCCTCTTTTCCCTCCGGTATTCCTATAATCCTAATATTGTTCCGTCTGGAGCGCGCCTCGAGGTCCTCACATTTTTCATCCAGATGTTTAACTTTAGTTGTCAGATGATCCACTGTAGATTGCAGTGTGGAGAGGATGTCAGAATGGGATGAAGCGCTTTCTTCCAGCTCTTTTAAAGCGGTCTCGTGTACTGCTGATATGCCTCTCAGCTCAGAGATAGATTTCTGGACGTTTTCATTAAGTGATGAAATCTCGCCCCTGATAGTAGCAGAAACTTCTGTGATGCGGTTTTCTATGGTGGCACAAACCTCTGATCTGATCCGGTTTACATCTGCACTTAAAGCAGCGATGGCCGCGAGCACCGTCTTATTAGAGGGTTCATCCACAGTGCTGTCATCAGCCTCCGGGGCCTCCGAGCAAGGCGCGCTCGAGGTCTCTGGGCCTGTCTCAGGTGCCTCGCTTTTCTTGACTTTCGGTTTAACCATTGTCGAAACCGAGCAGAATACTTGGTTCCGGTGATTACCGCGACGTTTATGTTCTTCACAAAGTGGGTAACAATCGATGATTTTGCGTTTTTGCTCAGTTTTTTGACGGATTTTTGACGAGCTATCTGGAGGTGCGTCTTAGCCTTCCATTGCTCGCTAGCGCCCCCTGTTTCTATATGATTTTTAGGTGCTGAATCCATTTCTGCCGTATAACAAGTTGTAAACATAATTGTTTTGGCATAAACAATAAAAACAAAATGGCTGCCAAAAAAAAAAAAAAAAACGTTTTAATGCATTTATTGCAGTTTAAACATTAAACATTATAACTAAACTATGCATTCTCAGAATATTTAAACATGTAAACAATGAAAAAACAACATTAACATGAAAGGGACAGTTTTTAATGGCTGCTGGAATTATGCCAAGGTACCAAGGTACACTGGGAAGCATATATCAGTGGAAATATGCAATTATGCCCAGCCCGAAGGGGGGAACTTGGAATACACATGACCCCAGGGGGCTGCATATTGAGAATCGCTGGGGTGTCCAGCCGCAGGTGGAATATTTCAAACCCAGGGGTGGCAAGGTGGCTTGCCGAGGGAAAGACACATGCTCAGAGATGCTTACAGTGGACTACACACGTGGGGGTCGCCCAGAGGCCGTGTTAGGTGTCGCCCAGCCTGCAGCTCTACAGATGTCTGTTAGCGAGGCGCCATGCGCTAGAGCCCAAGAGGATGCCACACTCCGGGTAGAGTGGGCCGTCACACCAAGGGGGCATGGTTGACCTTGCTGCTGGTAAGCCAAAGCAATGGCGTCCACTATCCAGTGAGACAACCTTTGCTTGGAGAGAGCCTTTCCCTTCAGCTTCCCACCATGACAGACAAAGAGCTGGTCTGAAGTCCTGAAACACTGCGTTCTGTCTACGTAAGCATGGAGGGTGCATACTGGACAGAGCAGTGCCAAGGCTGGGTCTGCCTCCTCCGAGGGCAGCGTTTGCAGGTTCACCACCTGGTCTCGAAAGGGTGTGGTGGGAACCTTGGGCACATATCCAGGCCAGGGTCTCAGGATCACGTAAGAGTTAGCCGGTCCAAATTCCAGGCACGCTTCGTCAACCGAAAATGCCTGCAGGTCCCCTACCCTCTTGATGGAGGCCAATGCAACCAGGAGCACTGTCTTCATTGACAGGAACTTAAGCTCCACTGATTGCAGAGGCTCACAGGGAGCACTCTGCAGAGCAGTTAAAACCACTGAGAGGTCCCAAGAGGGAACGAGAGGAGGGCGAGGAGGATTCAGTCTCCTCGCTCCTCTCAGGAAACTGATGATCAGGTCGTGCTTTCCAATGGACTTACCATCAACTGCATCATGATGTGTGGCAATGGCGGCACCATACACTTTCAGGGTGGAGGGAGACAGCCTTCGCTCCAACCCTTCTTGCAGGAAGGAAAGCACGACACTGATCGGGCCTTTCGTGGGTTCTTGAAGTTTAGAAGAACACCAGTTGACGAAGAGGTTCCACTTCAACGCATAGGCATGTCTCGTGGACGATGCTCTAGCGGAAGTGATGGTAGCCACCACCGCTGGTGGTAGGGTACTCAAACCTGCCTCGTCCCGTCCAGGAACCACACATGGAGATTTCAAAGATCGGGACGAGGGTGCCATAGGTTGCCCCGTCCCTGAGAAAGCAGGTTCTTTATCAGAGGAATTCGCCAGGGAGGTGCTGTCGCAAGGAGTACTAGTTCTTGGAACCAGGTGCGGTTGTGCCAATACGGGGCAACCAAAATTACCTGCTCCTCGTCCTCCCTGATCTTGCGCAAAGTCTGCGCAAGAAGGCTCACTGGGGGAAACGCATACTTGCAGAGGCCCCGCGGCCAGCTGTGCGCCAGTGCATCCGTGCCGAGCGTGCCCTCGGTCAGAGAATAAAACAGGTCGCAGTGGGACGAGTCGTGGGAGGCAAACAGATCTACCTGTGCGTCCCCGAACTGATCCCAAATCAGCTGAACCGACTGGGGATGGAGTCTCCATTCTCCAGCGAGAGGCCGAAACCGAGACAGATCGGCTGCACGGTTCAGGTCTCCCAGGATATAAATGGCTCAAAGCGACCTCAGATGCTTCTGACTCCATATGAGGAGGTGGCGGGCGAGTTACGACATACGACGGGAGCGCAGACCACCTTGTTGGTTGATGTACGCTACTGTGGCGGTATTGTCTGATTGGACTAATACGTGCTGACCCCTGAGCAACGCACAGAAGCGGTGCAGGGCGAGACGTACAGCCTGCAACTCGAGGCAATTGACATGCCAAAGGCGCTGGGGTCTTGTCCAGGAGCCTGCGGCAGCATGTCCATTGCACATGGCGCCCCAGCCCATTGTGGAGGCATCTGTTGATATAACAACATGCCAGGAAACTCGTTCTATGGGCACTCCAGCCCATAGAAAACTGAGGTTCGTCCACGGGGTGAAGGTCTGATGGCAGGTCGAAGTCACTGGGACTCGGAGCGAGTCGATTTCCATACCGAGAAAAGAGATCCTCTGCACAGAGCAGAGTTTGCTCTTCTCCCAGTTGACCCGAAGGCCCAGACAAGCTAGGTGCCGGAGCACTAGGTCCCTGTGTTCGCAAACCTTGTCTCGAGAGTGAGCTAGGATCAGCCAGTCGTCGAGAGGAACAAGGGCTGCCTCGACAACCTTCGTGAAGACGAGAGGAGACAGGGCTAGCCCGAAAGGGAGAACCGCGTACTGGTATGCCTGCCCCTCGAATTATATATATATATATATACTGGTATGCCTCATTTGCATATGTAAACATGACATTTCAGAAAACTTGTAATACAAAAAATGTCTGTCTCTATGTAAGTGAAAAACTGGAAAGGTTTTATGGTGATATCTATAACTTAAAAATGTTACCCTATACCCAGGGGGCAAAGGGGGTTTAGCAGACATGGGCTGCTGTAAAAGGTTGTCATATAAAAATGAAATCTATGATGTCTGAGGATCACAACCTGGGTGGCCAACCCGGTCAACAAGCTGCTGGAAACTTGTAATTAGGGTCAAAACAATGTTACCTCAAATTCGGCTTTAACTCCCAGAATCACCCAAACATGCTAAAACGGTTTAATTATATTCATGAATCGTGAGCCATATCTTCCTGATACTTTATGCTAGAAACAAACTGAGCACACCTTTAGAAAGAGTGGAAGATAAGCTTTCATCTGATGCCTTGATTGTACATGTAATTAGAATGTAAGAGTTAACAATGCCTCTTAATTCATAGGTAGGCAAAAAAAAAAGAAAAAAATATTGAACATTCCATTTGTAATCGGTAGCATTCTTTTCCCTTTGTTGTTGTTAAAATAAACAAATTACCATGTAAAGTTAACTTTTACTGGATGAAATCATATTTTGATTTTTTTTTTACTAACCAGACAGTCCTCATGGCCCATAACACATTTAGAGGGAATTCAATGTCAAGCCTATAATAGCCTGTCAATTCAAACAAGATCCAAGAAAGAAGTTTACCATTAACTGGTGTTAATTGTATAGTGCTCTGTTTCTGTATGTACAGTATATCGTTTGCATATTTATGCAATATCAATTATTTGTATTGCAATGTCTATTTCTAATATTCTTTCACAAGTGGGATAGCTTTATTTATTCTATTGAAATAAAAAAAAGGGATTTGAGGATTTTGGGTTAGGCTGGTTAGTGTTCAATCCTGGTGTTTGGAGTGTAAGACAAAGGTACTGACAACTAAATGCTGAAAGACTAAAACACACAGGAGTCATGTGTGGAGTAGGTTTAAAAGTATTTACTGATTAAAACTGTTACATTAAGTAGCAATTTGTACCAAAAAAAACAAACAAAAAAAAACGAAACAGACAAACAGATTACAATTCAGGGTGATAACTAATTTCTGTAATAATGTTTATACAATTTGTTTAGCTGTTTCGGAATCACCGCTGCTGTCGCTGCTCTAGTGTTTCAGCATGCTGTGTCCTGCTACATTTGGTTGCCAACCCCTAGCAACGGCATCCTACACTCACCTAAAGGATTATTAGGAACACCATACTAATACTGTGTTTGACCCCCTTTCGCCTTCAGAACTGCCTTAATTCTACGTGGCATTGATTCAACAAGGTGCTGAAAGCATTCTTTAGAAATGTTGGCCCATATTGATAGGATAGCATCTTGCAGTTGATGGAGATTTGTGGGATGCACATCCAGGGCACGAAGCTCCCGTTCCACCACATCCCAAAGATGCTCTATTGGGTTGAGATCTGGTGACTGTGGGGGCCATTTTAGTACAGTGAACTCACTGTCATGTTCAAGAAACCAATTTGAAATGATTCGAGCTTTGTGACATGGTGCATTATCCTGCTGGAAGTAGCCATCAGAGGATGGGGACATGGTGGTCATAAAGGGATGGACATGGTCAGAAACAATGCTCAGGTAGGCCGTGGCATTTAAACGATGCCCAATTGGCACTAAGGGGCCTAAATTGTGCCAAGAAAACATCCCCCACACCATTACACCACCACCACCAGCCTGCACAGTGGTAACAAGGCATGATGGATCCATGTTCTCATTCTGTTTACGCCAAATTCTGACTCTACCATCTGAATGTCTCAACAGAAATCGAGACTCATCAGACCAGGCAACATTTTTCCAGTCTTCAACTGTCCAATTTTGATGAGCTCGTGCAAATTGTACCCTCTTTTTCCTATTTGTAGTGGAGATGAGTGGTACCCGGTGGGGTCTTCTGCTGTTGTAGCCCATCCACCTCAAGGTTGTGCGTGTTGTGGCTTCACAAATGCTTTGCTGCATACCTCGGTTGTAACGAGTGGTTATTTCAGTCAAAGTTGCTCTTCTATCAGCTTGAATCAGTCGGCCCATTCTCCTCTGACCTCTAGCATCAACAAGGCATTTTCGCCCACAGGACTGCCGCATACTGGATGTTTTTCCCTTTTCACACCATTCTTTGTAAACCCTAGAAATGGTTGTGCGTGAAAATCCCAGTAACTGAGCAGATTGTGAAATACTCAGACCGGCCCGTCTGGCACCAACAACCATGCCACGCTCAAAATTGCTTAAATCACCTTTCTTTCCCATTCTGACATTCAGTTTGGAGTTCAGGAGATTGTCTTGACCAGGACCACACCCCTAAATGCATTGAAGCAACTGCCATGTGATTGGTTGATTAGATAATTGCATTAATGAGAAATTGAACAGGTGTTCCTAATAATCCTTTAGGTGAGTGTATGTAGCATGGAGCAGTTCTTCTGACAACCTTTAACCAGAGATGGGCACAAATACATCAAAAAGTATTTAATTAAAATACAAGTAATTTGTAATTTGAAAATACAAAAATATATTTTTTACAGTCTTCTGTAGTGTAAGTGTGGCGTTAGGTACGTGTAAGAGTCTAGAATATTGCAATATTATTGTTTAGTGCAGAAGATGCGCTTTTAACGTACATGTTGCCACATACTGTCATAATAAAAGATAATTACGCATATAACAATATATTTGTATTATTTACACAAAAACTAGTTAACGCTGCTGTGAGGGTGTTTCTAATAGCGCGGCTGTGACAAAGTTGACAGCTTTCTTTCTTCCGACTGCCATTATCTATTTTTTTACTCTTTTTGAAAGTTGTGAAAACACTGTTGTGGCGTTTTTCTTTTGCTATTTGAGCAAATTGGAACACAAAAATATATATTTAATGTAGTCTTTCATTCACTGCTATAGAAGTTAACCCAACTATGATGCCTTACACTTCTGAGAAACCCAGAAATGTGAACAGGGTCAATAGGATGTGTCACATCACGTGATTTACTTGCCAAAAACTGTGATAGGCAATTTGGTAGTCCTGTTTGTATTTTATGTCTATGGTCCTAGGGATAGTTCACCCAAAAAGGAAAATTAGCCCATGATTTACTTACCCTGACGTCATCCTAGGTGTATATTACTTTCTTCTTTCAGAAGAATACAATCAGAGTTATATTAAAAAGTGTCCTGGCTCTTCCAAGCTTTATAATGACAGTCAATGGGTATATTTTTCATCAAAGTGCATCTGTCCATCATAAAAGTGCATCTGTCCATCATAAAAGCATATCTATCCATCATAAAAGTGCATGTGTCAATCATAAAAGTGCATCTATCCATCATAAAAGTGCATCTGTCCATCATAAAAGTGCATCTGTCCATCATAAAAGTGCATCTGTCCATCATAAAAGTGCATCTGTCCATCATAAAAGTACATCTATGATGGATAGACACACTTTTATGATAGATAGACACACTTTTATGATGGACACATGCACTTTTATGATGGATAGACACACTTTTATGATGGACAGATGCACTTTTATGATGGAGACATGCACTTTTATGATGGATAGATGCACTTTTATGATGGATAGATGTACTTTTATGATGGATAGATACGCTTTTATGATGGACAGATGCACTTTTATGATGGACAGATGCACTTTGATGAAAAATATACCCATTGACTGTCATTATAAAGCTTGGAAGAGCCAGGGCACTTTTTAATACAACTCTGATTGTATTCTTCTGAAAGAAGAAAGTAATATACACTTAGGATGACGTCAGGGTAAGTAAATCATGGGCTAATTTTCCTTTTTGGGTGAACTATCCCTAGGACCATAGACATAAAATACAAACAGGACTACCAAATTGCCTATCACAGTTTTTGGCAAGTAAATCACGTGATGTGACACATCCTATTGACCCTGTTCACATTTCTGGGTTTCTCAGAAGTGGAAGGCATCATAGTTGGGTTAAATTCTATAGCAGTGAATGAAAGACTACATTAAATATATATTTTTGTGTTCCAATTTGCTCAAATAGCAAAAGAAAAACCCCACAACAGTGTTTTCACAACTTTCAAAAAGAGTAAAAAAAATAGATAATGGCAGTCGGAAGAAAGAAAGCTGTCAACTTTGTCACAGCCGCGCTATTAGAAACACCCTCACAGCAGCGTTAACTAGTTTTTGTGTAAATAATACAAATATATTGTTATATGCGTAATTATATTTTATTATGACAGTATGTGGCAACATGTACGTTAAAAGCGCATCTTCTGCACTAAACAATAATATTGCAATATTCTAGACTCTTACACGTACCTAACGCCACACTTACACTACAGAAGACTGTAAAAAATATATTTTTGTATTTTCAAATTACAAATTACTTGTATTTTAATTAAATACTTTTTGATGTATTTGTGCCCATCTCTGGTTAAAGGATGTCAGAAGAACTGCTCCATGGTACATAGGATGCCGTTGCTAGGGGTTGGCAACCAAATGTAGCAGGACACAGCATGCTGAAACACTAGAGCAGCGACAGCAGCGGTGATTCCGAAACAGCTAAACAAATTGTATAAACATTATTACAGAAATTAGTTATCACCCTGAATTGTAATCTGTTTGTCTGTTTCGTTTTTTTTTTTTTTTTTTTTTGGTACAAATTGCTACTTAATGTAACAGTTTTAATCAGTAAATACTTTTAAACCTACTCCACACATGACTCCTGTGTGTTTTAGTCTTTCAGCATTTAGTTGTCAGTACCTTTGTCTCACACTCCAAACACCAGGATTGAACACTAACCAGCCTAACCCAAAATCCTCAAATCCCTTTTTTTTATTTCAATAGAATAAATAAAGCTATCCCACTTGTGAAAGAATATTAGAAATAGACATTGCAATACAAATAATTGATATTGCATAAATATGCAAACGATATACTGTACATACAGAAACAGAGCACTATACAATTAACACCAGTTAATGGTAAACTTCTTTCTTGGATCTTGTTTGAATTGACAGGCTATTATAGGCTTGACATTGAATTCCCTCTAAATGTGTTATGGGCCATGAGGACTGTCTGGTTAGTAAAAAAAAAAATATATATATGATTTCATCCAGTAAAAGTTAACTTTACATGGTAATTTGTTTATTTTAACAACAACAAAGGGAAAAGAATGCTACCGATTACAAATGGAATGTTCAATATTTTTTTCTTTTTTTTTGCCTACCTATGAATTAAGAGGCATTGTTAACTCTTACATTCTAATTACATGTACAATCAAGGCATCAGATGAAAGCTTATCTTCCACTCTTTCTAAAGGTGTGCTCAGTTTGTTTCTAGCATAAAGTATCAGGAAGATATGGCTCACGATTCATGAATATAATTAAACCGTTTTAGCATGTTTGGGTGATTCTGGGAGTTAAAGCCGAATTTGAGGTAACATTGTTTTGACCCTAATTACAAGTTTCCAGCAGCTTGTTGACCGGGTTGGCCACCCAGGTTGTGATCTTCAGACATCATAGATTTCATTTTTATATGACAACCTTTTACAGCAGCCCATGTCTAATTTCCTAAAAAACAGGTGTTTTGCCCCCTGGGTACTATCCACCTGTAGTGTTTCGGCTGTGAATAATGCACCTATTGTTTCAATAACAATTACAAGAAAATGGGACCCTTATTTCAATGTTATATGGTGGATCCTTATTCAGGAGACATTGAACTTTCTAAAAATGTGGTATAACAACTTTTCCTCAAAAATGCCTACAGGGTTACACAATCTTGAAGATTCGGACCTGACTAGTAGTGTGGACGGGGCCTCAAACTGCGCATGCGTTTAGGGTTCAAACTGCGCACGCGCTAACAAAAAATGCGGACTTCAATGAAAACTAAAACGATTTAGTTTGAACAACAAAACATTGTACGTTTTCATAATTTAAGTAACGAATTTGTTGAATCAACTTAGTATGATGCATGAACACTTCCAATAAAAATATCTCAGTTCATTTGACTGTTTTATGTTTATTTGGAGAACTTTCAGTAAGTTGGCTTTTTTACAGTAGTTTGGAGAATTTTTGGACCTTGGTTAATGTTTTTTTATGGTTGTGTCATCACTCATCAGACAATTTTTCAAATTCAGAATTTTTTATAAGAATGGAAATCATTTCCGCTACAGCAATAAAGAGCAAGGGAGAGATGGGACAACCTTTGATTCCTTTATCAATTGAAAATCTTGAAGATGTACCTGAGGTAGGCTACTATAACTGAGCAATTAGTGTCCTTATAAATTAATTTGATAAAATTAATAAAATTCTCCTAATCCAAATAATTCTAAAGTACAAAACATAAAATTGTGTTCAAGTGTGTCAAAAGCTTTAAAAAAAATCTAAAAATAAAATAAAACCTTCATTCAAATAATTCTAATCCAATTAATCGAGCACAAGTCATATATTATTGTGAATTGAATGCCCATTTTAAAAAAACTGTCTGTGTCTCTGAAATAATCTGTGAAATTCCAGTTTTAATCTGTTTGCATAAATATGAGTTAAAAAATTAAAGTCATTATTAAGCAGGGTTCTAAGGTTGTCTATTAAATTAGGATTTTTCCCAGGTTTGGAGATGACTGATAATCCTTTGTTTCATAGTAGTTGGAAGAATGCGGGATTCAGATATTTCTTTTAACATAGGAAAAATAAGGTCTTTAATATGCTCCCAAAAATGCCTATAGAAGTTACTCGTTAATCTGAATCCAGGCGCGCTGGAAGCTGTTTCATGGAGGGGGGGCTGGGGGCTGGGTTGGAAAATATGTGACGTCATTATGTTGTGGCCAACGACAAGACATGACATTTCTCTGTACTGTGTTGTAGCCATTAAAGAAAACATTTAGTTTCATATTTATGTTTAAATATTATAGGCTAATGTTATTTTTTAATTTAATCGATGTTGATTATGAAAGTGAGCATATGCAGCATGAGAAAGATAAAGATACATCATGAGATGCAATATGACTGGAGACATGGAGTGGGTAAGACATGATTTTTACCACTTCATTGAGTTTTGTTTTGTAGAAAGACAATTTTTTGAAGATTTTCGTTTTGTATAAATTGTATCTTAATTTTGATCAATGTTTTATTAACCAATTGCCTGTAGCCTATTTAATAAATAAGACGCAAATATATAGCAGACAATGTAATAAGGCACCGGCATGATCACTTGCATTGCACGTGAACTGGAGGGCGCCGAAACTCAGCTTGTGCATCACAGATTTGAGAAATATGCTATAGGCTATCTATTATAGAAAGCTTGAAAAGTCTACTTTTAAACGAAACTATTCAAAACGAAAAGAAATGGGCTACTCTCTGATTATATCATATGAAATGTGTATTTCACATGCATTTCTCTCTGGCGTTCATGGCGAGTCCACATCGCCAACTCCATCTTTGCAGCGACACAGAAAACACCAGTTTATTAATAAACAATTAAATGTGTCCTTGCTATTTTGGACACATTCATACTTTTGCCGGTTCTTTGTGGCAAGCTTAATGCGTGCGGCCGTGCGCCTGAGTGCGGCTATATTATCCAATATTATGTACACGCTCATTATCCTGTATATAGCCTATTTAAGTAATACAATTAATATAAAGGGGCGATTTGTCCACTGATGGCTTAAATGAACAACTACTAAAAAAAATTTAGTCGGAGGCAGCCCTTATTCCACATATTTTGGTACCAGCAGGCTATTCTGGATTGAGCGAGCGACCCTGAGCGGAATGAGCGAGCGGAGCGGAATATTCAGAAATGCGCTCTCCACTCACGTGCTCTGATCGGAACAAAGCATGACAAAGTCAAACTTTATTTCATTTTCTCTGTAGCTTGAACACTCACGACATTAGGCATAAGAGAGTTAGTTAACGCTGTCCATTTATTTATTTTTATTTCACGTTTTTAAAGTACAATATTATATTAGTCCACTGTCCACAGCCCCCCACTTGGGGGTGCTGATGCTATGACGAGGGGGCTGTAGCCCCCGCAGCACCCCCCTTCCCGCGCTACTGTCTGAATCAGGTGATGTCTAATGACAAACACTTCATGGCTTTTTTGACTTCAACCATACTAATATATCTGCATCACATACATTTTTAAAACTCTCATCTACTTTGGGGATCCAATCCTTGATGAGATCAAAGAAAGCAGCAGCATCTGTGTGTGAATAAGAGGTGAATAACAGTTTATTGTAGAAATTGTAAATTTCCTTAGAAATCTTATCAGGATCTTTGCATTCTTGGTTATTAATTAGCAAAGACTTAACACATTACACTCTTGTCTCTTTTTATCCAAGTTACAAAAATATGAAGAGCTCCTTTCGCCCTCCTCTATCACCCTCGATCTTATAAATGCTCCTTTGGCTTTATCAACATAAATGTTGTCTAGCGAAGATTGTAAGAGAATAAGATTTTGTTTGTCATTTTCATTTAAAGAAGGAAAAATCCAAAAACTGTTTATTTCTTTAATTCATGGTTTAACTATACAGTTAAAGGTGCAGCAGAAACAATGGAGCTACTCAAGAGCTAAATTCAGAGACTAACCAGAAATCTAATATGGATTTCACTGAATCATTAGGCTTAAACCAAGTGAAAACTTGGATACCAGGGTTTTTAGCCCACCATACATCAATCAATTTAAACACACTACAAACGTTAAGCAATGTGGGATTATAATGGTGTCTTGTATATTTTGAAGGAGACCAATGACCACAAGTGTCCCTAACAGTGGTTAACATTTTCCCAGGAAAATTGTTTAAAAGTATAGCAACGCCTGCTGACTTATTAGAACCATGAGAGAAAAGTATTTTATCTCCCCACTGGTTTGACCAGAATTTTTCATCCATGTCAACAGAATGAGTTTCTTGGAGAAGAAATCATTGTGCCCTTTCATTTTTACAAAAAAAGGAACATTGATTTCCTTTTAACAAAATCTCTTAGACCCCTATGTCAAGTGAAACATAAGAGAGCATCTGTTTATGAGAAAACATATAAAAAAGGAAATAAGAAATAAGAGTTTTCTGAAAGTAAACATTCTTGCAAGGCCCCTATCAAGCATGATTAAATGTAATAAGATTAATTATAAAACAAACATTCTTTTCCTTAAATTAAAGTTCTAAAGTGAACAAACTTTAATAACTTAGTTTCAAGCTTTTCTACCTCTGAAGAAAAATGTGATTTTTTTTCTAAAGCTTTAAAGTATTTGTGTGAAAAGAGGCAAGGGATTAAAATACACTGATGTTGAATTAACAAGATAACAATTAAAGAATTTTCTTTTTTTTTTCCATAGTGATCATTAAACTGAGAACTCACTAATGTAATAACATGCCCTTTTAGCTAACAGTGTAAACAAGAAAGATGTTTCGGTTTGAAGAGAACCTATTAATAAAAAGTCTTTGAGGTATAAATCTCAAACCTGTAATAGTGAGAGGTAAATGACATGCTTTTGTCCAAAGCTCTGTCTAATCCAGAGTAACGTTAGCCCTGTTACCATTGATGTAGCCCACATGTCCTCTGTAGTACACATTCTGGCCTCCCGCTCTGGCTTGCTCCATTTTCGGCCACGCAGCTGCACAATCCTCTCTGTCAGCTTTGCAAAAGTCTTGCTTGAAGTGAATCCCCAGATCTTTGCAAATCTTAGAGTTTTTGGACAACTTCCAGATGGAACCCCGGTGGAATCTCATGGTGAACTGGATGATAAACCTGACGTTCTCTCCCCTCTTCCTTTCTCCCTGTTCTTACACATATCACAGAGTCGCAAACTGCCCAACTAAAGGAAACACTCATCACCATAATGGTGACCAACCATTTTCAATAAATCGTCAACATCTAAACCTCTGTTAATTCTCAATAAGAACTTCTGTAAATGTATGACAGAAATAAAGTCAATCTGGTTAGTAATAAGTAAAGCTGGTAATGCTGTTTGTGGAGTTGTTTAATCCTCCTCTGCTGAGATCTTGAGAGATTTAATGTCTTATTTTGTCTTCATTTGATTTCATCTAAGGCTGTGGCTGGAAGTCAGTTTTAGTTCTGTTGTTTCTCTTTCCTTCAGTGATTATGCTTGTTGACAGCAGGTGTTCATCATTAATGCCAAATCATCACTTAATTAATCACTTAAGTATCTCATTAACTTTAACTTTAACTCTGATTCAGAGTTATTTTAACTCTCTGTAGAGAGGGACCAAATGTTCAAATGTTTCCTTCCAAATGAGAAGAAAAAAAAGATGGATGAAAATGAGAAATGTGGGCTTGTGCTGCAAGCGGAGGCAGCCTCACGCTTGCTTGAGCTGCTGGAGCTGCAGGCCACTGAAAAGGGGAGGGGTTAGTAGCTGTCGTGAAAAAAGGTTGAACTGATTGGGCCTCCGTTGCTAGCGTCTGCAACAGGTGCTGAAGGCCACTGAAAAGGAAAATAATTAGAAACAGCGGGAGCAATAGACTGATATGCTGAGCGGCGGGCCTGGCTGCAACCAGCGCTGCAGCCTGCTGGTAAGGTCTGACAGCGGTGGAATCTGGGGCGAGGTCCAAGCTTGCTGAAGGCCTGCCGCTGCGGCCTGATGCTGGAAGCTGGATTTGGTGGAGCGAGAGGATGGTGTTGTCGAGCGAGGCCAATCCTGAGCCTTCGGGCTTCGTTTTGCCTATTGGACGTCTTGGGGGCTGGCTTGGACTTTGGAGAGAGGTTAGCTGATTGCAAGGTACAGTTCCGCTTTATTCATCCTCTGCGAGAACTGAACATCAGAATTGATCAGCGCTTGCCTCAATCCTATAACTGTCCACTTCCCAATAGGTGGAATTGATGGGACGGCCGAGCGATAGGAAGACGCTGGGGAGGAATTTTGATGCCTCGCCGGTGGAGCCGAGGGCTGGCCTCGGTGTCTAGGCGAGTGTGTAGCGGTTCGGGCAGGCCACCAGCCTCGCGAAAGAAGCCTGGGGCTCGGTTGTGATGTCAGGCGGAGAAGGAGTGGTCCTAGGGTCGGCAGATTGCGGCTGAAGATTCGGGGAGAGGTTAGACTCATGGTCAGATGGGTAGAGCTAGAGTTGTGACATGGTAGCAAAAAAGGGCGAACCAATATGCTGTTAAAATGTCGACGAACGGAGGTAAGTCTGCTGTATATATACCTCTTAATTCGTTGATTGGGTTGATTAACTGAATGTGCTCCACTCGTGATTAATTAGCTTTGATTAAATGAATGCGCTCCATAGGTGTTGTGTATGTCTAAATGCACAATGATCTTGTGATCAGTGATTTTTAAAGCGTAAAGATGTTACACCCTCTGGAGGTGTGTGAGCCAATAAGAAGTTGTTCTCTTTTGAGGGAATTTCTTTACGACCCTTTGTTCCAGCAGGCCTTTGCATATGTAATTTGATTGGGTGTTTAAGAAAATAATCTTCAAGATTCTTATAATACTAATGCGTCACAAAATTAGCAAAATGTAATGTAAATTAACAAATGGGGGACGAAGATTGGAGTTTATAGAGACTAAACATGCTACACATATGATTTTGGTTAACCATAGTATGCAAGTCTGAAACATTAATCCAAAAGAGTTTAAAAGAGAGAATGAATACATGGGCCAAACCACATAAAAGGAAAACCATGTGATAAGAAAATTAGATACATGGTTATACATTTCTCAAGTGGTTATATATAGAATATATAGGATTAAAAGGGTTTATTTCTCCTTCTCAGCAATAACACACAACTCTCTGCAAATTCCCTCTGGATCATAAAATTCTTATCAGTCTTAATGTGTCCTGTAACAGGAGTCCTGTTACAGGACACCCGGTTCTGCCAGTGTGTTAGCTTAATTTGGGATGTTAGTTTTGGGGGAAGTTTCATGGACCTTTGTTGGGAGAGTGAATTTGCTGGATTATTCATTAAATATAATGAATCATTTGTGTGTGTCTGATTGGTCCAGATGTTACATATAGCATTGTTTGAAATTTAGCAGATCAACAGTCTTAAGCAAACCATAATTTTCCTAATTATAACACACCCTTCTGTAAAAGGGGCAGGGATAGTTAAAGGGCATATTGCAGGTTGGAGCCCCCAGTGAGTCAATGTATAGAAAAAATAATGTAGGAACTAGATTGTCTTTAAATATATATTTATAAATAGGCTATTAAAACTTCTGGAGTCATTCTTGTGAGAAAATGTTTCTTCCGCATCTAAAAAATGCCAAGTGACATTTTACGGGAAGGAGTGCAGCCAATTCAAACAATAGGAAAACAATGGATCACAATGACAGTTCAGACACTGAGGATATTGTAAATGTTTACTCGTACGACAGACCACAGCCATGCAATTATGAGCCTGCTATGCGGCCAAGAGCAGGGACAGAGCAGGGACAGACCAGGATTAGACAAAACAATGGTCAGAGGAGACAAATTGAGTTGTGGTGTGAGGAGAAATAGTGGAGAACAGGGCAGGTGTCTTGGTGAGAGACCAGTGTTAGCTTATTGATGTACAGTATTAGCTGACGATATGTAACACTATGCTCAGATTACAATATTGTACAGATTGTTATCATGTATCAGGCAATAGCAAAGCTAGTATTGGTCATCTAGAAGTATTGATACTTACCACTAACAGAAACTAATAAGCTTTGATAAGGCGTATGTCACACTCGTTAATATCCGACCACACTAATGTTATGTGATGTAACGGTTTCTCATCACCGCAGAAGAGGGAGGGAGGGAGAGAGAGGGGGGAGATAAACAGTTTCCCGAAACACATTTTCGTTTCATGGGTGCTTGGGTTTCATGTGGGAAATGCGAGGCCATGGTGACAGCTGAGGAAAGTCAGTGCTGCAGGGGGGTGGAAGCATACTGGGCCTTAGTGGAGAATGTCACCCCCTGACTTGATGTGCAGTGCTTGACTCTGCACCCAGGCTTTGAGGCTTGCTGTCTGCACCCGTATGTGCTACCATGAACTCTATATCGCCGGGATGATAATCCTCCGGTCTAAAGTGAATGCTACACACTACCGCGTTTTTTTAAGCAGATGCAGAAGATAAGTCCCGTCTCTTCACCTGCACAAAACGCACACAGGCACGGAAGATAGCACCATCCTTTTTCTTGTTAGGAAACTTGTGGACTCGATGTCCAGACAGGATGGAGTTTGTGCAACCTCCACAAACACAATAATTTACCATGACGATGATAAATTGAAATACAATAACTACCGAAAACACACTGAATCACAACCGCTCCTACTGAATACCAACCTACTCTGCACTGAGCAAACGCAGAGCCCGGCAAACAGCTCCCTCTTTTGACGTGCGATGAAAAAAAGCGTTTTTTAAAAACGGTCGAGGAAACACTTTTTCTACTAAATTTGTGCACTCATGTCTTGTAAAACATTTTAAATCCTGCATTAACTTTTCATATGGTATTTTCATACAAGGTTATATATTCATTATTCATATATTTTCATTTTATATTCAAAACCTGCAATATGCTCTTTTCTTATAAGATTCTTATAACACTAATGTGTAATGAGTAAGCAAAATGTAACGTAACAAATAGGGAACAAAAATTTGAGTTCATATATACCACACATGTGATTTTAGTTAACCATAATATATAATTCTGAAACATTAATCAAAAAGAGTTTGAAATTAATACATAGGCCAAACCCTATAAAAGGAAAATCATGAGCTGGGAATATTTTATATGTTTAAAAATTTTTCAAGTGGTTATGTATAGAATATATAGGTTTAAAAGGGTTTATTTGTCCTTTTCAATGAGAATTAAGTGAGAGTCAAAACTCTAAATTCATTTGGGTCATAAACAATCTTATCAGTCTTAATTTGTCCTGTAACTGGACACCTGGTTCTACCTGTGTGTTTGTTGCTGTTAACTGTAGCCCATGGTTTGTTTGTTGGGTGAGGGATATTTTGGATTATTTGTTAAATACAACAAATAGTTGTGTTTGATCTGTCTCAGTCACTACAGCCCAGACACAGCCAAAATAACATCTCAGAACTAAGTGAAAGTGAAATTACATGTAGCCAAGTATGATGTTCCATGCTCGAAATTTGTGCTCTGCATTTCACCTATCCAAGTGCACACACAGCAGTGAGTATTAAACACACACACACCCAGAGCAGTGGGCAGCCCGGGAGCGATTGGGGGTTAGGTACCTGGCTCAAGGTCACCTCAGTTGTGTGTAATGAGAGTGGAAGAGAGCGCTGTTCATTCACTCCCCAACCTACATTTACTGCCGGTGCTGAAACTCGAACCCACGACCTTCGGGTTACAAGAATGACCCTCTAACCATTAGGCCACAACTGCACAACTCCACAAGTAAGTAGAATGGTAGGAATGATTCATTACCTGAGCAGGTATGTTCCTCATCTCTCAGAGGTTATTCAGTTATCTCAGAGCATAGCAGTAATTACTTTATGAACTTCTTTACTTACAAGATTGATAATATTAGAGAGAAAATTATAACTATGCAACCATCTACTACAGTGTTGCATCAGGCAGTGCATTGTCAAGTCATCCTCATTTATATAGTGCTTTTAACAATGTAGATTGTTTCAAAGCAGCTTTACAGAGATAAACGTATAATTTAAGGTAACAGAGATTGTTTTGGCTTTATAGCGGTTCTTTAAAGGGGTCATATAATGGTACATGCACTTTTACAAGTTGATTGTACTGAAATGTGTGTTGGCAGTGCCTGTACACAACCATCATAAAATGATAAAAATCCATCTAGTGTTTTTTTTTAATCTTCTTATATGTTGTCCCCCATCTCAAATCAAGCCGTTCGATTTTGTGACGTCACAAAATCGACGCCCCTCCCACGATTGTTGATTGACAGCAGCGTTTCAACACAGACCCGCCCTCGCTCGTGAGCGAGCTGTCAATCATAGACCGCGCGGACCGGCGCAGTAATTGTTGATACGCTGGAGCACTGTCTATGAGCAGAATGGCGTCTAAGCGATTGTGGTGTTCTGTTCTTGGGTGTAATAACGAACACAGCAGTCATTTTGATGTTCCTAAATCCGAACCGCTGAAGACACAGTGGCTGAGTTTTGTTTTCGGAAGGGAATATTCCCCACGATCAACGTCAATGCTTTCATGTTTGCGCGAATCATTTCACACACCAGACTGCTTTACAAACGAGGTCAGTATAAAGCTGGTTTTGCTAAGAAGCTGCTCCTGAAAAAAGGATCGGTACCAACTATTCGTGTTCCTGCTGCATCTACAGAAGATCTGAAGTGAGTGTAACGTTTTATTAACCTTTATATTAATATTTATATTAATCTTTGCAAATCGCGAGCACGCTTCACAATGAATTAAGGTTACACTCAGGGTACATTACAGCATGTTTTCTATGTACGACGTTCTCAATATAATTCATAATCCCACGTTTATAATGAACAACGCATTATGGTTATTGTGTTATTATTAAAAACGGTGTATGCACAGAACAGAGGGGCGGGGTGAGCAAAGCTCATTATCATTTAAAGACACATGCACTTAAATGGCGTGCTGAAAACAGAGCTGTTTTTGACCGGGAAAAATTAGTGTTTTCTTACAATTCTAATGAGAATTTTTAATTAAAGTATATTACAAACTTTTAATTTAGACCCTAAAGAATCATATTAGCTTGTACAAAAATAGCATTATATGACCCCTTTAATAAAGTTATTTTTCAGCTAAAGTTAGTTTTGATTGATTCGCTTCCGTCGCAACGATCATTTGTTATTAAATTAGGGGCCGCTAAGACGACACCATTCTCTCTACACAGACTTTAAACGCGAACCTGTGATAAACGCTGATGGCGTTCACATGCACATTAAGAATTGGTTCTATAGTTATGTGCGTTTGAATATATGTGCGCAGGTTTGTAATTCCCTACAAACCAAGCCTAAACAAAGTACTGGTCTTTCCTTATAAATGTTGATACAGAATTTTATTTTATTTTGTCACTTCGGGGTAGGTACGCGAAACAAATTTTCCCGACAACGCTTTATCTGTAGAGTGGTAAAGGGATCCTCCATAGGGAAAGACTAGTTGGCACTTCAGCACTGCGTTGTCATCGGGTCCAGGCGAAGGTCCTTCGTCAGATCTGGATACGGCCTGGAGCCGACAGGCTGCGGGAAAACCTCGGGATAAACAAAGACACTAAAATTAGCGAAGATGCCATTCTTCTTATGATGTAACGAGTACATCAGGATTTATGGGAAGTGTTCCCGGTTCCGGCTGACCTAATCTATGCAGCCTAACACTGAATTATAGAAGTCTATAATGTATTATGCGAATGCTAGGTCAAAGAGATGTGTCTTTAATCTAGATTTGAACTGACAGAGTGGGCCCTATCTTGCACCCAGCGCAATTTACTTTGTACACCGACGCATGTATCGTTCCTATTTTGCACCCTTTTATACACTTTGATTCTCTACTCTACACAGAAGCAGCAGTTTTCATTTTTGCAAATCATACATTATTACGATAGATAGATAGATAGATAGATAGATAGATAGATAGATAGATAGATAGATAGATAGATAGATAGATAGATAGATAGATAAATAAACAGTTTATTATAAAAGCATCCATCTAGCTTACACATTTATCCAAATTATCATACACCTGTTTAACCGAAGTTAATTTGGGTGCGTTTCTCCATCCCCAACGTCACTTCTCTGTGTTTTACGGCCCTGACGAGAACCTCGGTCTCCTCGGCTGTGAACTGCTCCTGGCGCGCGCCTGGCAAATCCGCCGTTATAATAGGAATCCGCTATAGAACAAGCGCGCCTGCTCTTAAAGGGAATGTGAAATGACGCTCTGATTGGTTTATTTCACGTTATGCCCAAACCACACCTATGAATAATGAAGCTACTTCAGACCAACTGTGATGGCTAAGGCCACACTGAACAAACACTTAATTTAAATGGTTCTTACTTTGAATATGAAATTGATATTGATATTTTGTTTGTTCTAGGAGATTAATGTTTTTTTTTGTCTGCTTATTTACAAATTCTTGTGTAATTATTTGTTTCTTTAAATGTTATTTACCCAAACACATGTTGTCTCTTTGGTGCTGTAAACCCCAAAGAGCAACAAAGCCATTAATGATTTATTTCTAGAGTGCACGCTAGTGAGTAAATGAGACCACAACCAAGCTATGGGTTTAACATTTTATTTAAGTTTGTTTAAATGTGTACATCTTACCCGTGGTTCCGCCGGGGTCCATGACTGCAGCATGGAACAAAGGCTTGGAATTAAAAGGGCGCGGCATTTCCTGGTGTCCTTTATATATTCGGTTGGGAATTATGGGAAATGTAGTTCTTGGGACAATATGTTTTGGGGGGGTTGTGTGTTAATTGGAATATGTTTAAAAGATGTTTTGTGCGTGTATGTTTAAGTGTATGTTCATTATGGCTTTATGATAAAGGTGTTTTTTATTTTGTTTATTTGAGTTTGTGTATAGATCTATTCCTCCTTTTCCCCCCTTTAAGTTTGATGTGAGAATTTGTGAAATCCCTATAATTATAAGAATGGTTTGGTCCGGCCTGTTAAAAGGGCTTCATTTTCTGTGGCTGAGTTAGTTTTTGGGTGAGGGATCCCTGAGAAACATCTGAGACCCAGAACTCAGTTGTGTGCTGATGCACCGTTTATCAGTCAGTGTTTTTGTTTTTTCTTTTCTTTTTTCTGCACAAAGTGTTGTTAATAAGTGAGTGTTGCAGTCAATAAAATTACACTTTAAGAACCCTTACACCAACCCATTTTAGATTTGCGTCGGGTGCAAGAGTCATTTATCCCGCCGGTATAATAGCAACAGCGCCCAAAACCCGCCCACAAAGTTACTTGCGTTTCGCGCTTGATACTTGCGTTTCAGACCGTTAAAATAGGGCCCAGTGTGTCTGCTTCCCGGACAATGGTAGGAAGACTGTTCCAAAGTTTTGGTGCTAAATAGGAAAAGGATCTACCGCCAGCAGTCGATTTTGATATTCTAGGTATTATTAACTGGATATGGTTATTAACTGGTTATTAACATTAACAAGATGGCGGATTGAGCAGTCGCTTTTTTCGGAACTCGTTTAAGTTAGTCCCAAAGTTAGTTTGAAGTAGTTGAAAGTCCATTGTGAAGAGGTGTCATGGATGCACAGAAACTAATTAAACCGGCCAAATTCATAAAGGGCTCCAAAGAAAAGAATATTCCGCGGGAAGTCGGTGGGAAAGATGACCCTTGTGTTACGGAGCACGACTATGTTATGGACACCGTTCAGCTAAACAAGAGGGACCGTACTATCGACTCCTTACCATCTACGCCAGTTAAAAATCCTGCAGGGAAAAAGCCCAAACCAGCTGATGACGGTGAGAATAGCGAAGTTTCCAACAACGCCATTTTACAGGCAATACTGGGCCTTGAAAAACGAGTGGATGTGCAACTAGCTGATCTGAAGGAGCAGACAATGATTGCTAGTTTAGCCAAAGCTGTCCAATTCAACGTGGAGGAAATGAAAGAATGCAAAAAGAAAGTTGAAGATTTGAAGAAACAAAACGACCAGCTTTGCAAGGATAACGACGATCTTAAAAATAGAGTGAGAGAGCAAGACAGATACAGGATGAGGTGGTGTCTGCAGATTAAAGGTTTGGAAGAAAAAAGAGATGAGAACATTCGAGAACAAGTCACCGAAATCCTCCGGAAAATCGCACCAGATCTTGAGTCGAAGGTGGAGGATGCAGTTGACGTCGTTCATAGAACGGGGAGAAAGATGGATAACAAGATCAGACACGTTGTCATTCTATTTGCAAAGAGATGGGTGAAAGAAGAAATCTGGCGTCGGACCAAGAACTCGCAGGTCTGCAAGGATAAAGGCAACCGCTTTGCGGAAATGTTGCCACGGGAGGATTGGGAGGAGAGAAGACGCTTGTGGCCGCAAATTGAACAAGCGAGGCGCGCTGGAAAACTGGCTTTTTTTTGGGGCCCACATGGATATGTTGACGGACGTCGGATTGGAGATGAAAGGTGAAGAAATTAAATATGACTGTGATAAAATGGAAACGTTTGTATAGGGACATTATAACTCTATTAAGGTTTAAGTTAAATCACTAATTGGACGGAGTAAACAAGGGTTACATTTACCGTTTACTTCTTTTCTTTTTTGTGTTTACTGTTCATGGAAAATGTTGACATTTCTTTTGGTTCATTAAACGTTAGGGGCCTGAAAGACATTGTGAAAAGGAAAGCACTTTTTTTATTTTGTAAAGGGCAAAGATCTCAGTGTTTATATTTGCAAGAGACTCATTCGGCTGATGTGGACGTAGCTTTTTGGACTAACCAATGGGGAGACGATTTTATTTAACCATGGCTCCAATTGCTCGGCAGGTGTAGCAATTTGTTTTAATAGATGCCCTGGAGAAATTATAACGCATAGAAACGATGGAGATGGTCACTGGCTAACGGTGGTATTAAAGGTAGAAAGTCATTTTCTTATTATAACAAACATTTATGGATATAATAATGACGGACAAAACAAGAAACTCATGGAAAAAATAACAAATGTGATATCAGAGCTTAAAGTGCGGTACCCCACTAGCTATATTTTAGTAGGAGGAGACTGGAACATGACTCCGGATAAATGGGTGGACAGGATGCCTCCAAGACTATGCAAACCAAATTGTAATGAGATTATTAAAAGTTTTACGACAGATAATAATTTAACTGATGTTTGGAGATGTCTCAACCCAGATGTTGAAAGTTACTCATGGTTTAAGCCCAATGGGGGTAACAAGTCCAGAATCGATTATTGGATGGTGAGTGATGACATTCTAAGAAATACTTTACGTTCTAGAATCTCTTAACTGATCATTGTTTTATAGATTTAGTTTTAGGACCCGCATTGAAAGAAGTTAGGAATAAAGGCTATTGGAAATTTAATGCCAGATTGCTAAAGAATGAAGACTATTGTGTTCAGATTAGAGAATTGATAAAAGAAAATGAAGATAATGAATCGTTCAGAAATAATATGGGTAGATGGGAATTTACTAAGTTTAAGATAAGACTATTTACTATTAAATTTAGCAAAAAACTCAGCAGGGAAAAAAGGGAATATGAAAGCAACTTACTTGGAGAAATAAATATGTGCTGTAGTAAAGTAGAATTAAACTCTCAAGAGAAGAATAAACTAATGGAGTTACAAGTTAAATTAGATGATCTCTATCTTGAAAAAGCTCAGGGCGCCTTCATAAGATCAAGGGCAAAATGGATTGAAGCAGGTGAAAAAAACGCCGCATACTTCAGCAATTTGGAAAAAAGTAGACAGCTAAAAAACTCTATTACAAGTCTAAGAATTAATGGAATAGAAAATAAAGATTTTAGAAGTATAGAAAAAGAGGTTTTCTCATTCTACTCTGAATTATATTCCTCTCGTTATTCAGAAGTAGATGCCAACATCCTGTTTGATAAGATTAAGAACTCTAGATCTTGCATTGATGACTCCTTTATGGATATATGTGAGTCAGATTTTAAAATTGAGGAACTGGATTCAGTTATTTCTAAGATGGCCTTAAATAAATCCCCAGGGACAGATGGACTTACAACTAATTTTTATCAATTCTTCTGGAAGGATGTAAGAAATCTAGTTTTTAAAGCTATAAAAGAATGTATAGAGGAAAAAGAATTATTGGCAACCATGAAACAAGGATTAATTACCTTGATCCCTAAATCTGGGAAAGACAAAAGGATATTAAACAACCTTAGACCAATCACTTTACTTAATACAGATTATAAGATTCTTTCAGGAGTGATTGCTGCAAGACTAAAAGAAGGCATCTCTTCTATATTTAGTGAGACACAATCTGGCTTTCTGAAAGGAAGGCTTATTCATAATAATCTTAGACTTGTATTAGATTTGCTTGATTATAATCAGATGGTTCAAGAAAGGGGGTTTATTTTATTTCTAGATTTTTATAAAGCATTCGATTCTGTTGAACACTCTTTTATTTTAAAAACTTTAGATCATTTCGGTTTTGGAAGAAAATGTATAGATATGATTGGAATGTTATATAATGGGATTAATAGCTCTGTTGCTTTAGGACATGGCACCTGTTCTAGATTTGAGATTAGGAGGGGAATTCGACAGGGATGTGGTAGCTCACCATTACTGTTCATAATGGTCGCTGAAATGTTAGCTATTTTAATTAAAACCAGTCATATTGAAGGTCTAAATATGATGGACAGACAAATTATAATAAGTCAGCTAGCAGATGACACAACTTTATTTCTAAAAAATGAAGAGCAAATTCCCTTAGCACTGCAACTTATTAATCAATTCTCAAAGGCATCTGGTTTGGAGCTGAATATGAATAAATGTGAAATTCTGGCATTACATGATTATCATTCGCATTCCTTATACAACATAAAGATTAAAAAGGAAGTTAAATATTTAGGGATTATTATCTCTAAAGATAAAACAACAACTGAAAATATTAATGTTTGCAACAATGTGGACAAATGTAAGTCTATTCTTAACAGGTGGCTGCAGAGAGATGTCTCAATTTTTGGGAGAGTGTTATTATCGAAAATGGATAGTTTGTCTAGACTTATTTACCCGGCTTTCTCATTACCCATCTCAACTAGAATGATTAAAAAGATAAACACTGTTAATTTTAAGTTCATATGGAGGAATAGATGTCAATATATAAGGAAGATTGATTTGGTTAAAAACTATGAGGACGGGGGGTTGAATGCGATTGATTTTGATATTATGAATGGTGTCCTGAAACTGAAGTGGTTAAAGTCTTATCTGACAAATAGAAATTCCTTTTGGTTTACTGTCCCGAATATGATTTTTAAAGAAATGGGTGGGATAGACTTTCTCCTGCGCTGTGACTTTGAATGTAGCTCTTTACCGATCAAACTCTCTGCTTTCCATCAGCAAGTACTTCTCTATTGGAAATTAATTTATAACCATAATTTTACACCACATAATACACCAGTTTGGAATAACAGGTACATACGGCTCAGCAGAAAATCTGTGTATATAGAGGAATGGAGATCCAAGGGCATTTGGGCTGTTGCACATTTTATGGACGAGACTGGAAACATGTTACAACATGAGGAATTCTGTAAAAAATACCAACTTCAATGTAATGTTAAGTATTATGACAGAATTCTAAAAGCCATTCCAAATTCCTTGAGATCAATGGTTAGAGAAGACACTCGATACTCTGCCGTCTCTCCGGACCTTAGACAGCTCTGCATTGAAGGTTTGGATTTTTGTGATTTTAAATGCAACAACAAAGTTATTAAGAATCTTCTGATTAAAGAATATTATCCTAACCCAGTAAAAAGATTATACATACTTAAGGATTTTGAAGTGGAAAAAATTAAGAAAATAAGGAAAAATTACATTTCATTTCCACTCCCACCTAAAGTAAAAGAAGTCAACTTCAAAATCTTAAATGAAATTTACCCAACAAACGAATTCTTGAGATTGCGATTCAATTTCGATCTAAATAATTGTGTCTTCTGTGCAGAAAACATTGAATCGTTAGAACACCTTTTTTTTTCCTGTGACCCAGTCCAATCTTTTTGGAGAGAAATGCAGAGCTGGCTAATGTCCAAGGAAATTGTACTGTCTTTATCTGTGATTGTGAAGACAATTATTTTTGGTGTTTTTGATGAAGTAAATCTCTTAAACTTGTGGAGGAAAGCCCTTAAATTATTTTCTTTACTTGAAACATTTAAGTTAATCTGAAATGGCCCCGGTAAGTTTTGTTCATTTGTTGTTGTTTTTTTTTTGTTGTTTTTACTGCTTGTGTTTTGTTTTGTAGCTGTATCTATAATCTCAGATATGTTTTATATTGTATTGTTATTGCTGATTTTGCTCAATCTTTACTGTAGTATATGAGTATATGCTTAACTGTTCAATGCCTTGTATGTTTGTTATTATTTTCATTTAATCAAAAAAAAGAAAAAAAAGAAAATAAAATAAATAAAATAAAAATTAACTGGCCGGAATTTTGAGATCGCAATAGACGTGAAGGACTATAATGCGTTAAGAGCTCGCTCAAGTACTGCGGAGCTAAACCATTTAGTGCTTTGTAAGTAATCAGCAATATTTTAAAATTTATGCGATGTTTAATAGGCAGCCAATGCAGTGTTGACAGAACCAGGCTAATATGGTCATACTTCCTGGTTCTGGTAAGAACTCGAGCTGCTGCGTTTTGGACCAGCTGTAGTTAGTTTATTAAGCGTGCAGGGCAACCACCCAGTAGAGCATTACAATAATCTAGCCTTGAGGTCATGAACACATGACCACATTTGTCAATGAGAGCATATGGCGTAATTTAGATATATTTTTAAGATGGAAAAATGCGGTTTTACAGATACTAGACACGATAGTCAGGCGACTTGACTTGACAAAAGGAGTAGGGAAACATGAAGCACATACGATGACGATCTGGCACAGGATTGCAAACACAAGGAGAATAAATAGAGAGCAAACAAGGCAGGTAACGAGGGAGGGCAAATTAACCACATGGCACAAGGAAAATGTGGTCACAACAAACATGACAAAAAAAAAAAAAAAAAAAAGGCCAACAAACTTAATCACAAGCCATGTGCTCAAACAAAAATAGACACGAACACGCAGCTAAAAAGAGCTCATAAGCTGCGTGTTCACACAAAACATGACAACACGAAAGCACGCAGCCAGTGAAAGGCACCAGCCAACCTGACATGAAAGCATGCGGCCGATGTAAACACGAACCGCATGCTACACAGAACACAACAACACACATTTAGACAGAAAAGCTTACGGCCCGAGTGAACTCGAAACAGCACAACAAGACATAGCGCACAAGGACAAGCGAATGCTCATTCCGTGCGCTCTTAACAGAAGACAAACACGGAGCATGAATGTCTGAATCCCGACACAGAACCAAAACCAAACTAGAGTGAAGTGCCAGGATCCAAACACCACACTCCGCACATGAAACAAGGCACACAGACAATCATATTTTTTATTTAGCAACCTGTGGCAGAAACAGGCTTCAATATGCAATGTAGCCAATGGGCAATTAAAGCCGTTTGGAGTTCTCTTACGAGAGGTTCTCTCGTATTGCGTAAGCTAGCTTACGCTGCGGGAAAGTCTCCTTTCACGAGATACTGAAGCCAAAAATTATCCTAATTTTTTAAACTTTGTCAACGCAGTGCGGCAGCCTGCAGACCTAGGGCAAGCGAGTCGCGTGCCCATTGGCTGCTCTGCGGCAACTGCAGCAGCCTATGGCTGAGCCTTGCGCGTGACGTCACGTCCAATGAGCGCGCTTGGCGCGCTTAGTGCGTCACAGCCCGTCATTAGGGGTGTGGCTTAGAGTATATAAGCAAGGAACAGAGGCTGCTTCGCTGATTTCTGTCTCTTCAGCGAAGCTCTTCGCATCGCTGATCTCCGAGGAAGCCGCCGTTGAATCCAGCGACCAGCACGCCGAGGATCTCAGCCTGAGGACGCCGGCCGCTCGCCGCCTTCAGCCTTCCCTGCCTGCTGCGCCATCCGGCCTTATATCCTTTTCTGCTCTGTTTTGTGTGTGTGTGTGTGTCCGCCGCGACACACTTGCATCTAAAAGAGCGCGAGGCGTTGTTTCAAATGCCTCGCACATCCTGTGGCTCGTGCAGAGCCTCGCTCAGCGACGGAGACCGCCACGTGCTGTGCGCTCTCTGCCTGGGTTTTGACCACGCTGTTCGCGCTCTCTCCGAGGGCGGCTGCGAACAGTGTGAAGATTTACCGATGTCGACCCTACGGGCTCGACTCGCTAAATTCGAAGACACTCCATCTTCTCCGGCCGCTTCTTCCGGGCCACGAAAGAAAAAACGTCGCTCTCAAAGGCCGCCGGAACTGGACGCTACAGCTGAGCGCTCGCCGGAACCTCTCCCGCGAGCCTCGCTCTCTCCTTCCCCCCCACCCTTCTCCGACGCGCAGCGGCCGGCCACTGCCCGCACTGCCGTCGCCCTGGGGGATGATGCAGATGATGCCGCTGACAGCTGCTCTCTGCTCGCGTCTGACAGCGAGGAGTGGTCGGGCTCTCACCGCTCCGCCCCCTCTACTATGGAGTCTTCTCGAACCCGCGCTAGTGTTGACGCAGAGCTTCTCCGCCTCCTCACTTTAGCGGTCGAGAGAATGGGACTGGATTGGTCTCCACCTAAGGAGCCGGAGCCCAATCGCCTTGACGGGTTTTTTCTGCCTAGCCGCCGCCCTGCGCCTGCCTCTAGGTCAGCACCCTTCCTGCCTGAGCTCCACGCCGAGCTCTCTAAGTCCTGGAACGCTCCGTTCTCCACCAGACTCCGCTCGCCAGTCTCCTCGGCTCTCTCCCAGGTGGACGGAGCCGCCGAGAACGGCTATAACGGCATCCCCGCCGTTGAGGATGCTGTGGCAACGCACCTTTGCCCGCCGTCTGCTAGATGGCGCTCAAAGTCTGCCCTGCCGTCTAAAGCCTGCAGGACCACCTCAGCTCTCGCCGGCCGCGCTTTCGCCGCCTCCGGCCAGGCTGCTTCCGCCCTGCACTCAATGGCTATTCTTCAGATCCTTCAAGCCGACCTCCTCCGTGAACTGGACGAGAAGGGCTCGGATCAGTCTGCCTTTACCGATCTCCGCAGCGCTACGGATCTCGCGCTGCGCGCTACCAAGACCGCTGCTCAAGCCATCGGCAGATCCATGGCCGCGCTCACCGTCATCGACAGACATCTATGGTTGACGCTCGCGGACATGAGTGAGTCAGAGCGCGCTGTGTTTCTGAACGCACCACTCTCGCCCACCGGCCTCTTTGGCCCTGCGGTCAGCGGAATTGTGGATCGGTTCTCTGAGGTACAGAAGGCGTCGCAGGCGATGGACCTCTTCCTGCCCCGCCGTTCGAGCTCAGCCACAGGCCGCCCTCAAACTCAGCCTCCTGTGCGCAGCTCTAACCAGCGCTCTTCCAGGCCCCCCACGCTTCGCAGCGGCGCCAGGGCAATCGCCCCAGGTCGCACTCGACCAGCCGTCACAGACCGCCGCCCCCACGGGGCCCGCGGTCCAAGATCGCGTTGAAGCCCGAGCCCGCGAAGTCCTCCTAGCATCCGCAAGGAGGAAAAGATGGTTGAGTCCCGCTACGGCCGGACCGCCATCAAAACGCACAGCTCTGTCAGTCCCCTATGTTCAGGCTACTGCAGCAGCACACACCGCAGCCAACGAGCCAGTAATTACACTCGCTCGCCTGCACACAAACGCCGTTTTCACGGCGACCCAGATAAATCTCAAAAAGAGTATAAGTGCTTTAAGTGTAGAAAATGTGCCCACACCCATGTGCTCACTGCTTCACACAAGTGCAATCCCCATGGTAACGCGCCCAGAGCGCTCTCTCATAAAGCGGCCTCACACCGCTCGAGCACTAAATGTAGTAAAAGTGCCCACACTTCCGTGCTCACAACTACTCGCTGCTCGCTCTGTCACTCAGTTACCTCAAATTGCTACGGCTCAAGCCGCAGGGGTTTTAAGTGTAGAAAAAGTGCCCACTCCCGTGTGCTCACTGCCTCACACAGACCAGGTTCCCATGGCAACGCGTCCAGAGCGCTATCTCTTAAAGCGGAAACTTTCCGCTCGAGCATCAAGTGTAGGAAATGTGCCCACAGCCCTGTGCTCACACCTGCCCACTGCCCGCTCTGCCAGACAGGTTGCAAACCTCATAAAGCCCCCAAACACTGGCCGTGTCATAAGTGCATATCCCGCGCCAGCTCACGAGCACGCGCGCCCACTTTCAGACACCATAATCCCCACGCCGCCCTCGCGCCTGGGTTGTTTGACAGCAGTTCACGCTCCATCGTCCAAGATCGAGCTACTAAATTTTGCACAGTCGGCCAGCCCTGTTCTTCTGCCCTCGTGTCCGAGCATCGGCGGCGCGCGCGCCGCCCCGTCTTCTCTGATACAGGTTCCCCATCCCGCGCAACGCGGCGATCTGAACCCAGAGACCATTCGACCCCTAGCTATGCATGCAAAAGCATGGGAGGCTATTCAGGGCGCGTCAGAATGGGTGCTCAACACCATAAGACACGGTTATTCGCTCCAATTTGCTCGTCGCCCTCCGCGCTTTCTAGCGCAGACGGAAACGAAAGTGAGTTTGGAAACAGCACATCTGCTTCAAGCAGAGATAACAAAGCTGCTGCGAAAAGGGGCCATAGAACAGGTGCATCCTTCTCTGAGCGAGTCAGGCTTTTACAGCCGTTACTTCCTCGTTCCCAAGAAGGACGGAGCATTAAGACCTATTTTAGATCTGAGACATCTGAACAAAGCCCTCATGAGACGGCCGTTCAGGATGATTACAACCAGACAGATCCTCGCGCAAATTCGCCCAGGAGACTGGTTTATCTCTCTCGATCTGAAGGACGCTTATTTCCAGATCCAGATAACTCCCCGTCACAGGCCATTTTTGAGATTCGCCTTCGACGGTCGAGCTTATCAATACACAGTCCTGCCGTTCGGCCTGTCTTTAGCACCCCGTACATTTACGAAATGCATGGACACGGCTCTCGCTCCCCTGAGGAGTCAGGGAATGCGAATTCTGAACTACTTGGACGATTGGCTCGTTCTAGCGCAGTCAGAGACAGAACTTGTGTCTCACAGAACAGCGCTACTCGACCACCTGGAGGTTTTGGGTCTAGCGGTCAACTGGACAAAGAGCTCGCTCTCGCCCCGGCAGTCGATTTCCTTTCTCGGAATAGAACTGGACTCGGTGGCGATGACGGCCAGATTGACGGAGCAGCGCGCGCGCCGCATCCAGCGCCTCGCTGCATCCTTCAAAGAAGGCAACCGGGTTCCCCTGAAGGCATTTCAGCGCATTCTGGGGCATATGGCCTCAGCTGCAGCAGTGCTTCAGTTGGGTTTACTGCGCATGCGCCCACTTCAACGCTGGCTGAGAACGCGCGTATCCCATCGAGCCTGGGCGACCGGCGGCTCGCTAATCAGAGTGACTCAGGTCTGTGTCTCAGCCCTGCAGCCCTGGCTAGCAGCCGAATGGTATCACACGGGAGTGAATATGGGAGTGGTCTCACACCGGAAAGTTGTCTCTACAGACGCGTCCAACCTAGGTTGGGGAGCGCTCTTCGAAGGCAGACCGGTCTTTGGCCACTGGTCAGACCAGGAGAATCTCCTACACATAAACTGTCTAGAGATGCTCGCGGTCGAGAAAGCGCTCATGCACTTCCTCCCTTTCCTCCGTGGTCACCATGTTCTAGTCCGCACGGACAACACTTCAGTAGTGGCCTATGTGAACCGCCAGGGCGGTGTCAGATCAAAGCAACTCTGCGCCCTGACGGAACGCCTCCTCGTATGGGCTCAGCACTCTCTGCGCTCTCTGAGAGCATCGCATGTGCCTGGCCATCTGAACGAGGGCCCCGACAGACTGTCCAGGGACAACGTTCCCCCTGGGGAGTGGTCTCTACACCCTCAAACAGTCCAGTCGCTGTGGCGCCGCTTTGGCAGAGCGAAAGTCGACCTCTTTGCGTCAATAGACAACGCACACTGCCCAGCGTTCTTTTCAAAGAGCGAGGACGCGCTGGCCCAGTCTTGGCCCAGCGGCCCGCTATATGCGTTTCCGCCAGTCTCTCTGCTGCCTCAGGTCATCGAGAGAGTCAGGAAAGCGCGCCACACAGTGCTCCTCATAGCCCCGTTCTGGGAGAACCAAGCTTGGTTCCCGGAACTCATACAATTGGCAGACTCAGCCCCCTGGCCGATTCCGGTGCGGAGAGACCTTCTCTCTCAAGCCCGCGGCTCGATTTGGCATCCCCACCCAGAGCACTGGTCTCTGCATGCGTGGAGCCTCAACAACTACATGCTGATCTACCAGAAGGGGTGATGAACACGATCATACAATCTAGAGCCCCCTCCACGAGGCGGCTCTACACGTCTAAATGGTCTGTGTTTAACAAATGGTGCACTACCAAAGGGCTCAATCCACAGACATGTGGGGTCTCACAAGTATTGTGTTTCCTTCAAGAGCTACTGGACGCGGGCAGGTCCCCCTCCACGCTCAAAGTCTATGTCGCGGCCATTTCAGCGCTCTCTGTGTCAGAGCCGGGCCGCGCATTAGGAAGGAACGAGTTGGTCATCCGCTTCCTTAGAGGAGCGAGGAGGATGAACCCCCCGCGACCCCCTTCGGTTCCTATGTGGGATCTTTCACTGGTCTTAGACGCACTGAAAGCACATCCCTTTGAACCCTTAGAAACTGTGGATATGAAATACCTCACGCTCAAAACCGTTTTTCTGATAGCACTGTCTTCAGTAAAACGTGTGGGAGACCTTCACGCGTTATCCACTAACGCTGCGTGCCTCGAGTTCGGACCTAATGACTCTAAAGTTATTCTCAGACCGAGGCATGGGTACGTCCCAAAAATTTTGGGCACTCCCTTCAGAGCGCAGGTCATTTCCCTTTCAGCCCTGCCGATTACTGGCTGCGAGGCAGATAGTCACCTCCTCTGCCCAGTTAGGGCGCTGAGAAGCTATATTTCGCGCTCCGCCGCCTTCAGGCGTTCAGAGCAGCTTTTTGTTTCGTTTGGTGGGCGCACCAAGGGTCTCGCCGCCTCGAAGCACACTCTGTCCAGATGGATAGTCGATGCTATCGCAGCTGCTTACGCATCTAAAAACCTGCAGTGCCCCTTGGGCATTCGGGCACACTCCACCAGAGGCATGGCCTCATCGTGGGCGTGGTCCAGTGGGATTCCCATTCATGACATTTGTGCAGCGGCGGGCTGGGCCTCCCCCTCCACATTTGTTAGGTTTTACAACCTGGATGTTCCCGCTTTGCAGGCCAAAGTGCTATCAGTCTAAGTCTCGCGTAAGCCAGCCCACTGTCTGTGCGCGGGCTACGCTGCTGATTTAGCTCTACTGGTTGAGCTACACTGTATGGAAGTGTTAGTTGGACCGGCTGTGCCGCTCCCTGCCCCATATTATGTGCTTGTGTACTGTGGTATCTGGCCGCCCAGCTCCGTTTCGCGTTCCCTGGGCTTCCCACGGGATTCATTCAGGATGCTGGGCGCGCGCACGGCGTTGACAAAGGTGTTCCCGCAGCGTAAGCTAGCTTACGCAATACGAGAGAACCTCTCGTAAGAGAACGTACTCGGTTACTAACGTAACCTCTGTTCTCTCTAGAGAGGGAACGAGTATTGCGTAACCCGCCGTGCTCTCGCCACGAGCTCATTTTCGCTTCATGCGACAGAAACCAGCGAAGCAGCCTCTGTTCCTTGCTTATATACTCTAAGCCACACCCCTAATGACGGGCTGTGACGCACTAAGCGCGCCAAGCGCGCTCATTGGACGTGACGTCACGCGCAAGGCTCAGCCATAGGCTGCTGCAGTTGCCGCAGAGCAGCCAATGGGCACGCGACTCGCTTGCCCCAGGTCTGCAGGCTGCCGCACTGCGTTGACAAAGTTTAAAAAATTAGGATAATTTTTGGCTTCAGTATCTCGTGAAAGGAGACTTTCCCGCAGCGTAAGCTAGCTTACGCAATACTCGTTCCCTCTCTAGAGAGAACAGAGGTTACGTTAGTAACCGAGTACGTTTTTGTTCAGCGCTGAATATAATGGAACTTCGTGTACAAAGTGTAGACATTATGAAAATAAGAGATTTGTTGTGCAGTGTGGACAGCTTTATTGATTATAAAGGAACTTCGTGAGATTGTGTCATCCTAATGAACTAAGGTGAATTTGCACGCTTAATAGGCAACATATCCGTTCAGAATTTGATAAATCTTTTGTTTTGTTTATTATTGTCATGTATGCATGATTCTTTTCCTTTCTCACAAAGAAAAAATATTTTGTGTCTCATTTGATTGGGTGGACCTGTCATCTATCTGAGTGGGCCAGTGCCACCCTGGCTTAGCCTCGCTATGTTCCGACATGAACTTGAATGCACCACTGTCAGTGTTGCAAACTCTCACAAAACAGCAACCGCTGCTTCAAAAACAAGCCCAAACCAAGCACAATATTATTATATTATTTATAATCATTAATACTATTTATAAATGAGCCTGCAACATATTACATTGAAACAGCTCGGGTTTGAAAAGCTAAAACAGAAGTTATTTTACTAAAATCATCAAATTTCAACAAAGCGGGAGGGCATTCACTATCCTCCTATCTCCTGTGAGCAAAATAGGTTTGGAAAAAGGAGAAAAAGACAAGAAGCACTAGGCCTAAAGAGGAGCTGAAATAGCTATAGCCACATATTTGTAATAAAATAAATTCGAACCATATTAGTAGAACCATGTTAGTAGGCTATACTTGTTTTTTTTATATGGAATGATTAATAAATTATACAAATATTTTTTAATTAGGTCCCTTTCCTCCTCTGCACCGTACATCTCTGTTGGTGGCATTGTTTGTGAAAATGTACATCCATTTACATCTACTTACCATCGCGTGGATTAAAACGTCAAGGCTGCACATTGAACTATAAGACTATGACTTTGAATAAAAAAATTAAACAATTAAATTAAACAATTAAAACTAGTAAGAGGTTTAATATGTGCTTACAAAAAGATTTGTCATGGGTATGTTTGTTAAAAGCCGAAGGAATCTCCAGATCAGTTTAGGCTATGTGTTGTTATCATTGGATATTCCCCATAAACTTAAAATGCTTTTTGAATTAATTTGGAAAAACATGCCACATTATCTGAGAAAATAAGTTTTATCATAGTGCAGAAGTGTTGAGTTATGATGCTTTAAACAATGTATTTAAAATAGGCTTATTCAATATTTAAAGAATAAAGACAGTTGTCACAATTTGGTCTTGTCTTGGTCACGTTTCATGTCATTGTCATGTTTCATGTGTCTTGTCATTGGTTAATCGTCTGTTCATTGTTCACATGTGTCCCTTGTCCTGTCATTAGTCTGTGTATTTAAGCCGTCATGTTTGCCATGTGTCTTGGTCAAGTATTGTTTCCTGTAGTTCTGCTGTTGTGTAAGTTCATGTTCATGCCACGCCGTGTTTTTGTTTCATGTTTTGTTTCATTTGTAATAAACTGCACTTGGGTTCTTTATAACTTGCCTCCAGTGGAATCCCCTTTACAGAATACTTGACCATTTACTATGGTCCCTTGATAGGACCATGGAGGCTGTGCCGCCTTTGGCCCCCTGAACTGTCTGGTCCACCCTGGCCCCCTGAACTGTCTGGTCCACCCTGGCCACCTGAACTGTCAGGTCCGCCCTGGCCTCCTGCACAGCCTGCTCCGCCTGCCATGCCTGCTCTGCCCTGGCCGCCTTGCCACGGCCCAGGTCCGCCCACGCCATGCCACGACCCATGCCCTGTCCCCCTGCACGGGCCTGGCCCACCATCCCTCCCCCGAGACCGCCTCTGCTCCACCACCCTCCTTGAACATTTTTTTTTCTTTTTTTTGGGTGTCTGGAGCCACCCATAGAGGGGAGGATCTGTCATGATTTGGTCTTGTCTTGGTCACGTTTCATGTCATTGTCATGATTCATGTGTCTTGTCATTGGTTAATCGTCTGTTCATTGTTCACAGGTGTCCCTCTTCTGCCCTCGATTGAGTGTGTGGCTACTCAGCCTATGCAGTGAGCTAAACATACAGTAAGAGAAGGTGGTTCCAGGAATAACAGGACAGTTTTCTTCTTAGTGTCTTTACTGAAGACCTCTCTTTTTGATTGTAAAACTGTGAACATACAAGCAAATTTCATTAAAAATACATTATTTAACAAACCAAGACTCATTGCTGTGAATTTAAATGCTGGAAGTGATCAGAGTTCAAGATATAAGAATCACAAGATTACATATCTTTAAATGATTCAGTTTGCCACCATGTGGTTGCGGAATATACTGCAGTTAATTGCAGTTTCAGTGCACAGATTCACAGGCAGTTCAAAATACTGTTCAACATATCTGTAAAAGTATAACAGGTCTTTCCTCTTTAGATAGGTTTAGTAGAACATGAACTTAGCAAGCCTTAATCAAAGCTACACAGTAAAACAAAAGGTACTTGTTTTTACTTTTGACAACCTGTATGTACAACCTGACGACCTGAGTTGAGTAAAAGGCAGTGTTCACACATTGACTTATAAGATATTGTACAACCATATACTAAACAGAAGCTAGCAACATTAGCTTGGCTTAGATCACAAACAACCTTTTTGCTTGAAAGAGTTAAAATAACCTTTTTGCTTGAAAGAGTTCAAATAACCTTAAGTACCAGAAAAGTAACAAAACATTTAGAAAAACAAAATTGGCCGCTAATAACTTACAGATTATGGCATGTCAAAACTTCCCAAAGATATAAGGGGACTGAAGCATGTCAACACCTCGGGATATTTTCTCACACTGGCCCTCATTTATCAAAAGTGCGTACACCAAATTCCCGGCGTACACCCAAAACCACGGTGACTTTGAGATTTATCAATATGGACGTTGGCGTACGGCACGCTCAAATCCTACGCCAGCTCAGGAGGTGGTGTACATGTACGCACGTTTTGAGTTAGTGTGGAAATGCGCAGAAAAACAATTCCTAACACCACAAAACGCACTGACAAACTAAAAGATATGATATATTATTACCCACTGTAAAAAAACAACAACATAGGGATGTTAACCGATGACCGTTTGACCGATGGTTGACCGTATCAACATTAACCGATTAAAGTTGTCGAATGTCGACAGTTAACTAAAGTTAGACAGTGGACTAAACGCTATACCTACAGTTAGCCATCTCATTCCAAGATCTTTTTGTGTGAAGTGAACAAATCCCTCACACTCAATTTTTCATAACTCGCCTGTTTGTACTTAATAAACCAATAAAAACATTTGGTTTTCTGTGTCGGCTGCAAAGATTAAGTCTAATGACTCGCAATCTTCACTGTAGTGAACGCGCCGGAGAGAAATACACATTTCATACGGATTAGCCTACATCGTTTTATTTTGTTTTGAATGGTTCTGTTTAAAAGTAGAGATTTCTATAGATAATAGATATATTTCTATTTTTTTTTTAGGTGTGTGAGGCTAGTAGTCTACCTTATAGCCTACGTTGAGTTTCGGTTCATGGATAATAGCTTAACGTTATCCAGTTCAGGCTAGGGTGACCACCTGCTAATAAGCCCAAGGGGGGACAATGGGTATGTTTCTGAGGGACAATGTGGGACACTGCCTGGCGCGGCGGTGCCCCACTGGCAGACTCGCTGATAGTGGTTTACCCATTTCTAGCACATACCACCTTGCATAGTATTAATAATGCCCTATTCTCCTAAACGTGTAATTTTTGATGTATATGCTCATGAATAGGCCAACCAATGTGTGTTTTTTTTCTAAATAAAGACTCATAATATTTTGAACATTCAATGAATTGACAGATGTACTTCCACTTAAGATTTACTATTTAATTTTATTTATTTTTCATTACAATTTATTTACTTTAAATAAATTAATAAATTATAATATAAATGTATAGGATTAACAGGAATTGTAGTTGCTCAATACCACAGGAACAATTAAAAAAAAGTATTTAAAAAAAAACAACGATTGACCTCGTATTCCCCTCCCTCCATGTCCGATTGAGAAGGACGTTTTGCAAAGGTCACAAAAAGCCCTCTCGGTATCCCCCTCAACACCTTTCAGCCACAAATATTCATTTCCCCATTCTTGTTTCTTGTACTCACACCTTCTTTTTTAATTGATGATGGCGGTGCCTCTCAGACAGTCTCTTTCTCGAATTTTTCGAATTCCAGGATCAACAAATTTTGTTGATCCTGGATCAACATTTAATCAACCAATCACAAGCCTCTGATGTCATCAGTGTGTGCCGACCAAATCCAATCAGTCCATTTTGAATGTTCCCTCCTCTCTTGCCTCGGCTGACTGACAAAGGTAAGTTATTTTGTCTGTCCTCTTTCTTTGACCCTTTCTGCAACTAAAAATCTGACTTTGTAAATGTATTTATTCACTAAAAAACCTGAAATAAAACACTTAAATGGCATAATGTAATGCAACTCTGAACATACATACAACAGCCATGTGCCGTTTAGCTAATAGCTAAGCTTACTTCCCCTAAAAGTCTCCTTTCTCTCATACCTTTACACACAAATACACATTTAATATTTAATAAAATGTTCTAATAATGTTTAAAAATGTCAATAATTTCCAGGTTTTTAAAACAGATTACTATGATTTTAGTCTGAATAAAGTGTGCAAAAAGTATATGACATTTAAAAAAACAGTAGAATAATTGCTTTTTGAATCTGATTGTAATCAATATTTTGATAATTGATATCGTCATCATTTCAATATGGGGTAGATTCGCTAATGTTGATCCAGGACCATCATGATCAGTTCAATATGGGGTAGATTCGCTAATGTTGATCCAGGACCATCATGACCATTTCAATATGGGGTAGATTCACCAATGTTGATCCAGGACCATCATGATCAGTTCAATATGGGGTAGATTCGCTAATGTTGATCCAGGACCATCATGACCATTTCAATATGGGGTAGATTCGCCAATGTTGATCCAGGACCATCATGATCAGTTCAATATGGGGTAGATTCACCAATGTTGATCCAGGACCATCATGACCATTTCAATATGGGGTAGATTCGCCAATGTTGATCCAGGACCATCATGATCAGTTCAATATGGGGTAGATTCACCAATGTTGATCCAGGACCATCATGACCATTTCTATATGGGGTAGATTCACCAATGTTGATCCAGGACCATCATGACCATTTCAATATGGGGTAGATTCACCAATGTTGATCCAGGACCATCATGATCAGTTCAATATGGGGTAGATTCACCAATGTTCATCCAGGACCATCATGACCATTTCAATATGGGGTAGATTCGCCAATGTTGATCCAGGACCATCATGACCATTTCAATATGGAGTAGATTCGCTAATGTTGATCCAGGACCATCATGATCAGTTCAATATGGAGTAGATTCGCTAATGTTGATCCAGGACCATCATGATCATTTCAATATGGGGTAGATTCACCAATGTTGATCCAGGACCATCATGATCAGTTCAATATATTGTAGATTCAGTAATGTTGATCCAGGACCATCATGACCATTTCAATATGGGGTAGATTCACCAATGTTGATCCAGGACCATCATGACCATTTCAATATGGGGTAGATTTGCAAATGTTGATCCGGGACCATCATGATCAGTTCAATATATTGTAGATTTGCTAATGTTGATCCAGGACCATCATGAACATTTCAATATGGGGTAGATTCACCAATGTTGATCCAGGACCATCATGACCATTTCAATATGGGGTAGATTCGCTAATGTTGATCCAGGACCATCATGATCAGTTCAATATGGGGTAGATTTGCTAATGTTGATCCAGGACCATCATGACCATTTCAATATGGGGTAGATTCGCTAATGTTGATCCAGGACCATCATGACCATTTTAATATGGGGTAGATTCGCTAATGTTGATCCAGGACCATCATGATCAGTTCAATATGGGGTAGATTCGCTTATGTTGATCCAGGACCATCATGACCATTTCAATATGGGGTAGATTCGCTAATGTTGATCCAGGACCATCATGATCGTTTCAATATGGGGTCGATTCGCTAACGTTGATCCAGGACCATCATGACCATTTCAATATGGGGTAGATTCGCTAATGTTGATCCAGGACCATCATGACCATTTCAATATGGGGTAGATTCGCTAATGTTGATCCAGGACCATCATGACCATTTCAATATGGGGTAGATTCACTAATGTTGATCCAGGACCATCATGACCATTTCAATATGGGGTAGATTCGCTAATGTTGATCCAGGACCATCATGACCATTTCAATATGGGGTAGATTCACCAATGTTGATCCAGGACCATCATGACCATTTCAATATGGGGTAGATTCGCTAATGTTGATCCAGGACCATCATGACCATTTCAATATGGGGTAGATTCGCAAATGTTGATCCAGGACCATCATGATCAGTTCAATATATTGTTGATTCGCTAATGTTGATCCAGGACCATCATGATCGTTTCAATATGGGGTCGATTCGCTAACGTTGATCCAGGACCATCATGACCATTTCAATATGGGGTAGATTCGCTAATGTTGATCCAGGACCATCATGACCATTTCAATATGGGGTAGATTCGCTAATGTTGATCCAGGACCATCATGACCATTTCAATATAGGGTAGATTCGCTAATGTTGATCCAGGACCATCATGGCCATTTCAATATAGGGTAGATTCGCTAATATGGATCCAGGACCATCATGATCAGTTCAATATGGGGTAGATTCGCTAATATGGATCCAGGACCATCATGACCATTTCAATATGAGGTAGATTCGCTAATGTTGATCCAGGACCATCATGACCATTTCAATATGGGGTAGATTCGCTAATGTTGATCCAGGACCATCATGACCATTTCAATATGGGGTAGATTCGCTAATGTTGATCCAGGACCATCATGGCCATTTCAATATGGGCTAGATTCGCTAATATGGATCCAGGACCATCATGACCATTTCAATATGAGGTAGATTCGCTAATGTTGATCCAGGACCATCATGACCATTTCAATATGGGGTAGATTCACCAATGTTGATCCAGGACCATCATGATCATTTCAATATGGGGTAGATTCGCTAATGTTGATCCAGGACTATTGTCATCATTTCAATATGGGGTAGATAATGTTGATCCAGGACCATCATGACCATTTCAATATGGGGTAGATTCACTTATGTTGATCCAGGACCATCATGGCCATTTCAATATAGGGTAGATTCGCTAATATGGATCCAGGACCATCATGACCATTTCAATATGGGGTAGATTCGCTAATGTTGATCCAGGACTATCGTCATCATTTCAATATGGGTTAGATTCGCTAATGTTGATCCATGACCATCATCATCATTTCCATATGGGGTAGATTAGCTAATGTTGATCCAGGACCATCATGACCATTAGATTCACCAATGTTGATCCAGGACCATCATGACCATTTCATTATGGGGTAGATTCGCTAATGTTGATCCAGGGCCATCATGACCATTTCAATATGGGGTAGATTCGCTAATGTTGATCCAGGACTGTTAATGAAAAATTCATTGTTCTTGTGTCCATTCATTTAAACTTGTTGATTTCATTTGAGTGTGTGTAAAAGCATCTGACCATATATATTTCTGTGAGGGTTTTCTAACAGCTGAAGAAGGGACAGGAAGACAGGGTGATAAAACTTACACCTGAGCACGAGAAAGGATCCAGCCAGGAGAATACAGGGGTCGTTTAACAATAAACAAGGGGTCCCATGCCATCCCCTTAGGGGATAAAGAACAGCAGGAGGTCATCTAGATTGTAAATGAAGGCCTTTTGGCTTCACAGGGACAAAGAACAGCATGACCTGCCCAGGGGGGGTAGAACCAGTCCGAACCAGCAGGAGATAGGGGGTATCTTTCCGGAAATTTACAAGAAACCTGGAAGGAGGAGTTCTTTTGCCGAGAAACTGTATAAGATCTGTATGTTTTATTATGTCTATTAGGCTTTCTGTTTCACATCTGGGTGGCTGCGGTTGCGAAAAGATTCCTCAAAGAATAAAAAGCCTTTTCTTCTTTATTACAATTTTGCCTTTTGAGTGTTCCTTAACCCTGTGATGCTGTTTTTCCCAGTGAGATAAAAATTGCTATTACAGCTGGTGTCAAGAAGAGGGATCCTGTGCGGACGCTTCTTCTCCTGGTCCTGAGAACGGATTTGACGGGAAAGTGCACAACCTCGGCAGCACCTAGGCAGCCGTCTCATACCTCGACAGTTTGGGATAGAAACTCAACAGATTACGGGAGAGAGAGCAATTCCGCATTCAGGGCCAGTGAGGGAAGCTCCCACCAGGACAATAAAGAATCCGCGGATTGCGGGAGAAACAGAAAAAAAAGCATCTGGGTAAGACACGGCAAATTGTTTTATTGAAGTTGAGTGTAATTTGATAAATGTGAGTGAACGTGAACCATATTGGCTGAGTTTTGCTTTTTGGTACGGGCGAAAGGTGATTCAGGGGAATCACAATTTTTTTGGGGGTAAGGGAAATAATTGATCTGAGGAATTCGGATCAGTTTCTACCTCACTTAGCTCGTTGGTGGACGGAAAGCCCACAGGTGATTCAGGGGAATCACAGATTCAGGGGAATCACAGTTATTGATTAATTAGTTTCACTCAAAAGTGCTAGTAACAAAAAAAAAAAAGAAAAAAAAAAAAATTATTAATCGATTTAGGTGGACGGAAGAGCCACGTCAAATCAGAATTAATCGAGCGCTGGAAAGTGCTTATAGAAAGTTTTTGAGTGAAACGTAATTACAAACCACCCGACCGATCTTGGGGTAAGGGAAAGATCGGGTCTGTCGAAGACGTTTGACAGATTCTGTAAGACACGTGTCGAATTGTGAAATCCAGAAAAGAGGAACTCAGCCAAAAATGGGGTCATCTAACAGTAAAGTAGATCATTTTTATACACCAATTTTCTGTCAAATGAGAAATAATTATGGTGGTAAATGTATGGTTGACATACAAAAACTGATCAAATATCACGATTTTCCCGAGGCGGGAACCTTGAGCAAGATAAGACTTAATGTCGTAAAAGAATCAGTAGAAAAAAACAAGGGAAAACAGAATGGTTGCTGTGTGTGTGTTAAGCATGTATGTGTGAATTGCGAACCGACTATACAATGTTGGGTAGAAGAAGCTGATAGACGAGAACGAAAACAAATACAAAAAGAATTAGCATTTAATGCCGAGAATGTTGTATGTGTGAAAACGGTTCCACTGGAACAGAATGCTACTAATAAGACGAATGAGTGTGTTTCTCCACATGTGACCGGGGAGGCGACGGCTCCGCCGCCCGCGTACAATTTAACACACTACCCAGTGGCGGAGATCTCGGCCCTTAAGTTGGATTCCGATCTGGACCGCCCTCCACCAGTCCCCCGACCCACACAAGAACCGGCACAGAACAGAGCGCAAATCGAACTGGAGGAAGCCAATCGAAGGGCAGCGCGAGCAGAGGCAGATGCAAGAACAGCGCGAGCAGAGGCGGAAGCCGCAGAGCGACTTACACAAATGTTGGCAGCAAGGCTTCAGGTACAACTACCAGCACCGCCAGTACAGCAGGGGGAGGCAGACTCCTCAGCACAGGCCGCGACAAACAGCGAAGAAGAAGAGGGGGAAGTTTACAGAGAAGCGTCTGATGCAGTTCCGGACACCCCGAATGTAGAAAAACCGGGAACAAGCGGGCAGCAAATGCTAACAAGATCGCAAATGAAGCAAGAAAAGGTCAGTTTCACAGCGGCAAAAGTTAAAGTGTCGAGTGTGACGGCTCCGATGGTTGAAGTTGCGGGCACGGCCCAATGCTAGTTTTCAGAGCATGGACTATGTCAGACATGAAGGATGCAATGGCACATTTGCCAGATCCGCGAGACGCGGGCGAGAACTTTGCCAGCGAACTGCTCGCAGTGTGTAAAGAATTCAGCCCCACCACACAAGAACTGAAACGATTGCTAACGATAAGAATGGGCGCTGCGAACTGGGGCAAAGTGGCTGGCAAGCTGACAAAAACAGACATTAGAAGAGTGCACGCCAACTGGGACCATGTCAGCAACGAACCGTACAAGAACGAAGTGGAAAACTTCTCAAAGCACATCATCGAAGCTTTCCCTGCGCGTGTGGACACCGAGAAAATCACGTGCTGTGTCCAGGAAAAGGACGAAACGGTGAGAAGCTATTATTTCAGACTTTTTGAGACATTTGCAAAGTACAGTGGCTTAACTGAGCCAGAAGACAGGGGAACAAAGGCAAGCACGTGGGAGAAACATCTGATGGGCTATTTCCTGCAAGGGCTAAAAACCGAGATCAGGAGGGGAGCGAAAACCAGCTATGTAGGCTGGGAAGACGGTCGTCTGAATAGAATGCTGCAACATGCCATTCATGCCGAAAGAGACGTCGAAGAGAGGAGCGGGAAGAAAAAGCCCGTCACAATGGTAGTTATGCAACAACAACAGTCACAACAACCCAACAAGCCTGAATATTCCAGATCAAACCCTGCTAATAGAAGAGGACAGAAGGGAAGAGCTGCTGGGGTAAGATGGAGCTGTTACATTTGTGCAACGAATGACCACATGATCAGAGACTGTACAAAGTGTAAATTTTGCAAGAAGGAAGGCCACTGGAGCACCGCGTGTCCGACCATGAAGTCTGATTGAAACGAGGGGACTGGAGAGCGGGACGGAAAGGGTCCTACTTTTTGGGGCCAATCTCTGGCTACAGCAAAGGGAAGTGAAAATATTCTTACTAACACATGCACACACGACGCAAACACAAACACATACACTGATTCTCTTTCTGCTTCTTGCAATGAAGAAACTGCTTGCAAACCGTTTTGTGTGTCTGATGAAACTGTGAACAAAGCTGTGAATGATGAGTGTATGAGATTGTACAAAAGCACAGGGTTTTCTGAAATGCCTATCTATCCATTACGGGTCAAAGGGGTAGTTATTGAATTCTTAGTCGATTCTGGAGCGAGCCTGTCAACATTACGACCATGTGATTTACCATGCGTTCCGAGTTTAACCGGGAAAGTGTTTGAGAGCACTTCAGCGTCTGGGCATTTGATTTCTGACCGGTTAACCGAGCCGTTAGAGTGCGAAACGGAGGGTGGACGCTTTTTCAAGCACGAGTTTGTTTGGTCACCTGGCTGTCCCGCACCTCTGATGGCTCGTGATCTAATGTGTAAATTAAATTTGTCTCTCTGTGCTGATCAGTATGGAATTAGCATCGAGGAGACACCACAAATTACTTGCACTAAATTTGAGCCGAAGTGGGCTTATGTCTGGCAGGTTACAGATATTGATGGGGCAGAAAAGATTTTGAAATTGGCAAAAAATCGTACAAACCCAGTCAATACAGAGTTTATGACAAATGAGAAAATGCATTGTACTTCACATGTGGTGGCAGAGCGTGATTCAAATTTTGAGAAAATGTGGTTTAATGCTGTGCAGAATGAGAGTGTGAAATTTGACAGGATTTTCTGGACGGAGAATGTGTGTGCGTTGTCTGCAGTGTTGTCTGACAGTCAGAAGGCTTGCTATCTGATGACAGAGAACACTGCATGCCACTTATCTGTCTCGAAGGCCATAAGCCAGCAATGGAGAGATATAGGGCTGTTTGTGAAAGAGTGTTTATCTGCCACAGACTGGGTGAAAGTTGACACACACACAGCAGAGAGCAAGAGTGTGGGGGCATTTAAATCGAACTGTGATTTTGAACTTGAGGTCAAAAGAGACATGATTGTTATTGGGAAAAATGTGACAGCACAGGGGGGTATTTCTGCTTCAGAAATCGATATTTCTTTGGCACAAATACCACCAAATTTGTGGGCTAAAACCAAATATGATGTGGGCCTCATTAAGGGATGTGAGCCAGTTGTGATAACACCAAAGACTGATTTCAGACCATGTAAAGCGCAATATCCCTTGAAACGTGAGGCAATAGAGGGCATAACGCCAGTGTTTGAGGCTCTATTGAAGGAGGGAGTAATTAGGCCTTGCAATGATTCACCTGTCAGAACCCCAATTTTTCCTGTAAAGAAAGCACGCAACCCAGGTGAACCATTGCAATGGAGATTTGTTCAGGACCTCCAGGCGGTGAATTCAGCAGTCATCGCCCGCGCTCCTCGAGTCCCCACTCCTTATATCATACTAACTCAAATTCCAGAAAATGCAACATACTTTACTGTGGTGGATTTGGCTAATGCTTTCTTTAGCGTTCCGGTTGATGAAAAAAGCCAGTTTTGGTTTGCATTTGATTTTAATGGCAAGGGGTACACATTTACGAGGCTATGTCAGGGTTTTTGTGAAGCTCCAACTTTGTACAATGAAGCGCTCAGAAGAAGTATTGAAAATTTGGCCTTGTCAGAAGGGACGGCGCTGTTATCTTATGTTGATGACCTTTTGATCTGCTCAGTGAGTGAAGCTGTTTGCAGGGCTGACAGTGTGTCTCTCCTCAAGCATCTTGAAAGGGAGGGCCACAAGGTCAGTATTTCAAAGCTGCAGTTTGTGAAACAGGAAGTGACTTTCCTGGGGCATGTTATTAAACCAAACAGCAAAGCATTGTCACAGAAAAGGGTGCAGGGCATAAGAGAAGCCCCAAAGCCTGTAACAAAAAAACAGATGTTGTCATTTCTGGGGATGTGTGCTTACTGCCGAACATTTATCCCCAACTATGCCATTTTAGAGCAGCCCCTACGAGCCCTTACAACAGGGAAGGGGTTGAAATCATGTGACAGACTTGTTTGGACGAGTGAAGCTGAGATAGCATTTAATAACATGAAAACACAGTTGTGTATGGCTCCTTCGTTAGGCCTGCCGGTTATAGACCGTCCGTTCACGCAGATGGTCGATGAGAGAAATGGCTTTATGGCTTCTGTGCTCCTGCAAAACCACGGTGATCGTTTGAAACCTGTAGCCTATTTCTCAGGCAAACTCGACCCTGTAGCAGCAGGGCTGCCACACTGCCTCCGGGCAGTGGCGGCAGCTGAGCTGGCCGTGATGGCTTCAAGAGAGTTTGTGGGCTATGCTGATTTGACCTTAGAGGTCCCGCATGCGGTGTCTTTGATTTTGCAGGAGCAGAGAACATCACACTTGTCTACAGCCCGATGGCTGAGGTATCATACAATTTTGCTTGATATGCCAAATATCACTGTCAAAAGATGTACAAGATTGAATCCTGCGACTCTTTTGCCAACACAACAGGACGGCGAAGAGCACCACTGTTGTCTGTCAGCTCTCGAGCACGTGTGCACACCACGTCCAGATTTGTTAGACATTCCGCTTGAAAATTGTGACAATGTCCTCTTTGTGGATGGATCTGCGTCGAAAAATCCACAAACAGGACAGAATAACGTAGGTTATGCGGTAACGACTGAATTTGAAACTGTAAAATCTGGCAGACTGCCATCTCATTACTCCGCACAGGCAGCTGAGTTAGTTGCCCTGACTGAAGCATGCAGACTAATGACTGGTAAATGCGTGACGATTTACACAGACTCGCGTTATGCCTTTGGGGTCACACACGACTTTGGCGCTTTGTGGAAACATAGAAAATTTTTGAAGTCAGACGGCCGACCCATACTGAATGCTACTTTGGTATCTGACCTGTTGGAGGCCATTCTGCTTCCAGACAAGATTGCAGTTTGCAAATGCGCAGCGCACACTAACGATAAGACTTCTATCTCAACAGGCAACGCCAGAGCAGATATGGCGGCAAAAACAGCGGCAACGACCCAGACTGAAGTAGATACCAGCGCCGCCACCTGCGTATCAGTTGACATTAACCTTCATAATGACATTTCTCCTTGTTTACAGAGCATGCAGTCTTTTTCCACAGGAGCTGAGAAAAACAAATGGAAGGCGGCAGGCTGCCGCCTTGTGGATGGTGTATGGACATCTGTTGAGGGGAAGCCGTGCCTACCAAGCCACTTTTTCCAGCATTATTCTAAGTTGTCACATGGGAAAGACCATGTGTCAAAGGCGGGGATGATTATGCAAATGAGAGAATTGTGGTTTACCAAAGGTTTCACAATATATGCTGAAAATTTTTGCAAAAAATGTGCGATTTGTACCGCATACAACATTGCACGGGGCATTAAAACACCATTGGCAAGCCAACCAGCCCCAGATGGGCCATTTGAATATTTAATGATCGATTTCATTGAACTGACCCCTTGTGGAAAGCAGAAATATTGTTTGGTACTTGTTGATATGTTTTCGAAGTGGGTGGAAATTTTTCCCACCTCAAAACAGGATGCTGCGGCAGTGGCGAAAGCGCTGCTAACCGAGATCCTGCCCCGATGGGGCGTGCCAAAGAAGATAAGCTCAGATAACGGGCGTCATTTCGTCAATGAGACGATCAAACAGGTGGGTCAGTTCTTGGGAATCGATCTGAGAACACACTGTGCATATCACGCTGCCAGCGGAGGTGCGGTTGAACGTGAGAACCAGACGGTGAAGACCAAACTGGCAAAATGTTGCGAAGAAACGGGATTGTCATGGGTGAAGGCACTACCCATTGTACTGATGTACATGAGAATGAGAAAGAGAGTAAAAACGAATTTGAGCCCATTTGAAATTCTATTTGGTAGACCACCATTCATGGGTATAGTGGGGGAAAAAAGGCGGCTTCCATCAACAGATGTGTGTGAGAATGAAATGTTGAATTACTGCAAAGAAATGTCGTGTCTGCTATCTGCTGTTTCTGTGCAGGTAAAGGCAGCTCAGAGCAAGGTGGCAGAGACGTTCCTGCACAACGTCAGACCAGGGGATTACGTGGTGATCCGCGACCTCAGGAGGAAAAGCTGGAGAGCGAAACGGTGGCTAGGACCATTCCAAGTCTTGCTGGTCACGTACACGGCGGTGAAGGTCGGGGAACGAGCGACTTGGGTTCATTCCAGCCACTGCAGGAAGGTTCCGCCTATATCGGAAGAGCAACAGGAGGAGGAGTCCCAAAGACAGCAGCAAGCTCAACAATAAGCCCTAAAGACAAGCAGGTGCAAGGTCACTCAGAGAAAGTGGTGAGACCAGTGTGCAGAATAAAGCCATTTGTACAGTCAGAGACATTGACCATTGAACTAACAAAACGTAAAGATTTACTGGCAACAGATCCCCACATTTTAGCAGCAGCAACAAGCGGAGTGAAATACGAGCTGTGAGAAGGAAGCTGGGAATAGAGGAGGGTTCTGATTGCACAGGCAGTATCAGGTTGCACACTGCACATCAACAAAGACTGATAAGACTCTGAGTGGTTTAGAAAAAAAAACAACACAGTTGCAGAATTAGACAAGATGGATCGTTCAAAGCCATGGCATCCATTCAGAATACCAGGAATGTGCGGACTTTGTAAAGGCACGTTCATCTTAACTTTGATATCAGTGACTATTTGTTCTGAAACATCTGTGCTGAACAGCATCATCAGACAGCGTGATAAAAGAGATACATTCACGGAAGTGGAGCCGGTGAAAGGACTGCACGGAAGCATCATCACAATAGAGGAGGGATCAAGTGTGATTTTCAAGTGCAACCCATTCCAGAAGAACTGTCTCGGGTGCAATGGACATACCGAGGAGCACGCACATTTCTACTTCTGCGAAAGCCCATGTGCGTGGACCGACGTAAAAGCATACGCTCATCACTACAGGACGGAATATGATGAAAGATTTCAGGTGTACGCTGAAGACAAAATGAGTAACAACAGATACGGGATGAGAGTGGAATTGAAACATGCGACGCGTGCTGACCAAGGCAGGTACTACTGTGCCCTGGACTTGGCTGAAACTGACTGGTATGAAACAATAGACATTATGATAGTCGAGGCAACCAGACCACAAGCAGCAACAATGACAACACCTTTCTTGTCACCTGTGCCACCCGAGGTCGAACAGGCTACTGAAGAAGAACTGGCCTGGATGGGGGACGAAGACACAAACAAAGGTCAGATAAATCCTGAAGTAAAGAAAGCAATGATGAAATGCCAGGGGAACAAAGCCTGCGCACTAGCAATGCTGCAGAAAGAGGAACTGGAGATCAAGACAAGCTGCTGGATGTGTCTTCAAATGTCACACGCATGGAAAGCTGTCCCTCTGACGACAGCAACAGTCAACGAAACTAAGTGCCTTATTCCTCAGCAGATGACTGAAGTGCTAAAAACTGTTGTGGACCTGGAAGAGGGAAGAGTACCAACGAAACAGCCTGCTGACGACTGTGATCATATACAACAATACAACAACACTAACATAGCAATTCCACCTTTGAGGGTAACGTATGCCCAGGGTGACGTTTGCGTCTGTTTCAACAGACCAAGACTGTTAAGGACTGGATGGTCTGACTGCAGAATCAAAATCAACATACATGACAGAACAATGGACAATTGTACAGCAGTCATCAACAACAAAGAAATCAACTTCACATGCCCATTCAACAAACCAAACCAAAGTTCACCAGCTGCGGTGTGGGTATGTGGCGACAGAGCTTATCACCGTTTGCCTACAAAAGACTGGTCAGGTTGCTGTTATCCAGCCTTGATGAATGTGGGAACCTCTGTGTATTTGCCAAACAAAGTAGGCAAAAGAGAAAAACGAGATATTAATATTTTGCCTGAAGCTCTGCCAAATAGTTATGCAGGATATACATTAACTGACCCGTGGACAACACCGGGAGCAAATATAGGTTGGTCAATTTTCTTAGGGGTGGGTACAGCAGTAACGATAAACAAGATTAATGGGTTAGCATGGACAGTACTAGCGATAGCCAATAGCACAGAAAATGCTTTGACATTAATAAGCGAGGAAATGCGTCAGTTGAGAGAATCAGTTATTCAGAACCGTTTGGTCCTAGACATTCTGACGGCAGAGAGGGGTGGAGTCTGTAAAATGTTGGGGGTATCATGTTGTTTTAATATTCCTGATTACAGTGACAACTTAACTAATATCATCGAGCACATGAGAGAAGCTGTAAAAGAGCCGCCTCAGGCTGCTGGTAGTGAGTGGATGGAGTGGCTGATGTCCGCATGGTCAGGGTGGTTTTTCAGAATAATTCAAACTGTTTTGCCAATTGTTGGTATGGGATTATTAGTTCTGCTCTGTTTACCATGTATCTTGAGGTACATTTCAAGCTCAGTACAAAGACTGATTAGAGCAGGGACAGCCAAAACAATGACATCAGTACAAGCAGTAAAAATAACTATGCGTTCAGCTACTGATGAGCAGCAGTATGACTATGACAGCGACGAGATTTACACAGAGATGTGATAAATTCCTTTTTGCCTTTCTGGAACAATGAACGGGTTTTCCTAAACTTTGATTGTTTAGGTTTTGATATCATTGATTGACTGTACTATTTACTATTCTTTTATTAATGTTATTTATCTTTTTTTTTTTTCATTTTAAGCCATCTTAATTTTTCTACAAGACTCAAGTAAAATGATCAGGTATATGAAAGTCAGTAATGAGGAGTGTAACTGTGATGTAAAGACTTGAAGTGATTGTATTCTTGGGGATTCAATAGTAAAATGGGTTTGATTGATTTTAGAAAATAGAAATGAATTTTTATTATTTTATTGGTTATCAGAGAATGATAAACAGGGGGGAGATGTTAATGAAAAATTCATTGTTCTTGTGTCCATTCATTTAAACTTGTTGATTTCATTTGAGTGTGTGTAAAAGCATCTGACCATATATATTTCTGTGAGGGTTTTCTAACAGCTGAAGAAGGGACAGGAAGACAGGGTGATAAAACTTACACCTGAGCACGAGAAAGGATCCAGCCAGGAGAATACAGGGGTCGTTTAACAATAAACAAGGGGTCCCATGCCATCCCCTTAGGGGATAAAGAACAGCAGGAGGTCATCTAGATTGTAAATGAAGGCCTTTTGGCTTCACAGGGACAAAGAACAGCATGACCTGCCCAGGGGGGGTAGAACCAGTCCGAACCAGCAGGAGATAGGGGGTATCTTTCCGGAAATTTACAAGAAACCTGGAAGGAGGAGTTCTTTTGCCGAGAAACTGTATAAGATCTGTATGTTTTATTATGTCTATTAGGCTTTCTGTTTCACATCTGGGTGGCTGCGGTTGCGAAAAGATTCCTCAAAGAATAAAAAGCCTTTTCTTCTTTATTACAATTTTGCCTTTTGAGTGTTCCTTAACCCTGTGATGCTGTTTTTCCCAGTGAGATAAAAATTGCTATTACAGCCATCATGATCAGTTCAATATATTGTAGATTCGCTAATGTTGATCCAGGACCATCATGATCAGTTCAATATAGGGTAGATTCACTAATGTTGATCCAGGACCATCATGATCAGTTCAATATAGGGTAGATTCACTAATGTTGATCCAGGACCATCATGATCAGTTCAATATGGGGTAGATTCACTAATGTTGATCCAGGACCATCATGACCATTTCAATATGGGGTAGATTCACTAATGTTGATCCGGGACCATCATGACCATTTCAATATGGGGTAGATTCGCTAATGTTGATCCAGGACCATCATGACCATTTCAATATGGGGTAGATTCACAATCAGTTCAATATGCGGTAGATGCACTCATCTAGATTCAGGACCATCATTTATTCGGAACCAATGAATCACCAATCCATTTACATTCATGTGGAGGGCTTTAAAATGTTTTAAAATGTAATCTTTCAACTTATCAGCTCTTTGTTAGTGTTTCTTCATTTAAAGTTAGTAAATGTGTTTGGGGATGCTGATTGAAAATGAATTAACTAAGTATCATTTTTGTGTGTAAACATTTCAGAAATGTTCCATGATGGAGGAGTTTATCAAAAAGTCTGTGGAAAATGAAGAAAGGAGAAAAATAAGACAGAAAAACATTAAACTCAAGGTGCATGTTCTTAAACCAGATGATCAAGAAGAGACCTTTATCACAGAAATAATAAACAAAGAGCACACAAAATCATTCAGGACCACAAATTGCTCTAGTTTAAAAGATAAAAGAAGAGGATATTATATTTTCCATTGCAGAAGATCTGGAAATGTATATGAAAGAAGTCACAGAGCTGTTGGGTGTAAAGCATACCTCTCTTTTAAAGTAAAAAATGATTGGAAAGGACACAAAGTTGTTGTGCAGAGAATATTTGACCAGCACAATGGACATGATGTTTCTGTAGAACATGGTCATTTTCAGCAGATTCACCCTCAGCTGGTGGATGAGATCAAGAAGTGGATCACATTAGGCGTAAAACCAGATGTCATCCTCCTTCAAGCTCATGAGTGGGCAAAAGCTCATGGAGAAGTTAATTATCATTCCAGAGAATACTTTGTTACACCAGAAGACATACATAATATCCGTACCTGTATGCTTCGAGGGAAACATCTTGATAAAGATGATTGTAAGAGTACAGAGAAACTATTAGCTGGTCCTTTAAAAGATAATGTTGTATTTTATCAGCCACTGGCCTGGGTAAGGATCAGGACCTTATAATTGTTCTCCAAACGGAGTGCATGAGAAAAGACTTACAGGACCATGGGAGTAACATTGTGTTTTTTGATGCCACACACTGTGTGAATCAATATTCCTTTCCACTTTTTACACTGCTTGTGAGAGATGACCATGGTCATGGAGTTCCTGTTGCATACATAATAACAAGCAGTGAGACGCAAGAAACCCTTAAGCTTGCACTTCAGAGGCTACGCCCTTTGTTCCCTAAGCCACCAAGGTATTTTATTAAGGAACTGATCTATTGGGGGATCCACTGCTGGAATGGATACAGCAGTGCTGAACAAGTTAACCTACTTTTCTTTTTCTTTAAAGGTGCTTCATGGTTGACAAAGACATGAGTGAAATAAATGCTTTGAATGACGTTTTCCCTGAGTCTGATGTTCTTCTTTGCTGGTACCATGTACTCCAAGTAAGAAGTTTTTTTTTCCCCTTAAATTTAATGATTCATAATTTAATGATAATTGCCTAATCCATTACATATGTCCTTCACAGGCCGTTGTTCGGTGGTTGATGAAGTCAGATTCCGGTGTTAGTGGGCCACAGCATTCAAGTATCCAGAAAGAAATTATTGATTACTTCAAAAAAATTAAAGCTTGTCCTATGGTATTTGAATTTGAACTTGAATTTGTAATGGTTATACTGTATTATTGTAATATGTACATAATGTATATTTTTTTTATAATTTTAATGCTTAATTTTTTCACCCAAAAACTATTTTTTTTTGTCATCATTTACTTACCCTCATGTTGTTCCAAACCTGTATGAGTTTCTTTCATCTGTTGAACACAAAAGAAGATATTTTGAAGAATGTTGGTAATTAAACAATTGATGAACCCTATTGACTTTCATAGTAGAAGAAAAAAAATACCAAGAAAGTCAATGGGTGTTGTCAACTGTCTGGTTACCAACATTCTTTAAAATATTTTATTTTGTGTTCAACAGAAGAAAGAAACTCATACAGGTTTGGAACAACACAAGGGTGAGTAAAACAAGTCAGCATTTTAATTTTTTCTGTGAATTATCCCTTTCAGAAAGTCAGAAATGTTTGAATTTATACCATTTGCACCTTACATTTTTTGACCAAGAGGGTTTTTTCACTATACATTGTGTACTTTTCCATTCATGTTCCATTCATCCAATGTTTTTTAAAAAACACAGAAAATGCAAAATACTATAGATATTATACAATCCTATAGATATTTTATCTTGTATATTATTAAACTTTTATGTTGTTGCCTTTTTTGCTTGTAGACTCACAATACCTCTTTTTGTTAATTGCAGAAGGCTGACTTTGACAGAGTGGCAAAACAATTCCTAAAGGAATTTTCTCACTACAAAGAGCTTTGCAATTATTTCCAGAGGTACTGGGAACCAATAAGTCATAGATGGGCTGATTATGGACGTTGTTATAACCATGGGAATTCAGAGACCAACAATTTGATAGAAAGGTAGGTTCCACTTTATTTTGATAGTCCACTTAAGACATTCTTCTAACTATAAGTAACTTTGCAACTACATGTCAACTAACTCTCATTAGAGTATTAGTATACTGTAGTAGACTGTCAGTAGACTGTCAGGTTATGGTTAGGTGTTAGGGTTCGGATTAGTAGAATAAATTGACTTGTAGTTGCCAAGTTACTTATAGTCAGAAGAATTGCTGTTGGGGGACCATCAAAATAAAGTGTTAGCAGATATTAAGCATACAGTGTACTAATACTCTAATGACGGTTAGTTGACATGTTGCAAAGTTACTTATTGTTAGTAGAATGTCTAAAGTGGACTATCTAAATAACGTATTACCGAAAGGTAAAATGAGACCCTAGTGAATTTAAATTGATTTCTGCTTTACAGCCTTTAATATCATTCACTGTTGTTGCAACTTTTCCACATATAATTATGATCTTGTTTTGGCATTATAAATAGTTTTTCATTTATTCAGGTTCTTCCATCGACTGAAATACCAATTCTTATCTGGGATAAGAAATCGACGTTTGGATGACTTGCTTGACGTCCTTCTTTGCAAGACAGAGACTTACTTTCAGGTGATAAAACACTTGCAATCAGCAGGAAGAATGGCAAACTGTGTTGCCATGAAGTTGGAGGAAACATTTAACAAAGCAACTAGAATGATGGAAAAAGGCTGGATTGACCACATTACAAGAGAATCATTGGAAATATATGTGTATAATGTGCCATCCGAACAAGACTCCTCACTTTCCTACAGAACCTGCCCAGCAGAGTGTTTCTGCAGTTGCCCTGTGGGTTTGAAAGGTGAAGTATGCAAACATTTGGTGTTGCTAGATATACTCAAAGATAAGGATGATGCATTCCCTGAACTTGCTCTTCAGCTGGAAGCTCATGCAAGAGCTGTACAAGACAAAGGTCACTTCAGTGTCTGTTCAGAAGTGAAGATGGAAATCGACGTGGAAAGCCTTTGTGGGAGAGGAACATATCATACAGATTTGGAAACCTATTCTTGTACCTGTTGCACATTCTCATATCATGGCATATGTCCCTGCCTTATATTAGCACAACAGTTGTTTGGCATGACCATTAATGAAAAAACGTGCTGTTCTGTGAATCAATCTGACAATGCTGATGTGTATTTTGAGAAACAAGACACAAGTTCAGACTTCCGGAGACTAGAAGATGTTCTTGAAATTGTCAAAAGATGGCAGACTGTTCCAGAGAACATCAAAAGCCAAATAAATGATCTCTATATTAACGTGCAACAAGAAGACAGAAGTCTTTTGTCAAAAAGGCATTGTACCAATGACACTTCAAGGAAGATACAGCCACTCTTCCCATGCAATGCAAAAAACAGAAAAAAGACTTCCAAGGTTTCCAAGAAAACCTGCATTTCTGACACAAATTCAGGAGGATTTAAAAGAAGAAAGAGACAACCCAAAAAAAGTAAGAAAATGAAAGAAAATGTGAATACAGGATTGGGTGCAGAATATCTTGTATGAAATTTTGGGATCAAATGAAAAGCTGATATTAGTGTGGCCAAATGTTTTGTTTAACTTGATGTTAATTTCAAAACAATACTGTTTTCGGAAGAATCTGCAAAGCTGTTTTCAATGTAATGTATTTTGTGTGCTAAAAAGAGATTCCGTAAATGTACATTTTAAATTTTAGATCTATTATTAATTATTACCGTTACAGTACCATTGCAATGTGGCTAGATGACATGTGGTATGTTTCTGTTTGTGTTCATAAGAAGGATTCATACGCCATTCATCAAATAAAACATTTTTAATTATTCCACATATTAAAGATGTAAGAAGCTTATTTTACACTGAGCATATTGATATCACAAAATTATTAATATAACACAAATATAAGGGTATTTTACAGAAATAAAAGGCCCCTGATTCAATAAGTTGGGAACATTTTGAAGAGATGAACCATCTGTATAAACAAAATATCAAACATTGACATTTCACATACAGTTTGGTGCTGCGTTGTTCTGCTTTCATTTTAGACTCTCTGAGATGAAACCTAACACTCCATCCAATGCCTGTGGACCAAATGTGTGGGTTAATAAACTGAAAGCTGATCTAGAATCCAGGCTTGATTGCAAGTTGGCACGCACACTAGCCAGAGTTGTCCTTTAATGAAAAGAAAAAAATGAAACAGTTAATAAAATTACATCAAATATCAGCAATACAGTAGCTCTGCATTAAGAAAATGTACTGTACCTGGTTACTTCTGCATTGTGGTCACTTATGTCTTTACGTACCAACTTTGGACTGACATTTTGACAAAGGCTTTTAGTTAGACCAGTGGCTAGGTCTGAAGCCTCTCCCTCTGTTAATGCACTAAAAATGCTTGTCTTAGTCTTCATTTTCTTGGGAAGATTGAGGACTAATTCAGGCAGATTTTTTTTGCGCCCCATAAGAAAAATGAACAGTAGTGCATTAGAACTAAAATAAAACTAATAGAGAGATGAAAACAAATATAAAACACAACTGATAACTTAATATATCGACCTTATCAATTTAAAAATGAACTTACTCCTAGCAGATCTCTGAAAACATTAGAGGACATATTCTCCCCTTCTATTCTGCGCTGAATTTCTTCTTTTGTGACAACATACGGGGACTTTCTCTGACCAGTGAGGGCTAAGCGTCCAAAAACTTTGATGCCTTTAATGTTGTCTGTGGGGTTATTCAAAGGACAATCTCCACTGTCTCTTGCCTCTATTTCCTCATTTTCAAAACCTGCATCCTTGCCAGTGTCAAAGGTTTGTGGCTGTCTTTCTTCCTTGCTGTCTTGCTTTTTTTCCCTGTCTGATGCATCACTTGCCTTTCTTTTTTTACCCTTTGATTGTTTTGTTTTTACTTCCACTTTTTCTGTTTTGTGAGTTTCCCTTTTCTCTTCTTCCTCTTGTTTCTTCTCATCATCTGGAGGTCTTGTTCTTTCCTCTGTCTGCTTACTTTCTCCTTTTTGTAGATGTTCGAAGATATTGTTTCCTTCACCTGCTATTTGAAGCATCAGCATAAACAGCAATGCCATTCTAATCTCAGGAGGACTAATTATTACATCTATAGAAAACATTAAAATGGGTGTACAACTAAACTTGTACTGGGATACATCATCCTCTATACCTCTACAATGGACAACAGTTCTGAAGTCATACATTATAAGGAACAGACCCAAACATATTATTAACTAATAACATTCCCCTCTTGCTTCAGCGAAACATACACTTGTAACTTTCTGAGGCTTTCTGAGTCTAAATGCATAATTGCATTTTTTTCCTAAGACAAGAGCTATGATCTAAAAACATACCATGCACTCAAAATTTTTAATGAAAAAAAGTGCATCACCAGAGGTCAAATACCTTCAGTAGTTGAAGCACTATTAGAGTATTAAAAAGACTGTTCCAAAAACAAACTGTACAGCACTGCATAACATGCATATAAACATACCCTTATTCAAACTGCCCATTTCATTTTAAAAATATCCTTAAATTTGCTTTGAAATATAGTATGTAACATTATATACTTGTTTTGATTTTTGTGGGAGTTTCACTGCAGTTTGCACAACTTGCTTTTTTAGCCAGCACATTTTATACAGTGTGTTGAATAGCTGTTTGTTCTTGGAATTTACTTACAAATTACACAGATGCCACATGGTGTTCGCTGACATCTCAAATGGCTGTGTGCACCGCATTCCTGACAGCACACCTAAAAGTGAAACAATGCTTGTTTTTTTGTAATTAATTACAATATTAAACAGATTATTCCATTTACCTTCTCTTTCATCAGGACACTCCAGCACACTGTGCACTTTACACCTCTATCTGCAGGCGGAAAAAATATGATCATATATATATATATATATATATATATGCAAATCATATATTAAGAATCAAATGAGTAGTTTTGTCTTGGCCATGAGATATTCATTTAACCATGAGTAGTGACATTCTTATTGTCACGAGTTGGCAAGGAAGAGGAGAAGCAAGGATCCAAAACCGTTCGGTCTGTGCAGCGCTGCTTCACTTTGAACATATAATGTAGACATGATCTTGTGGTCATGACATATCACATTCCCACTAATTAATATTAATTAAATAACCCTTGCTGCTGTCGCTTCTCGCCACTGGCTTACTCACTGTAAAGCTGCTTTGACACAATGTGCATTGTAAAAAGCGCTATACAAATAAAGGTGACTTGACTTGATCTAATAACTCATGGTCACGACCAAACTAAGTGAACTGAACATGTCCCCCCAAATGTATAATTTGTATGTTTTGCTTTAGTTTTTATGAAAGGGAGCACCTAAAGAGGAGAACAGAATGTTGCAGAACTGTGCCCTTAGCTGGGGTATATCCACTGAGGCATATCCATCCACGAAATCTTTTCCCTCAAGCAGGGCCTGAGCAAACTAAATATATATCAATTTTAATGTGAATTTTAAATACTTTATCAGAATGCATAAAAATAAAAGTACTGTACATCGACAGATTTTAGAAAATGAGAAAAAAAATACCATTAGCACATGGACCCCACAAGAATGTCCATCCTCTTGTCGTGGGTGGGGCACATCATTCCATGTCCATTTCAGGGCACATCCTTTAGCTTTGGCAAAAGAACTGAAAAAATAAAGCTTAATTATTAGGTATTTGTTCTGAATGTAGTGCTGATACAGTATGTTGTTGTTTTTTCATATGCTTGGTCATTTAAGGTAATGTTTCACTATAATAAAATCCATTAGCAGAATAATTTTGTTGTGTAGCAAGACTCTAAACACAACACACTTTGGCAAGTATCAAGTATTAACTAAATGAAAGTAGACTGTGGACGGGGGTATTTTTCATAAATATCTGGTCAGGACGTGTCTCAGTTTTTTTGCGGTGTCACTTTTAAGTCATGACTTTTAAATGTTAGAAATTTGTACAATTAATTAAAGGTGAAGTGTGTATTCAGTTTATTGATCACTGACAACCCATTCATGGGTTTACCTCCCCAAAAGTTTAAATATTGAGCTTCCCAGGCACTATACCCATCTCTATAACATCTCTATAACTCAAGAAGTTATAGACCTTAGTCAGGGTAGTGACATTTTTTTGGTGTTGCATTTTTATGTATGTATGTATGTGTGCCTGTCAAAAGTTAAAAAATATTATAACTTTTTAATTTTTTAAGTTTCTTCTGCTCACCAAGGCTGCATTTATGTAAGAACAATAATGTCGTGAAATATTATGTCAATTTAAAATAATAGTTTTCTATAGTAATACAGTTAAAAAGGTCATTTATTCCTGTGATGCAAGGCTGATTTTTAAGCATCATTAAATATTGTTATGAGACAGTAAAGGCATCATTTTCAAAACCATGCACTTTGAAATCCGTTTTCAAAAGCTTATGTTTTCAGGCTCCCAAAACGCTGTTGTCGTAACTGAACGGACAAATGGACCAAATGATTACAGCCTTGAAATAAAGGGATACTATCAAAATCTTAAAATTATTTATTGTTAATACTACCTCCAATTCTTCAGAATCCAATTTTTCTTGCCATTGGTTTCACCAAATGGATCCATGTATGTGACTTCTTGTTTTGTGAGGTCACAGAACTACAAAATAAGATCAGAAAATTAGGAGATTAAAAATTAGAAAAGAAGATTAAAAGAATCATCTAATACCAATCCTATAATATCCTATAAAAACTGTTATAATTATAATATATATTAGAGTTTGCACAAGGTAACAGTCAATTGTAAGAAATGTAAGAAATTGTTTAGTCTGGTATGGTTTCCTACTGAACCAAGCCTGGCGTTCAGAACGTTATGATTTGGCCTATACTTACAAAAAGGGTCCAGTGATTTTCATTTTCCAGGAGGGCACCAATAACTTTAGCATAGGTTTTAAATAGGTCTTTCTGGAAAGATCTAATTATTAATTTAATCAAAAGAAACCAGTTTTATGTGGAACATCATGTGTGCTTTTTTAAAAGGGGCTCTAGGAAGTGAAGGGGCTCTGTGGCCATGAAGTGAACTCCAGCCAGCAACTTATTGCTTGTGCTTGCGGTCATGCACGCAATCCATAGTGATTCGAGCAAGCCTTGGCCAAAACAGTATAGCCCCTTTAAAATAATATAAGGCTGAAGGTTGTAACTTTTTCAAAGTTAAAACATTCTCCTTTTGTAGCCGAATATGCAGACAATTTAGTATGCAAACTAGCTGTGTGTTGATTCTGATGTAAACAATTGCATAAACATTATTGTAAAATAGTAATATTCACAAATAAATGGAATATGGTCAAAGACAAGATGCTTTTGCCCATAATGTTTAATAGTGCAGCTTCCATATTTCTATTTTGCACTCCATATCAGGGTGAACCTGTCACGGAATAGATGATCATGAGACGAGGATACAGATGCAGAGGAAATTTATTGATGACATGCAGACAGGGTAACAAACTCAAAAACTCAGAGACTCCAGGAACAAGAAACTCAGACAACGAACCAGCACAAGACTACAAACACAAGGAGGCTAAATAGGGGAACAAACAAAGGAGGGTAACGAGACAGACAGGTGGGACAAATAAACCAATAATCAGATAACAAGATGGGAGGGGCTATAATAGACACGAGCACATGGCCCAAAATAACAAAACACCCATGTGCAGCACAAGACAGGACAGTCATTGCTAAATTCAGACTGTACTGTATGTCATTGCTATGAACATTTAGTGCCTCAGTGCTAGGTAAGCACTGTATCTGCAGTGCACAGCATAAATGAGTAAATCCCCTCTGAACAAATACAAAAGATGTATTTTCTTAATGACCGCTAATTTAACTTGAAATGTATTAAACATATGCTTTCTAAAAATAGAGAAATATATGTTATTAATATCCGTAAAATAGGAAAATTAGCCAATTTTGTGCAGAAATGAGTACACCCTAGATTTAATTCCACAAATGTATAATATAGTAGTACTTAGTATGTCTTCCTTAATTTTAAGTAAACTGCTCAGACACTTTTTGGAACAGAGTGAACAAGTTCATGACAAATTATCACATATCTCCTGTTGAACTCCTGGATGATGACCTCCTTAAATGCTCTGATCTTTAATGAGGAGTGTTGCTCAACTTGTCTCTACAAAATCCCTCACAGGTGCTCAAGTGTGTTAAGATTGGGTGAAATACATGTCCACAGAAGGTTTTCACCTGTTACGTCATTGTCATGTTGAAAAAATTCCCAACAACGCAGGGAATAAGCAATGAGGAGAGGGTAGCATCTTATGTTTCAAGCTTTTGTATTACATCACACTGAGAAGTGTGATTTCATGATAGCATTGATAAAGCACAACTCCCTCACACCTTCAGAACTCATGCATCACTATATAAGAGCTTTAATACCACTGAACTTCACTGTGGGAACCAGGCACTTCTCACTGTACTCCTCCAGCAACAGCATAATATTTTGGATGCTGTTAGATTCAAAATCATTGACTTGGTCTCATGAGACCTGAATAAGGATTCACAGAAGTCTATGTTTTGTAAATATGGTCCTTGGAAAAGGCTAATAACTTTATTGTGTTTTAGCTACAGTAAGTCCAGTGTTGACAATAACCATGCATGTAACTTCTGCAGGCTGCATCTAACTCTGTGAGATAAAGACTCACTCTTTTCATAGCTTTTGTTGGCTCTGAAACACTCGCTTTGTATTTATCCTTACAAAGTCTCCTGAGTCTTTCCCAAGTGGAACCATTGTTGTCAGAATTACTGTAATACTGAGAATGATTCAGTGGGCTATATAACACTTTTAATTGTCAAGAAATGACTTCTCTTTAAATGTTTTGGTTCAACATATGTTCAACATACTTAATAAAAAATTGCCTTAAACTGACACCAGAATTTTTATTATTATTATTTTTTTCAGAAGTAACTTTCAGGAGGGTGTACTTATTTTTGCAACACAACATTGTATCACTTTGATAAGAAAATCTTATTTTCCTGAACAATGTTGTCATGCTTCTTTGGTAATTGATCAAGCAGACTTCCTGGAACATTATATATCCAAAGAACCCTAATATGTCTTCCAAGTAAAGAGTAATTGCTGAATTTGTTAAGTTTATACTTATTTATGCTATGCAATGTATGTCTTCACAAGTCCTGGACATTTTCACTTTTGCTCAATTTTTGTGTGTGAAAACTATCTGTTGCTAGTCCATGCTAGAGTAACATTAGAATCTGCAGCTTTAATATTTAGAATGGCAAATGTCTTTGATTGCATTTTTTATGTTAGATAATATATTCTTGAGGATGTAAATATTATTTACTGCACCTTGCAGAAGTAGTGGCTTTTAACCCTCTGTGATCCAGACAGAATCTTAGTCATGGATTGTGTACAAATATTGTACACATCCTTGAATTTCTTAAGGAGAAAAGGAAAAGCCGATAAATACATACATACATATATATATATATATATATATATATATATATATATATATATATATATACATACAGACATACATTATATATTGCATACCTTGCAGGTGATACTCATGAGAGCATCCATTACCTATTGATAATAACTTTAGTTAGAACCTGAAGAAAATCATAAAATTCTGAAATACAACTGCAATTAATAAATACACTTATAGCTCACCACATCTGGTATGTAGCCTGGCTCATACAGTGCTTTTAAATGGGCAGCTGAAATGCTATTTGGCCCAACACAGCCCACTAAGGAATCCCAAGGTTGTATATCTGTAAATAGGGTATGTACATAAAAGTCATTAGCACAAATTTTAAAGGGTATGTGTGTATATTTGATACGGAATGTGCAAACTTACTAGTCATGTTGAATCATACGTTGAAAGCTGGAAAACAAGAATGTCACAGTTCATTAGGAAGCATTTCTGTAAACAATTTAAAGGGGCTGTAAGAATATGTAAGAATTTTCATATATTAATCACTTTTTTATTGCCAATACTATGATGCTTAAAAAACGAGACCTTCCCTGACTTCCTAGGTTGTCTGTGTAAGCATGTAGAATAACAAGGGTTAGTGAATTCCACATATAGCCCCTTCAAGAATAAAATAGAAATGTGGGTTAAGCTAAGTAATTATATAAATGAAGGCAAACGTATCAAACTTTTTTTTTTACCAGACACTGTAAAATGTGACTACAGTGCAGGGTGCAGCATAGCTAAGTTATTTATCCTTAAACTAAGTATTAAGATTTACAGTTACAATTACAGTAGCACTGCCTACAATACAAAATAGTAGATTTAGATTTAATCCAACACTGTAATAAGTAATAAAACTTTTCAAGATTTCAAGTAACTTATAATTTGACCGTAACTACAGTAGAAATGTTGGAGAATTTGCTAATTTATGGGAATCATGATATATTGAATCATCATATACATGATGGTCCTGGATCAACATTAGCGAATCTACCCCATATTGAAATGATCATGATGGTCCTGGATCAACATTAGCGAATCTACCCCATATTGAAATGGTCATGATGGTCCTGGATCAACATTAGCGAATCTACCCCATATTGAAATGATCATGATGGTCCTGGATCAACATTAGCGAATCTACCCCATATTGAAATGGTCATGATGGTCCTGGATCAACATTAGCGAATCTACCCCATATTGAAATGGTCATGATGGTCCTGGATCAACATTAGCGAATCTACCCCATATTGAAATGATCATGATGGTCCTGGATCAACATTAGCGAATCTACCCCATATTGAAATGGTCATGATGGTCCTGGATCAACATTAGCGAATCTACCCCATATTGAAATGGTCATGATGGTCCTGGATCAACATTAGCGAATCTACCCCATATTGAAATGGTCATGATGGTCCTGGATCAACATTAGCGAATCTACCCCATATAGAAATGATCATGATGGTCCTGGATCAACATTAGCGAATCTACCCCATATTGAAATGATCATGATGGTCCTGGATCAACATTAGCGAATCTACCCCATATTGAAATGGTCATGATGGTCCTGGATCAACATTAACGAATCTACCCTATATTGAACTGATCATGATGGTCCTGGATCAACATTAGCGAATCTACCCCATATTGAAATGGTCATGATGGTCCTGGATCAACATTAGCGAATCTACCCCATATTGAAATGGTCATGATGGTCCTGGATCAACATTGGTGAATCTACCCCATATTGAAATGGTCATGATGGTCATGATGGTCAACATTAGCGAATCTACCCCATATTGAAATGGTCATGATGGTCCTGGATCAACATTAGCGAATCTACTCCATATTGAAATGGTCATGATGGTCCTGGATCAACATTAGCGAATCTACCCCATATTGAAATGGCCATGATGGTCCTGGATCAACATTAGCGAATCTACCCCATATTGAACTGATCATGATGGTCCTGGATCAACATTGGTGAATCTACCCCATATTGAACTGATCATGATGGTCCTGGATCAACATTGGCGAATCTACCCCATATTGAACTGATCATGATGGTCCTGGATCAACATTAGCGAATCTACCCTATATTGAACTGATCATGATGGTCCTGGATCAACATTGGTGAATCTACCCCATTTTGAAATGGTCATGATGGTCCTGGATCAACATTAGCGAATCTACCCCATATTGAAATGGTCATGATGGTCCTGGATCAACATTGGTGAATCTACCCCATATTGAAATGGTCATGATGGTCCTGGATCAACATTAGCGAATCTACCCCATATTGAACTGATCATGATGGTCCTGGATCAACATTAGCGAATCTACCCCATATTGAAATGATGACGATATAAATTATCAAAATATTGATTACAATCAGATTCAAAAAGCAATTATTCTACTGTTTTTTTAAATGTCATATACTTTTTGCACACTTTATTCAGACTAAAATCATAGTAATCTGTTTTAAAAACCTGGAATTTATTGACATTTTTAAACATTATTATAACATTTTATTAAATATTAAATGTGTATTTGTGTGTAAAGGTATGAGAGAAAGGAGACTTTTAGGGGAAGTAAGCTTAGCTATTAGCTAAACGGCACATGGCTGTTGTATGTATGTTCAGAGTTGCATTACATTATGCCATTTAAGTGTTTTATTTCAGGTTTTTTAGTGAATAAATACATTTACAAAGTCAGATTTTTAGTTGCAGAAAGGGTCAAAGAAAGAGGACAGACAAAATAACTTACCTTTGTCAGTCAGCCGAGGCAAGAGAGGAGGGAACATTCAAAATGGACTGATTGGATTTGGTCGGCACACACTGATGACATCAGAGGCTTGTGATTGGTTGATTAAATGTTGATCCAGGATCAACAAAATTTGTTGATCCAGGAACACATCTTACTTGGCAAAATCACGGTGACCATGCGCGTGCGTGCGCTGTCATGACAACAACGAAAAAGTTGACAACAACCTAGTCAGCAGTTCAACTGAGGGGTTTGTGTGGCAACAATAGCGTGCTGAAATGTCAAGTAATGTTCGTTTGTCTGCTTGGGGCTCGAGTATATGGAGCGACCAACTTTTTTTTGAGCAAGCATAGATTATGCGTGACACGGTCTCAATTTGCGTGACGCGTGAATTGGGCTTCAAACGCTGTGCGCGCACGCGCTACGCGGGACGGGTGGTCACCCTAGTCAAAGAGTATAGAAGTACGGTACTTCTATACTCTTTGCCCTAGTTCAGGCGCTGGCGCCTCCGTGTCTTGATTATCTCTGCCATTTACTTTTTATTTATTAAATCGAGAAATTGGATAATGAAACACTGATTAAAATGAAGATACAATTAATACAAAACGAAATTCGCTTTAAAGAAAGGCTTTGTGCTTTCTGTTTGAGGTCTCTGTGAATGTTTTAAAGCATGCCGCTTTCAGAGCGGTCGCATCCGTTATGGATAACTGTCACATAACATTGTTTTTTCCTCATAAATGTGAACACGAAAAATAAAAGACAAAAGACTTTTTTAAAAAGACAACCATCCACAACTCTATAACACTCCAGGCAAAGTATACCTCTTTTTTTTTGTTCAGTAATGAAAGGCTTTCAATGACCAAAAAATAATTCAGACTGACAAAATAATAAAAATGACATTCTTCTTCTTTTAAATAATAATAATAATAATAATACAAATAATAATAATAACGACATTCTTCTTCTAAATAACAATAAGCGTCATTAATAATAAAAATCATAAATAATAATAAGAATATTACAAATTGTCATGCAATTATTAATGTGAATGAATGGTACTCCACATCACATCATCATCATTATTGTACACCCTAATACATGTGACGTGATACGAAATTAAATGCTAATTGTTTCAAAACACGTGCTGTAAAATAATGCAATTGTGATAGGTCATTTGCTCATCCAACGTCGGAGAAGTTTCTCTTCTTTGCCGTCTTCCGTGTGTCCATGGCGTAAAATGAGGGCGTGGGGGAAGCGGAGACTTGAATATATAAGGGCGTGTTATTCAAATGACGATCGTTTTCAGCCGCGGCATTTATCAAGGGCAGGTATTGCGTACACCTGGATTTCAAAGGTACGCACAGCTTCATAAATCAGGCGATGAGAGGAGTGTAAGCATAATCTTACGCCAATATATACGCCCGTTTCTACGCAAGAATGATAAATGAGGGCCACTGTGTGTAACAAACTTTTTTCCTGCTGCCTCAACACATCACAACAGAGCGCCGAGTAGCGCACGCGATATAATCGATGAAGAAGAACCCAAAAGAAACACTAAAGGAGATACTGACCCCAAGTGGGAAAATAAAGAAATGCACCAGCAAACTAATACAATACTATTGAACATAGAGGGACAGAATAGTCCCTGTCATTAGTCTGTGTATTTAAGCCCTCATGTTTGCCATGTCTTGGTCAAGTATTGTTTCCTGTAGTTCTGCTGTTGTGTAAATTCATGTTCATGCCTTGGTTTTTGTTTTCATGTCATGCCATGTTTTTGTTTCATGTTTTATTTGTAATAAACTGCACTTGGGTTCTTTATAACTTGCCTCCAGTGGAATCCCTTTACAACAGTATCTGGAATTCCTTACCGAACTGGGTGACCTCTCACTTTTATTGAAGTGTAATTATTCAATTGAAAATACCGTTAAGCTTGCAACATTTCATAAACAAGCTTTTATGGCGCCTATAAGCATAATTTTTCACCTAGGAAATATTATTTGGAACAACAAGGATATCATAAACAAAAATAAATCTCTTTTTTTTTGATAACTGGTTTTAATATATAAGTCAGCTTTTAAACAATGCTGGAATTTTTGAATACATTTAAAATACCAGTTAGACCTAAGGATTTTGTTGTAATGGATGCAATCCAACGAAAAGTATTGATCCTTCTGAGAAATACACCTCAAGAGAAAGATCTAAATTTTACAGATATCAAGTGTAAAATAAAATACAAAATAGTCTCAAATAACTATAGAAATAAACTTAAAGTCCCATGTAGTCAAAAATGGTCTCCCTTAAAACTCATCTTTGATCACCAAAACGACATATTTAAAAAAATGTGTCCAGTGAAAATTTCTTCATGTCTTAAAATAGCTTGAATGTAACTCTACACCCTTGCTTCATTTAGAAAATGATAATTAGCCCCCTCCACTCACTCATCCTTAGAAATGCTTTAAACGTCAGTGGAGAAAAGCATAGTTCAATGTAATATACATCATATAGCCTACAGTACATAATCCACCCACTTTATTGCTAAATGTAGCCTACCTAATTTTTTTATATCAACAGAAAATATACCGGGATAACCTGGCTTCTCTTGAGACTCCCCTGCTTTGCAGCATGGTTAATAATATGCTAAAGCCCACCTGAAAATTGACGTGACTGGTTACGAGGTATAGTTTGTGATGTCAGAAACACCTTTGATTTCAAACTGAGTCTTTGGTTCACTGGACTTTTAAGGAGCAAATACTCAGCAATAGTGCTGACTTATGAATTTAAACATGATTTGTCTTAACATTGTAAGCAGGTATAATGTTGTATAAAGTGGCATCCTTTTCCTTTTGTCTATTATAATTTTGTTATTGTCCACTGGCACTGTTTTTATTATTTTACTATTTGACTTTTTATTTGTACTTTTAAATTAATATGTCTCATTGTATTGTTCTCGTTTATGGCATTATTAAAAAAAACTTTACAATGCCAAAAAATAAATAGCCTACAAATACAAATAGGGCAACAGTATTTTAGTATTGCACTGATTGGCTGTTAGATGTGAGCAGACAAACAGCGACCATAAATGTAAAGAAACGAAGTTTTTAGAATTTCCTAACAATCAACCATATTTTTATTTTTTAGACTTATACTCTATGGACTCAACCCTGAACACTGCTTTACTGAGGAAAGAACTACAATCCCATAAAGCATTGCGAACAGCATAATCGAATTTTTCGCAGTGCTTCATGTGAGTGGGCGGAGTTAAAGAGCTACTTTGGCGCGTGTTGCTTTTTTCGACTCTGATTGGTGTAATTTTCTGTAAAGCGTCATGGGTAATGTAGTTTTCATCAGGAATTCCGCTGTTAAACACGATTGTTTTAAAAGTAGGCTGAAATAATGCGGGCTGACAGCTTTAGTATGTCTGTATTTTAAAGGTTTATAAGTTATCGTTAAAAATCAATTTCCCTATGGAGAAACGGAATAGAGTTTTTACGACGGTCTATGGGCAGAGCTGAATTGATCGACCTCCACGTAATAACGGCAGAGGCGGAGCAGGTTATTTGAATAGAACATGTAATTATTAATTGTCATAGGTATAAGGAGGAAAGGGTGAGGCAGAAAGACTGGTTTAGAAAAGAAAAAATTAGATTTGAAATGAAGGAAATATTACAAATGAATTCAGGGCATGTAGGGTATAGAGCGATATTTGTGTTTTTGAATAAAACAGGGCTTAGTAGAAGGATATTAGTTTAGTTGTCTTAGAAAGTTGTATTTAATAATAATGATAATGTATGACTATTAATAATGTTATTAGATATTTATGCAGTTATTTATTGGTTTTTATTTATGTATGTATGTATGTATGTATTTATTTATTTATTTATTTATTTAAAGGGTAGTGAGAAAAGGCTATTGTGATCCACACTCCATATCAGAAGGTGGCGGTAATGCACACTTAAAAGTTGTTTGCCAACCGCCATTTAAAGAAAAAGAAGAAGAAGAAGAGGTTATTTGAAAGTGGCGGGCAGGGTCTTTCTTCAGAGACGCTAACGCTGTGCTCGAATTTGAATGGCAGAAACTGTTAAGGACGTCTGTCTTTACAAAAGATAACGGTATCCCGTGAGGTCGATTAAGATTACCATTTTTCTTGTTTTATTTGAAACTGTTATCAAGTTTGTGTAAAAAGGAACGTTTACTACGCTTTTTTCTTCGAGCCCGATAACAACAGACTACGTTACAGGGCGGAAGGTAACGTTAATGACATGCATTTTAAACATCCCGGTTTGTTGTATCAGCTCCTTATTTTGTTCGTGTGTTGTTTAGTTCAAATGTATTTTTATATGTAGAAAGTGTGTATAAAGATTCATGATAATGGAATAGCCTAGTGTAGGCTAGTTCAGGACTTAGGCCTGTTGGATAAACCATAATCTAAGAAGTTAGTCATTAATGTTTTTTTTTTTTTTTGAAGACTGATTTTGAGTTTAAGCAGGAATTCTGATTGTCTTTAAAAGGTCTTAAAGTATTAATTAACCCATCCACAAATGAAGGCCTTAAAAATGTGTTAATAAAGAGCAGAAAGACTTTTTATAAAGTGATGACATTAAATGTTGCAAAAATTTATATCTTATTTAGTATTTTGCCTTGTTTTCTAATTCTAAATAAGTATCTATAAACATTTAAATCAAGATACATTTACTTGAGATGCAAAATAAAGATATGTAGTCTTGTTTTCTGAGAAATTTAACAAAATTAAGTGAGTTTACACTTAAAACTAAAACCAATATCTATCAATTGGGTATGTTATCCTTTTTTTCTGAGCCCATTTGCAGATACTTGTTCTTGTTTTAATCATAAACTTACTTAATTTCTATAAATTTCACAGAAAACAAGACTCCTCTTAAATCATTTTGCTTCTCAATGTATCTAGATTTAAGAATCTTTAGACAATTGCTGAAAAAAAAAAAAAGGTAAAGTAAAAGCTATAATCCATATTCCAGTTAGTTATATATTCATAGTTCGGAGCAGATGTATTCAAGTCTTAAGCTTTTTGTTTTGTTTTGTTAAAATAATAACATTTAATTAAAAAAAAGAATGGAGATCGGTAGGAGGTTGTATTTTGAAACTTTGAAGTGTTGCTAATGCAACTCATTGTGTGCTCCCTAGACATAAAGAGAACATATTGACATGTGTGTTCCCTTCTGTTTAGTCCTTTTTGTTTTTGTTACTTGGTCTTGAAAAGGTTTTAGTCAGTTGTATACAAACTTAGACTGGATGAAAAAGTAACTAAATATAAAACTAACTTTACATTGCATGTTGCTGTAGACTGCAATTAACTGTCAGCTGCACTACTTTCACAAAAGTGCCTTTTTGTTGACTAACTTCTTCAAATGCAAACTTTAATCTTTGATTTTATTATATGTTATTGCAAAAAGTAGTTGGAGCCATTGATGGAACACATTAGGATTTAAGCACCTCCAACCCACAAGGCTACCGTAGTGTTTCGTTAATATGCAGGCAATTAGTGATGTCAAACTCTGAGTGCTCAACTGCTGACCTGGATTAACCCATTACTAAAGAATTGTAGTTTCTAGTTTCATGATGCAATTGAAAGGTGAATTGCAGGGTGCACTTTTGGGGGACTCTGGTTATCCACTAAATCCCTGAATTATATTTTTTTTACACCCTTTTTGAACCCAGTCAGTGTGCCTTACAGAGCTTTTCTGACAAAGGAAAGCTGTGACGAGTGTCAGCTGTTTTGTCTAAAGTTGTTCAATGTCTAGGCTAAATGTTTCACATAACGCATTGTGAATTTGACAACTTTAAGCTTGTGTAGTGCAACAGGCGTTTCTTGGTGTCTTTGGTTGATCAGACTAATTATTCTTAGTAGCCTATTACTCCGTATTAACATAATGGCAATATCTATGTAACTGGTCTGGTTTTGCTCTGTGCACACTGGCTTTGCAAGACAATATTGTGAGTTGGGTTGTCATTTGTGATTCAGCCTTATTTGCTCTTCCAGCATGACCAAGGAGGATGAGAGAGCCATTCCTGTGAGGGTTGCGCTGAGATGCCGGCCTCTGGTTCCCAAAGAGATAAATGAAGGATGTCAGTGCTGCCTTAATTTTGTACCTGGTGAACCTCAGGTGTGTATCATGAGATCTTGCCTATTTCATTCACTCTTTTGCATCAAAAGGTCATGTCAGATTCATGAAATCTTTTTTTCCCTTCCCATTTCAGGTCATTGTTGGCGTTGACAAGGCTTTCACCTATGATTATGTGTTTGACCCCACAACAGAACAGGAAGAAGTTTTCAACTCTGCTGTGTCTCCTTTATTGTCTGGGCTTTTTAAAGGTTTGTAAAACAGTCCCACTAGGATTTTGCGAGTTTCTGATTTTTTTTCAGCTCGAAGTGGCTTGACTGGTGCGACCAAATTTAATGGTGACACCAGCACAGAAATATTTATGATCTCCTTTTTTGAAAATACAGAGTTGTGAGACACAATAGCTTGCACACTGAGTCAGTACAGTGTGTATGTATTCAGTGATTTATTTTTTATTTTTTTGGGGGGTGTTACGATATTCAAACCATACCGAACTCGCCCCGCCCTCTGCTGCCCCAATGTTGAGGCTTTGTTGAGGTTGACCTCACTTTACATTGTCACAAAACAAATTTTACCTCTTTGGCATTTGATTAAATATGGCGCTTTTCCATTACCAGTACCGGCTCGACTCGCCTCGACTCGGCTCGCTTTTCGCTCCGTTTTCCATTGCAGATAGTACCTCCACAATAGTACCTGGACGTCATAGCGACGCCGCAGGAAACTGCCGTGACTTAATCTTTTACGCGAGACGCGCGAGACACACCCGCTACCCACACACACACACAGGGCAAAGGAGGAAATCGAGTGTATGCTGTTTTTGGATGTTTTTGTTTTTGTTTTTGCTGTTTTTTATTCAGGATACTCCGTCTGGCGCGTGCAATGATGACGCAGTGAATAGTGACGATTCTCTCTGACCAATCAGCAGTCTGCCGTGTTTTCACGTCACATTTTAGTATCGCCTCAGCCCGCTTAGAACCTCGCCGGAGGTGGTACGAAAAAAAGTACCTGGAAGCAGGTACAGGTACAACTTTTACACAGTGGAAAACCAAACAGAGCCGAGTCGAGTCGAGCCGAGCCGAGGCGAGCTGGTACTGTGTAGTGGAAAAGCGCCAATAGTAGCCTAATTAGGGGTGTAACTGTACACGTATTCGTCCTGCAAATTCTTGTGTGTCTTATGTGTACAAGACGAATACAGCGTTGTAGCCTAACCACCAATAATCGCATTAAGCTCTGTTTTGTTACTTTCGATAAACAGTGTCATTTCAAATTATATCCATTTTATCATGAAATTTAGTGAAAGATATCACTAAAACAGCTTGTAAACAATATCCCACGTTGCATTACATCATTTACCTCATTTGTTAGTTCACCAGAGAAATTAACTCTTTCGCTAAGCACTATATTATCCTACATATTCATTATATTTTACTTAACTTGTTAGTGATGTCTTGATTTAATGTATGTTTAAAATGTCATGAAAATGACTGCCAGTGTGTAAATTATATTTCAACAACGAATTGGAGTAAAAACATAATTTTACAATTAAATTTAGAAGTTAATGCAAAAACTGCCTTATGTGCAATTTACATGTTAGCATACAATTTGTTATTTGAGTGATTATTATATCTAAAAATGAATAGCAACTGAATTTAGGCTAATAGTTCTATTGTTAAGCTTTAATATTATAATAATGTGCAAGTAAGGGCTCAGTTTACAGCATTAGCAGAGATATTTTTTTTATCCTTAAACTTTTAATTATAACTGAATTCATTTAAAGACAGAGACACAGTTTGTTCAGTAAACCACTGTTTATAAAAAAAAAGCAATTTTATGTTTAGTTTTCTCCCCCCTTCTACACCGAACCATGACGTCAAAACCGAGGTGTCAGTTTTGTGTACCATTACCCCCCGGGAAGAGGAGAGACTTCTGTTTTATTTTTCTCATTAAAAGCATCAAAGCTTCCTACAAATGCACGCTTCAAATAACCATTACGCGCAACACAATATACCCATGGTTTTGTTAGCTCAATGTAAATTACACATATGGTATTGTACACGCATCCTGTGACGCTATATGAACTCGCTGTTGCATCTGATAACTTGAGACTTATTATTTGATAACTCTTGAGACTTATTTTGCTGCGGCATATATGCCGTTTGGTCGGATAAAGTGCTGTAAAGACCGGTTACACTCACAGTGTGGATGAATCGGGTTTGTGTCGAAGACTCAGGATCTATTGAAGAGAACTTATGCGATGCAGAAACTCTTACAAAGCCAAAACAAACACCCGTATTTGATCTAATAATGCATCTCTCACTTACTGTGTGCAATCTCACTGTTTGAAGTGCCTGTCAATCAATGCCTGCTGCCATGAATAATTAAGCAAGGTGTCTTCTCATTGGATAAGGATACGCAGTCTCATGAATAATTATGAGACTATAGTATAAGAAAACATCACATCCTGTGACGTTGACACAAAGACTAATTTAAACCCGGAAGTTGAAAATAGGTTAAAATTAACTAGTTTTCTCCAACAGTCAAAACTAACGGATGGTAAGATTGACTTCTATGATGTTCAACACTCATAACTCTGTTAAAATCTCAGAAAATTTGATTTAGGGTTTCATGACCCTTTAATGTGTTGATTGATTTAAAACAATTCTCATTTCACAGTAAAACGCAATGAATGTGCGCCACTTAAACTTTCATTTTCAGCTAATTTCATGATCAAAGACCATACTGGGAGAAAGAGCGGCATCAGCACTGGTAATATAATTTAGTCTCACTATTTTTAACGAAGACAACTGTAGGCTAGTTTTCATTACAGATTTGTGCAAAACTTTTGCAATATTTTCTAAATGTTGATAAACCATTGCGAAATGACAGCGTTTCCATTCATGGCAACGGATGTTAGTAGGTTTGTATATCCCAGCCACCGCACTAGTCATTGTTTTTAATAGGACACGTAGGCGTGTTATCCAAGCATTAAAGGGTTAGTTCACCCAAAAATGAAAATTCTGTCAGTAATTACTCACCCTCATGTTGTTCCAACCCCGTAAGACTTTCGTTCATTTTCGGAACACAAATTAAGATATTTTTTATTAAATCTGAGAGCTGGATCACTTCTCCATAGGCTTCTAAGGGACTGAAACTTGCTGGATCAGAAAAGTTATTAAAGAGATCGCTAATATAGTCCAAGTGACTACAGAGGCTCAATCTTAAGTTTATCAAGCGACGAGAATACTTTTTGTGCTCACCACTTACAGTATGATTTTTTTTTTTTTTAGATTATGTCTCTCACAGTGGACATGCACCTACGACGACAATTTCAGACCCCTCCATGATTTCCAAGTGGAAGAACTTGCAAAATAGCAGGGTGTTCAAATACTTATTTTCTTCACTGATCGTTTCGCTAGATAAGACCCTTATTTCTCGACTGGGATCGTGTAGAGACTTTGAAGCTGCATTGAGACGGACATTTGAACCCCGGCATCCTGGCCAAATTTGCCCCTTGGCCTCTGTCCATCATGGCCTCCTAATCATCCCCATACACTGATTGGCTTCATCACTGTCTCCTCTCCACCAGTAAGCTGGTGTGTGGTGGGCGTTCTGGCGCAATATGGCTGCCGTCGCATCATCCAAGTGGATGTTGCACATTGGTGGTGGTTGAGGAGATTCCCCCCTTCCATATGTAAAGCGCTTTGAGGTCTCAGAAAAAGCGCTATATAAATGTAACGAATTATTATTATTATTATTGAACCTTCTTTGAACATTGGAATAGTTGGTTGCCATTGAAGTCCATTCTGTGTAGAAAAATCCTGGAATGTTTTCCTTAACCTTAATTTCTTTTCGACTGAAGAAAGATAATGGATATCTTGGATGACATCGGGGTGAGTAAATTATCATAAATTTTGAAAGTGAACTAATCCTTTAAGCCGCTCCGGCCCGCTTATTCGCACAAAAACAGTGCCTGGTGGCTCGAGAACGGAAACCTTGAAATAGGTTCCTAGGTGCAAGCCTTGAAGAGGGAAAAAAAAAGTGTGTGTATATATAAGAATATATATAAGACGGTGTATTACGTGTTTAGTCTATAGTTATGCGCGTTTGAATGTATATGTGCGCAGCCGTGTTGTCTGTCTTTACAAATTGACCTCAACACATTTTTTTGTCTGGCCTCAATTTATAATACAGAATTATTTATCTCTTTCGAGTGGCCATGTGAACCAGAACTATTTTGACAACATTTTATCTGTACAGAGGTAAAGGGAAGGAGATGAGTGCCTTCACAGGGGAGAGACTAGTTGTGTCCAGGCGCAGGCCCTTCATCAGATCTGGATACGGCCTGGATCTGGTGGACTGCGGTAAACCTTGGGATAAACAGAGAGACTAATATTAGCGTAGACGCCATTCTTCTTATGATGTAACGAGTGCATCAGGATTTATGGGAAGTGTTCCCGGTTCCGGCTGACCTAATCTATGTAGCCTAACATTAAATTATAGAAGTTTATAATGTGTTGTGTATGTTAGTTCAAATCTAGACTAAAAACACATCTCTTTGACCTAGCAGAGTGTGTCTGCTTCCCAGACAATGTTAGGAAGACTGTTCCAGAGATTTGGTGCTAAATAAGAAAAGGATCTACCGCCTAGAAATAGAGGAAATAAAGGAAACAATGGATTTGGAAAGACTAGATCTCTTCAAGGAAATTGGAGCTATCAAGGGAACATTTCGTGCAAAGATAGGCATGATAAAAGACAAAAACGGTAGGGACCTAACAGAAGCAGTTTATACACGAAAGAAATTAATGTGCCTGATAACCATGATGATGTGGTTGCTGATCTTGAGCCTGACATCCTGGAGTGTGAAGTCAAGTGGGCCTTAGGAAGCATTTCTAACAACAAAGCTTGTGGAAAGATGGTATTCCATTTCCAGTTGAGTTATTTAAAATCCTAAAAGGTTATGATGTTGTTTTGCTGCACATAATATGCCAGCAAATTTGGAGGCCACAGGACTGGAAAAGATCAGTTTTATTCCAATACCGAAGACGGGCAATGCCAAAGAATGCTCAACCTACCGTACAGTTGCGCTTATTTCACATGTTAGCAAAGTTATGCTCAAAATCCTGCAATCAAGGTTTCAGCAGTACTTGGGTACCGGTTTCATATCAGTATCAGGTTTCGGTGCCCAACCCTAATCATAAGGAAGGCTGAGTGCCGAAGAATTTATTAGGGGTGGCACGGTTCACAAAACCCACGGTTCGGTTCGTATCACGGTTTTAGGGTCACGGTTTTCGGTTCTGTACGGTTCATGTTGTTGTTTTTTCTTTTAATCTTTAACACTCCAAAAATTTACTTCAGCATAATATGATATATAGCTGAATTATCTAATTATTTATTTATTTATTTATTTCATAAATGGGGTGTGTTTGCAAAACACAGCTTCTCATTTCCCATTCTGAAGTAATATGAGTGAGCAGTCACCCTGAGGAAACTTTCAGTGGCCCTGGAGGTCCATCATCTGTAGAGCTACGTGGGCTGTGTTGGACCGTTATTTGTCAATTTATCCTCGTGTCTCGTCATCATAGGCGGGACATGTCCCCACCATTTTTTGCCAGGGTTGATATTATCTTGCAGCACGGGTGTACCAATACAAATAAATAAAACATTTCCAGTTAACTAGCAAAGTATTTGTTTCATTCGTTTGTTAAATAAGAAGCAATTTAGCGCTGAAATGTGTTTTTTTAATCAAGTGATCAAAGTGCTCGTTGCAGTTGCGATCAGTGGTGCTGATAGTGTTCTCGTGGCTCGCGCACACACCGCAGCGGCCGCACATTCATCACTCGGACGCGCGCTTCAAGCCATTGAGGAGACTCAAGGCTACTCGTTCCGATTAAATAATAAAACAAAATTCATACAAATCGGTCCCTGCTTGATATACAACTGCTGATAAACATAATCGGTTTTGATAAAGAAAAAAATATATACGATCGCAGATTAGAACTCAGAACCTTTGATACGCTTGGCAAGTTCTGCCACTGGACCATTAGGCTACGTGGAACAGTCGATCTATGTAGCCTATTTATTCACATGAAAAAAAAAACATATAGTGGAGTAGATCTCATTAAATGTCTAGGTAAACTCAGTGTACTATATAAATCGATTGCTGGACATTGTAATGTAATTCTACATATGTCTGATTTATGATTTAGCATTGTATTAGCACGGGCACGAGGCTACATTGCGCATGCGTCGAACCGTGCAAACCGCGCGACGCACACGCGCACCGAACCGAGACAAGCGAACCGAACGGTTCGGATGTTTTTTCATGTACCGTGCCACCCCTAGAATTTATGCTTTCGAACTGTGGTGTTGAAGACTCTTGAGAGTCCCTTAGACTGCAAGGAGATCAAATCAGTCAGGCCTAAAGGAAATCAACCCTGACTGTTAAAGCTCAAATACTTCGGCCACCTAATGAGAAAAGAGGACTCATTAGAAAAGAGGACTCATTAGAAAAACCCTGATGCTGGGATTGATTGAAGGCAAAGGGAGAAGGGGAAGGCAGAGGATGAGATGGTTAGTGTCATTGATGCAATGAACATTAAATTGGGCAGACTCAAGGAGATAGTGGAAGACAGGGAGGCCTGGCATGCTTTACTTCATGGGGTCGCAAAGAGTTGGGCACAACTGGGCTGCTGAACAACAACAATGTTGTTTCCAACCTGTGATATTCATTCTTCTGTGGAACATATTTTCTTTGATTATTTTCTTTTTTTTGTCCATACAATGGTAGTCTGTAGTAACCAAAACTGTTTGGTTTCCAGTATTCTTAAAAAAAAAAAAAAAAAAAAAAAGTTGTTTGCAGAACTACCCCTTTTAAATCAGGGTGCCCAGTTCTGTTCCTGGAGATCTACCTTCATGCAATGTTCAGCTCCAACCCTGATCAAACATAGCTAAACCAGCTAATTAAGATCTTCAGGAGCACTTGATAATTACAGACAGGTGTGTTGGATCAGGGTTGGATCTGAGCTCTGCAGGTAGGTAGATCTCGAGGAACAGGGGGGTTGATTGGGGGATTGAAAGCTGCATTAACCTCAGCTAATAAGGTTAATTTAAAAGAACTTCAATGTAAATGAATGTTCATTGTTTGCAATCACAGGTTATCATGCCACTGTTCTGGCCTATGGACAGACAGGGTCAGGGAAGACGTTCTCTATGGGCGGCACGTACACATCTGAACAAGAGAACGAGCCTACGGTTGGAGTCATCCCGCGAGTGATACGAAGAATCTATCAGGAAAAGTCTAAATGTGCAGACTGTGAATTTCTACTTACTGTATCTTACCTTGAGGTATAGCTTGCATAGCATGTTGTCATCCTTTATGGATTTAATTTATGAATGAAGTCAATACTTATTTTGTGTAACTCAAGGGTATGTTTTAAAAAAAAACATTTTATTTAAATCTTAGATTTACAATGAAGAGATACTGGACCTGCTGTGCACATCTAAGGACAAACCTGTCATCAGTATCAGAGAGGATCCTAAAGACGGCATCAAAGTGAGTTTTACAATCTATAACCATGCAGAACCACAAAGTGTTTTTGTAGTATGAGCATGAACTTACAATTTACCCTATTTACTTGATCTTGCTCACCCTCATGCTGTTTAAAACCTTTGGCCCTGTTCCCAGTTGTTATAAGATATTTTTCGGATTCGATCAGCTGAGAATCATCACTGTTTCCCCATGGTATTAATGTGTGTTTCAAATACATTTCCTGTGACCACTTTCATTGAGACCCTCCCCTCTTATTTCACCTTAGGTGAAATTTGATTCTTAGGAATGTGATTCAATTTCCCCCCCTTTCATATTAACCCTTTCACACGTTAGTTTAAAATATTCTGGCTGACCCCCCAGCGTGAGTTTTTCAAGGGGACTGTTATTTAGAATGTCACACTGATTTCCATGGTGACGCGTCATTGCTTGTCACGTGACACACCGCAGCAACAACAGAGCTGAAGGAATGATGATCTGCTTTTGTCATTTTTCCTTTTTTATTCAAAATATTCACACATTTGTTAGATATGGCATGAAATATCTGATATTCCGATTGTCAAATATATGCAAATATATATCCCTGATATGTCAAATATATGCAAATATATTTGTTGTTTAAACACCTTTATAACGATCGCGTTAGTTGAGCTGTATGCGCGATGGGCGCCGCCATCTTAGTTTGTGCCGCAGACGCAGTTCAGAGAATCGGATCTGTTGGATGGAAATACCAGCCTAGACTGATCACACTGGTGTGATCGTACGTGCGAAAGGGTTAATACTGATTTCCTTATTTTCCAATCGAAGTATTTCAGAAAAATAAAAATGTATGAAAATTTGGAATTTAGTATTTCAGCCCTGTTGATGGAATAAAGTATTTTGCAAGCTTCATTTTTACATGGAATGCCTTATGAAAGTGCTAAGTGGCATGATTTAAGTAAGGTAGTAGTCTTGATGGTGTATAGGTCACATTCAGGACAGATGTGGTTACATGTTTTGACTACCTTAACCAGAGATTGTTTTAGACTGCTGTAGCCTTTCTCAAATATTACCAATTGTTATTGCATTAGGTAAATGCTGGTCAATGTAAAAAGTTGCTGCAATAAGAGCAAATATTGGTAGATTTGAAAAAAGCCCATTACGACTGAAATATGCTATGAAGGTTGAACCTAATCTTCAAACTCCATGCCCTGTTCAAAATCCCCCTAAAAAGGGGGTAGTAGAGATTCACTGATTGCGATTTTCTTGGCCGTGTTGGATCTGAACCAGACACACACAAATTATTCATTATATTTCATGAATAATCCAGGAAACTCACTCTCCCAACAAAGGTCTATGAAACATCCCAAATGAAGCTAACACACTGGCAGAACCCGGTGTCCTGTTACAGTACACGTTAAGACTAAAGGCCTCATTATACTTCTGCGTCGGACATACGCCAGAGCCTATACGCCGTAGGCAACGTGTTGGTTTTAATTTATACTTCTGTGTCGTTGTCCGCGTTGACGCGCACCTGGGGAGCATGAAACCCCGAGGGAGGGGTTCTGGCAGACCAATCACAGCGCTTGTGTCTGCGTAGAATTGACGCGTTGTTACATTTTTGGAGAGGTGCACGTCAGGGTACGCCGAAGGGTACGCGCGCTACACACAGCCTACGACGTAGCTACGGCGGCAGTTCGACGCAGAAGTATAAAACAGGCTTAAGACTTTTTACGACCCCCAAAAGGAATTTGCAAAGGGATACCACTTTTTCCAGAACGAGTCCGATACAGACACTTTTATTTTTGGTACTCGCTGATACCATATAACCGGATACCTGTATTTTCACTGCATTTGTAATTTTTAAATGTATTGGTAGAGAAACCCAAAAAATCAAAATCATATTAGTTGACTTAATTTGTCCATCAAATAAATATTTCCTTTGGAAAATTTTTAGGGATGAAAAAAGCGTGCGCTTTGGATGTTTGCGTTCATGGAACTTCTTGACTTGCACACGTCCTGTAATAATGTAGGGAAATCACTCCTTATACATAAATCAGGTAACAGTTCATGTTATACTTACATATACGATTTAGTTTGAATCCAAATAACACGTGCCGAGTGAACGATCTGCAATCAAGAGCATGAAGTTTCTCTCTCTCTCTCTCTCTCTCTCTCTCTCTCTCTCTCTCTCTCTCTCTCTCTCTCTCTCTCTCGTCAGTTAACGTTAATAAGCTACATGCTTCGTTCTCATTTCTTTGCCATTGACATCCGACTTAACTACAAATTTTCCACTGACATCTGTGAAAAAGGGATGCCATCTCATGATTTTCCTTTTATGTGGTTTGGCCCATGTGTTCATTCTCTCTTTTAAACTCCTTTGGATAAATGTTTCCAGGGTTTCCGCGGGGTTGTAAAAGGTAGTAAATTAAATTATGCCAAATTAAGGCCAGTAAAAAGTAGTAAACGTCATCTGACAAGGTAGTAAATTTTCGAAGCCCCATCTAACTGGGTCTATATGGTTTTCAATTAGGGTAACTTACGTGTGCAGGCCTATTTCCTTACTAAACTTCCATGAATTTATTTTTATTTTGAGTCGGACCCAAAGACAGAGAAAAGAAAGGTCGGACCTGAGTGAACGGAATGACGTCACGCGATGTGTACGTTGGGCGGTTCAAGCTGGTACCTTAGCTTGGTGGTAAACCTCTGCTCCGCGCGAGTTTACCAAGTAAATATGGGCAAGTGCAAGTTTTCGGACCTCTGGCTGGAGGACGCTCGGTTTAAAGACTGGCTTAGGCCAGTAGTTGGAAACAGCCGAGAAGCTTTTTGCAACGTTTGCAAGAAAACGATAAATATTACTTGGATGGGGGTGAAGGCGGTTAATTCCCACAGGGAGTGCCGCAGTACCGCTGTCGCTGTTTTGCATCTATTACAATAGATGATGTTTATCAGGTATTTTCTTTTTAACAGATAGTTTGACATTGTTCTCTCTCTCTCTCTCTCTCTCTCTCTCTCTCTCTCTCTCTCTCTCTCTCTCTCTCTCTCTCTCTCTCTCTCTCTCTCTCTCTCTCTCTCTCTCTCTCTCTCTCTCTCTCTCTCTCTCTCTCTCTCTCTCTCTCTCTCTCTCTCTCTCTCTCTCTCTCTCTCTCTCTCTCTCTCTCTCTCTCTGTGTGTGTTGGACAGTGCTTGGCTTGTGTCCAGTGTTGAAGTTATTTGTTTATTAATGAAATACTGTTATTATAGTGTACAATTGCACTTTATTATTACACATTGTGTAGCTGTTTATTCTAAAGGTCCAGTCTGTCTTCTAATTTTTATGTAATTGTTACTCATATTGAGTAAATCCTATGGACCAAGGCCTGTTGTGATATCTTGATTAATCCAAGTCCTATGTTAGAGTTCCCTCTTACTTGAATGTAGCTCACTCACTTGCCCTAACACACATGCACACTCACATACACCAACAGAACCTCTCCTGACTTTCTCTTTCTCGCTCTCTCTGGTTCTCTATCTCTCCCTCCCAGTGTTGAAATTAAGTTATAATTGCCTCATTAAATTGTGATTTAAATATGTTATTAATTCATTTTGGAAAGATATTTCATGTCTTTACTTGTCACTTTACTTAACACTTAACACTGCTACAGTTGAAGTTTGAAGCCGTGTTGGTAGTAAAAATATTGTGATGGTAGTAAAATAGGTGGTAAAAAGGTAGTAAATTCAATTTAAGAATCTCTGTATAAACCCTGGTTTCAGACTTGCGTACTATGGTTAACCAAAATCATATGTTAACCATAACCAAAAGCATGTTTAGTCTCTATAAACTCCAATCTTCATCCCCATTTGTAAATTTACATTACATTTTGCTAGCTTTGTGACGCATCAGTATTATAAGAATCTTGAAGATTCACCCAGTCAAATTACATGTTCAAAGGCCTGCTTGAACAAAAGGTCGTAAAGACAACTTATTGGCTCACACACCTCCAGAGTAGTATTGTCAAAAGACCCGGTACTTCGGTACCAAGTCGGTACTACATTTTTTTTAAACGTCACGGTACCAGGTTTTCTCAAACCCGCTACTTGATGCGCGTGCATGCCCGAAGCGCGTGCAGTTGCGTCCTCTTCATAAAAGCGCTGAGACATGGCGACCGGCGGTGCTGATGTTTTTGTGCGTGCAGATTCGTTATTTCAAATAGCGCACGGCAAGCGCGCTCATAATAGAAGCGGCGCGCTAGTTTTTCCATGCGCGCGCATGTTCATGGATGCATAGCAACGACAGACGCCACGGGAGAACAAGCGCTTGTGGAAAGGAGAAAGCGGTGCGAACTGCGCTCTCCATGATGACGAGGAAGTATTAGCAAAGAATTAATTGATTTCTAGCCCTTGCATTAGCTTTACTACTAGATATATTTATGAGGATAAGAAATAAAAAGCTGTCATTAATATCAGTCCGTCAGAAAAGCAGTTCTAGTCTTATTCTTGGCTGGATAACTCTTAGCAGGTTTAAAAAGCCCTTTTAAAATTAAATATGAATGCAGTTTTGGATTAAAAGTACAGTCAAGTCAAATAAAATCAAATAAAATTTTTATCTCCTGTATAGTTTGGTAACGCTGCAATAAGATACCATTCATTAACATAACTTAATGAGTTGTCTAACATAACACAGAGTGAACAATATATTTTTACAACATTAATTAATGTTTGTGAATGTTATTTAATACAAACACTTGATTGGTCATGTTTGTTCACTTCATTCATTGTGCATTAAATAATGTTAACAGAAATAATGTTAACTTTTGATTTTAAAAATGTATTTTTAAATTAACCCCAAGGAGAATAATTGCAACAGTATATAATAGGGGTGGTTAATCTGTCTGATTTCCCGATTCGATTACGATTATTGAAGTCCCGATTCGATTACAGTCGATTTTCGATTATTAACGATTCTCGATTAGCGATTATTGATTTTCCAGTTCACAACAGTAAACGAAAATACACTACAAAGTGATTGCAGTATTAAAAAAAGTCAGCTGCTGAATTACTTAACTCTTTTGAGTAACAACCCAAAGCACTTTCTGTGTCGTGTAGTTATAACTTCAGAATTATTTGTATGTAGCTTATGTTCTGTAGAACACAGAAATGAATACATCACATTGTGTTGTGACTCATCAAGTTGAACTAAACAATAACAAATAAATGAAAGGCTTATTTCCTTTAGGAAGTAGATCAACATACTGTAGAAATTGGACAATTTTCTTCTAGAAAGACAAGGTGTTCAGCTAAAGATATTAAATAGCAGTCCCAAACTAGCTTTTGTTAATACAATGTTGGTATGAGCCACCACAGTATTTTACAAATATAAAAAATAAAACAAAGTGAAAATAAAGTGGCATTTTGGCGTTAATATTGAAACGACAGTTACCATGGTGAATACACAATAGCCTACTAACAAGAACTGTTAATGAAACATGGAAACTGCTCCTGGTGAATAGAATGAAAATCATACCTGCATGCAAATCCTTCTCAGCTAACACACGACCTACCAGTAACGTGATTTATTGGTATTTTACTTTTATTTCATGACTTAGTAATTTACAACGTAACAACGTTGCATGCTCGTAGTTTCCTTTGCACTTTGCACTATACAGTGAAGCGATACATGGCGCGCCCCTCTGCATTTGCGCGTGCAATTGAAGAGTGTGCGCTACGAGTACAGTATAACGGCTGACAGGACAGGAACGTCCGTTTTTCTGAGGTGAAATACTTTTTATTTCAGCGTACACATACGTCACACGATTTTTGAAAATTTAATAATCGATTCATACTCGTCCATAACATACTCGCGATTAATCAATAATCGATTTTTTTCACCACCCCTAGTATATAACTATTGTTTATTGTTAGGTCACTTTATCTAATGTTATCTAACAAATGGAATCTTATTGTAAAGTGTTTTTAATACTACAGTTTCCATCTTTGTAACTGTGATTTACACTTTAATATAATTATGTAAATTGAATCTAAATTAAGCTTTGGTACCGAAATTGGTACAGAGAACCGTGGATTTTCACTGGTATTGGTACCGAATACTGAAATTTTTGGTACCGTGACAACACTACTCCAGAGGATGTGACATCTTCACGCTTTAAAAATCACTGATCACAAGATCATGCTCTTAATCCCTTTCTGAAATCCTGATATGAAGATGATGCTGAACGAGAAGTTTTCTAAGGACCCCCAAGCTTGTGCCAGACTGCGGCCTTGTCTTTCCATTCACCAAAGATCCTCTGACTCCCACTGGTTCTCTCTCATCAAGACAACATCAGCAAAGATCAACTGGAGCCTCAACAAATTGCATCAGGACAGTTTAATTCAAATGGGCGAGACATGCAAGTATCGAACTTAGTCTCATTATTTGATGCATTAAAGGGTAACTAAACCCTAAACCAACTTTTTTTAATGATCTGTAAGAATGGGGCTTTATTAGTGCTGTTCATTGATTCGAGTAACTTTTTTGACATTTGGGTATAAAGTGTTTTAATTCTACAATATGGTGTAAAAACGTCTGAGTGCTGCCCTCTTCAGGTTGAACGGTGGCTACTGCAGTTGAATTTTCCTATTGGATGTAAGCGGTGGCACGTGACGTAAGCAGGTTTCAGCTCACCACGCCCTCTCTTGGTACGAGCTACCACGCCCTTGGCAGTAATAAAAACCATCTTGTTTCGTCAAAACCACTGTAGCGAGTCAGGAGTTGGAATTGCGAGTATTGAAAACGATCAGGATAGCATTTATATAGTTATTTCGTTTTTTTTTTTTTTTGTAGCCTAGGTAGTTAATTAGCATAGTTGTTAGTGTAGTATTGTTAGAAGCATAGTTAGTAGCGTAGTATTGCATCAGTTAGGATAGCTTCAAGTTAGCGTAGATTTATCTGTATTTAGTACAGTGGTCAGGATGGTAACGCAATAGAGGTGGAAATGGGCTTCTCCACACAGCTCGCACTGAAAAGCGACGCAGTACCAAACGCTGCTCCTCCTGCATGGACTCCTCCACCGCAGCGGCGTCTTGATGTGAGTGATCATATATATATTTTTTATCACAATTTATGGTTAGGCTAAAGTTAATCATCTGGGGTCGACAAACGCGCCGGCACATTTTGCTGGATTTTTTCACATAGCGGTAGCGGCAAAATATGAATATGCCTACAGAGATCGCGCTATTAACATAAACTTGATAAAACTCATCAGATGCATGTACTTTACGTCGGATGCCGATCGCGATGCGGGAGTTAAGACCGCAGTTTGAGCCAGCGGCTCAAATTGATATGGCTCTAGCCCTGTGTACACAAACAATTCACCCTCCTCCACTTCAGGTGAAGGTGGGGGAGAAAAGTCCTCGACTTCAAATGACAGCTCTGTTGCAAAGCTACTTGCGTCACTCCAGTCACTCTCCATTTTAGAGTCTGACAGCAGCTGTCAATGCGGGTCTCAGGTGCACGCCCCCCCGCTCAGCCCTAAGTTTAGTTCTAACACGGCCTTCTTTAAAAGGGGTAAGGATCCTTACTAAACCCCTGGTCAGAGCCTGACTCCACCCACTGGCAATATTTGAAAAATGCTGGAAAAGTGGGCAGACCCCAGCGGAGATAGAGCTGGTAAGTCCCGCTCCTTCCGTAAAACCCCGCTGGACCTCTAGGTTGAAAAATCGTCAATGCAAGTGAATGGGAGAAAATAATTATTTTCTGGTCCCGTTTGAATTGTGCCATGAACGTGAACATATGTTGTCTGAATTTTTTTTATATAATCTTTCATGTTACAAGTTTGACAGTATATGGTATGATTCTTCGGCTAGCAGTTGTGGAAAAGACATAACGAGAAAGACTACATGTCGCCTATGTGACGTCACCCCATAAAGTTGACTTACCCGTGGTTTTCGCAAACCTCAACGATTTTGTCCTCTCCCTGAAAGAAGGCGGTGAAGTGCACCAAAGACACAGTCATGTTTAGCGGGATCCGTGAGCTAGTGTCCGTGTGCAAATGGTGGTGACGTTTCAAACGCGTTGAAAGCAGCGAAGAGTTGTAGTCCACAAAGTGCTCTCACACAAAGTCTAACCGTATCAAACTTCTACCCGCTAAATTGTAGCATTCTTCACACGAAAGATTATATAAAAATTATATAAAAAATTCACAGACAACATATGTTCACATTCATGGCACAATTCAAACGGGACCAGAAAATAATTATTTTCTCCCATTCACTTGCATTGACGATTTTTCAACCTAGAGGTCCAGCGGGGTTAGCGAAGGGGGCGGGACTTACCAGCTCTATAGAGGGGACGAACCGAGGGCGGGGCTGAGCGGGGGGTGCGTGCACCTGAGACCCGCAGTGACGGATTAATTGACAGCTGCTGTCAGACTCTAAAATGGAGAGTGACTTGCAGGGTCGCAAGACGACGTAAAGTACATGCATCTGAGTTTTATCTAGTTGATGTCAATAGCCACTGTGAAAAAATCCAGCAAAATGCGCCGGAGCATTTGTCGACCCCAGAGGATTAACTTTAGCCTAACCATAAATTGTGATTTAAAATATATATGAGCAAACAAATGAGCGTAATAGCACACGCAAACTCACAGAAGAAACATACTGAGGTAAAAATTCTAAATGTTGAGTTGATTTATTTATTATAATTTCTAAGGGAGCTGTTCTAGTGAATATCAAGATTTCAAATGTTACATTGAATTTATAGTTAATAAACAAGTAGCCTAGTTAATGTAGTTACTTACAATTTAGACGCAATATTGACTTTTTCTTCTATTTCACAGACAAAAATGGTTACAAAAGAAAAGCAACACTTAGCATGGTGTTATTGAATAATTCAGCATTTTGAAATAAATTTTGAATTAAATGTAAGTAGCCTACAAATAAATAATTGTAATATTTTAATGTAATTTAATATTAGAATGATGTACCAACTTGGGTTACTTATGGTTTTCAGCATTTGTTGAGAGATTTTTCTTTTGAAGAAATTTGCTATGTACTGTATCTGATAGGCCCCAACTTAATCAATATTGAATCAAATTGTCAAATGTTTATTTATAAAAAAAAATTTTTTTTTAATACACTTGAACCAAATGTCTTGAAGCTAAATGTTTATTGTCAGAATGCATCCTTTACATGTTAAAATCATAAAAATGGTCTCATGAGGGACGATGCCCCAGACCCCCCTACAACAAATTACTTCGTAAACATGTCACCTTTTTCAGCACTTGTGAGTTTGCAGGCCTGATCTTAATAGAAAATTGTATTTCCGAATTTCTGCATGTGATAATGGGTGATATTGTTTCAAGTCATGAAACAGGTTTGTTTTGCCTGACTTTAACGCATATCTTCAGCTCATGCCACTGCAGTAGACGTATAGTAACTATTAATTGATTGTTAATTTAAACAACCATCAATCATGGGAATTTGTGTAAATTGACATCCCTGATTACGATACAGGCAAATGTTCACTTCAAGAATGAACAGTGGCGTCAATGAGTTTGTATTAAGGTATTTGGAAAAGAGAAAGTGCTATTTATATTTCTCTATATGAAGCATGTTTATTCAAGCCACAAAAACGAACCTGTTACTGAAAAATGCACAAGACATAATCTCCTAGGATGAAGCCATTATGTAGTACATACATTTGTCCTAAATCGTTGTATTTGAATGGAAAACTGTGCGAAGCTGTGGTGCAAAGTAATTTTGAACAGCTGGAGTCGTATTTGGGCACCGCTGGTGTGTGTACGGTTATAGAAGACAATGTGTTGATTTGAAACGCGTCATTTCTCAGCCTGCGACCCTCTTTACGTGTTTTGCTAATATTTGAGGCTCCTTTTAGGGGAAAGGCTCTGATAGTGATACCATGCAAAGTGATAGAGCATAATATTTTAATCATAACCCACCTAATTGGGTAGTGTGTTGATATGTGTTACCCGTCACAGTGGAATTTTACACACATTTGGCGGCTGTTAATTTCAAACCCTGATTGTGGGGGAGTGAAAAGTGGACCACAAATCTGGGCTTACCTCCCAGGGACAACTGCACTGTGCGTTGGAGTGCTACCCACAAAGGCTATCGTCTCTGAATACATCCTTAATTCTCATGTGCCCTGTATGACCACCGGTGTCTGTTTTTGTTTTCGGTCTTCTTGGTGTAGATTGTTGGACTGACAGAAAAGGATGTGTTCACCGCTCATGAGATGGTGAGCTGTCTTGAGTTGGGAAACTCTGCACGAACAGTGGGCTCAACAGCCATGAATGCAGCCTCATCTCGCTCACATGCCATTTTTACCATATCACTGGAGCAGCGACGCAAAGGAGACAAGTATGTAATCTTGGCATATGCTGTTAAACTAAGCAACTTGAAGTAGTTGTTTGGAGGCTGTCAAATTTGAGAGTTGGCTGTATAAGATGTTGAAGGTTTTATAGAATTGGAGAAAATGAGCTAATTTTGTCACAAGATTATATATTTAGAATTAGGGCTGCAACAACTAATCGATAAAATCAATTATTATCGATAATGAAAGTGATCAACAACAAATTTGATTATCGATTAATCGTGTCTGCACTCTATGCACGTTGCTTTACAATAGTGAATAACCAATTTCTTTGGACAAAAAGCATATGAAAAATAGCGGAGGACACAGAGTGAGCTGCTCCGGGAAAAATACATGATTTAATTGTCGGAAACATGAGAATGCTTTATATTTAAGCACTTAAAACAACAGCAAGCACTTGCCCTGTCATGCTTTCACAGATGCATGTGCTGTTCAATGCATCTGACACGTGTTTTCCTCAGCGCATAACTTATATTTTATGATTATATCCTTACCTGTAAATGTTAGAAAGTCCCACGAGTATTTCCATTTTTTTGTATATTCTGACAAGCGTCTTGCTAAACTTCACAGACTTCAATAGACAAGCGCTGGTGCGCACATGCAGACGGATGTCTGCAAACAGACGGAGCGCAATAAAACAGGAGCGCAATAATTCTATTGACTGATACTTTAATGACTGAAATACACATTTTGCTAAAACATTTTTGTTAGAAATAAATAGTAGGTTTTAAAATTCTACATGTAACAAAAGTAATCATATTTATTGTTAAAATAACCCATTAATATAACTATTCAGACAAGGGATTGTTTGTTCTTCATACCTCGTAAAAGTTAAAAAGAAATTGCTTTTGTTTTCATTTCTGCTTTACATATTAAACCTAAAATCAACTGATTGCTTACTATTTTAATGTTTGTATTATAACCTTTTTTTGCTTCTGTACAGCATAGCCTACATAGATACGTCCCCTATTCATAGGCTTTATTACACACTGTTTGGAAGACAGCACTGGGCAGTATGTGGAATTTTTATATTTATTTTTTTAAATTGTTTAAAACAATGGATCGAAATTAATTTAATGTATAGTGATTTAGATTTTTCATGATTAATAGGAAAAATCGACAGATTAACTGATTATTAAAATAGTTTTTAGTTGCAGCCCTATTTAGAATGGACAGCTTGTTTTTGAAAGATGTGCATGAGAAAAGTGATAAGCATTTGTTTTGATGCAAGAAGGTGCTTATTGAAGTAAAGGTAAAATGAATTTTCAAAGAAAATGTATGCAGGTCTAAAAATATGATTATGGTGAACTGCTAATGTATAAAACTAAAATGTTATATATATATATATACACACACACACACACACACACACACACACACACACACACACACACACACACACACACACACACACACACACACACACACACACACACACACACACACACACACACACACACACACACACATATATATATATATATAAATATAATTTTTTTTTTTTTTTTTTTTTTTTTTTTTATACAGTACCAGTCAAAAGTTTGGAAACACTACTATTTGTAATGCTTTTGAAAGAAGTCTCTTATGCTCATCAAGCCTGCAGTTAAAAAAAAAAAACAGTAATATTATGAAATATTATTACAATTTAAAATAATGGTTCTCTTTTTTAATATACTTTAAAATGTAATTTATTTTTGTGATGCAAAGCTGAATTTTCATCAGCAAGTACTCCAGTCTTTGGTGTCTTATGATCCTTCAGAAATCATTCTAATATGCTGATTTATGATCAATGTTGGAAACAGTTGTGCTGCTTAATATTTTTTTATAACCTGAGATACTTTTTTCAGGATTATTTGATGAATAAAAAGTTAAAAAGAACTGTATTTATTTAGAATAGAAATCTTTTGTAACAATATACACTACCGTTCAAAAGTTTGGGAACAATAACTTTTTTTTTTAAAGAAATTAGTACTTTAATTCAACAAGAATGTGTTAAATTGATAAAAGGTGATGGTAACGATTTATATTGTTAGAAATGTTTTTATTTTGAATAAATGCTGTTTTTATGAATAAATGCTGTTAACGTTTTACTCATCAATGAATCCTGAAAAAAGTATTCCAAAAAAATATATTAAACAGCACAACTGTTTCCATCATTGATAATAACTGAGTATCAAATTATCATATTAGAATGATTTCTGAAGGATCATAAGACACCAAAGACTGGAGTACTTGCTGATAAATTCAGCTTTGCATCACAAAAATAAATTACATTTTAAAGTATATTAAAAAAGAGAACCATTATTTTAAATTGTAATAATATTTCATATTACTGTTTTTTTTTTTTTTTTTTTACTGCAGGCTTGATGAGCATAAGAGACTTCTTGCAAAAGCATTAAAAATAGTAGTGTTTCCAAACTTTTGACTGGTACTGTACATTAGCAGTTAACCATAATCATATGTTTAGACCTGAAATATATTTATATAATTTTTTTATTATATAATTTATTTGTTAAGGAATGATGTCATGGTGTCCAAACTGCACTTGGTGGATCTAGCTGGATCTGAAAGACAAAAAAAAACTAAAGCAGAGGGAGATCGGCTCAAAGAGGGTGAGTGCAATAAATCCATTTTTTATGTGTATTAATGCCAATATACTTAATTTTGAAATAAATTAAGTTAATAGTTTTGCATTTTCAATGGGATCCCTCCATGCCAGCATTTCTTATGACTTATTTTTTTACACTCAAGGGTGTAAATTAATTCATTTAAGAAAGAAAATTGTAATTTATTTATATAAGAATTCTGTGCAACACAAAAGGAAAAAGTCTACAGAATATGATGTCCACAGTTACAATGGACAGGGACTGGGATAAAAAAAAAAAAAACTTATATTAATTTAAACACAACACAGCTAGGGGTAGTTGATATACTGGCAAAAGCGATTAACTGGTAGTTTTTTTTTTTTCTTTCTTTTTTCTCTAGTGCTTGAAGTTTTTCAAGTAGGTGTTTTATGTGTCTTTTGTTCTCTTGTAGTTTTTGTCCTATTGCTAGTAATCAGTTTGTTTGTTTCTTTTTTTAACTTGCTGTTTATTTGACTTCAGTGAGCTGTTTTTTATACTACTTCTAGTATTTGTTTTTTGTGATATTGAAATTGGTGATGAGATTTATGAAATTTCAATGGTACCAAAAATGTATTAACTTTATTCAAAGCGAAATAACTATATAGTGATATAGCTGCAACTATATAGTGATATTATCACCCACCCCTAACAACAACAAATAAACTACTTTTATGATTTCTTTTCCAACAAAATGTGTTGCTCCATCCATATTCAATAGAAATATATTCTAGGCTTGCTGCGGTAGTCGGTGTTAGATATGTTTTCTCGTGTCACGCAAAAACACTAAGCGTGAGGAAATGGCATGCAGAATAATTTATGGACGAATTAACCATTTAGCCTACAGTTTGGGAATAGTCATCTTTAAATGCCTTCATATCATTAAAATGCGAAGCATTTTAGATGGTTTATTATATGTATAGTGCATTAATAGCGGGAGAGGTGGGACATATAAAGCACCGGGAGATTGTGTGTGTGTGCGGCTTGTCTAAATCCAACAAATGCCTGTATTGAAAGCGCGAGTACTATGTTTCAGTGACATTGCTACATTCAATTACTATATATAATGTTGAATATAATCTATAATAATTCAATGAGGGAATATTTGTGGGTCCTGATAATAGGACCCACATAATAAAAATCTTTATTTTGGCTTAAAATATCGCAATAGTATCATGAGTTTAGTATCACGAGTGTATCGTGTACACCCCTAGTTCGCGCCGCTGCTCCCTAGGTGTTATCACAAAAGTGTAAGTAATAGTGGGTGGGCTTTCAAAAGCCATTTCAATACCCTGCAATATTGATAGCATCTCCGTTATGGCAGCAAATTATAGGCCTAATATGCACAGGGTATGCGTGAAAGCGGATTTAATAGCGAAAGTGAAAAGAGCGCGCATTCAAAACGGATAAAGGACAGATCGATCCCGGAATGGGGACCTAGCAGTATTGCTGGAATCAGTCCCAGAATGCTCCCTGTGTAACAATAGGGCTGGGTATCGTTCAAAAAATGTATACCAATACCTTGATTTTGATACCGGTTCCTGAACAATACTTTTTTCGATACCAATTTTATAAAATCCATTTTAACAATATTGCATAACACATTACCTCAGAAAAACTTTGGTTTTATTTTTTTTCAGTTTGACTCATGCTCCTTAGCCAGTGCACAAAGGAACAAAAAAAAGCACAAAGGAACAATTTTTTTTATAAAGAGCTCATGCTCACTAAAGCTGAATTTGTTTGATAAAAAAAATACAGTAAAACTTGTCATATTGTGAAATAGTATTACAATTTAAAATCTGTTTTATTTTAATATATTTAAAAATGTAATTTATTCCTGTGATGTCAAAGCTGAATTTTCAAAATCATTACTTCAGTGTCAAGTCAAGTCATCTTCATTTATATAGCGCTTTTAGAGATTGTTTTGGCTTTATAGCGTTTCTTTAATAAAGTTATTTTCCAGCTAAAGTTAGTTTTAATTGATTCGCTTCCGTCGCAACGATCATTTGTTATTAAATTAGGGGCCGCTAAGACTACACCATTCTCTCTACACAGACTTTAAACGCGAACCTGTGATAAACGCTGCTGGCGTTCACATGCGCATTAAGAATTGGTTCTGTAGTTATGTGCGTTTGAATTAGTGCTGCACGATTAATCGTATCGCAATCGCGATGTCAAGCCTACGCGATTATTTGACGCAAAATGCTGCGATTTTTATATTAAATAAGCAAATTAGCGCAATTAACGCCGCATCTGATAATTTTTGGCATCCTTTGGCTAGTGTTACATGATCCCTCTCTTATTCATGCAAATGCTTTTAAACCATTCATGCGCGATAAGACAAAAAAGAACGCGCTGCCTGTGAATGTCCTCCTGACACACACACACACACGACCCACAGATAGGCGCGCGCCAGTATCAAGTTCTCTTTCGCGGTAGAACGAACAACACGCATGTATGCCAAAAAGAACGCGTTGCCTGTGAATGTCCTGACTGTGACACACAGAAAGACTTGCGCTAATATCGTGCGTGCGCACAGAACAGCATGCCAGAATACAGTTCTCTTTCGAGCTTGAACGAACAATAACACACAATTATGCCAAAATGTCTTTTTGTCGAGTATCTCCATAACATAAGAGTTGCTCTTATGATGAACGTGAAGAGTTGTGACTCGTGAGAGAATGAGGCGTGTGAGATCCGCGTCTCTGTCAACAGCGGCTGGTCTTAAAGGGATAGTTCACCCAAAAATGAAAATGCTGTCATTTACTCTCCCTCAAGTTGTTCCAAGCCTGTATGATTTCCTTTCTTCTGCTAAACACAAAAGAAGATATTTTAAAGAAGGTTGGTAATTAAACAGTTGCTGGTCCCCATTGACATCCATAGTATTTTTTTTTTTCCTACTATGGAAGTCAATGGGGTCCATCAGTCGTTTGGTTACCGACTTTCTTCAAAATATCTTTTGTGTTCAGCAGAAGAAAGAAACTTGAGGGAGATTAAATGATGACAGAATTTTCATTTTTGGGTGAACTATTCCTTTAAAGGGACAGTACACAGTAGCCACTAATTATATCTGTCTCTAAAGTTAATCAAAGAACAAAGGGAACAGAGAAAAACACTCACTGCTCTTGACTAAAGAACTTTTTTCTTTAGGCAGATTATCACTAATCTGTGTGTGCATTTATTTTCCTTGAGAACCAAGCAAGTTGACTCATGAAACCATTTGTTTATTATATTGCAATCGCAATATTGACCTCAATTATCGCAATATGACATTTTCCCCAAATCGTGCAGCCCTAGTTTGAATATATGTGCGCATGTTTGTAATTCCCTCAGGGTTTCCGCGGGGTCTTAAGTCTTAAAAACGGCCAGATTTTCATCCTAGGTCTTAAATTTCATTTAGTCAGGTCTAAAAAAGTGTTTACCCTCGGTCATTTCCAGAAACGCTGGCCGCAGAAAGTTATAACAAAGTAGCAAAAAAGTATCGAGTTGTAGCCTACAAAGAGGAGCCCTAGAGCAGGGGTCTCCAACACGTCGCTCGCGTGCTACCAATAGCTCGTGGCTTGATATGAGCTAGCTCGCCAGAGGCCGTTCACATATCGCGTCTTTTGCGCGCTCAAGTTTGTTCAAATGTAGGCGCGCAGCAAGCGCAACGAGATGAAAAAAATCTAAACTTTTCAGAATGCTGCAAACGCACCACAGATCATGTGACAGGAACCAACCAATCACCCCTTTCCATAACAACATTGAAAGCTCAGTCAACATGAAGGATGGGGATGCACCCAAACACTACTAATAAATAAAGCTAATGTGTAAATGTCAGTAATTTATCTTTTATGACTCATTCTTTTTATAAAAAATTATTTAAAGACTGAAATATGAGGGTTATCTTTGTATAAAACCTTTTTTGTCAAAACTTTATTTTAACTTGTACATGTTAGTAGATAACATGTTGCAAGACACTCTTAAAATCTGGCCATCATTTTTAATGGTATTTTAATGTTGACGTAAACAAAAAGTGCATATCGATGCTAATCAATTTATTTTCTTTTTTTCTACATAAAACTTGTTGAATTGACTTCATTCTGTAGTATTAGTACTTTTTGAACAGGATTCTGTGATAACCGTGATAATTTTGGTCACTTTAATCATCTCATCATTTCCTCTCTAGTTATGATCAACTATGATCAACTAAAATCAACAATAATTGTGTTTTTACAGTATAATATGCAAAAGTACAATTTTCTATTAAAAAAAAACCTACCTCTCCCTCTCTCTCACACACACACACATCAGATAATCCTAGATAGATAGATAGATAGATAGATAGATAGATAGATAGATAGATAGATAGATAGATAGATAGATAGATAGATAGATAGATAGATAGATAGATAGATAGATAGATAGATAGATAGATAGATAGATAGATAGATAGATAGTCTAATGATCCCGAGGTAACTATCTATCTAACTTGGATAATGCGTTGTGTAGGTCTTAAATTTCAATCTTTATGGTCTTAAAATGTCTTAAAAAGGTCTTAAATTTGACTTACTGAAACCTGCAGAAACCCTGTCCCTACAAACCTAGCCTAAACAGAGTACTGGTCTTTCCTTTGATACAGAATTTTATTTTATTTTGTCACTTCGGGGTAGGTACGCGAAACAAATTTTCCCGACAACGCTTTATCTGTAGAGTGGTAAAGGGATCCTCCATAGGGAGAGACTAGTTGGCACTTCAGCACTGCGTTGTCATTGGGTCCAGGCGAAGGTCCTTCGTCAGATCTGGATACGGCCTGGATCCGGCAGGCTGCGTGAAAACCTCGGGATAAACAAAGACACTAAAATTAGCGTAGATGCCATTCTTCTCATGATGTAACGAGTACATCAGGATTTATGGGAAGTGTTCCTGGTTCCGGCTGACCTAATCTATGCAGCCTAACATTGAATTATAGAAGTCTATAATGTATTATGTGAATGCTAGGTCAAAGAGATGTCTTTAATCTAGCTTTGAACTGACAGAGTGTGTCTGCTTCCCGGACAATGTTAGGAAGACTCTTCCAAAGTTTTGGTGCTAAAGGATCTACCGCCAGCAGTCGATTTTGATATTCTAGGCATTATTAACTGGCTGGAATTTTGAGATCACAATAGACGTGAAGGACTATAATGCGTTAAGAGCTCGCTTAAGTACTGCGGAGCTAAACCATTTAGTGCTTTGTAAGTAATCAGCAATATTTTAAAATGTATGCAATGTTTAATAGGCAGCCAATGCAGTGTTGACAGAACCGGGCTAATATGGTCATACTTCCTGGTTCTGGTAAGAACTCGAGCTGCTGCGTTTTGAACTAGTTGTTTATTAAGCGTGCAGGGCAACCACCCAGTAAAGCATTACAATAATCTAGCCTTGAGGTCATGAACGCATGAACTAATTGTTCAGCATTTGTCAATGAGAGCATATGGCGTAATTTAGATATATTTTTAAGATGGAAAAATGCGCTTTTACAGAAACTAGACACGTGACTTTCAAATGAAAGATTGGTATCAAAGAGCACACCCAGGTTCCTAACCGACGACGAAGACTTAACAGAGCAGCCATCAAGTGTTAGACAGTATTCTAGGTTATTACGTGTGGGAGTTTTTTGTCCAATAATTAGAATCTGTTTTTTCAGAATTTAAAAGTAGGAAATTACTAGTCATCAAATTTTTTATATCAGCTATGCATTCCGTTAATTTTGTGAATTGGTAAGTTTCGTTAGGTTTTGGAAGAAATATACAGCTGAGTATCGTCAGCATAACAGTGAAAGCTAATTCCATGTTTCGTAATGATATCTCCTAATTAGAGATGCACCGATTGATCGGCTGGTGACCGGAATTGGCCGATTTTTCACGTGATCGGCCATGACCGGCGACCGGCCGGTCAGTCTGACATATGCCGATTTTATGCCGGTCAAATGCACTCAGGCGCCGCATGATTAACCTTTTGAGCGGTACGGTCTCATATATGGGATTTTTATTTCTGTGCCCTTGAGAGTACGGTGCCACATTTAGAATGTTCAGTGACGTCGCATAACTGCCAGATTCAAACTGTACTTTCGCGCGTTGGCTGGCGCTGAGCCAGAGTCGGACGCGTTCAGCGCTGTCATATATCACAACTAAGCAGTGTTTTCAACCTCATAATGTTTATTTTAGGTTTCAGATATTTAAATACACATAAGCACTAGTAAAACAATACTTTTGGACTTTTACACACTGATGTCTGTGGAAGCAGCAATAACAATCTATTCAAATATAATTTGCTGACATGTGTTATTCATATCAGACAAACATAGTGGAAGTAACTATAAAGTTTACTCTATTCTTTTCAGTTCACCGGCCACTTTCTTGCATTTATTTCGGGAGAAACTGATGAATTCACGTGCTGTAAATCCGACTGACGGGACAACATTGCGGCGCCCATCTCATGTTATAGATCAAGATTATTTATAAAGGTTTTTAAACGACCAAACGCACTCACTTACACGTATTTGAGAATCGGAATATCAGATAGGCTAGTTGATGACATGGTAAGCAAGTTTGTGAATATTTTGAATAAAAAAGGAAAAGCGAAATAAAAGCGACACATTTGTCATACAGTATTATTTTGGCTGCGGTGTATTGCTTGACGCGTTGCCATGGAAACATTAAAGGGAACGTTCGCCTTGAAAACTCACTCTGGGGGTGCGGGGGTGGGGGGTGTCAGTTAGAGTATTTTAAACTTACGCGTGAAAGGGTTAACGAAAAGATCGAAAATAAATATTTGTGTGTGCTGTAAAGTGGTTAGAAAAAAATTTAATCGGCTAAAATCGGTATCGGCAGGTCAAACTCAATGAAAAATCGGAATCGGCCTAGAAAATTGTAATCGGTGCATCTCTACTCCTAATGGTAGCATGTACAGAGTGAACTGCAGCGGTCCTAGTACTGAGCCTTGTGGTACGCCATACTGAACTTGTGATTGATAAGACATCTCTTCATTTACTGCTACAAACTGATAATGGTCAGATCCTCCATAGGGAGAGACTAGTTGGCACTTCAGCACTGCGTTGTCATTGGGTCCAGGCGAAGGTCCTTCGTCAGATCTGGATACGGCCTGGATCCGGCAGGCTGCGTGAAAACCTCGGGATAAACAAAGACACTAAAATTAGCGTAGATGCCATTCTTCTCATGATGTAACGAGTACATCAGGATTTATGGGAAGTGTTCCTGGTTCCGGCTGACCTAATCTATGCAGCCTAACATTGAATTATAGAAGTCTATAATGTATTATGTGAATGCTAGGTCAAAGAGATGTCTTTAATCTAGCTTTGAACTGACAGAGTGTGTCTGCTTCCCGGACAATGTTAGGAAGACTCTTCCAAAGTTTTGGTGCTAAAGGATCTACCGCCAGCAGTCGATTTTGATATTCTAGGCATTATTAACTGGCTGGAATTTTGAGATCACAATAGACGTGAAGGACTATAATGCGTTAAGAGCTCGCTTAAGTACTGCGGAGCTAAACCATTTAGTGCTTTGTAAGTAATCAGCAATATTTTAAAATGTATGCAATGTTTAATAGGCAGCCAATGCAGTGTTGACAGAACCGGGCTAATATGGTCATACTTCCTGGTTCTGGTAAGAACTCGAGCTGCTGCGTTTTGAACTAGTTGTTTATTAAGCGTGCAGGGCAACCACCCAGTAAAGCATTACAATAATCTAGCCTTGAGGTCATGAACGCATGAACTAATTGTTCAGCATTTGTCAATGAGAGCATATGGCGTAATTTAGATATATTTTTAAGATGGAAAAATGCGCTTTTACAGAAACTAGACACGTGACTTTCAAATGAAAGATTGGTATCAAAGAGCACACCCAGGTTCCTAACCGACGACGAAGACTTAACAGAGCAGCCATCAAGTGTTAGACAGTATTCTAGGTTATTACGTGTGGGAGTTTTTTGTCCAATAATTAGAATCTGTTTTTTCAGAATTTAAAAGTAGGAAATTACTAGTCATCAAATTTTTTATATCAGCTATGCATTCCGTTAATTTTGTGAATTGGTAAGTTTCGTTAGGTTTTGGAAGAAATATACAGCTGAGTATCGTCAGCATAACAGTGAAAGCTAATTCCATGTTTCGTAATGATATCTCCTAATTAGAGATGCACCGATTGATCGGCTGGTGACCGGAATTGGCCGATTTTTCACGTGATCGGCCATGACCGGCGACCGGCCGGTCAGTCTGACATATGCCGATTTTATGCCGGTCAAATGCACTCAGGCGCCGCATGATTAACCTTTTGAGCGGTACGGTCTCATATATGGGATTTTTATTTCTGTGCCCTTGAGAGTACGGTGCCACATTTAGAATGTTCAGTGACGTCGCATAACTGCCAGATTCAAACTGTACTTTCGCGCGTTGGCTGGCGCTGAGCCAGAGTCGGACGCGTTCAGCGCTGTCATATATCACAACTAAGCAGTGTTTTCAACCTCATAATGTTTATTTTAGGTTTCAGATATTTAAATACACATAAGCACTAGTAAAACAATACTTTTGGACTTTTACACACTGATGTCTGTGGAAGCAGCAATAACAATCTATTCAAATATAATTTGCTGACATGTGTTATTCATATCAGACAAACATAGTGGAAGTAACTATAAAGTTTACTCTATTCTTTTCAGTTCACCGGCCACTTTCTTGCATTTATTTCGGGAGAAACTGATGAATTCACGTGCTGTAAATCCGACTGACGGGACAACATTGCGGCGCCCATCTCATGTTATAGATCAAGATTATTTATAAAGGTTTTTAAACGACCAAACGCACTCACTTACACGTATTTGAGAATCGGAATATCAGATAGGCTAGTTGATGACATGGTAAGCAAGTTTGTGAATATTTTGAATAAAAAAGGAAAAGCGAAATAAAAGCGACACATTTGTCATACAGTATTATTTTGGCTGCGGTGTATTGCTTGACGCGTTGCCATGGAAACATTAAAGGGAACGTTCGCCTTGAAAACTCACTCTGGGGGTGCGGGGGTGGGGGGTGTCAGTTAGAGTATTTTAAACTTACGCGTGAAAGGGTTAACGAAAAGATCGAAAATAAATATTTGTGTGTGCTGTAAAGTGGTTAGAAAAAAATTTAATCGGCTAAAATCGGTATCGGCAGGTCAAACTCAATGAAAAATCGGAATCGGCCTAGAAAATTGTAATCGGTGCATCTCTACTCCTAATGGTAGCATGTACAGAGTGAACTGCAGCGGTCCTAGTACTGAGCCTTGTGGTACGCCATACTGAACTTGTGATTGATAAGACATCTCTTCATTTACTGCTACAAACTGATAATGGTCAGATAAGTATGATTTAAACCATGCTAGTGCAATTCCACTAATGCCAACACCGTTTTCTAGTCTATTTAAAAGAATGTTGTGGTCAATGGTGTCAAATGCAGCACTAAGATCAAGTAACACTAATAGAGATACAACCACGATCGGATGATAAGAGCAAATCATTTGTGACTCTAACGAGAGCTGTCTCGGTACTATGGTACGGTCTAAATCCGGACTGAAAATCCTCGCAGATATCATTTCTATCAAGAAAGGAACACAGTTGTGAGGATTAGTGGTCAACCGATAGTGGTTTTTTGATTGCCGATATCTTAGAGAGCAGGATGGCCGATATTTTTATTATATACTTTATATTTATTTTAATCAGTATTTTATACATTTTAAATAAATTAGAAAACAAATCTTTAAAATAAACATGCTTATACTTTAGATGGCAACTTCTTGAATCTGCAATCCCATTACAGTATTTTTCACAATTTAAATAAAGTAATTGTTTAAAAATATATGAATATGTGAATAAAAATAATAATAATAAACGGCACTCAGTAATCTGGTAATATTGTGCGCACTGGTAATCATATTTTTTCAAATAAATACGGTAAGATAACGCTAATATTACATACAGCACACAGTGAAACCGATATGAATATGACACAGTGGGCAACTGGATAGAGCACAGCATATTTTAAAATGAAATATTTAAAGTTTTTCGATCGCATCTCCTGAAGCTGATCTTCTGTTCGCATTCACGCACGGACCGACCATCACTCGCAGTCACACGTTTATCAGGCTACAAATGCACACTTCACAAGACATCAGAGTGACAGAGATCGTAAACTAATGAAGACGGAGAATGTGAGTGAGCGTTGTGTGATAAGGCGCTGCTGTTCTCTTCTCAAGCACTGGTGTTCTCAGCGCCGCCCGTCAAAATAAGTCCGGAGCGCCGTCAAAATAAAAGTCCCGCTTCCAACACATCGGCCAATCAGAAAAACTTACCGGCCGATGCCGATATTTTTAAAGTGCCAAATATCGGCCGATATATCGGCCTTGGCGATATATCGGCCTTGGCGATATATCGGTCGACCACTAGTGAGGATACTGCTTTTTTCTAATATCTTTGACAGAAAAGGCAGATTCGAGATCGGCCTGTAATTGATTAATTCTGTAGGATCAAGTTGCGTTTTTTTTTACAAGCGGTTTAATCATAGCCAGCTTAAAGGTTTTTGGTACGTATCCTAGAGACAAAGATGATTTAATGATATTGAGATGAGGTGTTTTTGGGGCCCTAGAGATGTTTTGACATGACCTAAAATTTGTGCTTATTTCAGCTACTTACAACATACTATTGGCCAACATGTAATTTTGTTGTATTCAGCACAAACTCTGCTACAATAATATGTAAGCAAAATGGATGTACATGTTTGCATTTTATAGAAAAAATATATTATGCGTGGTTAGTATGTTTTGGGAAAAACATTGTTACTGAAATAAGGCCATTTAACACATACTGAATAGTTGTCCACAAGACTTTGGAATTACTATTCTTGTAGGCTAGAATTTTTTCTACAAAATGATGTGAAAATCATTCTGACCACTCTTTCACAAACAACAATATAACGATTTTAACTTTGCATGTCAGTTTTTGTGTCAGCACTGCTGTATGCGTGGGCCATGAATATTAATGTGATTCACACCAGGGGTGTGACTAAAGACACTCCCCCCATGGCTAATGGGCCATCAAGGTGCTGTGAGGCAGCCTGAACAAAGAATGATGAACTAAGAATGATTCACTGATGAATAAAAAGTTAAAAAGAACAGCATTTATTCAAAATAGAAATCTTTTCTAACAATAGCCGCGTTTCCACTGTCGGGCCAGGGCCGGGCCGTGCTAGTGCGTGCCAGGGCCAGTCGCGTTTCCACTGTCACTTCCGGGGCTTGATCAGGGCTTACTCGGGGCCAACAGCCAGGATTTCTGGCCCGTCGAATACCTTGGGCCAAAGCGGGCCAGCTCGGGCTAGAGGAGTGGTTACGAACAGAGGCGGAGTTCATCTGAGTCGGGAGACGTCAGTGCCGGATGATTCTGTCAGCATTAAAGACTTTTAAAATAATTTAACTCGCGTTCATGTTTGAATGCCTTCTGTTTGTGATGCAAAAGACTGCGCGCTAACCATTACCATAGTAAACATAGTAAACGCTTGAAGATACGCATAGTAAAAAAACATATTGAACGCTTGAAGAAATCAGACCAATCATAAAGGTTATCACAGTCATGTTTTTATTTTATCTGTCAGTAGCCTACGTCTCGTCTCTTTATACCTGACTCTCATAAAATAAAGCAACTTTTTTTTCGGGAGCTTCCTCTGTTTCTCTGACTGAAAATATCTGTATGGGAGTCGAGAGAGTGCTAAAGCTCCTCAGGTCGTAGTTTTGGTGGCATATACAGTCCCCTCCAAAAGTATTGGAACAGTGAGGCCAATTCCTTTCTTTTTCCTGTAGACTGAAAATATATGGGTTTGACATCAAAAGATGAATATGAGACAAGAGATCAACATTTCAGCTTTTATTTCCAGGTATTTACATATGGATCTGATACACAACTTAGAAGATATAACTTTTTGTTTGAACCCACCCATTGCTCATGTGACCAAAAGTATTGGAACAGATTAACTTAAAATAGATTCAAGTGAATAAGACTTAATATTTAGTTGCAAATCCTTTGCTTGCAATAACTGCATCAAGCCTGTGACCCATTGACATAACCAAACTTTTGCATTCTTCTTTTGTAATGCTTTTCCAGGCTTTCACCGCAGCCTCTTTCAGTTGTTGTTTGTTTTGGGGGGCTGCTCCCTTCAGTCTCTTTTTAAGCAGGTAAAATGCATGCTCTATAGCAGGGGTGGGCAAACTTTTTGGCTCAAGGGCCACACTGGGTTTTAAAATTTGACAGAGGGCCGGCCCAGTAGCAGATTATGAAACACGATCTCATGAAAGTGCGTATCTATTAGGGATGTGCACGAATATTCGAATTTTCGAATATTCGATCTGTAATTATTATTCGAAAAATAAAATACTATTCGAATTTTATCGAATTTATGAAGCCGTAAATACTTTGCGGGTCGTAAATGCAGTGAATCCCTGATAAATCCCAAGCACTAACTCGCAGTTATAATTAAATGCACTGGGTGGCACTGTGGCGCATGTTTAACAAGTTGTTTGTATTTTATCATAATGTCGTCGTCTGCCTCGCGAAGTTTGGAATTACTAGTCGAAAATGAGGTTACTAAATGATTTTACAAAAATGGAATTACTTTTGATCTAATTAATTAATCTGGAGTTATAATATCATCACCACAATGAGAAATCACATGAAATCCAAACAGCAGTCGACTGAGGAAAGACAGCTGTCTATCACTGCATCACGACTGCAGGTAAGCGCAGCTGTAGTGCGAGTGATCCGAGATGATAACTTATCTAATAGTAAAATGATTTTGAGGTATATTCTTCCTTTAAGTTTTCTTTGAGAGAGAGATTTAAGAACAGAAAAGGTGCTGTTAGAAACTTAGAACTAGAACACCGTTATCTTTGTTTCTCTGAAACGTCTGTCAGCGCAGCGCGTTTTCTCACTCGAGCATAAATTGCTCGCGGCGTCCCTCCATGTGGATATTATTGTTTTTCTCAACATAAACGCGAAACAATATAAACACGATAATCATTTGCTGACTCGAGTGTATGTGTACGTTCTGTACGATAACTGGCGCAATCTGCTACTCTGCTTTATTAGGCGTTTTTTTTCCGTTTGCGCTGTGTGAGCTTATATCCTTTTGTTCTTATATTTTTTTGTTTACACATAGGCCTACTGTTTTCAATTAAAAGAAAACTTTAACACATGTTGTAAGCTTGTTGTGTATATTGCCTAATCGTAAGCTTCTTCAGAAATGGTGACAAAACGTAAAAAAAAAAAAAAAAAAACCTTAAAAAAGAACGTATTTTTCGTTAAACCGTTAAACGTCATTTAAATAAACGAATATTCGAATTTTATGAGCCCGAATATTCGAATGCAATATTTTTGAAAAATGCCCATCCCTAGTATCTATACCACGAATTTTATTTCTCGTGCCATTTATACGCCAAAAAATATTTTTTTGCGTGCATATGCTGCGCACTGTAAACCCCTTGGTTAGGATTAGGGGTGCTGAGTGCGTGCCTATTACACGCCATTAAAGGGATAGTTCGGCCAAAAATGAAAATTCTGTCATCATTTACTCACCCTCAAGTTGTTTCAAACCTGTATGAATTTCTTTTTTCTGCTGAACACAAAAGAAGATATTTTGAAAAATGTCGGTAACCAAACAGTTGATGGACCCCATTGACTTCCATTGTAGGAAAAAAAAAAATACTATGGAAGTCAATGGGGTCCATCAACTGTTTGGTTACTGACATTTTTCAAAATATATTCTTTTGTGTTCAGCAGAAAAAAGAAATTCATACAGGTTTGAAACAACTTGAGGGCGAGTAAATGATGACCGAATTTTAATTTTTGGGTGAACTATCCCTTTAAGTGCGTATCATATGCACGCGAAAACTGCGTTTCATAAGAACTACAAATACAATTCGTCGTATTCGCACTTTAATGAGATCGGGCTGAGCAAACACATTTACGTTGTGGCAACGTCTGCGCGAAATTCAACAACTGAGAGACGACATTCTGACAATACATTTTTTTATGCTAGATATCCCCCATTTAGCATGTTATGTTTTGAGGTTAATTTTTAATTAGTCAGATGTTTGATAATTATAGCCTATACTTTTTAAATATTGTTTATCCTTATTATTATTTAATGGGCCTAACCGTAAATTAGAAACAAAACACCTAAGTGTACACTTAGAAGAGTAAAAATGACAGAAGGTTACGTTAATTCAACTTTATTTAAACTGCATGGCAATCAATTTGCACTTCCAAAAGTCATACATTTGTGGAAATAAACGAATATACAAATTTATTTTAAGTATAATAAAATAAAACATAAAAAGCAAAGGCAGATCAGAACATTTAATAAACAAAACCGGGTTCTGTACATGGCAGACAGGGGAGCGTAACGTTAGTCGAAAGCCGGGCGATAAAGGAGGATACATCCACAAATCCAGAGTAGCAAAACTAAATAGCAGACAAATCAAAGGAAAAACTAAACGTGTGCAAGCGGTTACCAAACATTTTTTTCTCTGTGAGTTTTCAAAAAAAGAAAAAAACATTAACGTGCACCAAGTCTATGCGCTTAAGTTGCTGTCTGTTTGGTTTCCATGGTGACGCGTCTAGCTTGTTACGTGACACACCGCAGCCACAACAGCGCTGAATGAATGATGATCTGCTTTTATGTCATTTTTCCTTTTTTACATTTGTTAGCTATGGCATGAAATATCTGATATTCTGATATCAAATATATGCAACGCAATATATATATATATATATATATATATATATATATATATATATATATATATATATATATATAACGCAAAGTATTGCAAGAAAAAGGCTAAATGAATGCGATCTTTAGAATTTTTTTTAAATACTCGACGGGCCGGATTAAACAGCCTAACGGGCCGTATTTGGCCCGCGGGCCGTAGTTTGCCCACCCCTGCTCTATAGGGTTTAAGTCTGGAGATTGACTTGGCCAGTCTAAAACCTTCCACTTCTTGCCCCTGATGAACTCCTTTGTTGTTTTGGCACTGTGTTTTGGGTCATTGTCTTGCTGCATGATGAAGGATCTCCCAATCAGTTTGGTTGCATCTTTCTGTAAATTGGCAGACAAAATGTTTCTGTACACTTCTGAGTTCATTTTGCTGCTGCCATCATGTGTTACATCATCAATGAAGATTAATGAGCCCATCCCAGAAGAAGCCATGCAAGCCCAAGCCATGACATTACCTCCTCCATGTTTCACAGATGAGCTTGTGTGTTTAGGGTCATGAGCAGATCCTTTTTTTCTTCAAACTTTAGCCTTTCCATCACTTTGGTAAAGGTTAATCTTTGTCTCATCAGTCCATAAAACTTTGCCCCAGAATGTTTAAGGCTCGTCTCTGTATTGTTTGGCAAATTCCAGCCTGGCCTTCTTATTCTTCTTGCTAATGAGAGGTTTGCATCTTCTGGTGTAGCCTCTGTACTTTTGTTCATGAAGTCTTCTGCGAACAGTAGATTGTGATACCTTCACTCCTGCCCTCTGGAGGTTGTTGCTGATGTCACTAACAGTTGTTTTGGGGTCTTTCTTTACAGCTCTCACAATGTTTCTGTCGTCAACTGCTGATGTTTTCCTTGGTCTACCCATTCGAGGGCTGTTACTTAGTACACCTGTGGTTTCTTTCTTTCTCAGGACATTCCAAATGGTTGTACTGGCTATGGCCAATGTTTGTGCGATGGCTCTGATTGATTTTCCATCTTCTCTCAGCTTCACAATTGCTTGTTTTTCACCCATAGACAGCTCTCTGGTTTTCATGATGGTTACACGTCTAATTATAAATGCAGTCTGCACAGGTAAAACCTAAATCTGAAACTGAGCGCAGACATTCAGTTCTATTTATTGTTTGAATAATCAATGTAATAGGACACACCAGGGCAACAAAACACACCTGCCAGTCACATGTTCCAATACTTTTGGTCACATGAGCAATGGGTGGGTTCAAACAAAAGATTGTATCTTCTAAGTTGTGTATCAGATCCAGATGTAAATACCTGGAAAAAAAGCTGAAATATTGATCTCTTGTCTCATATTCATCATTTGATGTCAAACCCATATATTTTCAGTCTACAGGAAAAAGAAAGGAATTGACCTCACTGTTCCAATACTTTTGGAGGGGACTGTATTTGTAGAAATTATCATTCTTTCTAAATGTGATGTCCTGTAACTACCAGATAAACAGAAACAGACGCGACTGAAGAAGTAAGTGTGTCCTCTTTCTTGTGAAATAGACCTAACGGTAATTTATTTCTGAGTGACTAATGTGCAATTTTGACATAAATGAATTCATTATGATCAATGTATCACTTTTTATTGTAAACCTGTGGTAAAACATCGATGTTTGGGTTTTAAATATTCAAGTAAACAACAAAAATTTTGGTTTTCATGTTTGGTGGAGGTTCATGTTTATAACAGTAATCTTGCGGGGTGGACTCATTTAAAGTAATGTAATCGTTTGGTTTTAGCCAGGTTTCTGTCAAACACAGCACATCTAGGTTATTATCTGAAATCATATCATTAACAGTGAGTGCTTTTGGAGTAAGGGATCGAATATTCAGCAACCCATGCTTTAGCATTTGCTCATCTGTATTATATCTGTGTTTTATTTGTTGAACATCAATTACATTTTTAACCTTAGATGGGTTTGGACATTTTTTGGATTTCCAAATTCGGGGAACAGACACAGTCTCTACATGATGATATCTAGGTGAAAGAGGCTCTATGTGACGGGATTTATCTGACCTTGGTGACGCGAGGCCACTAGCAGACAGTCGGTTAAGCCAGTCTGTCTGCTTCCTGACCTGGTGCCCAATTTGTCATTTATTATTTTTTTACTCTAAAGGCCATTGCACACTGAGTCCGAAATTTTCGTATGCGTTTTTTCGTGTTCGTCAGCCTTAAAATTCGTCACGCACAGAAACCTTGCATACTGAGTCCGATGTGTATTTATTAAACCTTTGCGGAAAAAACGCAACAAATACAAAATGGATTCGTCAAGCAGTGAGGATGATTTTGTTGCCCTCTCTTCTTAAAAAGAGAAAAAGAAAGAGGAAATATTGGGTCCATCCAATCCTGAGATTGCGCTGAGAGGAACTCCATCAAGGAGTTGCGAAATTATCCCGAGCGATTCAAAATGTACCTCAGAATGTCAGTGGAACAGTTTGATGCTTTGCTAGCAATACTGGAGCCACATATTAAAAAGAAGACCACCAATTTCCGTGAACCAATAGATCCTGAACAGAGATTGTCAGTATGTCTATGGATGGACACACACACACGCGGCCGGCAGAAGCGCTGGGCAGACAGAACAGCTGTATACAGGTTATATTTTATTCAGTGTCTTTGTAATCCGCATTTAGTTTTTCATACAGTACTTGTGCTGCGAGACGAAGTGTATCAACTTGTCAGACGTCATTCTGGATTTTGTCGTTCGTTTGTACGGTGGCTCTGAATTGTCAAAAAACCTCTCAAAATACTGGCTGTGGATGCGAAAAACGCAGAAAATCGAACCCGAACCAAATTTTTTTTATTACGGACGAAAGTTTCGTAGTCAGTGTGCAAGCGTGATTGACATAACGTGAGGTCGAATGTTTTATTTTTAACGTGCGAAAATTTCGGATGAGAATTTCGGACTCAGTGTGCAATGGCCTTAAGACTATGAGCTAAATTACTAGAGAGAAGAGCAGCACCATCCCAGGACGGATGAATACCATCTCTTTTCAACAGGTCAGGTTTGCCCCAAAAACTTTTCCAATTGTCTATGAATTCTATGTTATTAAGCGGACACCACTTCGACAGCCAGCCATTGAGTGAACACAGTCTACTAACTATCTCATGACTCCTGTGAACAGGAAGGGGGCCAGAGCAAATTACAGTGCTTGACATCGTACTTGCGAGTTCACACACCTCTTTAATATTAATTTTGGTGATCTCCGACTGGTGGAGTCGAACATCATTAGTGCCGACGGGAATAATGATCTTAGAGAATTTACGATTAGCATTAGCCAGTACTTTTAAAATTGCTTTGATGTCAGGTGCTCTGGCTCCCGGCAAACATGTGACTATGGTGGCTGGTGTCTCCTATTTTCACGTTCCGTGTGATCGAATCACCAATTACTAGGGCACAATCAACAGAATTCTCAGTGGGTGTTTCACTGAGCGGGGCAAATCGATTTATGGTAATCGGAACGGAAGCCTTGCTGCACAGTAGTGTTGCACGGTTTACCGATACTTCAAAAGTATCGCGATACTCGAAAATTAAAAACGTCATGATACCTAAATGTATCAGTATCGATACTTAAAAAAAAAAAAAAAAAACGCCTCCCTATGGACGTCTGTGTTTTTTTCCTGACACACGCAGCAAAGAACCTGCTGCTGTCAGTGTCATGTGACAAAACACTACAGCGAGATGGCTGCATGTGCGAGCACAAGTGGTCCACGACTCGTAGAAAAGATGACGCGAGGAGTGACATATGGAAGTACGTTGCCTACCTTGCTCTGTTGCACGGTGCACCGATACTTCAAAAGTAAATCGGAAATTAAAAACGTCACGATTCCTTAATTTATTAGTATCGATACTTCTGAGAATGACCGCGTTGTAGATTTGTAAGGCCGGCGACACACTGGCTGCGTGTCGCGTCCGTTTTTATTTCGGCTCCCATGTTAACTGCCTGCGTGACACACGCGTCTGGGCGCAGCTCAAGACACGCGGAAAACGCGTGCATGCCTATTTTTCACGCGTCACGCAAGCGTGTTGGAAGCGTTCCCAGGCAAAATAGAATAGGAAAAGATGTTTCTATGTCATTTTGACACGAATACATATTAATAAATGACATTTTGATGTTTGAAAGTTTTGACATAAATACAATATAAATGTAATTTAAAAAGATTATCGATTTTCAAATATTGCACCTCTCAATACAGAACGAATTATTCTGTAGCCTATTTTGCCGTCAACGCTGCCGACGTTCTTTGCTGCTATATATTTGTTTAACATGAAGTATAGGCCTTCCACAACTCTCTCCCCACATGTCAAATATATCACCAATGAGGCTTATCATATGTTACCAATATTAAACATTGTTTAATATAATCGCTGTTCATATTTTTATTCAAAGTTCAGAATCAAGATAAAGCTCTTATGTTTCTTATGATAAATGAGATAATGCTGCTAAATATATTTAAAAAATTACCTCGAATGTCATTGCTCTAATTTATTTTTTATATTTTGTTCAAATGTTTAATATATCTACTGTTCATATGTTCATTTATTAGCGTGTTATGATTAGAATGTTGTCCCGGTTTTAAAATAAAGCACAGCAATGATATTTGAGAGTGTTTCTCCCTTTTCAGGAAAAGTATCGAAAAAGTATCGAAATCGCAATACTTGACTTGGTATCGGTATCGAAACAATAATTTTGGTATCGTGACAACACTACTGCACAGGCACTAATTCAGCCGGAACCGAATCATGTAAAGAGTTCACTATGCTAGGCGCATCCAAAATAGTATCTAAAGCTCTTGCACTCTTATTATCCTCAATTAAAGTTTGGATGCGTGTCTCTAGTTCTGAAATATTCTCCGTCAGCCTGACTGTCTCCTTGCATTTATCACATATAAATACTATATTGCTGACAGAGAAGGCTATGCTAAACATGTGACATGAAGTGCAGGTGACAATAACAGGACAAGACATTACTCACCGTGTTTGTTGACTGATTCTTACTCACCTGGGCTTTTTATGAACTCAAAGGCGCAGGCGCGCGCGAGAAAAAAAAAAAAAAAAAATTAATTAAATAAAAAAAATAAGTTGATTTATTGTTTACAGAGTTTGATGATACTGTTGTGATCATCTTGTCTGAACGATTGTTTTGTACGCTGTACATAATGGATGTATAAACAGGTAAGATTTAAAAAATTAATCTCAATTCAATGTCCCCGTAATTATGTGGTAAAAAAAATCGGTGTAATAAGTGTATAATGAATATAAATTATTATCCCTTAAATGTCACTCTTAATAGTCTTGTTTGAACTTGTTCGTTCGTCTTTGACTAAGCCACTTGCTGCGAACTTTTCTTCACGGAAGCTTCACGTTTATTTCAAGTGATTGATATAAAATAGTTCAACTTAAAATAACATTTTGTGCCCAATTATTTCCCAGACGTAGTTTTGGTATTGAGGTCAAAGTTAACTTGCCTTGCGTTCGCTATACAACAGTCGGTGATGGTCACACAAGACAACTCGGCAGATCTGAAGTTTCCCCCTATTGCAGCGACTTTTTCTTGTGCATTTTGTGCAGACAGGGTGACCATCCTCGATTAATTTTCCCTCAGGACTTTTGTTAAAGCCAAAATATGACCACACCTCAGAATTGGTTCTTTTAAAAGGCTGAACAATCTCCAGAGCCAATTCCTCCTTGAATAAAAAAAAAAAAACATTGCGCGCTGCGCCTGCGTGAGACTGTTGCTGGCTGAACAGGATCTAAAATCGCGATAATCAAACACGGTTTTAATGATTAATTAAACTTTAAACGATATTACGAACCGTCAGTACATTTTTTCGTGGTTTATAGTGAAACCGGTAATCGTCCCATCCCTAAATAGCTTAAAGATTACCTAAATGGGCAAATGAACTCATGAAATGTTACAAAAATGCAATGGAGTCACACATCTAACTACTTTCTTGCATGCATTATTGGTGGTGTTTTTATTTTTATTTGCATGATGTTAAACTGTGGTCAGGATATTCTCCAAAATTTCTACTTTTGTGTTCCATGAAAGTCATTCATGGGTTTGGAATAACATGACTGTGAGTAAATGACAGAATTTTAGCTTTTGGAGGAACTATTCCTTAAACACATTCTTGATAACATTTGTCTCACAGGAATCAGCATTAACCGTGGTTTGCTGTCTCTGGGGAATGTGATCAGTGCACTCGGTGATGAAAGCAAGAAGGGGACCTTTGTGCCATACAGGGACTCCAAACTGACGCGCCTCTTACAGGGTAAGATTCATTTAGTCCATAAACAGTTGTTCATCAAATCACTTTTTTACTACACCAGGGCTCTAGACTCATTCTTCCCACTGGTCGCACTGGTGCGATTAACTTTCTCAGTTGGTCGCACCAGCACACGATTTGGTCGTACTTTTTTAAATGTTTATTTTATTATTTTTATTTAAAAAGCCTTTATTTAACTGGCTATATCATGGTAGAAAATTTAAAAGACATGGGGTGGGGGAAGCAACCCACGCGTAGCGGCACAAAGCCTTCTTCAGGGTGTGCTTTCCAACCAAACAATTTCTTCTTTTATGTGTGCTAATTAAAAAAAATAGTTTTTTTCTTTGGATTCAATTTGCAATGTAGCCACCTAGTGGACTTTCTCTGTATGTGCATGTATTATGTCACTCAGGTGTTTCTAATTAGCACACATAAAAGAGGAAATTGTTTGGTTGGAAAGCACACCCTGAAGAAGGCTTTTTGTGCCGCTATGCGTGGGTTGCTTTTTTCCCCCCATGTCTTTTAAATTTTCTACCATGATATAGCCAGTTAACCCTCTGGGGTCTGAGCTGTTTTCTGGGCCCTGGAGGTGTTCTGACATGCTCTGACATTTGTGCTTATTTCTGTTACTTGTGACATTTTCATGGCTAAAGTCTAATTACACTGTATTCAGCACAAACTCTGCTACAATAATATATCAGCAGCATGTGTGTAAAAGTTTGTAGTTTTGAGATAATGACATTTATGCGTGGTTTGTGAAAATACAAAAAAAAAATCTCACTGAAATAAGGCCATGAAACTCATACTGATTATTTCTTCACAAGACTTTTGAAAATTGTATGACGTAGCCTAGAATATTTGCTCAAAAACTATGTGAAAATCACCCTGACTGCTCATTCAGATAAGACAAAATATTGATTTAAAATTTTTACGACGTGTTTTGTGTGATAAAGCTTTATGCGGGAGGGGCGGATCACCTCATTAATATGTAAGCTTTCCACACCTGAGAAAGACAAAGACACTCCCTAATGGCCCTATTAGGAGATTATCAGGGCCCATCATTCTGAGCAACCTTGCACAAAGAATGAGGAGATTTAAAAAAGAATGGCTTTTAGATTGTTTGGATTTATTTACAACACAACATAATCCAAAGATACACAACAAAAAAGCACTTATTGATAATGATCCAAAGAAAGAGACCTTTGTGCCATTCCTAAAAACATTGTACTTACCTTTCATTTCCAAGGTGTTTGATTTTCACTTTACCATGTTCATGTACAAGGTGTTTGATTTTCACTTTACCATGTTCATGTACAGAGACATGTACTGTGAATGTTGAAGTCAGCAGGACTCAGTGGCATCTGGGCCCTGAAAAAAAAAAAAAAAGTGAACATACTGATATCAAGAGAAAGGCCTGCACGATTTTGGGAATACATTTTAGATTTTTCTGGTTAAAATTGCTTTTTAAAATTCACAGAATACACACACACTCACACAAATGTTTCCAACAATATATTATATAATGAACACCAGGTTTGTTGTGCCTTGTAGGCATAGGCTATGCGCAGTGCTGCATAAAATAATAACAATATAGCAGCCTATATAAATCTTCCAAATATTTCAGTAACAACTAAGCTAGAGAAAAATATATTGATTATCATGTTACTTCAAATGTTTCCATTCGTTATGATGATATGAAATGAGATAATAGAAAACATGAAGCCGTTTGGAGCGTTTTGCTTTTCCAAAATATGATACATTCAAACGCGATCGCGCTCAAATATAAAACATTATGGTTACCATATACATATCTACGTTTGAGCAGATATCCACAAACACAGTAACAGTAAACAGGGTCTAAATATTATAATATTCACCATATATCTAGCAACAGTTCAACTGCAATGTGAAATTTATGCAACAATAAAAAAACTAATACGTAAGAATTTCTTACCTTATCTTTCTTGTCTTCAAATCGCGTTCTTCTGGGGTAAAGCCAATGTAAGCTCACAGCATGTCTTTCAAACTCGACGAAAAGCAGAGATTGATGAAGTGTTTTGTTTTTGAGGTAATGAGCGCGTTCGCGTTCCATGTGGAGATTTGCATGTGAATATCTTTTGCGCTCGTAGGCGTGGTCAAATTAAAACTAATTAGGAAGCGTTTGAGAAGCTGGACATCTTGTTGGTTTTATACAAATTACTTAAACAGAGAATATTTGTTTTCAGTTTGAATCCGATCATTTAAAAGTACACACTTAAATGTTTATAAAGGTATATGGCTCATAAATGTGTGACAAGTATTCGCTGAGTTTTGTTTCAGTTTATAGACGTGCTCAAGAAAAAAAGGTTCACCGCGACGGAGAGGCAGAACGCACACCCTGTTTATTTTCTTTATTTTTCAAAAGCACAATGTTTTGATTTGATTGTAAGTGGACACATACAAAAGTAGAAATATCACAGATTCTTTTTTTATATTTCTTTTTTCTGTATGACCATAAATGACGGAGTAATTTAAGTTTAAAGTGCTACAATGTAAAGAAAATCCAGCAAAACGCGCCCGCGCGTTTTTCGACCTCAGAGGGTTAAATAAAGGCTTTTTAAATAGTTTTGAAGAAGAGTGCCTTGGATCTTCTCTTTCCTACATTTATTTGAATTCCCGACCCCAAAGAGCACCTTCAAACACTTTTTATTGAACTCCTTGAGCACCCTGGACTTTTTTTATTTTGTCTTTCTAACAAATTAAGATATTTTTGATGAAATCTGAGAGCTGGCTCACTCCTTCAAAGGCTGCTAGGTAATTCATATCTGCCATCCCAGAAAAGCTAGTAAAGACATTGTTAAAATAGTCCAAGTGACTACAGTGGCTCAACCTTAAGTTTATCAAGTGACGAGAATACTTTTTGTGTGCAAAAAACAAACAAAAATAACTACTTTATTCAACTATTCATTTTCTTCTGTGTGGGCCTCTGAGTGTGTTCACTTAATGTAACAGCGCAGCGTTTCAATAGTGAGCCTACGTTCTGACGTACAACCCAGAAGCGCTGCGCTGTTACACTACGTGAACTCACTCAGAGGCTCCGAAGATGAACAAGTCTTACGGGGTTGGAACAACATGAGGGTGAGTAATTACTGACAGAATTTTCATTTTTGGGTGAACTAACCCTTTAAACCTTCAGTGTTCTTTTTTTCAAACATACTTTGCAAAAATGTCAGTGCAGACAATTTTTTACAACTTAAAAGCACTTGCTCTTGTCAGTTATACAGTAACTTAAACAAATAAGCACAAGTCAACCTGCCATACCAAACAAGACCACAGGGAGATGCCAAAGGACTGTATACAGCTACTATATTGATTCATTCAGAATTATTAAACACCAAAATACAAATAAAAAATAAAAACATCCTGAATGTGTGGAAACTCAGCGATCTGAAGGCAGGTCGATGTCATCAGTAAACATTTCCACTGTCAGAACAAGCAATCGTGTCCATGTTTGGATTGTCTGATGCCTGTGTACATAAACACCATGGATCCTCACAAACTTCTCCAAAACACGCTTCTTCGGCAAGCATCCATTATAAAACACTCACAGTACAATCATTTAAACTACATGAATATGTTCAACAGTGTTCATGCAGAATTACTATTATAGTGATCAGTGAGCCAAGAGCGCACATATACCGTTTGTTTGCACATCAATAATAACGGATTCGTGCATGCCTAATGTATGACTCCTGTATGTCACTGTAATCATCTTTACTTTCATTACATTTGTCATCCTTTGAAACTTTTTTTTTAGCGACACTGGTTTTCTTTATCCAACTGAGAGATTTAGTTTGCGTTCATTGAGTGTTCATTGAGTGGTTGGGTGTTTTTAGCCACCAATAGTCTGTATTTCACACAGCGCAATGAAACGGTGTGGGCTACTCCAAAACAAATCGCAGAATACGTACGAGAGAGGTGGTGCTTTTGTTAATTTTTTTAACAAAAAAAAGATGAATTATATTAATATATTTAATTAAGTTCTCGCAGTCCCCCTGGAGGATCACTAAGATCCTCTTGTGAACCCCCTGATTGAGAACCACTGCTTTAACTGAAGTTCTAAAGCACTAAACGTAAACCACGTGAGCCAACTCACTACACATAACATGCGATAGAAGTTTTTAAAAATACAACCAATATTTTATTATATTTCGGCATAAACATAAATTGCTAGACGGGTAATTAACAATCCAGCTAACATTTATAATTTATTTATGGCTGAAATGTTTCATGTATATGTAACAAGTAAAAAAATTTATCATAATGCACTTTAAATATCATTACAAATAATGTCATCATAACATTAGCTCTGCTGTTGTTTATAAGTACCAGTAGTGATGTTGTACAATGAGGACATCGTCATGTCGACTGAAATAGTCATCAGTGTCCCAATGTGAAATGAGCCAGCGTCCTTTACTGTCCTTACCAGTGCTCGAGTTCGTGAACACGATATACTGATTCACGAGCTAAGGAGCTGATTGAGATGCACCCACTGCCTAACATTATAACATCTAGCAACATAACAGTTTTTTGTTTTTATTTTGGGCTAGTTGGTCAAGAAATGCTTCTCAAACCTTTTCCCCAGACTCCCTCGGAGGAAACAGCCATACCTTGATGATTGCATGTGTCAGTCCAGCAGACTCCAACATTGAGGAGACCATCAACACGTTGCGTTATGCGGACCGTGCCCGTAAAATCAAGAATAAGCCTGTTCTCAATGTTGACCCACGCGCACTAGAAATGAAGCGACTCAAACAGCAGGTACTTTGTCTTGTGTGTTTTCAAAGGACAGCTGTTACATGACAAGTTATTTAAAATTAAATTGAATGCTGAGTGAATTATGTAGGTAATTCTAATTTCTATCTTTCTTTTTTTAAACACAGGTGCAAGATCTTCAGGTGATGCTGCTACATGCCCGTGGTGGTGTTGCATCTGTGCTGACTGGGTATGGCCTAAGATTTTTTGGGTAACACTTTACAGTAAAGTTCCATTTGTTAAAATTAGTTAACTTCATAAACTTATAAAGTATTCATTATTCTTAATTTGATCATTTTTTATTTTTATTAACTAATGGTAACCAAGATTAATAAATACTGTAACAAATCAATTGCTCATTGTTAATGTTAGTGAATGTATTAAACGTTACCTAATGGAATTATTGTGAAGCATTACTGACTTTTCATTTTTATTTGGCAGTCTTGTAAGAGGGTTTAGTTAAGGGTCTTCTATTACGTTTGTGTTTATTTTTTTTTTTTTTTAATTTTCTGCCTTAAGTGTATGGGCATCAGAGCCTATAAATTGCAGAGATCTCGATCTTCGCAGGACGGTCACAAATGTGCACCACTACACAGGTGCACAGTCAAACATCTGTCAGACACTAAGTGGATCAAAATTGTTGCTTCCTCTAAAACATACCTTCTGAATTTATAGAAAAAAAATATGAATATATAATTATATATTTAAAAAAAATCATGTTCCATCCATATTTTTTCCGCCATTTATTTACAATAGCATGTTGGTTAAAAGAATAAATGAATCCACACAGATTATCAGATCAACTCAGTAATTTAAAAAGTTTCTGTGATTTCACAACAAAGCAAGTGACTCTTTTCTCTCTTTCTCTCTCTCTCTCTCTCTCTTTCTCTCTCTCTTTCTCTTTCTCTTTCTCTCTCTCTCTCTCTCTCTCTCTCTCTCTCTCTCTCTCTCTCTCTCTCTCTCTCTCTCTCTCTCTCTCTCTCTCTCTCTCTCTCTCTCTCTCTCTCTCTCTCTCTCTCTCTCTCTCTCTCTCTCTCTCTCTCTCTCTCTCTCTCTCTCTCTCTCTGCCTCTGCTATGATACAAGACTTAGGGTCACATTTAGTATAATTGAAGCGGTCTACCACTGCAGCTATGCATAGGCCTGTCACGATAACCACTTTTTGTTGTGATATATTGTCTAGGGCTCCAGACTAACATTTGAGAGCAGTGGCACCGGTGCCAATAAGTTCTACAGATGGTGGCACCAGCACCTGATTTGGTAGTGCTGGGACGGATGGTGGGATTGTTAATCATATAGGCAATTTAATCATAATGGCATGATTAAATTGCCGATGATGTGGAGGTAGCATTTAAGTTAAGTGTCTTGCTGTGAGTGCGGTACTAATTTAGCTTCCACATGAGCACTTGGATATGCGCAGCCATGTAAAGTGGCTAACGTTAGGCTTCTACTTGCATGTTATATGTCATGTTTGGGGTCGCACGTCACCTTTTTCTGTGGCATTTCCTGTGGAGTTTTTTTGTTCTGCAACTAACGGACTGATTAATATTTAGTCGACCATGCCTCTTCTCGTCAACTATCATTTAGTCTACTATTAGGGGGCATTAGGTCTACTAGGATCCATGCATTAGGTCTTAAACTGACAGCAGCCTAATATTCCTGCTGCTGTTTTTTTTTTTTTTTTTTTTATCAAACCACAAAAGACAAAGAAATCACTCACTGCTCTTGACTGAATAACTTTTGTAACTAAGGATTAATCTTTGTTTAATGTATACAGTGAAGATTATATGCAGTAGGGATGTGCACAAGTACTCTGAAGTTTAAAATCATTGGTTAACTGTAAGCCAATCACATAACGTTTGGTTATGACGTGTGTTATGCGCCGGCTCAGCCGCATCGAACTTCCACTGTAAACACATGTATGATGCGAAAACAAAACCATCGAGCGAAATACCGGAGTGAACATGGCTGTGAACGACTTTTGCAGATTATGTGAAGTAAATCTACGCATCCACGGTACAATCAGCGTCTACGTCACGGCTCTCAGCCCGCCCTCTGTTCGTTGATTGGCCGGCTGTTTTGAGGCCGGAGGAAAACTGGGAGATAGGTCGCCATCTCAGACTGAGTACAGAAGCGAACTGAAATGAGCGGAAGTACAAAGTCTGACGTAGTCAGGCTAGGCTTCTCGTCATGGCTTCGAAAATGCATGGAGATGTCAGGAATCACTTGATAAAGTAGATGAAAATACAGTTAAAGGGTTAGTTCACCCAAAAAAGAAAATTCTGTCATTAGTTATTGTCATTAATAACTTTTTCATTAATCGTTCCAAACCTGTAAGACCTTTGTTAATGTTAAAAACGCAGTGCAGTGCTTCAATGTTCTACGTCAGAACACCGGCTCAGTATTGGCCGGCTCCTGCGTCAGCATAACACTCATATCGTGGTGCTCACGTGAACAGTGAAGAGAAGAATGGGGGACGGGATGAGGAGGGGGGTCGAGCTAGCCTCCGTTTTGTTTGACAATACTTGACGTTTTTGTGTTTGTCCCTTTAAATGCAAATGAGCTGCTGCTCCCGGCACAGAGGGTGGAGCTACAACAGCTTATGTCCTTTTATCTCACACAGACATGCTCTGAAAATTTCTAAAACTTCTAGCCTTTTATGTTCAAACCGGAGTCAATGATGGAGAGACTCAAGAAGAAGTGACAACATGTAGAATGCAACAGGACATTTGTGAATGGTTAGTTGATGAATTTAGGTAGCTTATGTGTAGTTATCTTCTAGTCATTGATTAGCATATTCTGTCATGATAATCTGTCAATCGCATTCCCGGGGACGGGGTTTATGTAAATGTTTGGGTTTGTGATGTCACTAACCCGGGAAAAATGTCTCTACCAGCCGTTTGTTGTAGTTCTTAAAAAGCTATTTCTTTACAATAAAATATCTCCCTTTGCTATGAACTTTGAGTGTTGTAACTTTGCAGATGTTTATGCTCAAACAGCAACATTACACACTAACTAAATCATAATCAGCTACCCCTTTAAATTTCTATTCATTTTTAGATATCTTGATTAACAATCAGATAATATGAATGCAAATATTTAAATTGCACAAGGCAGTTGAAATATCACATTTCTAATTATGCAAATGTTTCTTCTAGGTCTGGGTTTACCAATATTAATGAATCGATTTTAATCAATATTGATTTTTAAATCCCAAGATCTTTTTAGCCTGTGCTGTTTTCTGTTGACTTGTGAATACAATTTCTCTAACCATTATTTGTAGTGCACCTCTCATCCAATTATTCCAATAATTGCAATAAGCTTTGTCTTGTTACTTTTAAGGAACGTAACTCTCAGCATTCAAATTGAAATGTCGTTTTGACGCTCTTTAATGTGGCCTGACAGATTGCTGTAGCCACCTCAGTTCAGGCCACATCACACAAGCCAATCATCTGTTCCACTTTACTACTAGTTGCAGCACAAAATAAATATGTATGAACATCAGAAGGTACATTACAATGATATTACTTACTAAAATATATTATGTCTTATGTAATATCTAAATCACTGTTTTAACAGTAGAAATACATTAGTAAAACGGCTTGTAAGCAGGAAAGTATTTAATGTCCATATGTCGTTAGTTACAAGAATCATATTATATATAATTTTTTTGCTTAATGAAGTCTTTATCATTCAACATGTTTTTATGACAGATACAGCTTCATCGCTTACATTTAAGCATAAGTATTGAAGTAGAAGCAATTGTCATTAAATATAAAAAGTGCTTTATGTGCTCAGTTTTTGAGTGTTAATTATTATATCTAAATCTAAAGATGAGTTTGATTTGTAGGTCTGAGCCAGCAGGGAATGTGTCAAAGATCCTGGAGCAGAATCGCTGTCTGCAAGATGAAAACAGCAAGCTAAGTCGAGAGCTGAGTGAGGCAGTGGGACAAACTGCTCTTATGTTTGAAAGGATCATCATGGTGAGGATCATAATTTAGCTGAGTAGTTCAGAGAATGTTAATTTTATTCATGCAGCACAGCAACAAATTGCGGTGTGATAAAATTACAGTGGATATCACTTTTTTTGACAGGTTGCATCTTAACAGAACTTAATGTTTAATGCTGAGAACGACCAATGTCCTGCACAGTTTACTTGTAAAATAAAAAAGGGGGAAATTACTAAATAGATTAATGACATGCAAAACATTTATGGCCAGCACATTTTCTCAGTGTATCTACCACTGGCATGTTGATCCAGGAAGGTTTGGCAAATTTTGCCTTACTTTACTGTTAACCATTCATCTTCAAATTTTGTGCATTAATTTAATAATTTAATTGTTCTTTCAGACGGAGCAGACAAATGAGAAACTGCAAAGCAAGCTTGAGGAGTTGAGGCAGCACTCAGCGTAAGTATCAATGTCTTGCCGATCTGTGAACCAGTGAGGTTAAAAAATTTCAGTAATTTGAATGTCTCTAATTTCAGGTGTAAGGTGGACCTTAAGAAAGTGGTCGAGACTCTGGAAGACCAGGAACTGAAGGAGAATATGGAGGTGATCCAGAACCTTCAACAGCTCATCTTAGATCTGCAGGTATTGACCAGAATTTTACCGTTGTGGTGGAAACTTAGTGGAGAATATATTGTTTTCTTTAACCTGTTAACCGTTGCCAGTGCGCCCGCGCACTGAAGCGTTTTTTATTTATTTAATTCAAAGTTACTATCAGATCATTTAATGTTATACCTTGACAAACTATACATAATTAAAAAGATATAATACTCAAGTTTCAGTATTTGACCACTATTGTATTCTGAGAAACTCATAGTGACAGTTATGTCTTAATTTGTGTCAGGAGTTATGAAATGAAAAAATGAGTCGATACCTTTAATATGAATTATGCGCGTCAGCCGCTTTCATTCATAAAAAAACTCCCTGCTGTCGTCATGACAGCGATACACAAAACAACGTCCCTCAGGGCTTTAGCTCAAAACTGTGCAGATTTGGAGAAATATTGATAGATTCTCATAGATTTACATCATATTTCTATAGACAGGAATAATATTTATTGAATTTATACCCAAATGCGTCGATGTAATCTTTATGAGCGTTTGGTACTCTGATACTGTGTTTTCAATTCATACCAGCAGCCTGAGGGCGCTATATGCACAATAATAGTCCATATATGGAACATGAAGAAGAGCCATGATCATGTGACATTCCAGGACGTCACTGATACACACAAAGCTAACAAGAGATCGCGCTGTAACATGCAGATACAGACGTTTTGAAGACAACATGTTTGCAATGATATTTGAGTTACCTGTGTTTTTCAAGCCATGCCAGGTATTTTCATAATAATAGATTATATTTATAATGTAATGCTAATCTATATAGACTATCATAGTGCATTGTGTCTGATTTTTTTTAAATCTGAAGCCAAATTAGATCACAGAAGATTTAAAACACTCGTACCATATCGGCCGATATTATATCGGCAGCCGATATATCGTGCACCCCATATATATATATATGTGTGTATATATATGTGTATGTGTGTGTATATGTATGTATGTATATGTGTTATGGCAAGCCGTTCAGGAAATAATTATATTTATAATATGAAGTCTGAATATATAAAATGAAAGTCTGATTTTATATATATTTATTTATATACATATACATATACATATACATATACATATACATATATATATATATATATATATATATATATATATATATTATATAGAATGAATGTCTGAATATATAAAACAAATGTCTGAATATATATGGAATGAAAGTCTGAATATATATAAAATGAAAGTCTGAATATATATATAGAATGAATGTCTGAATATATAAAATGAAAGTCTGAATATATAAAAAGAATGTCTGAACATATGGAATGAAAGTCTGAATATATATATATATATAATGAAAGTCTGAATATATATAGAATGAAAGTCTGAATAGATATAGAATGAAAGTCTGAAAAAAAAAATATATATATATAGAATGAAAGTCTGAATATATAAAACGAATGTCTGAATATATGGAATGAAAATCTGATGTTATCAGCGCCATCTTGTGTTATTCATCTACTATTTTTTTATACATATTTTGAACAATGTGCGAGTCCGCACGAAATTTAGTAGCAGCAATTTTAAGTAACGATCATCTAATTAACACCCTGGCGAATGCGTGTACGGGCCAAAATACTGGCAACCGTACTCAACATCGTTCTACTGATGAAGAAATGAATTCGCTATTTCATCACGGAAGAGCGAATGCGGAGAATTCATAAGATTCATAAATTCCTTCGAGAATGATGCATAATGTTCTTTCAGCAACATTTTGTTGAACATGACTGCCCATAAGCGCTAAGAATGTTGCAAGAATGGAAATATGATCCTCGAGATGACGTGATGTAGACTCCAAATTGTTTGTTGTTTGGAGTATGACCAACTGTTGCAAAAAAGTCTTGTAGCTCACCAAAGTATTGGAAAATTTCAGGGAATGACATTTTTAAATGAATCACAATTCTAAAGACTAAAACAAGCTACACATTATTCAGTGAGAATTGTCAAATGTACACTTTCTTTTCACATATTCACACTTTCACATAAATTTAGACTTTCATTCTATATATATTCAGACTTTCATTCTATATTTTTAGACTTTCATTCTATATATATAATCAGACTTTCATTCTATATATTCAGACATTCATTCTATATATATTCAGACTTTCATTTTATATATTCAGACATTCATTTTATATATTCAGACATTCATTCTATATATATTCAGACATTTTCTATATATTCAGACTTTCATTCTATATTTTCAGACTTTCATTCTATATATTCAGACTTTCATTCTATATATAATCAGACTTTCATTCTATATACAGTGAGGAAAATAAGTATTTGAACACCCTGCTATTTTGCAAGTTCTCCCACTTAGAAATCATGGAGGGGTCTGAAATTGTCATCGTAGGTGCATGTCCACTATGAGAGACATAATCAAAAAAAAAAAATCCAGACATCACAATGTATGATTTTTTAACTATTTATTTGTATGATACAGCTGCAAATAAGTATTTGAACACCTGAGAAAATCAATGTTAATATTTGGTACAGTAGCCTTTGTTTGCAATTACAGAGGTCAAACGTTTCCTGTAGTTTTTCACCAGGTTTGCACACACTGCAGGAGGGATTTTGGCCCACTCCTCCACACAGATCTTCTCTAGATCAGTCAGGTTTCTGGGCTGTCGCTGAGAAACACGGAGTTTGAGCTCCCTCCAAAGATTCTCTATTGGGTTTAGGTCTGGAGACTGGCTAGGCCAGAACCTTGATATGCTTCTTACAGAGCCACTCCTTGGTTATCCTGGCTGTGTGCTTCGGGTCATTGTCATGTTGGAAGACCCAGCCTCAACCCATCTTCAATGCTCTAACTGAGGGAAGGAGGTTGTTCCCCAAAATCTTGCAATACATGGCCCCGGTCATCCTCTCCTTAATACAGTGCAGTCGCCCTGTCCCATGTGCAGAAAAACACCCCAAAAGCATGATGCTACCACCCCCATGCTTCACAGTAGGGATGGTGTTCTTGGGATGGTACTCATCATTCTTCTTCCTCCAAACACGTTTAGTGGAATTATGACCAAAAAGTTCTATTTTGGTCTCATCTGACCACATGACTTTCTCCCATGACTCCTCTGGATCATCCAAATGGTCATTGGCAAACTTAAGACGGGCCTTGACATGTGCTGGTTTAAGCAGGGGAACCTTCCGTGCCATGCATGATTTCAAACCATGACGTCTTAGTGTATTACCGACAGTAACCTTGGAAATGGTGGTCCCAGCTCTTTTCAGGTCATTGCCCAGCTCCTCCCATGTAGTTCTGGGCTGATTTCTCACCTTTCTTAGGATCATTGAGACCCCACGAGGTGAGATCTTGCATGGAGCCCCAGTCCGAGGGAGATTGACAGTCATGTTTAGCTTCTTCCATTTTCTAATGATTGCTCCAACAGTGGACCTTTTTTCACCAAGCTGCTTGGCAATTTCCCTGTAGCCCTTTCCAGCCTTGTGAAGGTGTACAATTTTGTCTCTAGTGTCTTTGGACAGCTCTTTGGTCTTGGCCACGTTAGTAGTTGGATTCTTACTGATTGTATGGGGTGGACAGGTGTCTTTATGCAGCTAACGACCTCCAACAGGTGCATCTAATTTAGGATAATAAATGGAGTGGAGGTGGACATTTTAAAGGCAGACTAACAGGTCTTTGAGGGTCAGAATTCTAGCTGATAGACAGGTGTTCAAATACTTATTTGCCACTGTATCATACAAATAAATAGTTAAAAAATCATACATTGTGATTTCTGGATTTTTTTTTTTAGATTATGTCTCTCACAGTGGACATGCACCTACGATGACAATTTCAGACCCCTCCATGATTTCCAAGTGGGAGAACTTGCAAAATAGCAGGGTGTTCAAATACTTATTTTCCTCACTGTATATATATTCAGACTTTCATTCTATATATTCAGACATTCATTCTATATATATTCAGACTTTCATTCTATATATTCAGACATTCATTCTATATATATATATTCAGACTTTCATTTTATATATTCAGACATTCATTCTATATATATTCAGACTTTCATTCTATATATTCAGACATTTATTCTATATATATTCAGACTTTCATTCTATATATTCAGACATTCATTCTATATATATTCAGACTTTCATTCTATATATTCAGACATTCATTCTATATATATATTCAGACTTTCATTTTATATATTCAGACATTTATTCTATATATATTCAGACTTTCATTCTATATATTCAGACTTTCATTCTATATATATTCAGACTTTCATTTTATATCTTTCATTCTATTTATATTCAGACTTTCATTCTATATATTCAGACTTCATATTATAAATATAATAATTTCCTGAACGGCTTGCCATAATGTGTATATACATATATACATACACACACACACACACATATATATATATATATATATATATATATATATATATGTGTATATGTATGTGTATATATATATATATATATATATATATATATAATAGAGCCCGACCGATATGGATTTTTGGGGGCCGATATTAACTCGAAAAGAGCCGATAAGCCGATATTTTGATTTTGAAAATAAACTGGATATTAGACCCATTTCCTATAAACTGCACTTACACAACATTCAATAGCAAAATATCTGCCTGTTCTATGTATGTGGGCTGTATAAACCATTTTCCAGAAGTGATTATGTTAAAAAAAAGCCTTAGATTACAGTCTCAATGACTAAACAATTGCACATCAAAAGTATATATTTTTTAATGATCAAAAAACAGTCTGGTTTTAAACATTTAACACTTTTACTTACTTCCAGTTGAAGCTGGTTTTAACAGTCTGTGTACTGTAAATAAATTATAATTACTAAAGTAAAAGAGCTATACCAAACAAATTCAATATTCCACAAAACCATGTCAATGAATTGAAAATTAGAGAATCATTTTCAATCATCTGCCTTCTAAAACCTACTATTTAGCGATCTAAATCCATTATGTGACTCGTTAATGCTGCGGCTGAACGACAGTCTGCAACGTGTTTACTATTACTACTGTCTCTTTAAGAGCTGCGCGCAACGCGTCTAATATTGCATTTGACAAGCAGATTTTCTCTCAATTTTCTCAAGTTTGCTTTCACTTTAGACATCACCGACTTTGTTTATGTAAACCTTGTGTGTATTTGACAGTATTAGCACAATAAGACTCGAAAGATAACTTAGTCCAGCGCTGGTAGACAGGCTTTTAGTGCATGTGAGCTTCACATGATGTACGCGCTGAGAAACACGTTAGAACAGCGCATCAGTACGCGAATTAAATGTTTAACCGACAAGGCATCAAAGCACATGCAAATTATGAACTTTTATGAACTGCAGTGTCCCTTTCCGCTGCGTTAACATTTTATGTGAATATACGTCGCATTGTTCAGTATGATGGGCGCCAGAATAGCAACTGACAGAATGCGCGATACTACGATATTTCTTCAAAAGCAGATCGTGGAGACATTTTAATCGTCCACGATCAAAAATCGTCATATCGTACACCCCTACCATGAACACACCTCACCGATGATCTCACTCGCGGATAACTGGTTCTCTCTGCCCGAGCCCGACTCTCTCTGGATCAGCAGGTTGCAGGATGTGTGGTGCGTTTATACACGAGTTTTGCCAACAGGGACGGTGTAGAGTGCCCTCTGGTGGACAAACTATACAACGCCAACACTCATGACATGGTTGAAGGGTGTTTCGTTCGTTTTTATTTTATTTTTGAAATATTAATTTATCGGCCATTACAAATGCCGATACCGATAGTTTGGAAAATGCCTAATATCGGGCTCTTATTTATATATTTATTTATATATATATATTTATATATATATATATATATATATATATATATATATATATATATATATATATATATATATATATATATATATATATATATATATATATATATATATATATATATATATTAGGCTTGGCACGATAGTCGGTGTTGTCGGTGTTACACGGTGTTCAGTCGCAACACCGGTTTCATCACTTGCCCACCGCAGCACCGCAAACATTTTTTTTAAAGCAATTACGCAGTATCCGTATTTTCGGTCACCAGTTGACTAGCGTTATATGATCACGCTCAACCATTCAAGCGCGACAAAACAAGAGACCGCGCTGTAAGTCCTGCCTATTACACACACGTGCGCACACACGGAAAAGACGCGCGTCAGTATCGAGTTCTCTTTTCGGCCTTGAACAAAACATAACACACACAAATTATGCCAAAATGTCCGTTTTGTTGTTGCGTTTTTCATGAATAATAACGAATAATAACGAACCCACCATTCAAAACACTGTGGTTGAATCCGAAATCGCGCCCTATACACTCAAATCGGGCGTTATTGTTCTCAACATGATCTCAAGCAGTGAAAAATAGAGGACACTGACAACGCGCTGAAATACAGGACCGAGCAGGTAATATTTAATATGAAACAAAGTCTTAACTTTCAAATTTGGTCAGTCAAACAAAAATAAAATAGGCCTACCGTTTTTTGGCTCTTTAATGTGTCGTGACAGATTGCCTCAGTTAAAGCCAAGTTCAAATCCACCGAAGTTAATCAATAACTCTTCTGACTGCTTTGTCGCACAAAAATGGTGGAATTTGATTGGTCAGATCGCATGTCAATCAAACTCAATACGAATGATGAATTGACGCCATGTAAAAAAAAAAATTACATCACTCTAACACCCCCCACCCCCACGATGAAACCGGTAATACCGGTGTTGTCACAATTCGATTAACCGGTGGGAGAATATTATCACCGTCACATCTCTAATATATATATATATATACACTCACCTAAAGGTTTATTAGGAACACCATACTAATACTGTGTTTGACCCCCTTTTGCCTTCAGAACTGCCTTAATTCTACGTGGCATTGATTCAACAAGGTGCTGAAAGCATTCTTTAGAAATGTTGGCCCATATTGATAGGATAGCATCTTGCAGTTGATGGAGATTTGTGGGATGCACATCCAGGGCACGAAGCTCCCGTTCCACCACATCCCAAAGATGCTCTATTGGGTTGAGATCCGGTGACTGTGGGGGCCATTTTAGTACAGTGAACTCATTGTCATGTTCAAGAAACCAATTTGAAATGATTCAAGCTTTGTGACATGGTGCATTATCCTGCTGGAAGTAGCCATCAGAGGATGGGTACATGGTGGTCATAAAGGGATGGACATGGTCAGAAACAATGCTCAGGTAGGCCGTGGCATTTAAACAATGCCCAATTGGCACTAAGGGGCCTAAAGTGTGCCAAGAAAACATCCCCCACACCATTACACCACCACCACCAGCCTGCAGTGGTAACAAGGCATGATGGATCCATGTTCTCATTCTGTTTACGCCAAATTCTGACTCTACCATCTGAATGTCTCAACAGAAATCGAGACTCATCAGACCAGGCAACATTTTTCCAGTCTTCAACTGTCCAATTGTTGGTGAGCTCGTGCAAATTGTAGCCTCTTTTTCCTATTTGTAGTGGAGATGAGTGGTACCTGGTGGGGTCTTCTGCTGTTGTAGCCCATCCGCCTCAAGGTTGTGCGTGTTGTGGCTTCACAAATGCTTTGCTGCATACCTCGGTTGTAACGAGTGGTTATTTCAGTCAAAGTTGCTCTTCTATCAGCTTGAATCAGTCGGCCCATTCTCCTCTGACCTCTAGCATCAACAAGGCATTTTCGCACACAGGACTGCCGCATACTGGATGTTTTTCCCTTTTCACACCATTCTTTGTAAACCCTAGAAACGGTTGTGCGTGAAAATCCCAGTAACTGAGCAGACTGTGAAATACTCAGACCGGCCCGTCTGGCACCAACAACCATGCCACGCTCAGAATAGCTTAAATCACCTTTCTTTCCCATTCTGACATTCAGTTTGGAGTTCAGGAGATTGTCTTGACCAGGACCACACCCCTAAATGCATTGAAGCAACTGCCATGTGATTGGTTGATTAGATAATTGCATTAATGAGAAATTGAACAGGTGTTCCTAATAATCCTTTAGGTGAGTGTGTATGTGTATGTGTATGTGTATGTGTATGTGTATGTGTATGTGTATGTGTATGTGTATGTGTGTGTGTGTGTGTGTGTGTGTGTGTGTGTGTATATATGTATGTATGTGTGTGTGTATATATATATATGTATGTGTGTATATATATATATATATATATGTATGTGTATATATATATATATATATGTATGTGTATATATATATTAGGGGTGGCACGGTACATGAAAAAACATCCGAACCGTTCGGTTCGCTTGTCTCGGTTCGGTGCGCGTGTGCGTCGCGCGGTTTGCACGGTTCGACGCATGCGCAATGTAGCCTCGTGCCCGTGCTAATACAATGCTAAATCATAAATCAGACATATGTAGAATTACATTACAATGTCCAGCAATCGATTTATATAGTACACTGAGTTTACCTAGACATTTAATGAGATCTACTCCACTATATGTTGTTTTTTTCATGTGAATAAATAGGCTACATAGATCGACTGTTCCACGTAGCCTAATGGTCCAGTGGCAGAACTTGCCAAGCGTATCAAAGGTTCTGAGTTCTAATCTGCGATCGTATATATTTTTTTCTTTATCAAAACCGATTATGTTTATCAGCAGTTGTATATCAAGCAGGGACCGATTTGTATGAATTTTGTTTTATTATTTAATCGGAACGAGTAGCCTTGAGTCTCCTCAATGGCTTGAAGCGCGCGTCCGAGTGATGAATGTGCGGCCGCTGCGGTGTGTGCGCGAGCCACGAGAACACTGTATCAGCACCACTGATCGCAACTGCAACGAGCACTTTGATCACTTGATTAAAAAAACACATTTCAGCGCTAAATTGCTTCTTATTTAACAAACGAATGAAACAAATACTTTGCTAGTTAACTGGAAATGTTTTATTTATTTGTATTGGTACACCCGTGCTGCAAGATAATATCAACCCTGGCAAAAAATGGTGGGGACATGTCCCGCCTATGATGACGAGACACGAGGATAAATTGACAAATAACGGTCCAACACAGCCCACGTAGCTCTACAGATGATGGACCTCCAGGGCCACTGAAAGTTTCCTCAGGGTGACTGCTCACTCATATTACTTCAGAATGGGAAATGAGAAGCTGCGTTTTGCAAACACACCCCATTTATGAAATAAATAAATAAATAATTAGATAATTCAGCTATATATCATATTATGCTGAAGTAAATTTTTGGAGTGTTAAAGATTAAAAGAAAAAACAACAACATGAACCGTACAGAACCGAAAACCGTGACCCTAAAACCGTGATACGAACCGAACCGTGGGTTTTGTGAACCGTGCCACCCCTAATATATATATGTATGTGTATATATATATATATATGTATATGTATGTGTATATATATATATATATATGTATGTGTATATATATATATGTATGTGTATACAGGGTTTTTCCTACATTGAAAATTTTTTGGCGGCCGCCAAAACGATTTTTTGTCCCGCCAAAGCCTTATTTGATCAGCAATTGGGTTTTGTGAGTGAAGCAGGCTACTGACGGAGAGAACGATCACAGCGCCCCACCCCCGCGCGCGCACTCTCCGTCTTCAGTTCTGTCTTTGCTCTCTCCCTCGCATCAAAATCAACTGATCATAAAGGTCGGAAGACCGAATCCATGTTTCACGTGGTGCATTCGGAGAATATTTTTGCTGAATTAGCGCTGGGTGTGAATTGCAGTAAAAAAAAAAAAATTGCCTTATCTTCTCTTACAGCTTGTGACAAGTATTCCGCACATGCAGCTGACAGAACTTTAAATAAACGCCAAAAAAAAATAAAAATCTATCCAGTTTGAAGTGTTTTTTTAGGGGTGTGCGATGTGACGATTTTTGATCGTGGACGATTAAAATGTCTCCACGATCTGCTTTTGAAGAAATATAGTAGAATCGTGCATTATATCTGTTCTGGCGCCTCCCAACTACTAAACAACGCGACGTATGTTCACATAAATGTTAACGCAGCGGAACGGGACACTGCAGTTTATAATTTGCATGTGCTTTAATGCCTTGTCGGTTAAACATTTAATTCGCGTGCTGATGCGCTGTTCTGACGTGTGCTGTGAAGCTCACATGCACTAAAAGCCTGTCTACCAGCGCCTGGATACTGGACTAAGTTATCTTTCGAGTCTTATTGTGCTTATACTGTTAAATACACACAAGGTTTATATAAACAAAGTCGGTTATGTCTAAAGTGAAAGCAAACTTGAGAAAATTGAAAGAAAATCTGCTTGTCAAATGCGTGTATATTAGACGCGTCGCGCGCAACTCTTAAAGGGACAGTAGTTATAGTAAACACGCTGCCGCTTGTCCTTAAAGGGATAGTTCACCCAAAAATAAAAATTCTCATCGTTAATGCACTCTAATGTTGTTCCAATCCTCTATTAATTTCCTTCTAATATTTTCTAATATTTTTCTAATATTAATATTTTGAAGAATGTGGCTATCCAAACAGTAGTTGATCCCCATTGACTTTCATAGGAGAAAATGCAAAGAGAAAATCACTCACTGCTCTTTACTGATAACTTTAGCTTTAATAAGTATCAATGTATAATTTATACAGTGAAGTCTATGTTTTGTTTTATTTTCATATTTGTTCATTTAATTACTTTCTTTTCTTTAAGAAAAAAAAATCACAAACTGTTTCTTTGTATTTATTTTAAATTTAACATTTATTGTCAATATTGGGCTTGCGGATCATGTGGGTACTAGAGTACTCTTTGCTGTGTGTGGATGACCATGTCGGTCAGCCACCACCGAAGACCAATTTTGACCCAGGAAAAACCCTGATATATATGTGTGTGTATATATATATATATATATATATATATATATATATATATATATATATAACTATATCAGTGTTTCCCCTAGGTTTACAGGTTTGGGGGGGGGGGGGGTTGGTTGGTTTGGGGAAAATTGACACAGACGCTATCTATCTATCTCTATCTATCTATCTCTATCTATCTATCTATCTGTCACATAAATTGGTTGTCTGGGAGGGTAATGGTTTGTAAAAGTTAAAAAATGTTAACATAAGATATCTCTTTAAAAAAATAAATAAACATATTTAAATCTTTTTAAATTTGACTTTTGCAAACAACCTTTGTTAAATTTATAGAAGTATTTGTTAATATTAATGGACCAGAGCTTAAATAGTTTTATTTTTTAACTAACAACTAAAAAAAGATTTATAAATACTAACCAATATATATATAATTTTTAAATGGGCTTTTTTTATGAGAAGTTTTTATTTCTATGATGCATTTATTGGAGAGAATAATCCTGTCAGACGCACCACTGCTGTGAACGCGCGCTCACGTAAACACAATTTAAACAATGTATTATTCAATACATTACTTCTATATAATTATATATTAAGTTGCTCAAGCAAGTGGTAAAATATTTAACCATGTACTTATATTAAAATCTTTTGTATTTAAATTTTAATACAATAAATCTTGCATGTCACAAAGAACTTGTTTTTCCACCTCCACGAATAAGACGAGTGTTGTTCATTATGTCGCCTTGTTGAGGTAAATTGTAGTTTTCCTTGCTTTAACTCAGTCTTAAAGTGAAAAAAGTAGTAATTAATTAAATAAATTTATGGTGAGATTACTACATTTTATTTAATTAATCGCACTTATGGTGAAATTACTACATTTTCAGGTCAATCGGTGTTCATTTTGACCACGAAACATGCGCTGTCACTTTAATTCAGCGTTTGCAGCACAGCAGAAATAGACTCGGTGCAGAAACGATCGCTGCACTGGCACTGCTGTATACGCACCGCAACTGGAACAGATCGATCATCGACGGACTGCATCCTCGTGCAGTGTGAAAGCTCTGTTAACACGGGTACGGAAAAAAAATACTCACCGCAAACGAAATATATGTGAAACGGGCGTTGGAGCAGGAGAGCTACTCCGGCTGCTACTCGTCTCGCAGTAGAGCGAGTGTTGCCATCTTCAGTTCAGCGACACATTTCCAGCCGCGCGCTCTCTGTCCGCTAGTGCTCAACTGTATGTGACGCAAGTGTTTGTTTGTGTGTGAGTGTGCGCACACATTGGGATAATTGTAAACACAGACAGAAAAGACATGCCATCGTGGAAATAAGATAAATAACATATTACTTAAGGGCCATTTAGTTTTTTTTTTTATAAAATAACAAATTGTAATCTGTCGCTATAAAGAAAATCAAATCAAATTTACTTGACCTCCAAGGGGGGCGGGGGGAGCCGTTAGGAGGGCGGGGCGCCCCCCTTATATAATGGTAGGGGAAACACTGTATATATATATATGTATATGTATGTGTATATGTATGTATGTATACATATATATATATATATATATATATATATATATATATATATATATATATATATATATATATATATATATATTAGGGATGGGACTTATTCACGACAAAACGACCGACATTCGACACATGCTCCACTCGACAAAAAAGTGTCGACATGTCGAGGGGGCGGGGCTTGTGGGATTTCCAAATTGCATTTTTTTTTTTTGGGCTTTTAATTTATTACATTTCCTCGGTTACTTTAACCTCGGTTCCCTGAGAGATAAGGGAACGAGTATTGCGTTGCAAACGCTATGAGAAAACTCCTTATCTCGAGAAAAGAACGACCATGGTGTGTAAACAGAAGCAGCAGCGGAAATATGCACGATCCGCGAGTGCTGAAGACGTTCTGCACGGCTTTGATGGGTGCGCAGGAGGACACAAATGGGCGGCGACAGCTTCTTACAGTGGCGGGAGCTTTTTCCTCAGCGCCGTCAACAGAAAGAGCGTTAACTGTAGGTACGTACACACCGCCGCCGACTTGAGCTGCAAAGAAGCTCTGGCCGCCCTGTCAAGGACGCTTGTCAAAAAGTACGGGGAAGCTTGACCGCTCTGAATGGTGAGTGCGCGGGCGCGGCCGGGACTCGCTCTCTCTCTCTGCTCGTGCGTGCGCGCTTAAAATTTCATATTTTGTTAGAAACATTCACCCGCCAGTGTGGCGGATAGCCTTTTGAGATTTACTTGCCAAACAGAAAATCTACCCGCATTTGGCGCTTGGCGGGTGTTAATTTCAGACCCTGATGTAGAATATTTTCCACCCTCCGCATTGCTGCTGCTCTTAAAAAAGAAAAAGAAAAAAAAGGCCGACAATCCGACAAAAAGTCGACACATGGGCCTCGACAGTCGATTTCCCAAATCCCGTGTCGTTCCCATCCCTAATATATATATGTGTGTGTGTGTGTGTGTGTGTGTGTATATATGTGTATATATATATATATATATATATATATATATATATATATATATATATATATATATATATATATATATATATATATATATTAGGGGGTGCACCGATCCGACTTTTTCAGTCCCGATACCGATGCCTGGGCTTTGTGTATCTGTCGATACCCGATACCGATCCGATACTATAGTTGAATTAATAATAAACTGTATACCTTCCACCTTATACCTTCCTTGAAGAGACTAAAGGCACCAGACTTTACTAACTAAACATAACTAAGACAAAATAACAGATGTATGTAATGTGTTGTATTCTTATTTATTTAAAAAACAATTGTGCATTCAAATCGAACATAGAATATAATCAAACTTCTTTAAATAAATGTAAAAAAAATCTAATTAAAATGTAGCGGTGGAAACAAAAAAACTGTGTTTCCAAAAATTGTAAACATGTAAAAATATAAAATGCAAAGTCCTGCAACAGGAATTTAAAATGCAACATAGCAGCTGAACCTGAGAATAAAAAAATAAAAAGTTGGTCGAACAACAACTTGATCACACATACAAATAATAATAACCAAACATTGTGATGTGTGTCACACCACCATCACAAACATGACCTGTGAATGCTCACTTAATCAGCAATGGCAAATTTAAATGTCAGTTTTAATGATCATTATGTTTCATATTTTTAAAAATGAAAACAAAAAGAAGCAGGGTTGTGTTTTATATTTCGTGTTGTTAATATGCAGTAAAGATAATCAATGTACGCGTTTGCCTGAACCACATTTATGTGGCCATTAATATGTTTAAGATTTATTTTTTTTAAATGAAAAGAGGTAGAGTGGTGTTGTATAACATACTTCGTTTTATTTTTGGCTAAAATATACATAAAGAGATTACCGGAGTAGCCAGAGCGAGCTGAGTGACGCGATCAAGAACGCATGCTGTTCCATTTGCAGAATAACCGGACTCGCATCCTCTCGTCCTCGGGAGTTCGTTCTCCTGAGTCGAACTTGGCAAGTCCGAACTACCAAGGAGGACGCAAGTCCGAAGTTTGCGTACTTGGTATTGAGAAACGGCCTCTGGCTCGCTCCATGTTGCTTCAAGCATGCGACACGCGTGAAGCTGACGAATGACGTAGGTTCTGCTGCGACGACGAGAAAAAAAAAAGAAAAAAAAAAACCTGGATCGGCCCGTGGATCTGTTATTTTTTCCGATCCCCGATCCAGCTATTTTATCAGTATCGCGGCCGATATCCGATCCTAATATCGGATCGGTGCACCCCTTATATATATATATATATATATATATATATATATATATATATATATATATATATATATATATATATATATATATATATATATATGTATATGTGTGTGTATATATATATATATGTATGTATATATATATGTGTGTGTATATATATATATATGTATGTATGTGTGTGTGTGTGTGTGTGTGTGTGTGTGTGTATGTATGTATATGTGTATGTAAAGAGTTCAGATGCAAAAGCCTCTAAGTGCCATCTGAAATTTTCTTCTAGAATGATCATTTTTTATCAAGCTCGTATATTTAAGTTCAATAATTTCACAATAATGGCAATGCAAATTACCTATTAATTGTCATTTAAGTGAAATTACTTAACTTAAATATACAAGCTTTATAAAAATGATCATTCAAAAGAAAATATTAGATGGCACTTTTAATTTTAATCACTGCTTGCACTCATATATATAGTGCAGCAGTGATGGTGGCTTCTTGGACTGGCAAAAGTTCGAGCAAAGCATGCAAACTGTTCTGTTGTTGGCTGCAGATGAGCACAGAACACTATTTGATCAAAAAATGTCATAGCTGTCTTATAAAGACCTCAGTGAACTGTCAACTTGTGTAAAAGTTAAAGGCACACTATGCAAGATTTGTACCTTAATATAACCGCTTCGAAATCATTTCGATGGTAAACAAACTTTTAGTAGGGCGAATCATCCCGATAGCAAAGCAGGGGGGGGGGACGCCGCTGGAAAAACCAGCAATACAAGTTTGAGAGGTGGCGCCCGGCCTGCTTTACGGCACGATATCACATACATCATCAACATGTGAAGCAGCCTCTATGGAAGACACTAGCATGCATTTCAAGAAGAAAGAAAGCGCGGTCGGAAGAGTGCAGAGACAGCTCTGTGTGAGTGGCATTTACGACAGTAACGTTAAATACAAGTACTCCACAGCGACTCTAGGGGTCGCTGTTTGAGAAAAACGGAAACTGCATAGTGTTTCTTTAAACATGACGGTACAGGCAAGTTGATGAGATGAATCAATGTAACTCCACAACAAGTCCATAACTGTATTTACTAACCATTCAGAAACATCCAGGTGCAGTCTCAAAGTTGCAACCTCATCCTGAGTCTCTCCGTAAGTCTGCACTCCGCTACTGGTTATTTCTGAGATTTTGGATGAGTGAGATTAGAGTGTTTTGTTATTGTATCCGAAGCTTGTGTAAAAGATAGGCCGACTTCTGAATGGGGGCGGGGAGCAGCAGCTCATTTGCATTTAAAGGGACAAAGCTCACACTCAAAAGCAAATATGACAAGATATAATAAATGATCTGGGGGGTATTTTTGAGCTGTAATTTCACATTCTGGGGACACCATAGATTTATATTACGTCTTGTGATGCATATGTCACTTTTAAGGCCGGGACACGCCAAGAGCTTGGACAAAAAGATTTTGCATACTCTGACTCGAAAGGGGCTGATTTTCCTGATGGTTTTAAAGAGCAAACCTGCATGACCGGTCGATTGTTGAAATATGAGTCCAGGGCTCGCAAAATTTCTAAATCGCTGGTAGCCCTTCGGGCAGGCATTCTTCAGATTTTGGTAGCCCAAAATGAATTTTACTAGCCCATATAAAAAGTCTACAATTTTTAATGTAGAATATTGGTTAGGAGTCAAAACAATGAATCAAAAACTTTTTCAAAACACAAATATCAACAAATATGCATCTGGTTCTAACTGAACTGAAATGTGTGTGACCAGTATGGAACATGAATCAGTCTGTGTGTGTGGCTCAGCCCCCAATGAGGGTATGATAAAAAAAAAAAAAAAAAAGTAACTCTTTAGTTTAGGGTCTAATACTCACTATTAACTTGTTTTATTAACATGCAGATGGCAGGGTTTTTTCATCACTGAGGTCCCGAATGTGAGAGATGCTAGTTAGGGGGGTTCGGGGGCACCTACATCTACATATGTGCATTTTAAGATGTTTTGAAGGCCAAAAAAATTGGATAACAATAGCTTTAAAACCATGTAAGTGGGCAGCTGATTATTTTTCTCTCCTCATCAGCATCACACTCCTATTCTCTTTGTTTTTCTCTTGCTCTGTCTCTTCCCCTCCTAAAGCTGTTCAAATTCATAAACACAGGGTCAACTGATAGGTTGATTTATGAATCATTTTCTCAGATGCATTAATTTACTGAAAGCTGCTAAGAAAGCTAGGTAGCCTAACTAAGTCTATTAAATTCATTCACAATATGTACACATTCATTATTGATCTTATTCCTAATACAGGGCAGTAGACAGGGCTTTATAATCAAAGAGGTCCTACATTTAAGGTTATTAGGGGGTTCAAATTTTTTATTTCTCTGATATGTCCATTTCAAGACGTTTGAAGGCCAAATAAGGATAAGAAATAGCTATAAAACCATGTCAGCAGGCAGTAGATGATACCTGCTCTTACTTTTTATCCATCACTCTTTCTTTTTCTCTCTTGCCCTGTCTCTTCCCCACCTAAAGCTGAACTTTTTTAATTCACTATATATGTCTCAGGTCTGTGAGGCAAGTAGACCTTATACGCTGAGTGTCGATTCATTTGAGACGAGCTCCAGGTTCACGCGCCGGCGCATCCGTGTCGTGATTTAAATATTTTCTACTATATTTACTACTTATTTATTAAATCCAGGCAATTGGTTGATGAAACATGATTAAAATTAATACATAATTTAATTTAAAGACAGGCTTTGTGCTTTCTGTTTGAGGTCTGTGAAAGTTTTAAAGCAGTCTTTTAGTGGCGCTTTCAGAGCGCTCGCGTTCGTAACGGAGAACTGTCCCATCCGTAACACATTTTTAAAAATTTTATTTCTAAATGCGACTTATAGTCCAGTGCGACTTATGTTGTTTTCCTCTTCATGACACATTTTTTGACTGATCTTTTTTTGACTCGTAGATATTCGAATATATTGCTTGATATTTGATACCCGTTCGAATTAGATTTTTCTCAAAAGTGACAGCCTTAGTATCAGGCCGAATGTAGTTATATGGTCGTAACAGGAATTGCAAAGAACAGCAGTCGTCTTGCCAAACAGTCCAGTTTGGCTCAATCCATATATTTGGCGACATAGTAGAAATTAATCTAATGTCCTTCGGGCTATGCACGTACACTTCCAGGCTGGGTCAGTAAGCCTATACAGTATCGATCGGCTGCAGCTTGCTTTTACTCTAAAGTCTTGATGTATTGTCACCTGTAGGGGTGCAACGGTACAGATAGCCCACGGTACGGTCCGTACCTCGGTTTTTGGGCCACGGTCTCGGTTCGGTTTCGGTACATGTTTTGTGCAGAAAGAGACTGCTATTTCATCCCAAAAATATGTTTTATTTTTCTTATGAGCATAAACAGAATGTCACAGTAGGAAGAACATCAATGTATGTAATAAATTAACACTCTAGTCTGTACTGAACAACACTAAGTAATACAACCTCTTCAACTATCACTTATATGAAATACAAAATGTAAACAAACACACTTCAAAATATTCAAGTGGATCCCAATTCCAAACCTTGATAACTGGTATATGAAGTGATCAATGTGAAAGAAAAAGTGCACTTTTACCTTTAACAAACATAAATTAGCTTGTGCTTTGAATAAAAAAAGGCAGAGCAAAATAATATAATAAAAAAATAATGCATTCAGGATACAAAGTGCAATGTTATTTACTCATCCACTATTGAGAGATTCTTGTGCAAAAATATGAGTCTATCAACACTGTCTGGTGCAAGGCGAGACCGGTTGGCAAAAACGATGTCCCCAGCAGAAAATTTCAGAATGCCGCAAGCGCACCGTAGGTCACGTGACAAGAACCAACCAGAGCGCAGCTGATGGTTGCTTTAGCAACGACAGACGCCTCCGGAGCGCAACCGCCCTAGCGCTTTGGAAAAAGGAGAACGCGGCGCGCCTAGCGTTTTCTACGCGTTTTTAGGCGCGATATGTGAACGGCGCCTAAAGCAAAAACTAAAAGGATCAGCGCGAACTCAATGGCAAAACCTTAGTCCCGCGGGACACGAGGGTAGATTGTCCCGTGCAGGGCTGACCGAACGGTCCGGGATTTTACCGTGTACCGTTGCATCCCTAGTCACCTGACCCTAGTAAAAAAAAACAGCCTATGTGGAGGTGGAAAAATATCTTCCTTGAGTCATAAGAAGAGTTTCGTTTCACCATTGAATGGATGAAAAGCACGCTAACAATTAAAATATCCACTGTAGCTGCAGCCCAACTTTATTCTAGCCTACACGTAGCACGCACAAGTGTTCAGCGTGTGTTGACGTGAACCATGGACATAATTGAAAGTTTATGCACTGGGATTTTGTTGGGATTCACTTAATCTATCAGAGATTGCTGAGGGGTGTTTATAAATATCTGGGAAATTTCTGGAATGTTTCTTAATGTTTCTTAATGACAGAGGTTAGGTACAGAGCAGCCTTCACAATCGTTGAACTAGGCTGGAGGCGTGAATTCAACAGCACTTTTTCAGCACTTGTCAATCTCACCATTTAACCCAATGAGCATGTTATACAAAACTCTCAGACATTGACATTGCCTATTCATTGCCTTTTCATCCTTATTCATAGTGAAAAAAAAAAAAAAAATGATATGTGTATATATACATGTATATGTGTGTGTGTATATATATATATATATATATATATATATATATATATATATATATATATATGTGTGTATATATATATATATATATATATATATATATATATATATATATATATATATATATATATATATATATATATATATATATAATGTGTATATGTGTGTGTGTGTGTGTATATATATATATATATGTATATGTATATGTATATGTATATGTATATATATATATATATATATATATATATATATATATATATATATATATATATATATATATATATATATATATATATATATATATATATATATATACATACAGTGAGGAAAATAAGCATTTGAACACCCTGCTATTTTCCAAGTTCTCCCTCTTGGAAATCATGGAGGGGTCTGAAATTGTCATCGTAGGTGCATGTCCACTGTGAGAGACATAATCTAAAAAAAAAAATCCAGAAATCACAATATATGATTTTTAAACTATTTATTTGTATGATACAGCTGCAAATAAGTATTTGAACGCCTGTCTATCAGCTAGAATTCTGACCCTCAAAGACCTGTTAGTCTGCCTTTAAAATGTCCACCTCCACTCCATTGATTATCCTAAATTAGATGCACCTGTTTGAGGTCGTTAGCTGCATAAAGACACCTGTCCACCCCATACAATCAGTAAGAATCCAACTACTAACATGGCCAAGACCAAAGAGCTGTCCAAAGACACTGGAGACAAAATTGTACACCTCCACAAGGCTGGAAAGGGCTACGGGAAAATTGCCAAGCAGCTTGGTGAAAAAAGGTCCACTGTTGGAGCAATCATTAGAAAATGGAAGAAGCTAAACATGACTGTCAATCTCCCTCGGACTGGGGCTCCATGCAAGATCTCACCTCGTGGGGTCTCAATGATCCTAAGAAAGGTGAGAAATCAGCCCAGAACTACACAGGAGGAGCTGGTCAATGACCTGAAAAGAGCTGGGACCACCGTTTCCAAGGTTACTGTTGGTAATACACTAAGACGTCATGGTTTGAAATCATGCATGGCACGGAAGGTTCCCCTGCTTAAACCAGCACATGTCAAGGCCCGTCTTAAGTTTGCCAATGACCATTTGGATGATCCAGAGGAGTCATGGGAGAAAGTCATGTGGTCAGATGAGACCAAAATAGAACTTTTTGGTCATAATTCCACTAAACTTGTTTGGAGGAAGAAGAATGATGAGTACCATCCCAAGAACACCATCCCTACTGTGAAGCATGGGGGTGGTAGCATCATGCTTTGGGGGTGTTTTTCTGCACATGGGACAGGGCGACTGCACTGTATTAAGGAGAGGATGACCGGGGCCATGTATTGCGAGATTTTGGGGAACAACCTCCTTCCCTCAGTTAGAGCATTGAAGATGGGTCGAGGCTGGGTCTTCCAACATGACAATGACCCGAAGCACACAGCCAGGATAACCAAGGAGTGGCTCTGTAAGAAGCATATCGTCGCTGCCCGATGAAACTCACGTATGTCCAAAACGGTTACTTTTCAGGAAGTGAAAAAAACACCATAATTTCAAAAGCAGTTGAACGTAGCGTTGTCATACTTGGTACGGCATCTTTAAATGTAACCATATTCTTGCCCGTGTAATGATATAGTCCACATTTGACCAAAATCGAGTTTAAATGGACATACGTGCATATTTTACAGTAACGGTGGTCGATACGCGTTCTTCCGATCATTAGAATGGCCAAGTCGCGTTTCATATTGACAGATGAATAGGCTACGCTCAGTTTATTAAATACGTCTGTTTAAATGTCTCTTGCAAACTTCATATGATATATGAAGGGACAATGAATAAATACACTCATTGCTGACCAGCCTATAGGCAAACTAGGCAATTGCCTAGAGCGGCACTTTTGTAAGGGCAGCAAAATGTGTGCCAATGCCAACCGGGAATGAACAATTCACAAAATAGGCTAGGCTATGATAATCATACATAATCAGAGAGTAGCCTTTTTCTTTTCGTTTTGAATTATTTCGTTTAAAGAATTTTCAAGCTTTGTGTATTGGATGTCATTCTCATGTCTGTGTGAGGCATACACTGAGTTTCGTTAAGTTAGGATGAGATGCGCTTAACGTGCAATGCAAGTGACCGCGCGGGCGCCTCCATGATTATATTGTCTGCTATATATTTGCTGCTTATATATTAAATCCACTACAGGCAATTGGCTGATGAAAAATTTATTAAAAATAAGATACAATTTATACAAAACGAAATTCACTTTCAAAATTCACAAAACAAAACTTGATGAAGTGGTCAAAATCATGTCTGACCCGTCTAAAATGTGGCATCCTATTACTCGTGCTGTTCACTTTTCATACTTTCAACAGTATAGTAGTAGACCTACAGACTCTATTTGTACAAATTGCTGCACATTCATTTAATTCAGAATTTTGCACAAACAAGTTGAAAGGCTTCAAATCAAGTTCACGGATAATTGTGCGTGCATTTATTAATCATGATACTAAAATCATAACAAAGTAGGCTATGCTATGTACAAAAAAAACAGCCATTTCTATTTTTTTTCTTTTAAACAAAAAAAAAACAAAACAAGCTGCACCCTTTTTTTTTACATTTCATCTTTCATTCCGAAATAGAATAATGAATGAACGAAAAAGTACGGACCCAACATGGCTATAGCCTTTTTAGCCGTTATCAATCTAAATTAATCTCGTTTTTAATTTAACTTAATTTTATTTTTCTTTATTTAAATTTCGTTTTTCTTTATTTAAATTTCGGGTTTTTCTTTATTTAATTTTCGTTTTTTCTTTATTTAAATGTCATTTTTATTTATTTAAATTTCGTTTTTTCTTTATTAGGCTAAATTTCATTTTTTCTTTTTTTTAAATTTAGTTTTTTTCTTTATTTAAATTATGTTTTTCTTTATTTAAAATTCGTTATTCTTTATTTAAATCTACCCTTTACTGTGTCAGTAATTTATTAGTCAGAAAAATATTAGACTATAGTATTGCTTAAGTTAACAGACCCGTGCGTTAACATCTCCACAATAAACAGTGACAATTACTTCGTCTAGACCATTTACCGGTAAATAACAGTTGTGAATATATTGCGAATATATAATGAACTTGAACAGTTGTCAAAAACAAACGTTTGCTGATACTTTACCTCACAGAATTATTCGGCTATCCAATGCGGAGCTTCCAGAGACGCTTAGACCGGCGAGATGCCTCCACAGAGCGGGAGATACGCGGCGTGATTGACAGCTTTGACACCAAATGGATATACGTGGAAATCAGATGACATGATTTCACAACTTTTCATTGGTCATTTAGATATGTGAAGCATACTGTATATGGAAATGAACCTGGACATTCTATCCGTCGAAAAATCTCAAAATCGGCAAAATGGACATACGCGGTTTTCATCGGACAGCGACGATATCAAGGTTCTGGCGTGGCCTAGCCAGTCTCCAGACCTAAACCCAATAGAGAATCTTTGGAGGGAGCTCAAACTCCGTGTTTCTCAGCGACAGCCCAGAAACCTGACTGATCTAGAGAAGATCTGTGTGGAGGAGTGGGCCAAAATCCCTCCTGCAGTGTGTGCAAACCTGGTGAAAAACTACAGGAAACGTTTGACCTCTGTAATTGCAAACAAAGGCTACTGTACCAAATATTAACATTGATTTTCTCAGGTGTTCAAATACTTATTTGCAGCTGTATCATACAAATAAATAGTTTAAAAATCATACATTGTGATTTCTGTTTTTTTTTTTTTTTAGATTGTCTCTCACAGTGGACATGCACCTACGATGACAATTTCAGACCCCTCCATGATTTCTAAGTGGGAGAACTTGCAAAATAGCAGGGTGTTCAAATACTTATTTTCCTCACACTATATATATATATATATATATATATATATATATATATATATATATATATATATAGGTGTAATGATTCATCAACTACATCGATGTATCGATTTATATTCCTACGATCCAACTATATCGATCTGTGCTCGGCAAGTTGGTCTTCCGGACGACATATATCGATCTAACATCGTTTTAAACAGGGGGGAAGGAAGTCGACCGGAAGTTGAAGTCGGCCGCGTGCCGCCATCTTGTAGCAGAACTTCACCTGCAGTTAGCATCCCATTGACTCCAATTCATTTTGGCGTCACTTTGACAGCGAATAACTTTACATCTGAGGCGTTTAAAGACTCCATTTGTCCATTATTTATTTCTAAAGAAACACGACAATGTATAAAATGCTCCATTACCTTGTAGCTTATGTTATGGCCCCGTAGAAGCAGTTTTTGTAAAAGTAGGCTAATGATTGCGTCATAACCATGCGACTCTCTGTCGCACAGTAGAGAGATTACCGTATGGACGGGAGGAGAAGCTCGCGGGCAATCGGGGGGACGTGGAGGCAAAATGACAATATAATTAATCAGAATACCTAGCAAAAGTTGCTCCTGCTCCAAGATCATGGACAGCTCCTACTCACACTCTCCATCTCTGCAAGATTCGGAAGGGAATGATTCAGATTTCTCTTGGCACAGCTACTAGAAGACAGACGGGTTGCTCATGTGGTCCGTGTAACGCTTTGCTCGGTTTGAGTCTGCGCGTCAGGAAAGGAAGTGCTAAGAAATCGCTAAAAATGGGCTTCACTTGTCTCAATTGAGTTCCAATGGGGTCGCTGTGTCCATTTCTTTTACTGTCTATGGTTTTAAAAGGTAATGAATCGATTGTATCGGTACTAGGAAATAACGCATTGGATTTACGCACATCAGACTTTATATGGATGTTTTTTCTTAGCACTTTTAATGATAAAGGCATTAAACGTTACTCGATTCAGTCTGCCTATCTGTGACGTCGTCGCCATGCGTGCAGCAGCAGCGCAAAGACAACAAGCAGCGCAAAGTCTCTCACCTCAGAAAAACGTACTTTCCTGTGTGTACGTCATGTGTGTTGCTATTTATCAGGAGCAGTTTCCATGTTTCTTTACAAGTTATTCTAAGTATTGTGTATCACCATGGTAGCCTAATTGTTGTTTGTTTCCATAACAAAATGCCACTTACTGGTTATTTTGTATATTTTTATATGACTGTGGTGGCTCATACCAAGATTGTATTAACAAAAACTAGTTTGGGACTGCTATTTAATAGCTTAACCTCAAAGTGCCTACTGTTTATCAGTATTTGTCATTCTTACAATTTTTTTTTTTGTATGTTAAGTAAAGGTGGACAGGACTTGTGTGAACAATTTTTGTGTAAACAATTGTATTATAATAGGCCTATATAATTCCTAAAAAGGTGGGTCGCGGCTTGATGACCATGGGAAAATGTGGGTCCCATGGCCAAACTATTCAAAACATCATTCAATGTTGTGATAATAATAATCGCTCAGTCCTACTTTATTCAAAAATTTTTTTTTTTTTATTAATTTTTTTTTTTTTTTTTTTTATGTGATTTGGAAAATAGTTCTTTATTTGATTATCATAAAAATGTGTTTTCTATACAGAGATATCGACATCGGTAAATATCGGTATCGGCCATAACAGCAATTTTAATATCAGTTATCGGTATCGGCCGCAATTTTCACATCGGTGCATCACTACTGAAGCTGGTGGAAAATATTAGCTTGGCATAAAGGTAAGGTACTAGAACATAGTGTCTGTTGCTTCATTGACGTCCAAAGAGGAGAACTGGTTAATGAGGTGGAGGTTACGGTGAAAGGTGACCAGTGGAGGAGTCTGGTGAGCATGAAGGTGGAGTGAAAGATAACTGGAAAAAGTGCTCTGAAGGATGTAGTTGAGTAACAAGATGTTATCAGTGGTACCGTGACATGTAAGGATGAGGTTTAGCTCTGTCTGCTGTGTCTTACTGGAGTGCTAAATTAAGCACCTTAAGTTAGATTAAATAGAGTATAAACATTTCGACGACACCATAAACGGACTCCAAAGATTTTAAAAGTTGATCACTGAATGTGTTATGATTGGTTGGTAGGATGTTTTCACTTTTCATTATCATTAGTTTACAGTGATTTGAAATTACAATAAAACCAAATGACCTGGTCCAACAGAGCGAGAGTATGGGGATTGCTGCCACCATTGATGCCATGACTTCAGCCAGTGCTTCATCTGTGGAGTGTTCCAGTCCTGGCGGTTCTGATACTGGCCCACCAGCGGTATGTATTTTTAAGTCTGTGGTTCTCAACTGTGGGACCCACCACTCTGCACATTTTGGCTAATTAGATATTATGCAGGCAAATTTGATTTTTTGTTTTAGTTTTCAGGTTTTTTTTCTCAAATCAGATCTTTTCAGGAAGCTTGTCCACCACACTATTAATTGCAAGTGATAAATAAAGTGATTCAGAATGCTGCAGCTCGTCTTGTCTTCAACGAGCCAAAAAGGGTCCACATCACTCCTCACTCTCTCTGCACTGGCTACCACTCGCTGCTCGCATCAAGTTCAAGGCATTGACGCTTGCTTACAGATCTATCACAGGCTCAGCTCCCTACTACTTTCATTCGCTCCTACGAGTCTACATCTCTACCAGAAGTCTATGATCGGTCAATGAGCGACGGCTCGTGGTTCCATCACAAGAGAGCCACAAAATCACTTTCCAGAACATTCTCATTCACGGTTCCATGCTGGTGGAATGATCTCCCCACCCTCATCTGGAATGCAGAATCCCTGACAACATTAAAAAGACAACTGAAAACTCATCTCTTGTGTGACACTGTTACCCCTTTTCCACCAAAAAAGAACTGGTTCGGAACTGGTGCTGGTTCAAAGTTGGTTCAACTTGCGAACCTTCTCAGAACCTGTTTGTTTTTCCACTGACTAGAGAGCCCAGCAAACAACGTCGTTACGTCACTGTGTACGTTGCCATAGGCTATGTCTTAGCTTTCCTAGAAATGCTTGCGGCAACTTCAAGCATAACAATTACAATGGCAGACTACATTGTCTTTCTGCAAATGTTTCTCCTGGCATTGCGATCCTATATTGGGGTCAGAAGAAGACGTTTAGAACACATTTGTGCTGCTCGTCTGGATTACTATAGACGGAGGTTACGTTCCAGTAGAAGTTCGACAATAACCCCGCCCCCAGCCCCCGACGGAAGCATGACGTGGTAAAAGAACGGTTCTAGTCCAGCAAAGAGTTGGTGCCGCTTTGGAGCCAATATTCCTGGCCGAGAACCGGTTCTTTGGCTGTCAAAACACGAAGAACTGGTTCGCGAGTAGGCACCGGCTCTGAACCGGCACCAGCACTGCCTTGGTGGAAAAGGGGTATATGATTCCCACCCCTAATGTAGTCAGGACATTTTTTTTATTTTAAATCCTAATCCTTTTTTAACATTTTTTTTTTTTTTTACACACTATTTTGCTTTTTGCTCAAATTTCAATTTAGGACATCAGTGCTGATCCCCAAGCCAAAGGCTCTCCTGAAGCCTACACAGCCCAGCATGCACTGCGGCAGGCACAGATGTCAAAAGAACTGATTGAGCTCAATAAAGTTTTGGCACTGAAAGAGGCTTTTGTCAAGAAGATGTGTCAGAATGATAGTCATTTGGAGCCCATGCAAACAGAATATCAGGTAAGCCTGGAAACTAAATCATAAAAATTATATTGCTGAACACCATGAAAGTCATGTTACTGTTTGTTTCACCTCTCCAGGAGAATGTTCAAAGTCTGCAGGCTGCTGTTGGCTCTCTGCAGAAAGAGAAGGAAGATCTCATCCATGCTCTGCAGTCTGCTAAGAAGGACACCAATCAGGCCAAGTAACTCAATATCTGTGGCAGTTTCTTGCCAAACTTAAATTGCCAGGTCTTATGCTGCAACACAATTTGATAGTTTAGTTTATTATTTTTCATGTCTTGTTTTACTCTAGATTGAGTGAACAACGCAGAAAGAGACTTCAAGAGCTGGAAGGACAAATCACAGAGTTAAAGAAGAAACTGCAAGATCAATCCAAGCTGCTTAAGCTCAAAGAGTCATCCGTGCGCAATGTTACTAAACTCAACCAAGAGATTCAGGTTTGTGTTTACAATGCCTCATGTGCTTAATTTGCTGATTCGGAATGGGACGTTCCTTACATCCAGGTTGCGGTGTAATCTGAAGAAAAAAATCTCCACCTCTAGTGGACATACTAACAGCCTGTGTGGATAGTGATGCAGACATTGAAAGATTTTGCTTTCAGATTAGTTTTTTTATTTTTATGAGTTGTTGCAACCCTCAGTATCCTGTCAACCCTAAAGCCCAATTTATACTTCTGCGTCGAACTCACGCCGTAGCTACGTCGTAGGCTGTGTGTAGCGCGCGTACCCTGACACGCACCTCTCCAAAAATGTAAGAACACGTCAATTCTACGTGGACCGCAAGCGCTGTGATTGGTCTACTAGAACCCCTCCCTTGGGTTTCACATGCTCCCTCAACATGTGTAATTGCGCGTCAACGCGGACAACGACACAGAAATATAAATGAAAACCAACGTGTAACCTAAAGCGTAGAGGCTCCGGCGTAGGTCCGACGCCGAAGTATAAATCAGCCTTAAGACATTATTAAAAAGGGCAAAAGACCAAAGACAAATGGTCACTATTTATATTAAGGCATCGTGCCTTCGAACTATAAAGAATGGTTTCATTAAAATGACAATTACATAGACTTTTCTTATTTATACTGCTCGCATAAATTGTTTAAGCTGGTTCCTTTCTTGGCTCAGTCATAGCAGCATTATGTTACGTTCACACTGTGAGCCTTAGTGCTCAATTCCAATTTATTCCTCAGATCCGAATTTTTTATTTTTTTTTGGTATAGCTGCTCTCGTTGTTTTAAATGTGACCAATATGAGATTCCAGTGCAAACAGATCATGGTTTTGGACTGACCGGCATGCTCAAAAGAACGATAAAAAGACGTCACGTAGCACCTTGTTATGTGGAAGTAACAGAGGACATTAAAGTAAGTGATTACATGTTAATTTAAATTGTGATCTGCCACCGAAGTTAGCGAGACAACATAAAGACGAAGATATGAAAAAAGAGAGCAGCGTTTTTAAACATTTATGATACAAGCCCTAATTTTTTGCTTGTATAAAGAGCTGTGACTGTAATTAAGTTCTGACACATGACCACCTTTCGCAACTTGATAACACTGGGTATGTAAAATCTTTGAAATGACTACCATGAGCACAGAATTGTGACAAAAGTCGCATGAATTCCGATATGACTGTTCAGACTGAGGTCGCATTGCAAAACATCTGACCTGTATTGTATTGTATTTAGTATGGAAGCATATGGGTAGCAAATTTCAATTTGAAATGTAATATGCAAAATGACAATGCAATATGTAAAATGGCAATGCATTTCTGTATTTAAATTTAAATTTTCCAATACATTTGTGCAACGTTTGGTGCAAAATGAAAATGAAAATTCAATTATATAATTTACATTTGCCATTTCATTATAGTTTTAATATGCAAATTGAATACATATTTTAACGCTTTATAAGTTGCAAAATTAAAATTAAAATGTATTACAGAAATGATTAGATATGTTTAACATGTTCAAGCAAAACCTGTAGCAAAATTGTAATTTAAATGTTATTTTTTCTTAATTGCATTTGCACTCACAGTTAAGACACTTGCGATTGCATTTCCATTAAGTGTCCCGCAATGAATGTAGCAAAATTCAATGTGCAATTTGAAAATGCATTCTGAGCCGATCACGTGTCCGCCCCGCCCTGTCAATCAACTGCGTTGCTCGGCAACAGGTAAACATACGCTATGGTGCGTATTTTGAGGTGTTGGAAGGAAACACGGCGGCGGCAGAGCTGATACGAGTTACATTCACTAGCAGATGAAGTGGAGCGTGAACAGAGAAATGGTAGTGTTTCCGAAGATTATTACGTGTATTACGTGCCTGCAGGTGATAGAACCAGTACGATGTTGGACCGTCTGGGAGAATGTTCTGCCTTATCAGGCGTCAACATATGCTGAGCTGCTGTTGTCTGATGCTGGACTGTGTTTATGGTTTTGTTTTGTATAAAATATTCTCATTGTCTGATACATGCTTATCTTTATTCTTATTACTATTAACTTTAATACCCAATAATGTTGGAGATCCTATAGTTTTCCCTTACAAATGCATAGGCCTATTACTCTGTGATCACAAAGCTCCGTTGGTATTCGGTAACGTTATTAATAGCGAAAAACGTGACCGCTCTTTTAATAACTGACTGTAATGTTCAATAAAGTGACGAATGTGATGTGTGTGACCATCTCTGTTTGCAGCTGTATAATCATAAAATATGAGGCAGACATGCGAATCCCCTTTCTATTTTATAAAGCATATTGAAGGTTAAATTAATAGACTGTAAAAAATATTATTACACAGGGTCACGGAATCTGACGGGTCAAATTCATCGACCTAGCCTTTTTTGGGTGAATGTGGAGCAGGTCGAGGGCTGGTGACGTCATCGTCTATAATTCAGTGTCTAATATTTTAAACAACGAAGCAGCACACGAAACTTTAACCTGCACAAACGATCGCACAAACAAACGAGACTATTTTGGGTGAATGTGGAGCAGTAGGGGGGCTGAGTGAACTCAGAATGACCAATAAATATTATTTTAATATTTAAGAAACCAAAGCAGCACAAAATAAACGTTTATCAGCGCAAATTAGCACAAACATATGAGAATTTTGGGTGAACGTTGAGCGGGTGACGTCATATAATTCGGTCTAATATTTCAAAAACTGAAGCAGCTGCACAAACAAAACCGGCACAAACCGAACAAGATCTATTTTATTTGGAGCATGTGGAGGCCTGGGTGACAGAATTACCTATAAATATTCTTTTACTATCTAAAAAACAGAAGCAGCACAAACAAACAAAAATTACAGCACAAACGAAGTAAAACGATTGAGCCTATTTTGCGTTGGGGGCGGGGCCAACTTCACGCAGTGATTGACAGGGCGGGCACGTGATCGGCTCAGAATGCATTTTCAAATTGCACATTGAATTTTGCTACATTCATTGCGGGACACTTAATGGAAATGCAATCGCAAGTGTCTTAACTGTGAGTGTAAATGCAATTAAGAAAAAATAACATTTAAATTTCAATTTTGCTACAGTTTTTGCTTGAACATGTTAAACATATCTAATCATTTCTGTAATACATTTTAATTTTAATTTTGCAACTTATAAAGCGTTAAAATATGTATTCAATTTACATATTAAAACTAGTGTATGAAATGGCAAATGTAAATTTTATAATTGAATTTTCATTTTCATTTTGCACCAAACGTTGCACAAATGATGGGAAAATTAAAATTTAATTACAGAAATGCATTGCCATTTTACATATTGCATTGTCATTTTGCATATTACATTTCAAATTGAATATTGCTACCCATATGCTTCCATAATTTAGTACCACATATGGAAGTGGCAAAAGAGTCACATGCGAGCCAAATAAATCAGATTTGGGCAACATTTACCTGCTGTCTGACCGTAGCCTTAGTCAATGAAAGTGGGTTTAAAATAAGGCTTAACTTTTTCATTAAACAAATTATCAGTTGAAAAAGTGCTGGTTAATCTGTGCAGGCTATGAAGTCCCAGCGAGTGCAGCTCATGAGACAGATGAAGGAAGACTCTGAGAAATTTCGTTTGTGGAAACAGAAGAAAGATAAAGAAGTACTGCAGCTCAAAGAGAAAGTGAGTGTCAATCTTAAATTTTTACTCTGATCTTGTTTCATTTACAGATGGTGTAATTTTACCGTTTTTGGCGTTTGACATTCCAATTTTTCATATTTCTATGGTAATAAAGTTTTGCAGGAAATTAAATGTTTGTACACATTTCAGGATCGTAAACGGCAATATGAGATGCTAAAACTGGAGAGAGACTTCCAGAAACAGGCCAATATTCTTCGTCGCAAGACAGAGGAGGTGAGCTGTTTTTCCAAAAGCTATACAGCAATTCTGAACTAATTTGCACCTGCTGTTTTGTTGTCTAACACATCTCCCGCCTCAAATGATAGGACAGTGTTCCACTATTAGGGCTGCATGATCTATCGTTTTAACACTCAATGTGCACATCCTCGAAAGTCACATCGCAGGATGTGCGAAGTCAAGTATAGGGATTATAGTGGATTAGTGATCCATAGGATCCGGAATGCATGTGATTTGTGGATTAATTGCCGTTAGCCATCATAAAATGGAAGTTTATCATTTGCATGTACTTTTCTACCAACATCTACCAACTCTCCTGACTGATTTGTCGGACGGATGGCGGATTATGATTGGTCAGATCGCCTGTCAATCAAACTCTGCGACGGGTCAATTTTATTAGATTTAATTTATACAGTTAAGAGACAATGTAGTTATTTTACATTTGATTATTTAATGTCTGAACCTGAATACAGTTAGATTTACCAAAAAAACAAAAAAAACATTAAGCACTGTTTATTTAATTGTATCTGTTCTGTTGTCTTTATCTATGCTTGTAATTGTTTATTATTTTTATATGCAGATTCACTGTCCTACAAAATCACCCCAATCATCCTAGAATGATTAATTATTTACAAATATTGCAATATGAAAATTTCACCAGATGATTTGTATAGCTCTATCACAGAAAAACAAAACTTTGCAATATCCATTTTTTTTTCAATATCGTACAGCTACAGTATGGTAAAAAAAATTAATGTTCATCCACAGGCTGCAGCTGCTAACAAGCGTCTGAAAGATGCACTTCAGAAGAGAAGTGAAGTTGCAGAGAAGCGTAAAGACGTTCATAACCGTGGAACCGAGGGTGTCGCCAGCAGAGTCAAGGTACTTAACTTAGAAAAAAACTGTTTGGTTTGACGTCCAGCTTATTTGTCATTTATTTTTGGATCTTGGCTAACTGATTCAAGTACAGTTTGAATTTATTTTTAAATGGTCTACCAGCTTAGGTTGTATGATGTATCGATGCCATATTGTTTATTGGTATATATATATATGCTGCATTTACAACACAGAGCCGTAGTTAACTGACAAGCTGAGCCATATCGCATTAATTATCGCAGGCCGCGATAATTAATGCGATATGGCTCAGCTTGTCAGTTAACTACGGCTCTGTGTTGTAAATGTCGCTCCATCTGAAAGCAGGTGATGGCGATTTACTACTAATCAAGGAACCGGCTTTACTGACGAGATGCGCCTAACAATGTCATGCGATATATTGCCCAGCCCTAGTTAAAGGGTAATTGTTTCAAGTCACGAAACAGGTTTGTGTTGTTGCCTAACTTTGATGGCACGTATCTTTGGCAGTTTGCAGTGCAGGTTGCAATATTAAAGGGCACCTATTATGCCCCTTTTCACAAGATGTAAAATAAGTCAAAATACCCAACAGAGATCATTTTTTACAGCATGTTTCAATTGTCATTTTTTGGGGCTCAGAAAAGCACCGTTTTAGTGTGTATCCCTTTAAATGCAAATTAACTGCTGCTGCCGGTCCAGGGGGCGGAGCCTCACGAGCTCGCACTAAGAGCCAGGACAATCTCATCTGATTATATCAAAACAGAAACTCTCAGTAGTGGTGTTCATTTCGACTCGGGAGTCACACAGTAATGCCCACAGAGCCAGAGAATATATGCTGTATGGAGATGGAACAGGAATAGTTTAGTTTAATTACGGTTATTTGTCATCTGCTTTTATCCACTATTAATACAAGCCTGCTGTAGCAGACCCCGTCTGAATGATGACCAAAATATACTGATGAGTTCAATTAAGTTTATTGTACCTCACACAAAAGATGAAGCCTTAGTTTTACTCCAGAAAATCACTGTAAGAGCCGAATAAACAGTATATAAGTGTGCATTAAAGTCTTATCCATAATCTCTCTCTCTCTCTCTCTCTCTCTCTCTCTCTCTCTCTCTCTCTCTCTCTCTCTCTCTCTCTCTCTCTCTCTCTCTCTCTCTCTCTCTCTCTCTCTCTCTCATTATCATTGAACATACACAGCGAAATACACAAAACACTCGTTAGAACTAACAGTAAACAAATATATACACACCTTTTCAGTGGGTGCTTAACCCTCTGGGGTCTGAGGTGTTTTTGGGGTCCTTGAGATGTTCTGACATGCCCTGACATTTGTGCTTTTTTCAGTTGCTTATAAACATATTAATGGCAAAAAAAAATTACACACTATTTAGCACAAACAGGGCTACCATAATATGTGAGCAACAAGAATGTACATGTCTGCATTTTTGAGAGAATAATGTTTATGCGTGGTTATTGAAAAAACTAAAAACTAAAGTTTCTGAAATAAGGCCATAAAACACATACTAAATATGTGCCAATAAGACTTTTGTCTAATAGATGTCATTGCCTAGTGTTTTTTTCTTCAAAATGATGTGAAAATCACCCTGCCTAATCATTCACATAACACAATACATTGATTTGAATTTTGCAAAGCACTTTCTGTTTGGAAAGGCAATATGCGGAGTGGGCGTCACATATCATGCATATTTAGTGGTTCACACCTTAGGAGACAATGGGGCCTTTATACTTAATTAGCCATTCATTCAGGTGAGTCACTGAGCCACAAGAATGCAAGAGCAACAGTTGGAAGCATCTCAATTCTTTTTTATTTTTCCACATATTGTGCTTGCAATTTGGCCTATAATATCCAAGGAAAACATGTCTAGTAATTGTGCAGTTAATTCTCATACTGTATTTTCAGTTTTGGAATATTTATCCTCTCCCCAAATTTGTCACTAATAAAACACAATAAAAATTATTTAAAGAAAAGGCTTATATTTACCTTTTAATAGTTTGTTTACATCTACCTTGTAAATATATTTTTTTATTAAAAAGGTTACAATTACAACAACAATTCAAGTGTAATCTTTCTTTGTAAAAACTAAAGTATACATTTTATCATACATATTTCAAAGTTAAAAAGGTTACAACAACAATAATTACAATTTAACAATATTTCAAGTGTACTCTTTCTTTGTAAAAAAAAAAAAGATTATAGGCCTACATTTTATCTATGTATTCATTACTTTGAATATAGCCAACATTGGAACAGCTAACATCTTAGTTGATGACTTTATTTTTGACAAAAATAGTAGGCTATTTTATATATAGAAATTGCTAAACAAAAGCTTATTTGATGTGGCAGTATATTCTACAGTAAAAACTGTACCCAAATCTACTAAACAAAATGTTGTCTTTCATATTTCGCCTGACTAACGTTGTTTTCATGAAATATTAGTGCATATTGTTAATTTGCCGTTTAATACGTTGCTTATACAAATAGCCTACATTTTATTCAAACATATTTCAGTCGATTTTTACTCATCTCAGTATAGCAATACAGTTTGCTAAAACAACATCATTCATTCACACACGCAATTTAAATTTAACTTCTGGCAAAGATGAAGTTGATGATAGGCTATTGACTCGCGATCTTCGCAGTAGGCTAGTGAACGCACCGGAGAAATGCACATTTATTAGGCTACATAGTTTTTTTTGTTTTGGATGGTTTTGTTTAGAACCAGCTTTCTGTAAATATATTTTTTTTTTTTTAGACATGTGAGGCGAGTAGGCTTCATGATGATCTCCAGTTCAGATCTTATGTTGTGATTGCTAGCCTATCCAGGAAATTTGTTAATGAAAAAAATATTAAAATTAAGATACAATTGATACAAAACGAAATTCGTTTTAAAGAAAGGATTTGTACTTTCTGTTTTGAGGTCTCTGTGAATGTTTGAAAGTATTTTAGTGCTTAGAGCGCTCGCGTCCATAATGGAGAACTGTCACGTAATATTGTTTTTTTCCTCATAAATGCGAACACGAAAAATAAAAGACAAAAGACTTTTAAGTAAAACTTACTCCGAAATTGTGTCCTCGGCGGAATTCGCTCTTCAATATGCTGCCGTTCGTCGTCTGTTACAATCTTCCTCTGAGGAAACAACCCGGTATCGTGCATTCTTCGTCGCTGTCCAGAATCATCTGAAGGGCGTCTTTATTACCGGAGAAGCGTGCCATACTCAAAACGCGATGAACTATCAGTAAGTCTGATAGAAACTGTGTTTTTATGGCATTGATCAGGGGGCGTATGCGATGCATACTAGATCACCTAAACTATTTACATGTGAATCGCGCCGGGGGCGGGGCGCCCGCAGCTGATTATAAAGATAATGAGGCAGAAGGAAAAACGGTACCTCTCCTTGCTTTCAAACGGATTACATGAGTTGAAAACATTTGTGTTTTATATAAATTACTTCATTTAAAATAAGAGATTTCAAGCTTCATAAAGACATAACTCACATGCCTGTGTGAGAAGTATTCGCTGAGTTATGATTCATTTTCGGACGCGTTTCAGAATGGACTACACGGACAGAGAGAAGGCAGAACCTAGCTTCGTGTTTATTTTTCTTTATTTGGCAAAAAGCACCACACTTTGTTTTTATTGTGAGTATACACAAAAATAATACACATTTAACAGGATCGATTGATGTATGAAACTCCTATGGAAAATCAAAGTCAACAGGAGTATTTATGAGTTTCTTTTACACTGATAAAAAAAAAGCGAGCTGGTATCGCCGGCGATACCGTAGACCTCAGGGGGTTAATCAACTGGTAAATTGTATATCAACGACTGGATGAGCTGTCATAAAGTGCGCGCTCTCACTTTCATTTTTGCCGTGATCAGTAACGTTAGGCCTGTCGCTCCGGAGACTGTAAGCTGGATCACGAACAGTACAGATCCATCCTCGAGTAACAACGAGAGTAAATGAAGACTAAGTTCATTCTTACATCCAACAACAAAACACCTCAATCGCTTAGGAGACATTCTTGTCTACAGTTGCTCCAGCGTGGAAACAATGGCGAACTGTGTCCAGCTCACTCAGGGCGGGTCTATCCTCAAACTGCAGTGTCAGTCAACAGTCGTGGGAGGGGCCTGTGCAAAGTGACGTCACATTGCCCTGAATCTGAGAACAGCTCGTTCTGAGACAGTACTTATGATTTATGGGGATTTAAAAAAAAGCACTTGGTGGATTTTTATCATTATAGGGTGGTTGTGTACACACACTGCCAACACACATTTATGTTCAAACACCATGTAAAAGTGAATTTTGCATAATAGGTGCCCTTTAATAACATTACATGTTTTGTCTCTTAGAAATGCACAATTGACAGTAGCTTGAGTTAACTGGTCGTAGCTTGAGCTGGGATGCAGATGTAAATTTGTTCATTAACAACAACAGTAACATCTGTAAAGATTTCAACAACCTCATTTTTATGTGGTTTTATTAAAATTAACCTTTAATCTTTTTGTCGCTCGGCCCTAGTTGTAATTGTCATTTTGCTTGGTTAAGAATTGGTTGCTGAACGAGGTAGAAGTGCTTGTGAGCACAGAGGAGGCCCGCCGACATCTACAGGACCTACTGGAGGACAGGAAAATGCTAGCAGAGGAGATCGCTCAGCTTCGCCAGCAGATGGAGGCAGGAGAGAGACCTGTAGCCAAAGTCCGGGTGAGATTTACACACACCATGTTCAGCATGAAATACTAACATACTGCTTACTACATTTGTGTCAGGGCTTTGTAACAGTGCTTGCAAGGCAGACCCATAAAACAAAACCCATGAGACTTTTGTTCATCTTCGGAACTAAAATGATGTATGATTTATGGGTCGTATGAATTGAGTGGTTTAATCCAAGTCTTCTGAAAAGACATGCTTTATGATGAACCTCATTAATTCTTGTGCTTCATGCACACACATTTGAGAAGGTAGGGTAATGTGCACATTATTTGACAATTAAGCACTGAGCTTGAGTTTAGATGCAGTTGTCAATTTATTATCATTAATAGCAGTGACGTACCACCTTTCTGTGAAAATAAGTGTTACAGTAAAGTGTTAGTACTACAGTAGATCCATATTTAATAATAATGGTGGTTTGCATGTCCCTCCCCTGTGAAGGCCGCCTCCTCTTCCCTTTACCTCAGTACAGATAAAATGTTGTGGGGATAATTCCGATTCGCATGGCTACGAAAAAAAAAAAACCCACTGTATTATACATTTTTAAGGTCAGACAAGTAGTTTGAGGGTTGATTTGTAAAGGACTACACACCTGCGCACATATATTCAAACGCGCATACCTTTGGACTGAACACGTAATGCGCATGTGCGTGACACCTGTGTTTTCGCGGGTTTGAGGTTTGCGCAGAGATAGCGGATTATCGTTTGCACCTTCGAACCTATTTCAGGGAGTGCGTTTTCGAGACACATGACCGTTAGAACGGTGTTGTGTTAGTGGCCCCTAAATTAATAACTGATGATCTTCGCAACGGAAGTGAATCAATCAAAACTAACTTTTGCTGGACAATAACTTTATCCTAGAGCTGTTGTAAACCCTAAACAATCTGTTACGGTAATTTCCTATTATCTCTGTAAAGCTGCTTTGAAACTATTGTTAAAAGCACTATATAAATGAAGGTGACTTGACTTGACTATTGGAGCGAATTCATAAATGGTCCTTGCGGTTCAAATGAGTAGTCCCGTTTTGTCCCACTTCTAGAGCTTTTGCCTTTTGATGTTTCTCATATGCAACAGACATGGCATTAGTCCCACTACCAAGTTTACCCAAATAAGCAGTGCAACCTCTAACAAAATGCAGCCGCACCGCCAGGAAAAAAGGTAGCAAAATGCAATTATTTAAAGAGACAGAGCCCTGCTTGGATTAAACTGCTTGATTTGTATGGAATACTTTTACAATGTTTTTATTGATTGATGTTTGAAAATGTTTATTACTTAGGCTTTCAATAGATCTACAAAAATTGTGAGAGAATATTAAAATGATTGACATGTTTTATGGGTTTGAAATGACATGGATGGATGGATGGATCTTAAATTTATAGATAGATGATAAATGAAAATTGACACACACCCTTTTGGGAGAACTATCTCTTTAAGATAGGGCTGTACTCAACCAAAGAAAATCTTGGTCGACTGAAGTCCTGAAATTTTCGACTAAAAATCGACTAAAATCGACTAAAAATGACGTTAGGAAAAAAAACGTTAAATTAATTAGATGTGCACTGTGCGCAGTACTTGGTAGCCTTGTTGTCCGCCTAAATGAATTATAAATAAACATAAACAACTAGTAGGCTATTTGCAGTATATTAAATCGGTTTTGACCTAATTATTTTGCACTGAAATGAGTCTGACACTTGAGTCTGTCAGCTCTGACAGCGCTGCATCACGTGCACCTGCGCAATATCATAGCTTATGATTTCCGAAAATAGTACTATGTTGTCAACTAGTGATATCATCACAAGAACTGTTGAGGAATATGCAACATAATTTAGACAATTATTTTTGTCATATGTTATAATAAGTTATTATTAGTCAGACACTATCATTTCACCGTGCATGTCCTCGCACCGAGCGAGGCTGATGAGCTTAACGTTAGCTTCGCAGCTGAGACACGAATAGACTATTAACTTAAAGCTTTTACTCTTAAACACAAAAGGCACGTCCACTTTAATAAAAAAAGAATATTTATTAAACAAACCAGATCAAGAGCAGAAACGAAATAAAGTGCATAACTGAAAAATAAAGCATCCTAGGCTCAAAACTAACACAACCAACAGCACAGCACAATTGCGCATTAGGCTCCAAATAAAAAATAAAAAAGTTAGGTTATCACACTAAAACATTGAAATATGCAAATTCTGATATGTTCATAGCTTACTCAAAACAGACAGGGCAAGCTAACGCAGACAAGTGAGCTTACCACTTTTACAGTAGATGATATGTCATGTTTGTCGTCAAGCTGTGGAAAACTGTTGCTTGCAAACTTTGCATTCGACCTTTTTCCTGTTATCAATTTTAACAAAATGCTGCCACACTGTCGATTTCTTTGTTGTTGACGTGTTAGAAGAGGACTGACTATTAAACGCTCTCACAATTAAATAAATAATATTCAGCATCAAACCTTCTACGCTCAACGCTCTCTCTTGGGTTGGACTAATCCAAAAAAGGTGAAAACAAGGGGGGTGTTTTGAAGACAGACTGTTACAGTGAAACAAGGGTATTCTGAAAACACTCCCATTAGCAGTTAGTGCTTTCCACCTGATGAAATGAGCGCGCCTCAGCGCGGCAAAACTGATGAAATAAACGCGGCAGAAAATCGACCAATCAGAATTTTGGTCGAACCAGAACGTATCGACCAACTAATCGACTAATCGACTAGGACAGTACAGCCCTACTTTAAGATCTATCTATCTATCTCCATCTTATCTATCTATAAGCCTCAGTCATTTGTCAGTGGCAGTTTGATGCATTTAAATGATTTATTTATTTTTCCTTTCTCAGCGTCGTACACTGACCATTTCAGAGTTGGAAGGCCAAGGTGATCTGGAAGCCTCCATCAGCAAGCAAGTTGAGAGTCTGGAGACCGAGATGGGGCTCAGGTCAGACATACTAAAACTGAACCACAGTGAATGTATACTCACGCTAGTTTTGGACTATCTGCATGGAGTGATGACAGTGAATGCAAATAAGTGTTGATTCATTTCTGTTCAATAACTGTGTAAAGTTTGTCAATTATGAAATGAGTTCAATTTGGCTATTAAGAAATGCAGATCTTCAGAAAGCTGTGATGTCATCATTCAGTTTAGGGCTGCACAATTAAATTCCACGATTACGTAATCGTTCAAAGCCGCGATTACAAAAGAAAATCCACTATGCGTGTATGTGTTTATAGCATGTTATGTTATGAGAGGCGAATCACAACTACTTCAGAAAACCAAGCACAATAGGAACTTTTAGGCAGTGACGTAAGTGTACGCTGAAATAAAAAGTCTTTCACCTCAGAAAACCGGACTTTCCTGTCATGTCAGCCGTTACACTGTGCTTGTTGCGCACACTCTTTCATGCGCAAATGCGGCAGCGCGTGCTGTGTATCGCTTCATTGTATATAAAGTGCAAAAGAAACTACGAGCATGCAACGTCGTTACGTTGTAAATTAGTAAATCACGAAATAAAAGTAAAATATCCATAAATCACGTTTCATTAACAGTTCTTGTTAGTATTGTGTATTCACCATGGTAACTGTCGTTTCCATATTAACCCCAAAATGCCACTTTTATTTTCATTTTGTGTTATTTTTTATATTTTTAAATGACTGTGGTGACATACCAACATTGTATTAACAAAGTTTGGGACTGCTATTTAATAGCTTTAGCATAGGCCTAATGTTTATTTATTAGTAGTCTTTACTATTAGTCATATTCTTACAATTTATGTGTATGTTAAGTAAAGGGGGACAGTACTTGTGTGTGTTCACAATTTTTGTGTAAACATGTATTATAATAAATATATTTGTATAAATATATATGTATGTATAAATTGTGATAATCGTAATTAGGGGTGTAACGATATTCAAACCGAACCAAAAAACCGCGATACACCACCAACAATACGTATCGCGATACTCTCATTGCGTACCGAGGACGGCCCGCCCCCTGCTGCCCCGGCCCATCCCCGGCTCAATGGACCTCATGTCTTAAAGCCCTATTCGCACGGGATTAGTATTACCTAGGGACCTCCGGTAATTTGTAATAATCGCGGAGGTCGTCTGTGATTTTTTTATCCCGTGCGAATCTGCCATGTCTGTAAAAATGTCTGTAAAAATTCCCCCGAAAATTACCTACCGTATTTCGGCCAACACAGGGGTCCTCTGATAATACCAGTCCCGTGCGAATCCCCATGTCTGTGATTTGGGCTGTTTTTCTGTGAGCCTATCGTTTCCTAAAGAACGTAATAACCATTATGGGCCGTTTAACAGTCCATTTTACGTCTGTATTAAAACTATAACAATAAAATCTCTCGATATGCCCTACTCCAATCCGATTATAGTTTTTCTCCAATAAAAACTATGAAGTGCTGCAAAAGAGAAAACAAACTACAGTAAAGACGTGATCCTGAAGCTCAACTCGGACCGTTGTCATGGAAACGTCAAATTAAGCATTTTGGCGCAACATGGAAGCTCTTTTGGAAAGTTTGGACGCTTTTTGTGGAAGTGTAACTTAGTAGTCTGTATCGTGGAGCAATTCTTTGCGCTAAGTGTCACCGTAAAGTTTTGCGCGATAACATCCAAGGAATCACCAAACCCGCTATTCGTCATCTGGCGCGCCGCGGCGGCATCAAGCGCATCTCCGGTCTGATCTACGAGGAGACTCGCGGAGTGTTGAAGGTGTTCCTGGAGAACGTGATCCGCGATGCCGTCACCTACACCGAGCACGCCAAGAGAAAGACCGTCACCGCCATGGATGTTGTGTACGTGCTGAAGAGACAGGACGTCCAATCGTCCATCCTGTAAGTATCTCAAGAAATCAAAGTGTAAAAGAGTAAAAATTATATAAAATGAAATAAACCAAATAAAATGAATAGAAGAACAAGCCTATCGCGACGTTTCGGTATTTATAATACCTTCTTCAGGCAGGCTTGTTGTAAATATGGACAAAGAATAAAAAAAAAAGAAGATATGTTATATATTTATACAATAATATGATATTCTATAGGCTAATATATATAATTTTTCTCTAATAAATTGGTTTTAAATAAGTTCTTTTTTTGAATTGCAATACTGCAGCGCGATCTTCGTTTCAGCACGTTCAGCTAGTGAAGTGTGAATGGGTGGGCGCGCGCTGTAAAGTCCGTAAACTCGAGGGAATTACGAATAGGGATGCACCGATGTGAAAATTGTGGCCGATACCGATAACCGATATTAATATTGCTGTTATGGCCGATACCGATATTTACCGATGTCTATCTCTGTATAGAAAACAAATTTTAATGATTATCAAATAAAGAGCTATTTTCCAAAACACTTTTTTTTTTTTTTTACTTTAGAAATTACTGATATTGGGCACCTTTACCTGTATGCAAAATATGTCACACATACGACACACATGCATTATATTGCATTGCATATAATGTGTGCTGGTCAACTTGTCTAAAATTAAGAAACCCTTAGAAAACAGGAAAAAAAAAAACAGGAACATTGTGTACAATTAAGATAGGCTACTTAATTTATTATTCCAATATCCAAATATGATACTAAATACCACAGGGAAAAGGGCTTCTATTTGTGACGTGCTGTCTTTGCGTTTGAACACTGCGCATTTTAAACAGGACACGCATTAGCTGAATAAATGTTAGCCAATACAAACATATTTATAGAAAACAGTTGACAATGAATAGACAGGAGTCCAATAATAGCATAACGAATCACTTATTCTAAAAATAATAACAAGTAGGCTATAAGACGAATCCGACATATGGGCTGTGTTAACAGTAAAACGTCTGTCATTTAAAGAATTTTAAAAACACGGATGGATAATACAAAATGCTTTCTGACATTTTGATAGGAAAAAAAAACAAGCAAGAACAAAATTTAAACTTAGCCCGTCAATTTTTCATTTTACAATTGTCTTCTCTCTCTGGGTGCGCGCGTCCGTGTTTGTGAGGGAGAGCTCGCGCAGCACTGATACAACGGTTGCCTACTTTTTAATCCATAAGTAACGAACGCGCTAGTTTTCATACAAAATAAATATGTAACATAATTAGGTAGGCTACTTTAGTTATTATTAACACAATAACGTAACACATGAAGGCTACGTTTCTCAACACTGAGAATGAATAAATAAACGTCTGTTTCTCCACTCGCGCTTATCAGTAATCCACAAATCACACATGCTGTCACTTTTGAGAAAAATCTAATTCGAACGGGTATTAAATATCAAGCAATATATTCAAATATCTACGAGTCAAAAAACGATCAATCAAAAATGTGTCATGAAGAGGGAAAAAACATAAGTCGCACTGGACTGCGTTAACAATGTTACTGACGGGACAGTTCTCTGTTATGCACGTCTGAAAGCGGCACTAAAAGACTGCTTTAAAACTTTCACAGAGACCTCAAACAGAAAGCACAAAGCCTGTCTTTAAATTTAATTTCATTTTGTATTAATTGTATCTTAATTTTGATCAATGTTTCATCAAAAATAAATAAGAAGTAAATATTAGAAAATATTTAATCAGGACATGGAGGCGACGGCGCCTGAACTGAAGCGCGTCTCAAATGAACCGAAACCTACCTGCCTCACAGACCTGAGACATAGAAAGCTTGAAACATCTATTTTTAAACAGAACAATTCAAAACGAAAGAAAACAGACTGTTCTCTGCTTATGTCATCTGTATGAAATGTGTATTTCTCTCAGGCGCATTCACTACTGCTAAGATCGCGAGTCAGCATCGTCAACTTCATCTTCAACTTCACACGTCAAATATCGGCCTGTTCACATCGGCCCTATTTTGACATCGGAACGATACCGATGTGTAAAAAAAATGACCATATCGGCCGATATTATATCGGCGGCCGATATATCGTGCACCCCTAATTACGAACATTTATTTGCCCGTGTGAACGAGCCACCAAAAACACAGACGTCAGGGGATAATTTCTTAATTACAGAGGTCCAGGGGTAATACTAATCCCGTGCGAATAGGGCTTATGACAGAATTTGTTCATTAAACCACTGTGAAAAAAAAGCAGCAGCAATTTTAGCTTTCTAAACCCCCCACCCCACCGAACCGAACCGAGATGTCAATACCGAACCGTCAGTTTTGTGTATCGTTACACCCCTAATCGTAATTAATAATCGCAATTACAATTTCAAGGGAATAATCGGCAATTATGATTTTTGTCATAATCATGCAGCCCTAATTCAGTTCTAATCCAATAGTGTCAGTGCAGTCAAATCAATATTTCTGAATATTAAGTGTACCCGACTCAGCAAGTCAAAGCGTTAGTGGAGAGGAATCCAAACTCCATCTAGTGACAAAAATGGAGAAAAAACAGGCTCACTTGAGGGATCAGTTCTCCTGACCAAATTAAAGAACATGCTTTGATTATGATTCCAGGTTGCATCAGAACTCAGATTGTGGATTGATATGATTTCAGAATATTTCATCTAGCTCCTTCTGCCAGGGTGGTAAAAAAAAGAGGAATCAGTTGCAGGAATAAGTGATTTATTGGATATCAAGGGCACACAAAATCAGGAACACAATGAGGAATAGTGAGGCCACAGTCAGAAGGGGGATCAGGAAGGATTCCAGCCAGAAACGATGGAGTGCTACATCAGCCCAACAGGATGCGTCGGATAAGGGAAATGTCAGAGCAGATCCAAACAGCAACGCTGGGGGAGAAATGAGTACAGTCTCCAGAGTGAACCTGGAGAGTAGAGGTAGGGACTTGGTGGTGGTAGCTGGAATCCTTTGGGGCTGGTGGGCAGGGAAGATCCAAAAAGGAGCAGGAAGGGAGCAACAAGAAGGATGAGATCTGGCAGCCAAATCGGACAGTGGAGCTGGGAGGAAAAAACTAACCAGACGGGAGCTCAAAAACATGGCTAGAAGAACAGGAAAAAAATAACCAAATCTCAAAAACTTCAGATAAATGGTAGGAAGACAAGACTAAGACTAAAGCTACAGAGATTGATCTGGCACATGACAGAAAACAAGAGGAATATAAAGGGTGAGAAACGAACTTAAACGGTGCAAGCCATTATGAGATAAGGTAACGAGGGGCGGAGTGACAATAGAGCACAGGAAGCAAAATTGTTCAAGCAAAGGACACATCACAAACAAACCCTGAGCTGATCAGACTGGCATCCTGACACCTTCTGCTTGAATCAGGATAGATTTGAATGCATCACACCAGCATTTTGTGGGAGAAGTTGTTGAAGCTGGCCATAGGAGTTTGCGCACAGGACTTGTCTGGATGGCCTCCGCTAGGGAAATCTGTGCCGAGGGTTGTCTAGTTGACGAGGTGTTCGCAGTGGATCTTTCTCTTGGGATTGTCTAGTTGTCATGGTCATCGCTGTCATTCATGGCTGTGTTGTGGTTTTCTCTGCGTTGCAGGCCCACCATCTGGTCTGGATACCAGACCTGGTTTACTAAAGTAACCTTGGGGTCAGGGTGAGACAGGCAGACTAATATAATGCCATTCCTCTTATGATGAATCGGGGTCAGGGTGAGACAGACTAATATATTGCCATTCCTCTTACGATGAATCAAGATCATCCAATGTAATGGGAAGTGTTCCTGTTTCCGGTTGACCTAATATATGCTGCCTAACAATACTGTAAGGGATTTTGATATAATAATGTGATAGTGTTATGTGTATCTTTAATTTAGATTTAAACTCACAGTGTGTCTGCATCCCGAACAATGCTAGAAAGACTGTTCCAGAGTTTGGGCACTAAATAGGAAAAGGATCTACCTCACGCTATCGTTTTTGTTGTTATAGGTATTATCAACTGACCTGAATTGAGACTGCAACAAATATAATGCGATAGGAGCTAAACAATTCAGGGTTTTGTAATTAATCAGCAATATTTTAAAATGTATACAGTGTTTAATAGGGAGCCAATGTAGTGTTGAAATATTTGACTATGGTGGCTGGTGTCTCTATTTGCATGTACCGTAAAATAGAATCTCTAACTAAGGCACTTTCAAAAGGTTTCTCTGTGGGGGCTCTGCAGCTGGAACCTAACAATGTACTGGGCTTGCTAAGCTAGCTGCTTTCAGAGCTGTATCTAATGCCCTTGCATTCTTACTATCCTTGATTAAAGTCTCTAATTCTGAAATCTTATCTTTCAGCCCATTTCCCTGCACTGTTCCGCTGCATGTGAAACCCTTGCCGCTGACAGAAGGTTATGAACGTGAGAGCTTAGGGTTCCGTTTGGGACAGAACCTATGTATAATGGCCAACAACTGTGTGTGCTGAATTTCATTAAATAAAAAAGCATTAGTTTGCATTACCATAGCAGCACTATTTAAGCTATCAAGAGCCCTATCACAGTTTTACATTAGCAGTGTCTTATCATTAGGCAAACTCTGACGTTCAATATTATGATTGCTTGATATCTTACCTGTTGGAAAAAAGGCCATCTCATTTCACCATTTCTGAAAAGCCAACAACAAAAGATGTTGATACAAGTTGTATATGCGCTCTGTCATTTTAAACTATTCTCTGAAATGGCTTGCTTTTTAAAGGGATAGTTCAGCCAAATTTGAAAATTCATATTGTTATGAAACCTGTATTACTTTTTTCTTTTTTTTTTTTATATAAAGTCTACACACCCCTGTTAAAATCACAGCTTTTTTTATATAAAAAATAACGCAATCAGGTTTTTTTTTCCTTTTAAAGTTTCCATTTGTTACCAGAATTTTGTTGTTTTCAATATATTACAAGTAAAAAAAGATCTGATATGAGTTTACTTTTTCATGATTTTTGTTGTTGTTGCTGCTTTTATTTGGTTCATCTTGGGTCTGGCAGAAAGTAACAAGAACGTGAATGTAGTAATACGGTATAAATAATATAGATGCATGTACACATATACATATAACATACAACCATACCTTAATTCAGATTAAGATTTTTTTTATATATAAGCTAAGTATAATTATACACATACCAGAAAAAAAAAAAAACCCATTGACAGGAAGGAGGGTGAGCTGCTGTCTTCCTTCCAATTCATAAGAATTAGTCACCTAGCCAGTAGAGTTGCAAAGGCTACACTGTCAGCCTCCAATGTGTTTATTTCAACAGATTCTAGCAAGATACCAAACAATACTGTTAAGGGGTTGGGGTCTATTGGTAAAGATAAACGTAAATGAGACAATCCTTAATGAATGTTTAACTATATAAGTATTCTTAAGGGGAATTAGTACAAATAGTAAGAATTGTAAATTTGCTGGAGTTCAAAAGACAGCTTCCGATAGTACCCACTGAGACTGAGATTTTTGCAAATCCTGCTGCACCCAAAATAACAGATTCCTAATGTTTGCTGCCCAATAATATTTGGTAGAGCCAGGCCACCCAAATACTTTGGTTTCATAAGATGTCTTTAATTCATTCGTTTTGATATTCCGCTGCAAGACCGTAAAAAAGGATTTTGGAATAAATATAGGAAGGCACTGGAAAATATATAAAAATTTAGGAAGTACATTGATTTTGATGAGATTCACCATTTCTATCAAAGAAAGAGGGAAACATCTCCAGGACACGAAGAGAGACTTAACATGATTATAGAGAGGACTAATGTTGGCTTTGAATGGGTCAGAATTTACGGGTCATCTGAATCCCCAGGTATTTAAAACTATTACTGACAACCTTGAACTGAAAATCTGAATATGAATTCTGAAAGGAAGATGTTCAATGGGAACAGTTCACTATTACAGAAATTTTGTTTGTATCCTGAAAAACTACTAAAGATATCTAGAATAGAAAAAATGAGGAACTGAAATAAGAGGGTTAGACAAGAGAAGGTCATCTGCATATAAAGAAACATTTTGCGCTATACCTGCACGGGTGATACCACAGACCTGTGCACTGGACCGTAGGGCAATTGCAAGGGGTTTAATGCTATGGCAAATAACAATGGGTAAAGGTGACAACCTTGTCTTGTGCCCTGTTGTATTCTGAAATGCTCTGAAAGGACATTATTAGTACGTACAGAAGCTTTAGGGGCCGCATATAAAATTAATTGAAATTGTGTTTTACATCTCAAAAAGCTGCAGTTTTAACGGATGTGTAAACTTTTAAATCCACTGTGTATATCTTTCTTTAAACTCTTTCAGGAGTGCTCAGATAGCTGACCTGCAGCAGAAGGTTCTGGATGCGGATAATGAGGGGCGAATGAAACAGCGCTGGGATTCTATCACAACCATCGTAGAGGCCAAGAGTGCCCTGAAGGTCCTTATGGCTGAGGTGAAGGCAAAATTTTCTCACATTTGAGGATTTTTATATATTTTTTGGTCTAAGCACTGAAGCTGCTGTTTGTACTAGGACTGTGAATCTTTAGGTAGACATCGATTTGATTCACGATTTATAGGTTTTCGATTCAAGAATGATTTTTGCAAATTCAGAACGATTTGATTCGAGGTGATTCACAATGCATTTCGATTAATGATTCGATTCTGCATTAAGTGCATTCATAAGATTATTTAAATGAGGATCAAACTACAGGAGTCTTCGGCCGATTTATCCCTGATCAAGCCCTCTCAACAATCTAAGAAAAATCTTGTCCAGGTCATTGGTTTGTTCGGCCCAGATTATCTGGGAATGTGAGGCATTTTCAGATCAAATCTTAAATCAATAAAATGTTATATTGCAGTGTTTCCCACAGGATTTTGTGAAACTATGGGGGGGTGGTTGTTAGGCCCTCTAGGGGGGTCGGGGGCATGCTCACCTTTTGAAAACGTTATATATTTTGAAGGCATCAATCAGTTTTGTATATTTTAAGGAACGTTGTATATTTCTTTTGAGGAACGTTTGTTTATCTTGCTTGCATTGCATTTTGCTCACAGCCCATCCGAATGTTCCATGCTCATCGGAAAAGCAAAATTGACACGTCTATGTAGTAGTATACTTGTTTCTCTTTACAATATTTTTTAATAATTGGTCAATGTTAAAAACATATGAGGCCAAGGCACTCAAGAATGTAGAAAATATATAAAAAGCCTTTTATTCATGGCTATAACATTTAAAAATTTCACATAGCCACACACAGATTTAATTTAGCTTTAAAAAAGTCTTATAAAGAGGCCCGAGATTAAAACTATCTGTAAAATGCAAAATGATTTAATCTGCTTCATCCTCAACTGCACTTCAAAAATGTAGGCCATATGTTTTTTTTTTTAACTTAATTTATTTAGCTTACATCTTGTTGCTAGAATGCATATTGCTTGTCTGTTGGGATCAAGAAAAACACTGATTTGACAGGCTAAATCAACTGCACCCTGTACTTGCTCTCCACACCACTCTTGCGATTTACAGACTGCAATCTTTTGTCAATTTGTTTGTTCTATTGGTGTAAACTGCCTTCGCCAGCAAGAAGGGATATTTGCACTTAGTTTATTTTAAATTAAACTGAAATTACATTTAATTAGGTACTTTAAATTGAATGTAATGCTTTACGCATTGGTTTTAGATTATGGCCTCTTCTGTCTTGCCTGACCACTGTCTTTAAGTTTTTCATATTCTATGGAGTAGACCAAAGGGCCACCACAGTTTCAAAGAATCACAAATTGTGGCACTAGCATCCTTAACCCCTGGAATGATGGCCCGACAAGCCAATGCTGGTACTCTTCCACTGCCATTACAACGTAAATATTTTTAACCAATAATGACTCTGAATGAAGATTTCCTAAGTGAAATCAGAGACACTCAAGGCCAAACAGCAGAGGTGCCCTCCTAAGAGGCTGAGCACAACACACTGATTGTGGGTGACTATTACCAGACATGTAGGTGGCTAAGCTACCACTATGTGCTGCCTGCCCAGAACAACATTTTGGATTTAAATAAGTAACTTCACAACACACTGATAAACCATCAATCTAGCTTTTCAAAACACTTTTAATTTGGTGAGAGTGGACCAGTTTCAGTCGGTGGAACATGTTCTCTCTGGTGCTAAATCTAAATACATGGCTTTTTTAATATAATAAAAGTGCTGCGCTTCGCTGCTTATTTATGCCTAACAACTTCATGCCTAACAACAATCCTTAGTTTTAAAATCACTGTAAACCACCGATTCTTGGGGATTCTTACTGCTTCATTAATTCAATTGCAGCCTTTTTCAATTTGATAAGGACACTATTTAATATCACGATTCTGATTAGTTTGATTGACAACTTTGCCAAAGCAATGGTGCAAAACTCAATGTTAACTCAATGATCTTTTGTTATAAGAAATGTAAACATGTTTTCGGTTCATTATGAGACTGACAGGCCGCCAGAATCTAGGTAATTACTTGGAAAAACGTTGGTGTATGGCATAGGGATGTCACTTGTTTAAGAAGTTTAATTTAACTAAAAATGAAAATTCACACGTGCGAGTAATCATTTTATAAGTAGGTTTAGAAGTCAGTATATTGAATGTTTTTCCTTTCTTTTTTTTTTTTTTGTTCAGTTTATTATAATAATCAGTTGTTTAACTCATTTCCTTGCTCCTGTTTCAGGTTGTAGTCTCCAAGACCACCAGTGCCAAGCTGGAGAGTGAGCTGAAGCAGGAAAAGGCCAACCTGCTGGATATGCAGAAGATCTTGTGTGATGAACGCAAGCTTATGTCTGCCATGGACATGGAGCACCAGAGTCACCTGGTAGAAATGGAGCAGAGACACCAGGAGAAGGTCTGCTTTCTTAGAAGGTCCTCATAGATGTTTAGCTGCTATTTTCATAGTAATAAAGGCAAAGAATTAGTTGAATTGGTTCCATTTTATTTTCCATTTAGTTTTGACATTTAATAGCAAGTAGATTTTTCTGCTAAAGTTTAATTATTATTTTTACACTACTAAGTTTTATATTTTTCTTAAAGTTTAATTGACAATTTGTCATTTTAATTGTTTTATACTTGTGAATTATTTTTATGCTGCAGAACCATTTAAAATGTGATTATTATGGTGACCAGTTACAGTATCTAAAGTATACACTTTCCCCTTAAGTACATAGTGTTGCTGATATATTGGCCTTTCACTCATTCCTTGTGTCTGATGTGTCCAGGTACTGTATCTCCTCGGTCAGCTCCAGAGTAAGCCTGTGGCACAGGAGAAGCGGGAGGAGCAGCAGGAGGAGGTGTCCAAACGGGAGCAGGAGCTAATGCAGCGTCTAAAGTTTCAGGTGTGAATGTCTCCATACATTCCATGTATTCTCTTGTAGATGTCAACCAATATTGTTTTTTATTTGTATTTTTTGCTGATGGATATCTTAGAGAGCAGGGTGATCAATATAAAGCCGGTATACATCGCACTCTAATTTAAAGATGGTAAATACACATGGAATACAATTTCTGAAATTACATTTATTTTTAACATTTACTGAACTAGAAATGCATAATTTTAATAAGGAATTGTATGAAAAAATAAATAAACTTTATATAAAGAAAAATCTGTAAAATAAACTTCAGAACTTCAGTCTGTAATCCTATTGTACTATTTTTCACAATGAAATGGTTAAAAATATGGGTGGTGGTAACGGAAGTAAACACTAACCAACAGTGCAGGCAGTTATCTGGTAAGTCTGTGTGCACTGTGAATCATATTTTTTCAGATCAAGACAAGGTAATGTTCATTTTACTTGGAGTACAAAGGGATTTGACATGAATACAACATAGTGGCCACTAGGGTTGGGTATCGTTTGAATTTTAACGATTTTGCTTATCGATTCCAATAAAGTTAGATAAAGATACCCTTAGATGATATTCACATTTCGTCATATTGCAAAACATTTGATTGTAGCTGAATATCTTAAACAAAAAATCAACAAGCTAAAGAACACTCACGCAAGGAACGTTTGCGTTTCAAACATTAAAGACAAGTAAACGCTCAGTAATTAATAACGAACAAATAAAAAATTAGCAATCACAACATAGATACAACTGAACAAAGATACAATTGAAATAGTGTTTTCAGGTATTCAGCTACAGAAACGATCAAATGTAAAATACTGCACTTTATAAATAAAATATACATTACAAATATAGTTAGTTATTCAGTCAAGAGCAAGTGAATTTTCTTAGTCTTTTGTTGTTTGATTTGTGTTATTATAGAGAATGGCAGCAGGAATATTAGACTGCTGTCACTTTAAGAGTTGCCCAATATAGTTACACATGCCTGCAGCTCTGGTTTAAAGTCATATTGAAATGTTCACAAAGGAATCGATAAGAGGAATCGAAATTTTAATTTTATTAAAATTTAAAGAAATCCGATTCTTGACCTCTAGTCGATTCCCAACCCTAGTGGCCACCTGGTTAAAGTGCAGCATACTGTGAAATCAAGGATTTAAAAATGGTCGATCTTGCAATTCAGTGACCACTCCTGAACTCTCCTGTCTGCATCCAGTTCACATGGACCGTCCGTTTTGCATAGTTTACATGTTTTTATGCAGTCTATAAATGCGCACTTCAGAATATCTCACAGCTTGATTCACCCAGATAAATAAATGCATATGTGCAGAATGCTGATGGTAGATGAAGGTATTAAAGCGTTTTCCTTTGTTTTTCCTTTCTAATGCTTTTTGTATACTGTTTACTTTCTTTGATTACCAGTTCTAACAATTTATTAGACAGAACTGTAAACAGAGACCGTAAACTAATGAACTCTGAGAATGGGAACTCAGGTACTGGTGATCTCAGCACTGTCAAAATGTTCTCTCTCACTCTGTACCAAAAATGATTACATGTCTGAGTTTTGGTAGAAGTTTCATTGTGTAATATGTAAAAGACAATGCAGTCATTGACATTTAAATGTGTGCAGTAAAACCTAATTACATATTAGACATGACATCCATTCAGCAAATAAAATAGTGAACATTTAAACATTTAAATGTATGGTCTGTTTTCTGTCACAGGAAGAGGAAATTGGAAAACTGCGAGAACTCGATGATCAGAACCAAAAACTTAAGAATGAAAATGAACAATACAAGCAGGTAAAAGTCTTTTCGTTCACAAATTCATACCATAATTTAGCAAAGTGGGAACTGAATTTCACGATTGAGTTTTCCATAAGTTGTGCTTGCTAATTTCTGAACCCTGAAAACTTTTGTTTTGGGGGTGGATCTCCACAGAAATTACTTCTGGCCCAGCTGACCAGTGCAAAGAAAGTCCTTTCTTCTGTGAATGAGTCACCTGATACATCTTTTGAATATGTTCCACCTAAGGTAAACCTGCAACACCTGGAAAAAAACAATTTTAGAGATCTATTCTGACCACTGTCTTTCCCCTCCCCTACATCTAGCCTAAAGCCAAAAGCCACTCCACTGCTCGGGCACGTCTGCAAGAGCCCATAGATCTTGATGAACTCATCTCTCCATCAGAGTCTGAGAAGGAAGAGGACGAGTGGGTTCCAGAGAAAAACGACAGAACACGACGAGGCTCCAAAAAGTCGAAAATGAATGGGGTAAGTTTTTGATGGGGATACATGTAAATCTTGAGACTGTCATAAATATTTCTCTCTCTCTCTCTCTCTCTCTCTCTCTCTCTCTCTGTGTATGTGTGTGTATATATATATATATATAATATATATATATATATATATATATATATATATATATATATATATATATATATATTAGGGCCGTGACATTAACGCGTTAATTTCGATTAATTAATCTGAGACAAAATAACGCGTAAAAAAAAATTAACGCAGATTAATCCATTCCGTATTGACCTTTGAACCTGGAGCCGTTCTAGCCACAATTCGACTGAAAATGAAGGAGGGAGACGAGAACACGCTGGCGCTGCCTGGATCATTGATTGGAACATTTACTTATAAAAAAACAGCCGGCATTTCAACGTTGATTCACCGGTGAACGTAAGGGACCAAGGTCGAATCAATGTTGGATTATGTTTCGATTGTGCAAAACGAATCAACGTTGAAATCGTGACGTTGTTTCATTGTTGATTTCGTGACGTTGTTTCACCGTCTCTTCTTTCAATATGGGTGAATAAAGATAGTATGTCGACGTTGTTGAACCAATGATGAATTATGCTTCGGTTTTGCAAATTGAATCAACGTTGATATCGTGACGTTGTTTCACCGTATTACCTGGCTTTCATCATGGGATAATGAGTCATGACAATGCTGACTGAATTTGTGATTAACTGTACACTAAAATATTGTTAACTGTCAAATTACTTGCAGCAATGGCTTAATTAAACACATTTAATAAAAATATAACACATGCTCAAGATTGTAAAACAAGTTTTATTCTGAAAAAACAAAAGTCTAAAAATACTTTCTAAAACAGATGAAAAACATCTCAAACTTTAAATTTCAGCATTTTCGAAGTAATGTTAAAAACCTGTAAAGCAAGTGTAAATGTTTATAATTTAATGTTTAATATCAAATGTATAATTTAATAATGTTCAGTAATTTAATAATGTTCAATTGTATTGATTATTTGCTAGGCACAATTATTTCAATGCTCACCCTTTGAACATTATTTCAATAACATGTTCAACACAATTATTTTTAATTGATTGACAGCCCTAATTTATATGCAATTAAAATGCGATTAATTTCGATTAATTACAAAGCCTCTAATTAATTAGATTAATTTTTTTAATCGAGTCCCGGTCCTAATATATATATATATATATATATATATATATATATATATATATATATATATATATATATATATATATATATATATATATATATATATATATATATATATATGTATGTATATATATATATATGTATATATATATATATATATATGTATATGTATATATATATATATGTGTATATGTATATGTATGTGTGTGTGTGTATATATATGTATATGTATATATATCTATATATGTATATATGTATGTGTGTGTATATATATATATATATATATATGTATATATATGTATATATATGTATATATATGTATATATATATATATATATATGTATATGTATGTATATATATGTATGTGTATATATATGTATATATATGTATTAGGGCTGTCACGATGTTAGATTTTTCACACCACGGTTATTGTGGCCAAAAGAATTCACGATATCGATATATCGCGATATCTATAGAATCTATGGGGGGGTACTCAATCTATGGCAAATTTTTGTGAAGGAAGACAAGCATGTGAAGTTTAACTGTAGCCAAACACTGTCTGAAGGTTTCCTGCAGAACTGAAAAGCTCTTAAACCTGTTATTGCACTGGCGCCAATAAAGTCATGCAGATAGCAGATTTGAATTAAAAAAATCAAGTGCAAATACAAATACAAAAATAAGATGATTAAAGAAAACGGGGTTCTTAATTTTAAGAATCACCCTTTATTAAATATATGAACACAGAAACCCCCTGTTAACAGTTAATGTCACGTTTCCCATTCCATGATGACTAGTAAAATAATAGCCGCGTCGCATCTATGACAACTCAAGGTATTGCACACCGGACACGCACTTTCGCAGTTTATGGCCAGCAATATCATTATGTTTAAGGACATTATGGAATTGAGATAATGTCTGTACTATGTTATGATTATACTGTACAATTAAATACAATAGTTGCTGAGTCTGTGATCTGAACACTTTTTTCTGCGCTCTGTGTCGCGGCAAGATTTTGAACAAGGTCCTGAGCCGTTGCTGGGCGCCGCGGACAGACGCCGAATAGAACCGCGCTGTGCTTCTCGTCCGGTGTGTGTACACTCATACAGAATGTGTTCGAATTTTAAAGACGTGGCGCTGCGCTTCTCGTCCGGTGTGCGACCACCTCTAAGGTGCTGTTTTCTTTGAAGCCGAAGAACTCTGTTGTTAATACTGGCGAGCTCAGCTTACTTTTTTCGGGTGTGGACAGAGTGTTTCACTCTAGCTGCGCGGACGAGCGCTGCGTCTAGAAAACGCCAATATCGCCAATACCGGTATATTGTATTGCTCTAAATTAACACGATGTCGATATTTCATGCTTTGAATATCACGATTATCGTCAATACCGGTATATTGCGACACCCCTAATATGTATATGTGTATATATATGTATATGTGTATATATATATGTATGTATATATGTGTATGTATATATATATGTATTAGGGGTGTGCATTGGCACTGCCCTCACGATTCGATTCGATTACGATTCACCAGGTAACGATTCGATTCAATTCGATTCTACGATGCATTGCGATGCATCAAAATTCTACTGCACACAACAAGGCAAAATTTTCATCAGTCATGAGGCAATACAACAGTCAGATATTGAACAACAGATTTTATTGGCTGCTATGTGTGTATTATCACTCTCCTGTATCTTTGACATAAATGTCATTAAATAAAATAAAATTGAATGGTACAGGGTATTGGATATGACATTTTCAAACCTGAAAAAGAAAGCATAAATCACTGCTTTCAGTGCTTTGAATGAGAAATGTTTCTCTTCTCACTGCTTGAGAACCATTTGAAATTAAATTCCAACTTTATTGTCCAACTCAAGGCCAGAAAATAAACAGTGTAGGGTGTAACGGTTCACAAAATTCATGGTTCGGTTCAATAGGCTACGATACACTTGTGTCACGGTTCGGTACGTTTTCGATACAGCAAAAAGAAAGAAATGCCAGAGAAATTTCCTTGATTTTTTTTTTTTTATTCTTTTTTTATTAGAACTAAAGTATGACTTTTTTTTTTCTTTGAGCAGTGATGGAGCTATAATTGACTCTTCTTAGGAGCATATAAAACAAAACAGCTCCTTGGAAAAAATTAAATGTAATATTTTGTGCTTATAAACAAATGTTTATTTTAGTTCAGATTAACATTTGAGGGCAGCAATGTTATTCATAATGTCGAAATAAATCCGACATAACGTTACTTGAAAGCATTATAGCCTACTATTCCTGCCAAACTTCCAAAGTTGCAGTTAGTGTTACTACAGTAAATCCATGGTGAATATTGCAGATCTGTGGACACTGGATAGTTCATTCATGTCACAATGTTTCTTCCTGGTTTCCACGTCAGCGCTGTTTGATCCGTTAATAACGGAGAAATGTGAATGTTTCTCACTAGATCTCGCAGCGATGTTATTACTTTAGTGGCGAGTTCAAATGCTTTCTTTACTGGATCTCTTAGCGTTGTGTAGTATAAGATCGGCTCGCGCTGCGTTGGTCCAAACTGATAAACAGTCCGTCACGAGTAGCTCAGTTTCGTTCCGCTTACATTGCGTTTGCCATTTGATGTTGTGGTCGCGCCAGCGTCTACATTATGAGCGCGCTCGCGACGCGCTTACATTTGAAATAACCGTTCGGTTTGAAAATGCGTGCCTTGTACCGAACGGTTTAGTACGAATACGCGTACCGTTACACCCCTAAAACAGTGACATAATCGATTATGGCACTTTGCCGCATCGATGCTGAATCGTGCATGCCCCGCATTGCGATGCATCGCCGAATCTATTATTGTTGACACCACTAATATGTATATGTATGTGTGTGTGTGTATGTATGTATATGTGTGTATGTATATGTGTGTATGTATATGTGTGTATGTATATGTGTGTATGTATATGTGTGTATGTATATGTGTGTATATATATGTATATATGTGTGTGTATATATGTATGGTATGTATGTAAAGGGCTTCAAAAGTTCAGTGCTGGGTAGATTACTTGCTTTACTTGGTTACTGATTCCAAATTACGTGAAAAATATATTATATTCTTTATCAACAACATAAAGTGCATTTAATACTAAATTGTCAGGGTTTCCCAGACTGGGGTTTGTGGTGGAACTGCAGGGGTTTTTGAGTTTAATGAAAAGCTATTAAGTTACTAAGTTAAGTTAATGAAAAGCTATTAAATAAAAACACCAAGATAAAGCACTTACTTAAAATGTAAAAAAAATATATATATATTTGTTTACCTGCATGTCATGTGAACATTAACCGACATCAGAGAACCGTGAACTCAATTTTATTATTTATTATAATTATTGACTTCAAATCTCAGGGGGTACTTCAAGTAAATATAATAGGTTTTATAAGTAAAATAAAATCAGGTTCAGCTGATGAAAATGTTGGGGAATCCCTTTATTGCATGGAAATATGAAATGTCGTAATTTATAACTGATTTTATCCTATAAGGGTAAAATATTGTTAGCAAATTTTCTGAAACTTAACACATTCAAATGCATTTTCACTTTTCTGCAAATTACTGAAAAGGTCATGGTGGTTAAAAAAGAAAGAAAAAAAAGCAGCTTTATTTACATTCCATTTCATCTTGTTACTATTAGGGATGTCCCGATCCGATCCACGGCATCGGTATCGTGCCGATACTGGCCCAAAACGCTAGATCGGATATCGGAGGGGAGAAAAAAATGTATCCGATACTAATGACCCGATACCCATTAGGGGTGGAACGGTAGGTTACGTATTCTTACTGAACGTACATTCGGTGCATGGATTTACACAGAGAATACACGGTATAAAAATAAATAAATCTCGCGTGCACATTAGTTAATGTAATACAGAACTAACGTTACTGTTAGATACGCGCATATGCGGGTTCTTTAGGGACACCTAATCTGTAGCCCGCCTTAGCTCTGAACGCGCGTCTATATCGCTTCAAACGCTCACTTTATCATTATACGCGCGCGGCGCGTCCTATTCGCTTTGGACGCGCGAATGGATTCAAACTGTTCAAGCATCGAACTAGACGCGATAGACGCAAATTTGACGCTCTATTCGCGTTTGGTGTGAACGCAGCAAAATTAACAGGCTGCAATGTCAAGATTGCAATGCTGGAGTGTGTGTGTGTGTGTCAGAGAGAAAGAGGCACGGGCGCGATCGAACAGTGGAAACATAAAAACATACTCCGTCATTTTCATACAGGACATCATTAAAACTGCAAAAAGTGTTTAGCCTACTTATATTTGTGTAAAACACAACATTGTGCTTTTGTCAAACTGTAAACTCTTGTCAAACTGTAACTGTCACCCAACCAAAATCACACACACACACGCTGTTTAAAAGCAAAAATGATCTCATCTTTTGGACATTCATCATATTGCATTGGTTTTCATTTCTTGTCCTAAAACACAGCACTAATCTGTTTATTTTTAAGTTACACATTCTACATTGAATAAAAAAGAAAATCAAATGTGTTTTTAAAAGTAGTATTATTTTATACAGAAATAAATTATTTATAATTCAGATGAGAATAAAGTTAAAGTTAATTAAAATTTTAAGGAAACAAATATATTGATCTGAAATATAGCTAATTAATTTTAAATTCATTCAGGTTACCAAACATATCTCAAGGTCTTTTGAATAAAGGGTGGCAGTCTTTCATTATCAACTGTTGTTATGGACTATATACTGGAGAAGTATTTGTTCTCCATTTGAGTGAGATGTTTTTATGTGGCTAATTGAGCAAAGTGCTTCCATTTATATTTTATTATTATAGTTCAAGAATAAAATAAAAATATTGGATTGGTATCGGCAAATAGCCAAAGCTTCGGTATCGGTATCGGAAGTGAAAAAGTGGTATCGGGACATCCCTAGTTACTATATTTCATTTGGAACTCACATGTGAAAGTCAAAAACTTCACCGCCTGAAAAGTATTAGTGTTTCAAAAAACACAACAAAAAAAAAGAAAAGAGAAAAAGACTTTGCTTCTTTCTTGGAATTCCAAATCAATTATTGTAGCACAAGTGAAAATCAACAAGACTTCTTTTTCAGTGTACCCCACATGTACTTTCCACATATAAATTGACTTTGACTAGTCATTGAGGCCAATAGGCAATGGCATTTGACCTTTGGTTGTAGTATGGATCACATCTTCCAAGCTGCTGTATTTTGCAAAAAAATACGTCATCTGCAAAAACTTACAGCACTACAAGTGTAATTCAAGTCAGTTCAGAGATCAAGCCAGACGCGAAGATGTCAAAGTGTGTGTACATTTAACGAGGATCTTCAAAAAAGAGTTCAAGTTATTATGCGCAGTAAGTTGTGAAAAAAGAACTTGTGGTATCGTGCTGAGTGACGCGTACCAGAAGCTCTCTCAGACAGTCATGAATTCACTTCTCTTTGCGCCTCAATGGTCAAATACAGACACCGTTGTCAAAATGCCCATCATGTGGAGTATCACACGTAAATAGTCGGTTATGGCTAAAACTGGATATCTGTCATTATACTGTATTACTGGTAGATCCAAGCATTCAGTCTTAAAGTGACAGCAGCCTTTAACATTAATGACACAGACATGTATTTATCAAGGAATAAAAGATGTCAAATAAATGTATACATGTTAAATAAACCTACTGTACCTGGGAAAACGTGGGGGAAATGAAAACGTCATTTTTTTTTTTTTCATATTTGTCAGTTTGTAATTTGCTTCATTCTTTTTTTTTTTTTTATATAGGCCTAATAAAAATAAAATAACTAAATTGTATGTATCGTTTTCATGAAATAAAATGTACTTTTTAATGCACTTTTTTTGTTGGAGGCATACAAAGTACGTTACATTCTTTCAGCAGTCAGTTATAGGCCTAATATACTGTAGGCTCAAAGATGGCCAAATAAAAATATTTTTAGGTTAACAATTTATTTATCTTAAGTTATATTGTGCCTTGTTGGTATGTCTGCTGGAATGTTAAAAAATATTTTTAAGTGTTAAATATTTTTAAATTGTAGTTTTGTATTTTTTTTTTTTTTTTTTTTTTTTTTTTTTTTTTGAAAAGCACATTTTGACTATTTGATTTATGCATTGGTGAAAAATTGACAAAATAAATAGAAAAAAAAAAGCGAAAAATCTCGTTCAGCCTTCGGTCAAGTGTTTCATTATATTCCTATTCGGGTAAGAATTTTCATTTCGGTGCATCCCAAGATATTTTTTATTAATTCTTTTAATTTATATGCATTTTCTGGTCTAAAATAAACTCACCATGGTGCCTTGACAATTGAGTTCATTTTCACAGCTTATTGCGCTTAAACGTAAAAATGCGCGCACAAATTTTCAAAATGCCCGTCTTAATGATGCCTATGTCTTAAGTGAGCACAAACAGTTGAGAAAGAAAACGTATCAGTATATTGGATCAGTGCAATCAGTCTTTAAATCTACTTTAAAAAAGACCTTTCATTTGTATATTTATTCTATTATTCTACTACTACTGCTTGTAATTTTATTTCTTATATTGTTTACTGTCTGTTTATGAATTCATTTCAAAATTTGAAATCAAGCTTCCTTGTGCGGTGTAATAAGCTATTGCATAAAAAGTAACCCCTTTGTAAAAAAAAAAAAAAAAAAATGCATAGAGTGAGCAAACATTTAGGATTAAGGTGAGATCATTGAGAATTTCATTTTCCAAAATAAACTTCAGGCACTGGTTTAATTGATATTTAAATTACAATACTTGGCATTTGGGCATTCAGTCATGTGACATTGTTCTCTGCCTGAAGTAAAGTCTGGCACAGTTGCTGCTTGTACTTATTTTTTAAATAGCATTAAAAGTCATTCATTTTAGTTGAATTTTTATTCTTAATTTACGTTCAAATTTAGTATAGCATATCTAAAATCATGTAAACATAGACTTTCATGGAGCATTTTGTCATGAATATTGTTTCAAGTCGTGGACATTTCTTGGTAAAAATCTGAATGAACCATGTAATTAAACATCTATTTTGTGGCTTTGCTTTTTTAGCGAGCCATTTATGTGTATGATTCTGTCTCCTCTAGTGTGCATGTCGGGGCCGCTGTGTTAACAAGCTTTGTCGCTGCCGCAAGGGAAAAATTACATGTGGAGAGAACTGTCTCTGTGACCCTGACAAATGTCGCAATATGGAGAACCGCAACAATGTGGTTAGTAGAATGTTCTTTTAAAGAGACAGGGGTTGTCGGTTTACCCTGTGAATGACCATGTCCTTATCTTATTTTTTTCTGCCATTGTCCTCAGGATCATACTGATACAAGTGAAGTTTCTAAAGAGCCTGCTGCCGTCCCTGAGGACCCCACAGCAGTCAGTTCTCTAGATTCTACATTTTTCAGACCTCCTAGTGTGCCACCTACTAAAAAGGTAAGAACAAGGGTGAAATTTTGTCTTTGACCAATTCTCTTCTGAAGGAATGGTTTAACTTTACACCATATGGAAATTCAGAAAATATGGCAGAATAAGAAAAGCAGACCGTTTAATGTGTGAGTAAATTAGAATTCATACATACAAGGATTGAGGATGTAGAAGGGACAATCTTCTATTGTGAACATGTTTTTAATCTCTAAATGAAATAGTCAAATGTCACTGTGGTTCAACTGTCAAAAGATATAAAGTGTTTGTTTTTTTGTGTGTGGGGGGGTGGTTACCTGGATTATCAGCAGACCTTGATTATCAGCAGACCTTGATTATTGCACAATATGGATCTCAACCCTATAATAAATTACAGTGGAAACTGTACTTGAAAAAAATCGTTATCCAGGGTTCCCACGGGTCCTTGAAATCCTTGAAAGTTTGTGTATATATATGTGTGTGTGTATATATATATATATATATATATATATATATATATATATATATATATATATATATATATATATATATATATATATATATATATATATATATATATATGTGTGTGTGTATATATATATATGTGTGTGTGTGTGTGTATATATGTGTGTATATGTGTGTTGTTTCCACACATTCAGGATAATGTTTGATTTATGTACTTTGCTGTGTTTAGTAATTGTAGCTTTATGCAAGTTAAGGCAGGTGATTTTAGTTTTTTTGGCGTCTCCATGGGGTCCTGTTCGGTATCGCTGCTTGACTCATCTGAAATTAAACGGGCTCTTTGTTGTTGCTCTGTCACATACTACACAGAAGAAAAAAAACTTCACAGAATTCACAGTGTTATATATATATATATATATATATATATATATATAATAGAATATATTAGGGCTGGGCAATATATCGATATAAAAAATATATCGATATATTTTTTTTAAATGCGATATGAAATTAGACCATATCGCATATCGATATAGTTCAAATTTGCGCTGTGATCCTTGCTCCAAGCAGCTGCTGACCCGGAGCTCTCTGCACTGCTCCACTCTGCGTGCGTGTTTAGAGTATGTTATGTTATGAGAGGCGAATCATGACTACTTCAGAAAACCCATATTTTTTAATATTTTTAAATGACTGTAGTGGCTCATACGAACATTGTATTAACAAAAACTATTTTGGGACTGCTATTTAATAGCTTTAGCATTAGGCATGTTTATTTATTAGTACTAGTCTTTAGTCATATTCTTACAATTTATGTTAAGTAAAGGGGGACAGTACTTGTGTGTGTTAACAAATTTTGTGTGAACGTGTTATAATTTGCATAGAGAGAGAGAGAGAGGCAAATTATAACCTTTACACAAAATTTGTTTATATATATATTCAATGTAAATTTTGCTAATCATAATTAATAAATTGTAATTACAAATACAATTCTGAGGGAATAATCGGCAATTATGATTTTTGTCATAATCGTGCAGCCCTAAGGTGAAGAAACCTGTTTAATATTTATTCATTTGATTTTGCAACTGTTCACTGAAATAGCCGGTTTCAATAAAACTACTTGTGACATGTCATATTTGGCTTTGGCTTTGACTTTGACTGAACATTTGCTCTCACTTTGCGGAAAAAATATCGGGATATATTCACCTTATTCCGCCCCGCCCACTTTTACTTCTGTCCAGTACTTCCGTTGTAAACCAACTTCCGGTTTAGCGGACCCTCATTCAATTTCGAGGAGAACTGCAGAGAAGTCTCACTGATAAAATGTCACATAAGATAAGCTAATTTGTGCCAAATGTGCTATGTACGTGTGTACCAACAGCACAGCACAGCAATGCACTGTTTCTCGGGGTAATTTTTAAACGACTTTTAGGTGTTTATATGACCCGTCTGCCTGTCTGATCGCAGCCCGGCCGATGTGTAGTGTTTAGCCTACATTAGCCACAAACATCTAATGTTGTAATGGTCTCACTACAGGACACATACACATGCTATACCTTGTTTGAAAGCTATGGTCCTCTAGAACAGGGGTTCCCAAACTTTTTCATTCGAGGACCCACCTAGACAAGTATAATCAATCTCAAGACCCACTTGCACTGGTGCTACCAACTTTCTCAGTTAGTCGCACCAGCATGATTTGGTCGCACATTTTTTTTTTTTTTTTGCTACATGCCATGGGATTAATCAATGCATGCTGATGATCTTAATCTGTATACCCTAGTTTTGCACTGATGTAAAAAGACTGACAGTGACAAGACCTCATGTTAGCAAAATATTTTAAACTTTTAATTCTTAAAAAAACAACAACAACAAAAAAACATGAATGTTCTTTAATGTTTGATTATAATTTTACCGTCTTCACATAGGGATGGGAAATGATCAGATTTTATCAATAAAAATAATGCCACTGACAATTCTGATTGTCGATCCGATTCTTTAACGATTCTCTTATCGATTCTTGATAGCACTGTGTGGAAAAATTTCATATGCTTTTCAAAAAAAACAAGGGGTTTTATTTATTTTAAAGCTTAAGCTTGAGTAAGCAAACTGTACTTTTTATGTAATGTAATAAATAGAACCTTATTGTAAAGTGTTACTGATTATACACCGATTCATACGTCTCCTGAGTTCACTGTTGGAAAGATCAGTTGTTTTAACCATTCATTAAAATGAATCGGTTCAAAGGAGTCATTAGTTCGCGAATTGGACGTGTGCATGTGCGCGTTGTGTGATTATCCCAGCAGTTAGGACATGGACATCCAAGATTTCTGTCAACACAGAAAACATTTCATCACTGGATTTTTTTTTTTCGTTTAATTAAAGTGTTGTTTTATGTCAGCTGAATGTCTGGGACGCTTTTCAGAGAAGATAAGGCAACTTATTTAGCACAATTCACACCCAGCAGTAATTCAGGAAAAAAAAATCTCCGAATGCTCCACATGAAACTTTGGTCTTCCGACCTTTTACCACCATGTTGATTTATTTTGATTAATATGTGCGAGGGAGAGAGAGAGAGCAAGACAGCGCTTAGTTTGAAGACGGTGAAGTCTTGTTATGTTTACACTTTCGCCTGGCTCCGAAGAGAGAGAGAGAGAGCGCGCGCGCGACCGAGTCTCTCTCTCTCTGCTCGACGTTCTTTCAGTTAAACATGCGCTGTGACAAGCGCAGCAGTTCATCTAATTACTCACCGATCAAATAAGATTTTGGCGGGACAAAAATTCACTTTGGCGGGCGCTAAAACTCACTTAAGAGTCGTTTGGTCATTAATCGGACTGGTTTTGTTTCACTCATCGTAACGTAAATTTAGCTGCAGCTAAGTGCCTTTGTGCGACCCACCTTTTCTCACTGTGCGACCCACAAGTGGGTCGCGACCCACAGTTTGAAAACCACTGCTCTAGAATTCAGTCGCTGGATTTATTTTACAGCCATTACTTGTTAGAGATCAAACCATAAGAAATTGCAGCTAGCAGTTAGCTAAGCTAACGTTACCCTCTTGTTCATCTAGTTGAGGCTCTACTTTCTTTCTACACCAGTTCGTGGCTATTTTTTTCTCATCTGTTGGCTATACACTGCAAATGTATCTGGTGATTAAGCAAACAAACTGTGGTGTAATAATGTTTCAAACTTTACATGTAGTAGTGTTTGTGCACATCTTCATAACTAAGTAATAGCTATTAGAAAGACACAGCTATTAAATAATTTGATTGTGGCATTGTTTCAAAAGCTTCAAGTGAAATGTACTTTAGTACGTTGCAGCAGTTGTTAATAACCATAGGCCAACGCATTTGGCTATAATATTATAGTCTATCTACTTATATCAAGACAGATAACAGATTGGACCAGGGCAAACAAAGCGCTTAATAGCTAAACCAGGAAGTGAGATTACGCGGATGGCGCCACCCAGTGCTACTTCCGGAATAAGGTGAATATCGTATATCGATATTCAGCCTAAATATATCGGGATATGACTTTTGGTCCATATCACCCAGCCCTAGTGTGTATATGGACACGTTTTATAAGAATCGCCCTTCAATCTGATTTTTTACTTTGCTGGATATAGCAAATTATGACAAAATTAATGTTAGACAAGATAAATGGCTTATGCTTAATTTCACAATTTCATAATTATTCGCGATTAATCGCACAACAAGAGTGTGATTAAATCCGATAAAAAATATATAGATTGACAGCACTCATAAAAAACTATATTTTATGTTTATTACAAATTATGCATGTGTATTGCAATCGAAATTATTCAACCCCCATTGCAAATCAGGTTTATTGGCAAAGTTTACACTCTTTCAGCTGTTTGCAATGAACAAATCAATCAAAAGTCATTGAAATAACTCAACACAACAAATGTTTCAAGTGGTTTCCCCAAATTTAACTAAAAATGCAACTTTTAATGACTTCTGCAGTTTCCAAATTTACCCCCTGGATAGAATCCCTCACAACAGCACAAATCTGCAAAAAAAAGGTGTTGTCTCAAGCACACCTGATGCAACTAATCAAGGGCTTCGTTAGTTGCACCAGGTGTGCTTGAGCTAGAACACAAAAAATATCTGAACTGGCTAGGTTTGTTGAGTCACGTTTGACTCCAATTTAGAAATATGGCTAAGTCAAAAGAATGGTCCAAAAAGTTAAGAGAAGGTATCATCGCCCTTCAAAAACAAGGAACAGGATACAAAAAGATAGTGAAGGCACTAAATATACCTAGAGACACAGTTGAAAGCCTAGTTTGCTAGTTTTGGGATTCTGTTCTGTGGAGCGACGAAACAAAACTGGAACTTTTCGGCCCTCTGGAAAAAGGTGCAAAAACACTGTTTTACAGTTAAAGCATGGTGATAACTTGGTGATGCTCTGGGGCTGCTTTGGTTCCTCTGGCACTGGAAACCTTCTGCGTTTGGAAGGCAAGATGAATTTGTTGAAGTATCAGGAAATCCTAGGAGAAAACGTCTGTGAAGAAGCTGAAGCTTGGGCATTATTGGACCTTCCAGCAGGACAATGATCCCAATCATACCTCAAATTCCACCAAGGCTTGGTTTCAGAAAAAGTCCTGGAAGATTCTACAGTGGCCATCACAGTCACAGGGGGACTTTAAAAATAAGCTGAAAATGTAGGCTGATGGCTTCAGCAGAAGCAAATACCATGGATTATCAACCTCGTAGCTCACAGTTGATCTGTCTTTAAAGGTTTATAATTTATCATTAAAAATCAATTTCCCTATAGAGAAACGGAATGGTTTTAAATACAAAAAAGCCCCTCATGGACGTCTCCCACAGACACAAAATAAAACAAACAACACAACGTAAAGTTCTCTATTTACGTGGTCCTCTCTCGTCCTTCACTGTCGTCGCTCCTTTTATGCTTCCGAAGCTCCTCTGTGAGAGATACGAGACCAGTGCGTCGCTCAGTTGGCACTCATCAGTAATCACGCCATTCGTCCTGCTCACCACACATGCCGTGTGATTTTTATTTATTTAGAGGAGACTAAAATGCTAATTGTGTTTGGTCAAAGTACGACAATTTATGAGAATGGTGTATTTTTACTACAGACTCGTGTTAGCGTCAGTCAGGGGTTTGAAATAACTTCCTTTTGTGAACTGATATGGTTTCCTGTTACAGAATGAGGCAGAAATTATATTTTATACACTGCCCGGACAAAAAAAAAAGTTGCTGTTTGGTTTTAAATTGGCAAATGAGTCTGTTTGGATCATTGTTGCAGTGATTATTATGTTTATATAATGTTATGTGTTTGGAAACAATTCTTCTAAAAGTGTGTAGCTTTACATTTCTTAAACAACCATGTAGGAAGACACATCATGGCCATATTCCGAGATGACAATGTCAAGATTCATCAGGCTCAAACTGTGAAAGAATGGTTGGGAGGAGCATGAAGAATCATTTTCACACATGAATTGTCTCCTTGGAGTCCAGAGCTTAAATTCATTAAGTCTTTGGGATGTGCTGGAGGAGACTTTACAGAGTGCTGGACTCTTGCATCGTCAATACAAGAGCTTGACCAAAAATTGATGCACCTCTTGATGGAAATGACATCGCAACATTTCCATGAAGAGGTGCATCACTGGACTACATGGAGTGGGCAAGGTTTATGACCTACACTGCAGTCAGCCACAAGGGGGCGATTGAAATGCGTCGGCTTCACTTTCAGGACTTGTGCGGCACACTTGGTTACACCACACTAGTTCGTTTAAAAAGTTTTGTTTAAATTTTTTTTTTATTATTATTATTTTTTTATCTTGGCCATTCTTATTTGTCATTGACCCTGAAAGTAACAGCATACTGCTTGTTGTCATGAATGTCATGAATAATTATGTCAAGGTAATTGGGAGTAAATTTTGACGTGTAGTAGGCTATTCCTTTAAGTCACTCTTGATTAAACACACTTGTTTGCTGTATCATAAACAGGAGATTGGAGACATGGGCTGCCTGCCTGCTAATCTGAAGCTTGAAAAAAAGCCAGTCGCTGCTGACAACGAGAGTGACAGCGATGACTCTGAAGCGATGAACAACACTTCCAGCTTCCTCCGGAGGAACAAGAGAGGCCTAAATAACTTCAAAAACAGCTTCTTCTCTGGCTGCACACCCATCCGTGAAGAACATTTGTAGTACAATAGTAGAATGTAATAGTTACGCCTGCTTAATTATCTTGTCGTCTTGTCTTTTTCATGTGGTTTAAATGTATACATTTGTTTGTTAAATTGGTAGTTTATCATTAATGGTAATTCATTTGAATTAATGGTTAATGCACTAACTAACAATATGAGCTGCACACATCAGGAGTAATTTTATAGATTAAGCAATTTGCCTGTATGACATTTGAAAGTCATGGTTGTAAATTTTATTTCTATTAAAAGTCTGTTGATTTAATTTTTATTTTTGTGGTGTTCATTTCTTAACATATTGCTGTTAAAATATCTAAATACACAATTCCTTTTTAAATTCTGCCTGGAAAAAGGCTGTTTTAGTCAAGTCACCTTTATTTATATAGCGCTTTTTACAATACAGATTGTATCAAAGCAGCTTCACAGTAATAACATGAAAATAATACAAAAAGTTTTTCTAGAAGAAAATTGCGTCATCGTCCTCAAGTAAGGAAGATCAATAATGTTGAATATGTCAGGAGTAATTTTATAGATTTTTAAGCAATTTGCCTGTATGACATTTGAAAGTCAATTGGCAGATCAAGATATAGGCAGATCAATAATGATGAATTTTGAAATTGAAATCATGAAATTTAAAAATTGAAATTTTGAAATCATGAAATTGAACTGAATTTTGTTCAGTTGATAAATGAACAAAAGTGTTGCCGCCTCCCATCTAATAAATCGCAATAAGCTTTGTGATTTGTCACTTCTGATATGACGTTTTGGCGCAACAGATCTTATAGCGCCTTCAGTTCAAGCGAAGCAGCAGTAAAATAGTTTCATGAGGTATGCAAATAGTTTGGGACGTCCCCTAAAAGAACTGGCCATTATTTTATTTTTTTATTAGATAAAAAAAATTTATCTTCAAAACACTGCAGTAAAATGGTTTTATAAGAGGTATGCATACACTCTTAAGAAAAATGGTGCTAAACAGTATCAAATTAGGGTTCTTCGGCTTGTAACAATAGCAGAACCCTTTTTATTAGGTTCCATAAATAACCATGCTTTGAAAGTGCTATATAGAACCTTAATGGTGTAGGCTAGTGACAATGCCCCCAAATTGTTCAGATACCCCTACCGGAGGTAGAACTAAACCCAACAATGTTTTTCCTCATCTCTAAGGTCTCCCATATATGAAATGGATTCTTGGCTCAAAATATTTTACTGCTAAGATTGTTACATTAACAGATATTGTTATATACCCCAAAACCAAAAAAGGACTAATATAGCCTGTCCGTATGGGAGTTAAGGCATATAAACTAATGCAGATCAATCACACAAGCTCTGAGAGCTTTTAAACGTGGCATGTTTGTAGTCAGGAAGTTGCTTTACCTACTAGAAAAGACTGGATGTGAATATCTTGATGTATGGAATAAATAGAGACATAAACACATACCTAAAATAAGCAGACATGCACAAATTGAATATCTATGCAGCAATACCAAATATGTAAATCTAGCACGACAAATCAGGGTGTTCTGCCACTCAATGTATGAGGTGTCTAAAATGAAAGAAAATGGAACACTGACATAATTTAGTCCAAAGCCCATTAGCAGTGGTGAGCAGAATGGTGAGAAATTCAAATATAAGATACATTTAATAATGAAACATTTCATATGGCACCTTGTACTATATGGAAACAAAGATTGATATCGAAAGATAACACCTTACCATAGCACAAACAGGAGACCAGGAGTCAGGATTGCAGTTTGACCTTAATGAGTCTTTTAATAAAACTATAACTTTACTTAACACAATACAAATTAAATTACTGTCTTAAAAAAAAAACAAACACTGAGGGGAATGAGCCCTCTCTTCTCAGGCTGTTGTTTTTTCTAACAGCAACCATTTGGAACATGAACTGCTTGTGGTAGCCATTCTGAGGTCAGCCCCCCATGATGTTACAACTGCAACACACCAATGTCACTCATCCACATTGTCATCAGTGACAAAGTGGGTCATATTTGGACAGTCTGGAAAGGGCAAGAGCAAAACTCTGTGCAGGTCAAACCTACTGAAAGACACTGGCATTTGGTGGCATCGCTGCCGTTTCTGTCTTTACAGTAAAGGTGGGTGATGTCTCTAACTTCTTTAGGTGCTGCTGGTGCCTTCTGGAACATTACAGGTTCAATGCACCCATCTTCTCTGAGCCTCCATCGTCTACCAACTGGGTTCCAGAGTGTTGCTGGAAGGCATCTTCTGTTGGGGGTAGATTTGCTGCTGACAAATCTGTGGTAGACGCTAGTGTACCTCAGCTCATCCAGGTTGGTTCAAGGATGCCCATCCACCTTTTTCTTTTGGCCATACAGAAGGAGGGCACACCTTCTTGCCACAGGCAAAGCCTTTTGCAGGCTACCAGAGAGTCCAAATTTGGTAATTTACTGTAACTTACAAAGATGGGTTTCAGGTTTGTGAAGGCAGTGGCCTTCCCAATTCTGTACAAACTGCTTGTGGTGTCACAACCCATTAGTGCGTGGCATGCAGGTAAACACTCACAAAGCACTGCTCCAAGCTTCTGAGCGATCAAACAGATAGGAACAAATCTTTCCTTAAGGCCATGTCCAGAGTGCATAAACACTGCTGAGGATCCAAACATCCCTTTGCTTGAATAGTACAGAAGCAAAACTAGTACATCTATATCATCACATTTGACAATTAGAAGAGAATGTGACTGTGCAAGATGTATTGCATGTAACACCAGCCTCGTGTCAGCCTCCTCATGGTCACTGTAAAGATCTTTCAAGCAGTCAATGCCTGACTTGCTAACCCTCTTAACCTCTTGTGAGGGCAGTGGCCTTCCCAATTCTGTACAAACTGCTTGTTGCAGAAATGAAAGCACTTGAACATGAACAACCAGAAGCATACACATTCATGCAGCAAGGTGGGTTTGTTATTCGCCGGTCTGAGCATCGAAGCTTCAACTGTGTGGCTACTGATCAGGCACTGGAGCAAACCATTAATCAAATTAATTAATCATGTCTTTCAGTAGGCTTGACCTGCACAGAGTTTTGCTCTTGCCCTTTCCCAGACTGTCCAAATATGACCCACTTTGTCACTGATGACAATGTGGATGAGTGACGTGTTGCAGTTGTAACATCATGGGGGGGCTGACCTCAGAATGGCTACCACAAGCAGTTCATGTTCCAAATGGTTGCTGTTAGAAAAAAAAAACCAGCCTGAGAAGAGAGGGCTCATTCCTCAGAGTGTTTGTTTTGTTAGATTGCCTTTTTTAAAATTTATTTAAGACAGTAATTTAATTTGTATTGTGTTAAAGGTTGTATCTATGATTTCAGGCCCCCCAAAAAAAGATCACATTCATCTAATCTTTCCTAACGATCCACTAGCTGCCCGCCCCATAAGCATGCCGTCAAAAAAACGCGTCTCTGTAGGCAGATTAAAAAAAAATATTTGGGCCTGAAATCACTGATACAACCTTTAAGTAAAGTTATAGTTTTATTAAAAGACTCATTAAAGTCAAACTGCAATCCTGACTCCTGGTCTCCTGTTTGTGCTATGGTAAGGTGTTATCTTTCGATATCAATCTTTGTTTCCATATAGTACAAGGTGCCATATGAAATGTTTCATTATTAAATGTATCTTATATTTGAATTTCTCACCATTCTTCTCACCACTGATAATGGGCTTTGGACTAAATTATGTCAGTGTTCCATTTTGCTTTTATTTTAGACACCTCATACATTGAGTGACAGAACACCCTGATTTGTCGTGCTATATTTACATATTTGGTATTGCTGGATTCAGCACAACCCCATCTTTCCAACAAGTCATCATATGTGTTTCTATGATAATCCCTGGCAAAGCAACCACAATGTAAATGAAATGCCTGGTGTTATATCTTGTTGCCTCTATGTGGGCTTTACATTTAAAAAAACAGCATGTCAATTAGGTACTTTTTTTATTGACATGGCAGATTGTAGAAAAAATGACAGTGTTCTAACAACAGAGGTTAGCTGAATACATTAATAAATAACAATTGACATTGACCATGATATAGATGTATGTAATGGAGCTGTCAACTGATCACCACCTGGTGGTGAGTTGGATCCGATGGCGGGGGAGGAAGCTGGACAGACTCGGCAGACCCAAGCGTACTGTAAGGGTCTGCTGGGAACGTTTGGCTGAGTCTCCTGTCAGAGAGATCTTCAACTCCCACCTCCGGCGGAGCTTCGACCGGATCCCGAGGGAGGCTGGAGATATTGAGTCCGAGTGGACCATGTTCTCCACCTCCATTGTCGAAGCGGCCGCTCGGAGCTGTGGCCGTAAGGTCTCCGGTGCCTGTCGAGGCGGCAATCCCCGAACCCGGTGGTGGACACCGGAAGTAAAGGATGCCGTCAAGCTGAAGGAGGAGTCCTATCGGGCCTGGTTGGCTTGTGGGACTCCTGAGGCAGCTGACGGGTACCGGCAGGCCAAGCGAACTGCAGCCCGGGTGGTTGTGGAGGCTACAACTCGGGCCTGGGAGGAGTTCGGTGAGGCCATGGAGAAGGACTATCAGATTCTGGCAAACCGTCCGGCACCTCAGGAGAGGGAAGCAGTGCCCTACCAACGCTGTCTACAGTGGAGGTGGGCAGCTGTTGACCTCAACTGGGGATGTCGTCGGACGGTGGAAGGAATACTTCGAGGATCTCCTCAATTCCGCCGTCACGTCTTCCGTTGAGGAAGCAGAGGCTGAGGGCTCAGAGGTGGACTCGTCCATCACCCAAGCTGAAGTCACAGAGGTAGTCAAGAAACTCCTCGGTGGCAAGGCACTGGGGGTGGATGAGATCCGCCCTGAGTACCTCAAGTCTCTGGATGTTGTGGGGCTGTCTTGGCTGACACGCCTCTGCAGCATCGCTTGGCAGTCGGGGACAGTGCCTCTGGGATGGCAGACCGGGGTGGTGGTCCCTCTTTTTAAGAAGGGGGACCGGAGGGTGTGTTCCAACTACAGGGGGATCACAGTTCTCAGCCTCCCTGGGAAAGTCTATGCAAGGGTACTGGAGAGGAGAATACGGCCGATAGTAGAACCTCGGATTCAAGAGGAACAGTGCGGTTTTCGTCCGGGCCATGGAACACTGGACCAGCTCTATACCCTCTACAGGGTGCTGGAGGGTTCATGGGAGTTTGCCCAACCAATCCACATGTGCGTTGTGGATTTGGAGAAGGCATTCGACTGTGTCCCTCGCGGTGGCCTGTGGAGGGTGCTCCAGGAGTATGGGGTCCGGGGTCCTTTGCTAAGGGCTGTCCGGTCCCTGTACGACCGAAGCAGGAGCTTGGTTCGCATTGCCGGCAGTAAGTCAGACTTCTTCCCGGTGCATGTTGGACTCCGGCAGGGCTGCCCTTTGTCGCCGGTTCTGTTCATAATTTTTATGGACAGAATTTCTAAGCGCAGCCAGGGGCCGGAGGGTGTCAGGTTTGGGGACAACACGATTCCGTCTCTGCTCTTTGCGGATGTTGGCCCCTTCAGACCAGGAACTTCAGCATGCACTGGGACGGTTTGCAGCCGAGTGTGAAGCAGCTGGGATGAGAATCAGCACCTTCAAATCCGAGGCCATGGTCCTCAGTCGGAAAAAGGTGGCTTGCCTACTTCAGGTTGGTGGAGAGTTCCTGCCTCAAGTGGAGGAGTTTAAGTATCTTGGGGTTTTGTTCACGAGTGAGGGAAGGATGGAACGGGAGATTGACAGACGGATCGGTGCAGCTTCTGCAGTAGTGCGGTCGATGTACCGGGCTGTCGTGGTGAAGAAAGGCGAAGCTCTCGATTTACCGGTCAATCTACGTTCCTACTCTCACCTATGGTCATGAGCTTTGAGTCATGACCGAAAGGACAAGATCCCGGATACAGGCGGCCGAAATTAGCTTTCTCCGCAGGGTGGCTGGGCGATCCCTTAGAGATAGGGTGAGAAGCTCGGTCACCCGGGAGGAGCTCAGAGTAGAGCCGCTGCTCCTCCACATCGAGAGGGGTCAGCTGAGGTGGCTCGGGCATCTCTTCCGGATGCCTCCTGGACGCCTTCCCGGGAAGGCCTTCCACGCTGACCTAGGACACGCTGGAGAGACTATGTCTCCCGGCTGGCCTGGGAACACCTCGGTGTCCCCCCGGAAGAGCTAGAGGAAGTGGCTAGGGAGAGGGAAGTCTGGGCATCTCTGCTTAGACTGCTGCCCCCGCGACCCGAACGGATAAGCGGAAGAAGATGGTATGGTATGGTATGGTAATGAAGACCAAGTTCCAGTGAAATATCTTCACAATCCCCTATGATGTCTTTACGTCCTTCATTATGTGTATTCTGAGAGGCAGTTTCTCTCTGCAGATGTTGAGGTTATGATACGTGAGTAACAGCATCTGAAATAAACAACTGAGTTTTATTTACATTGTGTCTCTTCCATTTGATTATGTAAAAACAATTATGTTCATGAAGGCCAAAATTAGCAAAAATGGACAGTATGAGCCCTTTACCATGTTAAAAGGAAAAAGTGATGTAAGTATAGAAGTCATGGTATAGCTTTAATATTTTTTTTGTGACTGGGTATGTTTAGGCATGAAGTCTTAATTATAAAAAAAATCAAACAATATGGATCATAAACTCCATGTTACTTTGTGGAGAAGAGAAGATGAGTATCCTTAACTGAACAGAGCTGCTCACACTTACATGTTCAGTTAAACTAAAAAGAGAAAAATACATGATTGTTAGGAAACGATTGTTGCAATTTTTAAAGTTAGAATTTATAGACATCTTAAGAAAGAAATAATTTACCTGTTGAGAGTATGTTGACAGTCTGTGTAGTTGTATAGCTGAGCTCCAGAAGATCAGTAATGAAGTGGCTTTGACACAGTTACAGATAAACAAAAAAGAAAGAACCCTAAAATCTAACATCAAGAACCATTTCAACATGTAAAGGGTTCTTCAGGATGATACAGTACTAAATAGAACTGTCTGTTATTATGTGTAAAGAACCATTTATTTTTATTTTTAGAGTGTATAGTATAAGAACTGGCCATTCTTTTTTTCTACTTATTAGAAATAAGGTCTTTATAGATGTATAAAGTGGAAATGTCACATCTCCAAAATGCTGCAGTAAAATGCCTTCATATTAGTTGTGCATATAGTATGGGACGTCCCCTATAAGAACTGCCCTTTTTATTCTACTTATGAGAAATTAGGTCTTTATTGGTGCATAAATTAGAGTAATGTCATATGTCTCCAAAACTCTGCAGTGAAATGGTTTGATATGAGGTATAAACAGTAGCCTATGGGATGTCCCATATAAGAACTGACCATTTTTTCCCCCTACTTGTTAGGTCTTTAGGTCGAATAATGTGACATCTCCAAAATGTTGTTTGCATATAATTTGGAACATTGCATGCAAGAATAACTGCGTCAGTAATGCATATAGTGAAATAAACATACAGTGAGGAAAATAAGTATTTGAACGCCCTGCTATTTTGCAAGTTCTCCCACTTGGAAATCATGGAGGAGTCTGAAATTGTCATCGTAGGTGCATGTCCACTGTGAGAGACATAATATAAAATAAAAAAAATCCAGAAATCACAATATATGATTTTTTAAACTATTTATTTGTATGATACAGCTGCAAATAAGTATTTGAACACCTGTCTATCAGCTAGAATTCTGACCCTCAAAGACCTGTTAGTCTGCCTTTAAAATGTCCGGGAGGAGCTGGTCAATGACCTAAAAAGAGCTGGGACCACCGTTTCCAAGGTTACTGTTGGTAATACACTAAGACGTCATGGTTTGAAATCATGCATGGCACGGAAGGTTCCCCTGCTTAAACCAGCACATGTCAAGGCCCGTCTTAAGTTTGCCAATGACCATTTGGATGATCCAGAGGAGTCATGGGAGAAAGTCATGTGGTCAGATGAGACCAAAATAGAACTTTTTGGTCATAATTCCACTAAACGTGTTTGGAGGAAGAAGAATGATGAGTACCATCCCAAGAACACCATCCCTACTGTGAAGCATGGGGGTGGTAGCATCATGCTTTAGGGGTGTTTTTCTGCACATGGGACAGGGCGACTGCACTGTATTAAGGAGAGGATGACCGGGGCCATGTATTGCGAGATTTTGGGGAACAACCTCCTTCCCTCAGTTAGAGCATTGAAGATGGGTCGAGGCTGGGTCTTCCAACATGACAATGACCCGAAGCACACAGCCAGGATAACCAAGGAGTGGCTCTGTAAGAAGCATATCAAGGTTCTGGCGTGGCCTAGCCAGTCTCCAGACCTAAACCCAATAAAGAATCTTTGGAGGGAGCTCAAACTCCGTGTTTCTCAGCGACTGCCCAGAAACCTGACTGATCTAGAGAAGATCTGTGTGGAGGAGTGGGCCAAAATCCCTCCTGCAGTGTGTGCAAACCTGGTGAAAAACTACAGGAAACGTTTGACCTCTGTAATTGCAAACAAAGGCTACTGTACCAAATATTAACATTGATTTTCTCAGGTGTTCAAATACTTATTTGCAGCTGTATCATACAAATAAATAGTTAAAAAATCATACATTGTGATTTCTGGATTTTTTTTTTTAGATTGTCTCTCACAGTGGACATGCACCTACGATGACAATTTCAGACCCCTCCATGATTTCTAAGTGGGAGAACTTGCAAAATAGCAGGGGTTCAAATACTTATTTTCCTCACTGTACATTTGAGAGTAACTGTCATTTATTATTTAATAAATTAAACTGTCAAATCAAATGTAAAAATGTCACTTCATTTTCACTACCGTATTGGCTCACAAAATATACCATAATTTAAAGCTCCATGGCATTTGAAGAGAATGACTTGCAGTCACACAACCAACTGTAAAGTCTTCATGTAGGTGTCAAGTATCATGCACACCTTTTATATTATTTATATTTATTAAAATAAACTGTCAACCGCAGTCAAATGAAAGCAGAAGTTATTGATATTTTCAATGTAATAAGACACAAGCCTGTTCAATTGTGTTTGCTCCTATTTGTTGTAAACAGCGCTTTCAACCATTAGAGCTTTTAGACCAAAAGTGTGCACACATTCAGTGAAATATTGATACATTCTCGTTTACTTTACATTTATTCTCAGAACTATAATATATATTAATTCCCCACTGAATATGTGATCTGAAGAGCTTTGAAATTAATTGATGCTTGAACTTAACAAAAAGTAGTACACTGGAAAAAGTGATGAAGTGCTTACTTGAGCTGTTTAAATTGAGTGCTTTGCTTATATGAATTGCTTCTTTCACTGACAATCACTGGTTTACACTAGACGACTGTAATTAATAAGTAAATCAAATATGTTAACAGCCAGGAAGTAAGAACATTATTTTTTTTCAGTTGCTAAGAAGCATTTGACAATTCTTAAAATACTTTTTTCTAAACTCTTAACGCAGCAACACACCTACAACACACAATTAGCCAAATAGTTAATTTTATGCCCAAAACCACATTTTCTTAAATAAATACAAACTCTACATTTCAAAACGCAAAAAAACTTTTTTAATATACACTAACTCTATCAAAACACTGCAAACCCGTTTCAAAATCGAATCATTCGGTCAAAACTTTAGCACTCGTTTTCTATCCAACATGAACACAGAGTCAATCATAGCGCAATGACTGTCAAAATACTAACAGTTGGGCATTACAAAAACTGCATTACTTGTCATGTTTCAGTTCTATCTGTATAGAACATACAGTATGAAATCCATTTTTTTTATTTTATTCATTCAGCTGTGTGTGAATTCATGGCGCATTAGATAGTATGTGTACAACATAATATCTAAATGTGAAGGAGTCATCAATACTTTATAGAATGTACAACTGAAGAAAAAAACAGTAAGTAACAGAATTCCTGCAGTAAAGGCTTTATTAGCAATATGAAATTGCTGTCAGTGATCAACAAAATAAAACAAAAAAGACAAACATACATGGCCTTTGGTTTAAAGTGTGCAAAAATAAAACAAAATGACAGAAAAAAAAGGCACAGAAAAAAAGAAGTCCTGTTCTATACGATCTTCCGCATTTGGCCACATGTTCTCGTCTACATCATATCATATGTTGTCTCTCGCTATACACCTTGGATAGAAACGCTTGGCATGCCTTATCCACCCCTGACAGTCTTCAGCTGAGATGTCTCTGCAGCCAGCATCCATGGCATCCAGGAGGGACATTTGGTCATGTGGCCGATGATCATAAACTTTCCACCTCCAAGCAGAAAAAAATTCCTCAATGGGATTAAGGAAAGGAGAGTACGGAGGAAGAAAAAGGGAAATCATTCTTGGATGTACTGCAAACCAGTTTGTGATTGCATGTGGAATGCTACATTGGCCCATGTAATCACAAATGTCCTCATGTTTCCTTCCACCTGTTCTGCTTCTGGCACCAGTTGTTGGTAGAGGTCATCTGAAAAAAAAAGAAGGTGCTCTGTGTTGTAGGGACCAATCTGGCTTTTCTGCAGGACCAGACCAGCACTTGAGATTGCAGCACACATTGTGATATTTGCTCCTCTCTGACCTGGCACATCAACGGTGGCCCTTTTCCCAATTACATTTCTTCCTCATCTATGTGTTTTTGCTAGGTTAAACCCTGCCTTGCCTACATAATTGATTTCATGCAGTGTCTGATTAGCCTCTAACTCCATAATTCTCTGAAAGAAAAATCAAACACAATTTTTACATAAATGCTTTTCACTATGTGGGTATGTTTACTTGTAGAGTAGCAATAGAGAATAGTGGTAAAAATGAAGTGTGGAATAGTCACTGTAGAATCAGACATGGTGTATAGACACCGTATACCTGGAAGTACTGGTGCCGGAGTTCCTTGACCCGATCACTGTTTCTCTCAAAGGGAACCATGTACAACTGTTTCATTCGAATTCTGTGTTTGGTCAGAGTCCGAGCAATGGTAGCCAGGCTGATGCTTTCCACGTTCTGGAATACCAGGTTGTCCTCTACAATTCTGGTCTGAATTTTTCACAGTTGTATTGCATTGTCAGCAATGACCCATCCTACAATGGCATGTTCTTGGTCTTCACTGAGAAGCTCTCTTCCTCCCCCAGAGTGAGGAAGTCGTTGTGTCCTTTAGAGGAACAAAAATACAACATATTTGTATTTGTAACTGCTGGTGGCCAGCAGTTACTGTAATACAGTAAATAGCAACTGCATTGATAGCCCACATGAAATGCATGACTTACCTGTTGGTTTGTTGAAAAATCCGGTTAATGGAAGCAACGGTTGACCGTCTGAGGTTAGGCTGGACTCTTTCACCAGCCTCTCTCAATGATAGACCATGGTATATCACATGCTCTATGATGGTGGCTCTAATTTCATCCGTGACAACAGCTCTTACTCTCCTTTGAACAGCAGCACACATTCTTACTCCTCTCCCCCTACCTCTCCTTCTCCCTTGTCCTGGTCCAACTAGTCCTCTCCCTGGTCCAACTAGTCCGCTCCCTCAACCATCTAGTCCTCTCCCTCGTCCAGACGTTTTCTTTCTTTTTCTGTTCTGTGTTGCTTTGAACAAAACTAATCCAAAGAGTGCCTTTTTATTGTGTATGTCCATGTAATGGAAAGTCTTCAACACCTGGCTATGTCTCTGTTTGAGATTGAAATCAGCTCGGAATTCCATTGAGATTGGAATCAGTCATTTAAAAATGCTTATCAGCTGTTTGAATATTTGTTTCAATACTTTTGAACTGATATTGTTGCAGAAGTAGAAACTTTATACTGTATCTATGGTTTGGAGCATAGGTCTTCATTTCTGGCATGCTGCGTTTAAGAATTTGTAAAAATGACTATAAAGATCCATGATTTTGGTATTGGGTATGCTTATATGTAAAGAAAATGTAGGCATTTTAGAAACGTGTGAATTGACTGCATTTTGTGTGAAAACAACATGAATTGTGTTAATGGTATGGTCACAACAGACAGATGTTATGCTAATTGTGTTTAGAGTTTTGAAAATGTGACTACAGATTGGACAAAAGGATGTTATCAATTGAAAAAAACTGTAAACATATAGATGCCTAATTTGAAACTTGTACAACTAAATAATTATGATTCACATTTTGTGCATTTCAAGACCAGTGTTTCTGTCCTGTGTGACTCCTCACTTGCTCAACATCCGTCCATTTGTCCGGCCCCCTCCACGGTCAAGGTCTTGGATGTTGAAGCAATGAAACTCTAATCAAATATGTATGCAAAAAAAAAAAAAAACGTTCAGATTAATTTTCCTATCAATTCATATAATTTTGAACCTGTTACCATACATTTCTCAATTTCAATTTCTTAATTACCTACTTTAGTATACCCTACTAATGGGGTGCTTCTCAATATCCCTCCTCGTTTCCCTCCGTCCTCCATCCTATGACCCGAAAAACGATCGAGCTCAGCCATCTTGAAGGACATCTCAATTCTCTAATTGCGCCGCGAGGATCGAGGAGTGAGGAAGCTTCCAGAGGAGCCATGAGTGAGAAGTGTTTTATCGACTAAACACATCGGTCACAATCATTTGAATTTATACTTTGCATTTGCAGTTTAAATAGACCACACATCTCACATATTTCAACAGTGTATCTTGCTTTATTATTTATGAATTTCTTAAATAACCAAACTTCAACAACATAAGGGCAGATCCTTTGAGCGCTGCTGATGACGCTGTAAGGTAACGCTCGAGTGATAAAATAATCCAATGTATAAAAAAGCTTTCCTTCGATTCCTCCGTCCTCCTTTTTTCTTTCCTTGCAGCCTTCCCTCACATCCTACAGGGGGTGGAGCTGAGACGCGAGGAAAGGAAACAAGGATGCAAAATAAGATTAATAGAGCTAGCAAACCGGTGAGGACTTGGAAAGCCCCTCTCTCTTGGATAGGGATCTAACTGAGATTTCCTTCAGACCATCCTGCCAAATCACTGAGATGAGGTTCTGTGGTATAACCCTTATTGTTTCTATACACCCATTCTTTTGGAGTTTTGTTTAAGAGTGGTCTGCTTACTGTGTCTTCCATCCTAATCATTCAACAAGGAAGTTTGATCAAATTAAAATTTTAAAATACTTGAGGCATTATGGTGGACGAATAATGTTTACCTTGATAGGTGAAGGGGAAAAAAGATGTCTGGTTTCCTCTGCTAAAGGGACACTGAAAGAGCAGAGCATAGGTCAGTTACAGTAAAACAATTGGCAGCAGGAAGAACATTAGTCAGCAGTGTATGTGGATTTGGGACCTCTGCAGAACAGTCTTCTATCTCATCAACTGCTCTCAATTCGTGCACTAAGTGCCATTTTGTTTTGTCCGCCTTTGCAACTGACAAAATGGGTGTGTTGCAGTGGCTGGCTGTTTTAATCAGCCCCTAAATTGGGTTTTTAATTCCTTCTTTAGCCTTTTGTTTCAATCAATATTGTTGTGTTCCTGGGATTTATACCATCAAGCCGGTTTAGGTGGCTAGCCAGGTATATTTGGCTGCAATAAACAATCTATAGCTCATGACAAGTGTGATAAAATATGAATGTCACCTGGAATGTTAATGGGTTGAATCAAAGGCTTAAAAGGAAAAAAGTCATTTTATACCTTAGAAAACATAGTATTGGAATTGATCTAATACAAGAAACACACTTGACTGACTCTGACCATCAACCTTATAAGACAGTGGTCTGGACTGGTCTTCTTTTCTTCCTTTACCTCACAATCAGTAGGGGTTGCTATACTTATTGATAACCATATACCCTTTCAAATGGAATCTATTGATAAAGATAAAGTGGGTAGATACATTCAAGGTTATTATAGTTTTGCTTTTTTAAATTAGTTTTTATTTTAATATCGTTTTCAATTTTGCTTTAAATTTAAGTTTAGTTTTAGTTCGTTTCATTAATGGTTTTGTTCGTTTTAGTTTAGTTTTTATTTTGCAAACACATTTCTATTTAGTTTTTATTTTATTTAGTTTCAGTTTTAGTTTTAGTAATTATAGTTTGGCAGAGCAAACAGAACACTTCCAGGGTAGACCAAAGCGAGACGCATAATTTCAGCAAAGTTTAATGTTTGCCGAGATTACAGTTAACTCTTGTGCAGACATCGTAATAATACAAATAAAAATAATGGTTTGAGATTGAACAAAGCACCAAATAAATGGAACTTAAAAGTATACAAGAAAAAAACGATGAAAAAGTCAGACAAACTAATTCATATTAAAGATGAAATCTTGTTAAACATAGTTTACTTTTTTCAGCTGTACATTGTAGCAGAGTGACACTGGTACATAAAACAAAAAAACAGCTCAATTAATCTGACAACCTGCTGTGAAGCCAATGTGATTAAATAATGAAGTATCTATGCAGTGTGTGAGTGTGTGTGAGTGAGTGTGTACATGTTTTTCTATCCCGGTGGGGACTTAAACCTGAATGCACACACACTTACGGGGACTCGTGTCACTGTGGGGACCTAAATTAAATGTGTGTGTGTGTTGTGTGTGATGGGTAGGTTTAGGGGTTGGTTTAATGTGTGTGTGTGTGTGTGTGTGTGTGTGTGTGTGTGTGTGTGTGTGTGTGTGTGTGTGTGTGTGTGTGGGTAGGTTTAGGGGTCAGTTAAGTGTGTGTTGTGTTTGATGGGTAGGTTTAGGGGTCGGTTAAGTGTGTGTTGTGTTTGATGGGTAGGTTTAGGGGTCGGTTTAGTGTGTGTTGTGTGTGATGGGTAGGTTTAGGGGTCGGTTTAGTGTGTGTTGTGTGTGATGGGTAGGTTTAGGGGTCGGTTTAGTGTGTGTTGTGTGTGATGGGTAGGTTTAGGGGTCGGTTTAGTGTGTGTTGTGTGTGATGGGTAGGTTTAGGGGTCGGTTTAGTGTGTGTTGTGTGTGATGGGTAGGTTTAGGGGTCGGTTTAGTGTGTGTTGTGTGTGATGGGTAGGTTTAGGGGTCGGTTTAGTGTGTGTTGTGTGTGATGGGTAGGTTTAGGGGTCGGTTTAGTGTGTGTTGTGTGTGATGGGTAGGTTTAGGGGTCGGTTTAGTGTGTGTTGTGTGTGATGGGTAGGTTTAGGGGTCGGTTTAGTGTGTGTTGTGTGTGATGGGTAGGTTTAGGGGTCGGTTTAGTGTGTGTTGTGTGTGATGGGTAGGTTTAGGGGTCGGTTTAGTGTGTGTTGTGTGTGATGGGTAGGTTTAGGGGTCGGTTTAGTGTGTGTTGTGTGTGATGGGTAGGTTTAGGGGTCGGTTTAGTGTGTGTTGTGTGTGATGGGTAGGTTTAGGGGTCGGTTTAGTGTGTGTTGTGTGTGATGGGTAGGTTTAGGGGTCGGTTTAGTGTGTGTTGTGTGTGATGGGTAGGTTTAGGGGTCGGTTTAGTGTGTGTTGTGTGTGATGGTTAGGTTTAGGGGTCGGTTTAGTGTGTATTGTGTGTGATGGGTAGGTTTAGGGGTCGGTTTAGTGTGTGTTGTGTGTGATGGGTAGGTTTAGGGGTCGGTTTAGTGTGTGTGGTTGTGTCTTGTGTGTGTGTGTTGTGTGTGATGGATAGGTTTAGGGGTCGGTTTAGTGTAAGGAGACGGTTTAGTGTAAGGAGACAGAATATACAGTTTGTACAGTACAAAACCATTACGTCTATGGAGAGTTGGAGAGTCCCAACAAAGATAGTGGACCAGAGAGTGTGTGTGTGTGTGTGTGTCTGTGTGTGTGTGTGTGTGTGTGTGGTGTTCACACACATGTCTCCATGTCACACACATGGACATGTCTCCACATTGTTGATAATATTATTAGCAGAAAACCTTTTGTAAAAACAAAGATAACAACAGCACCTTTCAGCCTGTCAACCTTCATGAAACCTGACATCTCAAACATACAGTAGTAGTACATTAAAGGTATTTTTGTGCTTGACGGACTTGTTTTGCTGTTGCACCCGCGTCTCGCAAATGAAAGGACATTCTAAAAACGCCGCGCTCAAGTTAAAAGAAGTTCATTACCTTGAGTTATTTCCTATTCCACTGCCACAGACGCATCCTTTATGAACAGCCGCTTAGGACTAGCGATGTGTTCGACGCTACCGCCCTTCATTGAGCGCGACACAGGACAGCGGTTAATCGCCTCAGCAACTTCACGCGTGTGAAGCGCAATATAACCTTCAGGCATTTCCCTAAACAGCCACAGGTCAGATTTTCCACCAAAGTAAAGAGCTTATTAAATACGAAAACGATTATTTATTTTTGCTAAATATTATTTTATTTCAGTTAGTTTTTCAGTAACTGTTGTTAGTTTCGTTTCGTTTTAGTTTTTCATTTATTATGAATTTGTAATTTTATTTCAGTTTACGAAAATGTTTTTTTACCAATAGTTTTAGTCTTAGTTTCAGTTTTCGTTTACGAAAATAACCTTGGATACATTCTTTTAAGAGGAATGATTGCATTACTTAGAGTAGGTTAATGTCCATCATCCAGAGATGGAGGGTGCTGACTTTATTCATAATTTATTTTTTAAACTTGCATGCCCTGCTGCAGAGCTGATAATTGGAGGGGACATTTATTTAGTCATAGACAATTTATTGGATAGGTAATCTGTCAAAATTATGGCATTAAACCAAGTTGCCAAAGCTTTGAAATATGAAAACGGGTGGTATAATGCCCCTTTTTACAATATGTAAAATAAGTCTCTGTTGTCCCCAGAGTGTGTATGTGTGAAGATTTGGCTCAAAATACCCCACAGATATTTTTTACAGCATGTTAAAGTTGTTCCCTTTTTGAGGGTCAGTAAAATGCGTCGTTTCGTGTGTGTCCCTTTAAATGCAAATGAGCTGCTGCTCCCGGCACAGAGGGCAGAGCTTCAAGAGCTTTGTGTGTGTGTGTGTGTGTGTGTGTGTGTGTGTGTGTGTGTGTGTGTGTGTGTGTGTGTGTGTGTGTGTGTGTGTGTGTGTCTGTGTGTTAGCAGCTCCGATTACTTCACACAGACATGCATTAAAATGGCAGAAACTATTCTGCCTTTTATGTTTAAACTGGAGTCAGACAATGATGGAGAGAGACGCATGTAAAATGCAACAGGACGTTTCTGAATGGTGAGTTGATGAATTTATGTTGCTGATGTGAAGTTAACTATCTTCAAGTCTTTGATTAGCATATTCTGTCACGATAATCAATAAATTGCTTGTGTGGGAACTGTTGTAAGATGCCTACAGAGTGACATGCTATTGCATTTTTTAACGTACTGTATTGCATGTGAAAAGACGGATGTGACAGCTTGAGCAGACTCCCAAATGTGCTGTACTAAAACAACTCTTCCTCTTCTCAACATGGACTGTGTGTTCCCGGGGGCGGGGTTTATGTAAATGTTAGGGTTAATGATGTCACTAACCCGGGAGGAATCGTGTAGTCCATTACCCAAAACTGAGGTATTGAGCACGACACCTCAGCCCCCAACCGCTCCCCAGACGGCGAAGCAAAAGAAAAGAAAAGTGTTCATAGTGTGTTCAATACTCACTTTGTGTGCGCACAAAGTTTTTTGGCTTTTACAAACTATTGTACATCACCCAAGGAGTAGATGAAACTGAAATTCATACCTTCTTTGAATATTCCAGTTTTGTGTGATGAAGACTGGAAAAAGAAATCTCAAAACGAGATATTCAAACTGCAGTCTCTGCCTTAGCTGTTTTGGACGGTTGAAACTTTTTTTTCCAAAATTAGTCAATCTACTGTTCTCTATCAATCATACTGTATGAGGCAATTCACAAAAAAAGAGTTACCAGAATCCCTTAATCAAGCTTTGATAACTGTTCTGTTGAAACCTGGTAAAGATCCTAATTTATGTGCCTCATACCAGCCAATCTCATTGCTTAATTGCGAAATTTTCTCTAAGATGTTTGCATTATGTTTAGAGCGAGTCTTACCAAATCTAATCCATATGGATCAGACCGGATTTATTAAGAATACAGTAGGTCCTCTTTTGACAACATACGGTGGCTTGTGAATATCATATTCTCGGCAGAACAAGTAGACTCCCCAGTGATTGCACTTTATCTAGATGCAGAAAAAGCTTTCAACCAAGTAGAATGGCTTTACTTGTTGGCAGTCCAGCAAAAATAGAATATCAGTCCAAAATTACTTGACATTATCCATATGTTTTATAAAAGTCCATCTGCAGTTGTCATTCCGATGTCATCACAATTTACTTTATCAAGAACAACCAGATAGGGGTGTCCTTTTTCTCCATACTTTTTGTATTGGCAGTAGAGACCCTGGCCATTGCAATATGGACAAATTAGTCAATCTTGGGTCTAGAAATAGGAGGAGCTGAACATATTATGTAAGGGATAATGTACATCCAGCCGGTTGTTATCTCAGAATAAACGCCGACAGGGTGATCAGGACCCCGACGCAAAGCATCTAAATAATAAGACACAAAATATTTGATTAGGTCTTTAAACGCAAAGCTTCCGCGGAGAGAGAGCAGTTGCTAGCGTGGCAAGTTCAAACTACAGCATTTCAACACAGATATAATTATGGGGATAAGAGATATTGATTTGAGATGAAACTGTTTTACTATCATATCTGTTTGTTATCTTATAATCCATTAGTGTACAAAAACAATAGTCACACAATGGCAGCAGCAGCGTTTGTATGAAATACAAGCTCACGATACTGGATGGAATAATTAAGTAACTGTGTACACAAAATATTGATTTGACTGAGTTTTAATATTTTATTAGCTCACCGAACGAAAAACTCCAAGAAGAAAAAAGCATTCCTAGTGTATAGTACTGCTGATTTCAGTAACCCGGATGAGTCTGTTTTATCTATTTTAGCGGTTATCGGGGAATAAGATACCACTGGATGGTGCGATTGACCAATCAGAATCAAGTTTTCCAAAGAGCTGTGTAATAAATCATTATATTGCTGTTGACATAATGTTACTAACCCGGAATTATCTCTGCCTACTTTGTCACAAGTATTGGAATTTTTTTTATCAATAACTGGCTATAAAATGTATATGAATAAAAGTGTTATGATGCCGATGAATTTAGTTGCTGAAAAAATGCCCTTAAAAAATTTCCCCTTCACATGGAATCCAGGAAAAGGTGTGTATTTAGGACTAAATATTTCTACGAAATTGGAGGAGACATAATCTTTAAATAATACCCCATTACTTAAAAAGCTATTAAGAGACCTAGAAAGGTGGAAATCACTGCCTCTGTAATTACACTGGCTATGTAAATTGAGAAAAAAATGACTGATCTTTCAAAATGTTTATATTTATTTCAAACTCTTCCAGTCCCTATACCACGAAAGTTTTTTAACCTTCATTTAAATTTCATTTGGAAAAAAAACAAAACACCAAGGGTTAAATTTAAGTTATCACATATGCCATTTAAGAAAGGAGGATTACAACTGCCAGATTTCTTACTTTTATTTTTGGGCAGCGCAAATAAGAGCTGTATGATTATGGATACAAAGAAATTCCCCTAGATAAGGCATTATTCATTCTCCAGACCTGTGTTGGGAAGAAGGTCAGCAATCCATTTGTCAGTATTGGGGTCAGAGATCAAGAAAAAATGTAAATGGCTATTGCCAATATATAATAACACTCCATTTCACTATAACCTGGCTCTTTCAGAGGCACTTAGAGATGGAATAACACAACATTGGTATAAAAAGCATTCAAGTATTTGGTGATTTGTATGAGGAAGATATACTCGTGTTCCTGGGATTTATACCATGAAGCCGGTTTAGGTGGCTAGCCAGGTATATTTGGCTGCAATAAACAATCTCATGACAAGTGTGATAAAATATGAATGTCACCTGGAATGTTAATGGGTTGAATCAAAGGCTTAAAAGGAAAAAAGTCATTTTATACCTTAGAAAACATAGTATTGGAATTGATCTAATACAAGAAACACACTTGACTGACTCTGACCATCAACCTTATAAGACAGTGGTCTGGACTGGTGTTCTTTTCTTCCTTTACCTCACAATCAGTAGGGGTTGCTATACTTATTGATAACCATATACCCTTTCAAATGGAATCTATTGATAAAGATAAAGTGGGTAGATACATTCTTTTAAGAGGAATGATTGCATTACTTAGAGTAGGTTAATGTATATCATCTAATTTGAACAACTGAGTTCAAAGTTTTTTTCTCCCCACAAAATACTTCTAAAAGTATTCTCAGGTGTACCATTACATTGCTAAACAAGGTGGTCATTTATTGCCTCTTACTTCTATCCCAATATATAACATTATAAGAGAGAAAAAATGGGCCCAAAGGTTATGTATCTTATATAAATGCCAATTGCATTGATCTTTACGGAGAGGATACAACATCCTCAAAATTCAAACGGGAAAAAGATTTGGAATGTATTTTTGAACAAGATACTTGGGGAATTGTTTGTAAAAATGCCCTAAGATTCTCATGTAACAGCAGACATATGTGACCTAAACTTGGTGGCTGTTAAATTGTCGACCAAATTGACTACGCCACCCCCACGTTCTGGGATGGGGGACCCCAACAACGATCTCTTTGCACAAATAAATGATCTAGAAGCCAGAGTACAAAAATAGTTGATTTACTTTATTAAATGACAAGTACCGTTCTTCTCTTGTGACTGAAATGACTTGGTTGGTAACAATGTTATTCATAACACAAACAAACTAAAGAAAAACAAACAAACCACAACAATTCAACTTCACTCTAAATGAACTTAAAGTAAACTTAACCAAAATAATTCTCAAAAGAAATGAAAACAATGCTCCAAACAAATCAGAATCAAATTAAAAGAATACAATTAAAGAAATAAATAAATCAATCTAAAATTCAGATTAATTAAAGACAAATCATAATTTAGATCAAATGATGAAGAAAAGACAATGATTAGAATGACACTCAAAATAACACAAATCAACCAGGAATCATAAAATGGGAATTACACCACATGGGAGGAACAAATCAAACCAAAGAAAATCAAAACCAATCAAACCATAATATGTAAAACACACAACCCAACAAGACCTCCCATACAGTGATATACCACTCAATAAGACAGGCAGACCTCGCAGAAAAATGAACGCCACAAAAATCAAAGTATAACAAATAAACAAAAAAATAAAGCAACCAAATCCCAAGTTCGGTGGGGAAAAAAACGATGGCCACTTGCCAAGAGAGGTTTTGACGTTGCTGATACGCTAAGGCTCACTTAATCGATGATTAAGATGCATCAGTCTCAATGAAAGGCAAAAGTGTAGCAACGCAGTCGTAGCTCGGCCAACTAATAATGCTTGTCAGGTGGCCGAAGCCAAGTGCAAATGGCACACGCACTAGGTTCTCACATCAGTCATTGGTGCAGAAGAAATCTCTGAATTGTCGGACACAGTGGGTCAAACTGTTCTTTCAACGTGCCAGCAGAGGAAGAAATACAAACTCGCTCATCGAGCGTAAAACGAGAGCAAACTCTGTTTCCTTGACGCCCGCGAGACTTTCAACGCAGCCTGCCCATTACGTCATCTGCCCACTTAAAGGCGCAACATACTCATTCCGGTTACATCCACCCCCTCTTTCAAAAGTCGCCGTCCCGGTGACAACATTTAACCCCATCATAACCATTCTAATCCTAAGGTCTAAAAGGGACATAGAGGGAACTTACTGAGGCTGAATTTGGGGGCACTTGATTTTCCAAGGATCGTACCGGCCTTGGTAGATTGAATAAATTTGAATGCTGGCCGGCCCTCGTTCTAACCGACCGGCGTAACCAAAGTTCTGCCCGTTCCGGCTCGGATTCTCGTTCTAGGTGATCGTGGGAGCCAGGGGCTAGCTCTAGGGGGCCTGATGAATCAAGTCCCTGCTCCACTGGACACTGGAAATCTGGGGGATCAGTGACTTCAGTTAAACACTGGTCCAACTTCAGCTCACTGCTGGACCTCCCTCCTGGGCTACATGTAAAACCACAGTCTCCTCTTCTGACATTTCCTCTTCCTCAGCTAATGGTCTCTGATGGCCATACTCTGGCAACAATCCTGCTGGAGGGGGGTTATTTACCTCACCCTCGCTTTTATCCAAGGGTACATACCCATCAGGAAGCTCTCGCAAATCCGAGCGGTGGACATTCTTCACGTGTGCCGTTGTGTCTTGCTGTCTTACCTTATACACAGTGCCTACCGCATCCAAACACTCTACCACCTCATACACCTTGGAGCCCCACACATCTTGGATCTTATGCCGGCCTGGGAAATGATTCTTACACAGAACCAACGTACCAACTGGCAAAATAGGCACAGACTCTGGATGGTGACGTGCTCGCTGGGCTGCTGCCACCCCCAGCTGTTCCCTAGCCTTTACATATACAGAGGCCAAATGGTTCCGATGACTCACCACCCAATCTTGGGCAGTCACTGGAGTACCTTCTTCCTCCATCCCTAAAAGGGCATCCACGGGAAGCTTTGGCTTCTGGCCAAACATTAATTCGTAAGGAGAGTAGCCCGTGGATTGATGGGCGCAGGTATTATAGGCAATAAGTAACTGAGGTAAAGACTGCGGCCATACTCTTTTCTTTTCAATGGGCAAAGTACGCAATAGATCATGCAAAGTGCGATTAAACCTTTCACACTGCCCATTTCCCTCGGGATGATATGCTGTAGTCCTACTCTTCTGAACCCCATATAGGTGGCACAGTTGTTTAAGCAATTCTCCTTCGAAATTCCGCCCTTGATCCGAATGGATGCGTTCTGGCACCCCATAAACATAGAACCACCTCTCCGTCAGGATGCGGACCACAGTACTCGCCTTTTGATCTCGAGTTGGATAAGCTTGGGTAAATTTAGAAAACACGTCAGTAACTACAAGCACATTCTCACATCCGTTACTTGCCCGATCCAAAAGTGTAAAATCAATTGCGAGAATTTCCAAGGGCTTTGAAGCCATCAAATGCCCCATGGTTGTACGAACTTTAGGGCGTAACGCTCGCATTTGATACACCATTGCTCAACATCATGGCGCAGATTAGGCCAAAAACATCTCTCCCTCACCAAGGTGGTTGTCCTCTCTATACCTTGATGCCCGTGATGGTCATGAAGGCCCTCCAACACTTCCTTCCTTAAAACCCCAGGCAATAAAACCTGAAGCACTCTAACCTTTCCTGGACCCAAGAAGACTTCCCTATACAAAACTCCATCCACCTGTCAAACACGTTTCCACTGGCGAACAAGCTCCATTACTTCCCTAGACTCCCTAACCCTTTCATAACGAGTAGGGACCACTCCTCTTTGCCAATATTTCAGAAATGCAGCAATATGCATGTCTGCCGCCTGAAGAGCTTGCATATCTGCCTTCTCACGAGAGGGCAGGGCAGCTATTTCTGAAGCTAGAGTACAGTTCAAAGCAGAGCTCAAACACTGAACTAATGAAAGTTCATGAGGCAAGGTTATACCAGAAGCAATTTCCCTGAGCCTTTTAGGAGCTGGATTCACAGGCAGGCGGGAGAGTGCATCCGCATTGCGATTGGCTGTACCAGCACGATATTTCAGCTCAAAATCAAACAACGCCAACTGTGATGCCCACCGCTGCTCTACGGCAGCCAACTTGGCAGTCTGCACGTAACTCAAAGGATTGTTATCCGTGAACACCACGAACTTTACACCCAGCAAGTATTCCCGAAACTTCTCGGAGACAGCCCACTTAAGGGCCAAGAGCTCCAGTTTCATTGAACTGTAGTTTAACATATTTCTTTCTGCAGGGCGCAGGCTCTGACTGGCGTAAGCGATAGGCCTCCGCTGCCCCTCCTGAGACAAGACCGACCTGACTAGCATCTATCTCTAACACGAATGGTTTAGCGAAATCAGCATAGCCTAAAACTGGGGCCTCTACCAGTGACTTCTTCAAAGCCACAAAGGCATTCTCCACAACTTCTGTCCATCGTCCTTCCAGCAGAGTATTAGTGCCTGAACTCCGCTTCTTTCCCTTACCTTGGAGCTCCCCTACTAATCTGTGTAGAGGTGCTGCTAATTGAGCAAAACCCTCTACAAACCTTCTGTAGTATGATGCAAAACCCAAAAAGGAGCGTAACTCCAAAAGATTACTGGGTCGCTTTCCAGTTGGCTACAGCACTGATTTTCTCTGGGTCAGTGGACACTCCCTGGGAGGAAATTATGTGACCAAGATACTTAACCCTTTCTTGGAAAAAATGGCATTTTTGGAACTTCAATTTCAGATTATTTTGTCGAAGACGCCCCAAAACCATCTCCAACCGCTGAAGATGTTGTTCAAAAGAACCAGAAAAGATGACAATGTCATCCAAATATAATAGAAGGGACTGGAAACGTTGATCACCGAAAATCCTCTCCATAAGCCTCTGGAAAGTACTGGGTGCATTGCACAAACCAAAAGGCATTCGATTGTATTCAAAGAGGCCAAAAGGAGTGCAGAAAGCAGTCTTCTCCTTATCCCGTTCAATCACTGGAACTTGGTTGTACCCACTCGCCAAGTCAAGAGTAGAAAACCACTTAGCACCTGTTAGCGCATCAAGCGATTCCTCAATCCTTGGAAGTGGGTAAGCATCTTTCCGTGTTTTTGCATTGAGTTGGCGGTAATCAACACAAAGACGGATACTCCCATCTTTTTTTTGCACTATCACAATAGGTGATGAGTAGGGACTACAACTAGGCCGAACTACACCCTGTTCAAGCAGCTCACTAATATGAGTTTTGACTTGCTCATACTGAGAGGGGGGCAACCGACGATAACGCTGCCGAATAGGAGCATTGTCTAGCACTGGAATCTCATGTTGGACTAGGTGAGTACACCCCAAGTCACCCTCTTTTTTACTAAACACGGAATTAAAACGGTTCAAAAGGCATTTAGCCTGCTGAGACTGTGCAGCAGATAACGAAGGCCATGACGCCACTACCCCTGCCTCCATGACCTGATTACAACTCACCATATTCGCACTCTCTTCCAAATCAGGTTCCAGAGCTGACTGTAGATTGACCCTATACAGCTGGCCTAAAAAAGTTTTTGGCCTAAGCCATTGGTCCTTCTCTCCCAAATTTACTACAGGAACATGAACTACACCCTGCTCTACAGGTAATAAACACTTTGAGATAAGGATATTCGCAGGTAGTGCACCTTCCTCACCTATTGGGGGCTCCAAGAATACAGAAGTAATAACACGTGCCCATAGGAACCCATTGAAGGGAACCCGCTGGCACTCGTATAGCCGATCCTGCCCTTACAACTGCCTTCCCTAAGAACCCAGACTCAGCAGTAAGAGCTAGACTTTGGCACTCCAAAAGGGCCTGCTTCCACTCCTTCCCCGCTTGCTTAACCGTGGGGGAGGAAAATAAACGCTCTTCATGTTGACAGAAAAGCTCTTGATAGCAACAGTTCAAAACATTCATGCCCAAAAGACCTGGGACTGCAAGCTTTTGTTGCCGTATAAGAGGATCTAGTGGATCTCTCATAATTAGTATCCCCATTTTAGGGAGAATTTTACCCAAAACCTCAACTTCCAGCTCCAAGTAGCCACAATAGGGAATGTCCAGCCCATTAGCAGCCTTCAACCGTAACCAGCTACAAGGTTTCAAACATTCCCTGATATGCAATGGAAATGCAGACTCAAAGAAGCTCTCTGTGACCATTGACACCATCGATCCAGTGTCCAGTAAGCAGGGAGTTTTCACACCCCCAAAACAAACTTCCACTATAGGGCACTGCCCAATAAGTTGGACCAAATCTTCCTCCAATACCCCTTTAGAGCCAGAAAAAAAAAACCTCTGGTGTCAAGCTCCCAACACCAGAGGGTGCTAGTTTCCCGGCTGCACTGGGATTTCCTGTACAACCGTTTGACCTTGCACATGAGATGACTGTCCCTGGCCAATTCCTACCCCCTCTCTCACACTCACGTGCATGCCTGCTAAGTCAGATCTGCAGAACCTTGCAATATGACCAGCTTTATTGCAACGCATGCAGATTGGCTTACCATCGGCTTGGAAACGGGCAGAACTCGGCCGGGAGCCAACAGCACCCCCTACAGGATTTGATGGATTTATACTCAAGTGCTTCAAAATAGCATCCAGCTGCGCCTGTTGTTTACGGAGACAATCTTTAAGCTCGCCCAATTCATTAGTGGATTCAGAGGAAAATCGATTTGACCTATACGTATCCACCACCTGAATGTCCGCAGCGCAAGAATGAGCTCGAGGTCTTACACTAGAGGTGTCTCCCTCGTCTGCCCACCGTATAGCCTCAGCACAAACCTCCAGGAATGACATCTCAGCATTTAACCGCACCTGTCGTTTCAGCTCCCTGCGAAGGGTATTATCACGCATATGTTCAATAAACTGATCACGTAATGTGTGGTCTGGGTTACAAATACCTGTCAAGTTCTTACGTTTCATTGCCTCCATTAGAGCCATGAGGGCGTGCGAGTATTCACGGAGCGATTCTCCCTCCAGCTGGCGACGTTGAAAAAACTGCTTCTGCAAACCAACCAAAGACTGAGAACAACCATACATATCAAGCAAGATTGTACAGATTTTTTCAGGATCATCCCTATCACTAGAGGTTTACTGTGTACTGTAAACTTTACTGTTAAATTGTCGACCAAATTGACTACGCCACCCCCACGTTCTGGGATGGGGGACCCCAACAACAATCTCTTTGCACAGGCAGTTCAAATAAATGATCTAGAAGCCAGAGTACAAAAATAGTTGATTAATGCTGGGTACACACCAAAAGATAATCGGGCTGATTTTGGGCCGATTTCCCCCCTTCCGACAATCCTAGCTGTGTCCCGATTATCTTGATGGTTTAACAGATTATTTTATCAGATTTTCCCTTGGTGTGAGGTGTGTTAAGAGTGTCCGAACCTGCTCGGAAGAACGTCGGAGCCGCTCCGATCGCGAATCGTAAATATTAAACATGTTTAATATTTACGATCAGAAATCCTGATGTGTGGGGGGAACCCCGAGGACAAACGCGCGCACGCTCTGGAGATCATCACGTGAAACAAAACAATATCCAATCAGAAAGCGAGATGATGGAAGACAGGTGCTGCGTTCCAGTCCAAAATTGTCATGCCCTTCACTCGCTAACTTCCCTCCGTCTCTTTCACTCGGATGTACGTCTTTGCTTACGTTGCACGAGTGCCCACTACTGGCGGAAACTGCAATGGGCTGAACTGGAACGTCCTAAGCCCTTGATCACTTGGAATCAGCTATGGAGTTGATTTATTATTTACATTTTTTTTTCCTTTAAGAATTTGTTTAATGCAGCACCCAAATGTTTATATGTGTGTATGGGTTGTTTTAAATAAAAAAAAAATCTAATTAATATATCATAGAGTTGTCTGTTGTGGTGGTGATTCTGTGTCTGCTGTTGACTGCTGTTGTCTGCTGTGGTGACGTCACAATCGTACTGCATTGTGGGACATATAGGTACCTGAAGTGTACATTTGAAGTAGACTCGCTCCCTCGGTCAAAATCGAGGGAACAAGGGTCTGTCCATAAAAACTTCCCTCGTCCACTTCACGAAGTGGAACGCACTTCAAAATGGCGGCAGGGATTCCCCGAGGGGAAGTGCTGAAGTTCGCAAGTGCGTGTCTAAAAGTGGACTGGAACGCAGCAAGGGTCATTCTCTCTCTCTCTCACACACACACACACACTTGCAGGAAGCTTAATGTTAAGATTTAGTATTCATAAGTGTAAATTTCGAGGAAACAAGCCTTTGTTTTTCATTTTAAGTGCAGAAATTTTACAATACCTAAACACAATTGGGTTTGAAAAATAAGAAAGCTGCAAAGTGCGTTTCAATCTGTAAACATTTTCAAATTTTTGTTTAACTTTTAAGTTTGTCACTGTTTATGTATATGTCTTTTTATGTTTGTTTATCGGCTTTACTCTTTGTACCCCCCTGACTGTAGGCTAATTGTAATTCAGAAAAAAAAAAAAAAAAAAAAAGATAAAAAAAGAAAAAAAAAGAAGAAGCTGAGTGTTAAGGGTTCAGTGAGGTTCTATAGAGGGATTAAATAACTTTTTCTAAAGAGACAATAAATCCAATAAAGAATAAATAAAGACAATAAAGAATGAATATATTTCTGTATAAAAGGTTATATACAATGGTAGGTACAATGTTTTTTTCACGTGAATTTTCTGTGAAAATCATTCCACTATCGCAATTTCTTCCTGCATGTTGTCCGTCATGCTTATTCTGAAGTCTCACGATATTTTGCGAGATTTCCTGTGTTCATAGTCGAGACCCTGGTTGAAAATCTGTTTGTGTGGCACACCACACACTATAGGAGCAAAACGCTTAAATCTAGGATTTTTTGTCCTCATGTTTGTGGTCTGTCACATTTTGAAAATCTTATAAGATGTCAAAAATCTTTTGGTGTGTACCCAGCATTACTTTATTAAATGACAAGTACCGTTCTTCTCTTGTGACTGAAATGACTTGGTTGGTAACAATGTTATTCATAACACAAACAAACTAAAGAAAAACAAACAAACCACAACAATTCAACTTCACTCCAAATGAACTTAAAGTAAACTTAACCAAAATAATTCTCAAAAGAAATGAAAACAATGCTCCAAACAAATCGGAATCAAATTAAAAGAATACAATTAAAGAAATAAATCAATCAATCTAAAATTCAGATTAATTAAAGACAAATCATAATTTAGATCAAATGATGAAGAAAAGACAATGATTAGAATGACACTCAAAATAACACAAATCAACCAGGAATCATAAAATGGGAATTACACCACATGGGAGGAACAAATCAAACCAAAGAAAATCTAAATCAATCAAACCATAATATGTAAAACACACAACCCAACAAGACCTCCCATACAGTGATATACCACTCAATAAGACAGGCAGACCTCGCAGAAAAATGAACGCCACAAAAATCAAAGTATAACAAATAAACAAAAAAAATAAAGCAACCAAATCCCAAGTTCGGTGGGGAAAAAAACGATGGCCACTTGCCAAGAGAGGTTTTGACGTTGCTGATACGCTAAGGCTCACTTAATAGATGATTAAGATGCATCAGCCTCAATGAAAGGCAAAAGTGTAGCAACGCAGTCGTAGCTCGGCCAACTAATAATGCTCGTCAGGTGGCCGAAGCCAAGCGCAAATGGCACACGCACTAGGTTCTCACATCAGTCATTGGTGCATGAGAAATCTCTGAATTGTCGGACACAGTGGGTCAAACTGTTCTTTCAACGCGCCAGCAGAGGAAGAAATACAAACTCGCTCATCGAGCGTAAAACGAGAGCAAACTCTGTTTCCTTGACGCCCGCGAGACTTTCAACGCAGCCTGCCCATTACGTCATCTGCCCACTTAAAGGCGCAACATACTCATTCCGGTTACACATAGATAGATTCAGTTTCAATGTATATTACACACCAGAGAGATTACACAAGTGGTTTTTATTCAGAATGTTGCCCTATGATTTAAAGTAGAAACTGATACATTATCTTTTGGGCTTATTCATCTATATGTTTTGGGCATGTAAAAAACTTAAAACCTCTTGGGAAAATATATATATACTATTAACAAAACTTCAATTTGATCCAAGATTTATTTTATTAGAGTACAAATCAGTCTAGCAACTTGAACAGAGGGTAAATTTACGTTTTAAAGAACAGAAAAAATAAAACAAGAGGATAATAAGAAAAATCTAAATGAAACCTCTTTCTACAAAATAGAACTCTAAGTAATTGGATTATATGATCAAATGAATTGAATTAATTAATTACAGAACAATGCATATTTATTCTTTGGATGCCGGGCTAAATGAGTAAACACTGTTACTGAATTCCTAACATGGGACAGACCCTCAGTCAGTCACCTCTCAGTCAGAGACCAAACACAAATGCCTGTAACTTTAATATCCCATGCTAGATGCTAGAAAAAAAATAAAAAAATAATAATGTATAGAGATACTTTCTATCTCTATAGAAATGGAGGGGTACTTTCCATAAGATCATCTCTCAATGCAAATCAAACTAGCTATTAGGCTAACTGAAATAAAACCATGCCAATCTCTAGGTATGGTGAAGGCTATGTGATGATGTGGGGCTATTTTAATTCCAAAGGCCAAGGGAACTTTATCAGGATGCATAGTATCCTAAAAAAAAAAAAAAAAAAAAAAAAAAAACTTTAAAAAAAAAATCTGCCTGCCTCTATGGGAATTTAACATAGGGGTGTCCAGACTTATGCACCCTGTATTTTAAGGAAGAACATTTATTTATTTACGATACATTATTCATTCACGAAGAAAATTGGTGTCCTTAAAGGTTGGATTTTTCCACATTTTTTAAATTAAGGCATTAAGTTCAATTTCCAAAAGATGATTTTTTATTCCTCTTTTTAGTCAACTTTAGCATGGGTGTCTAAACTTATGCATAGCACTGTATATATATATATATACAGTGAGGAAAATAAGTATTTGAACACCCTGCTATTTTGCAAGTTCTCCCACTTGGAAATCATGGAGGGGTCTGAAATGGTCATCGTAGGTGCATGTCCACTGTGAGAGACATAATCTAAAAAAAAAATCCAGAAATCACAATATATGATTTTTTAACTATTTATTTGTATGATACAGCTGCAAATAAGTATTTGAACACCTGTCTATCAGCTAGAATTCTGACCCTCAAAGACCTGTTAGTCTGCCTTTAAAATGTCCACCTCCACTCCATTTATTATCCTAAATTAGATGCACCTGTTTGAGGTCGTTAGCTGCATAAAGACACCTGTCCATCCCATACAATCAGTAAGAATCCAACTACTAACATGGCCAAGACCAAAGAGCTGTCCAAAGACACTAGAGACAAAATTGTACACCTCCACAAGGCTGGAAAGGGCTACGGGGAAATTGCCAAGCAGCTTGGTGAAAAAAGGTCCACTGTTGGAGCAATCATTAGAAAATGGAAGAAGCTAAACATGACTGTCAATCTCCCTCGGACTTGGGCTCCATGCAAGATCTCACCTCGTGGGGTCTCAATGATCCTAAGAAAGGTGAGAAATCAGCCCAGAACTACACGGGAGGAGCTGGTCAATGACCTGAAAAGAGCTGGGACCACCGTTTCCAAGGTTACTGTTGGTAATACACTAAGACGTCATGGTTTGAAATCATGCATGGCACGGAAGGTTCCCCTGCTTAAACCAGCACATGTCAAGGCCCGTCTTAAGTTTGCCAATGACCATTTGGATGATCCAGAGGAGTCATGGGAGAAAGTCATGTGGTCAGATGAGACCAAAATATAACTTTTTGGTCATAATTCCACTAAACGTGTTTGGAGGAAGAAGAATGATGAGTACCATCCCAAGAACACCATCCCTACTGTGAAGCATGGGGGTGGTAGCATCATGCTTTGGGAGTGTTTTTCTGCACATGGGACAGGGCGACTGCACTGTATTAAGGAGAGGATGACCGGGGCCATGCATTGCGAGATTTTGGGGAACAACCTCCTTCCCTCAGTTAGAGAATTGAAGATGGGTTGAGGCTGGGTCTTCCAACATGACAATGACCCGAAGCACACAGCCAGGATAACCAAGGAGTGGCTCTGTAAGAAGCATATCAAGGTTCTGGCGTGGCCTAGCCAGTCTCCAGACCTAAACCCAATAGAGAATCTTTGGAGGGAGCTCAAACTCCGTGTGTTTCAGCGACAGCCGAGAAACCTGACTGATCTAGAGAAGATTTGTGTGGAGGAGTGGGCCAAAATCCCTCCTGCAGTGTGTGCAAACCTGGTGAAAAACTACAGGAAACGTTTGACCTCTGTAATTGCAAACAAAGGCTACTGTACCAAATATTAACATTGATTTTCTCAGGTGTTCAAATACTTATTTGCAGCTGTATCATACAAATAAATAGTTAAAAAAATCATACATTGTGATTTCTGGATTTTTTTTAATTTTTTTATTATGTCTCTCACAGTGGACATGCACCTACAATGACAATTTCAGACCCCTCCATGATTTCTAAGTGGGAGAACTTGCAAAATAGCAGGGTGTTCAAATACTTATTTTCCTCACTGTATATATATATATATATATATATATATATATATATATATATATATATATATATATATATATATATATATATATATATATATATTTATTATTATTATTATTTTTGTTATTTTTTTACAGTATTGTTGGAGTCTAATAGATTTTGATTATCCCTGATTTCCAGTTTTAGTATTTCATATTGTTTGGTTATTTGATTTTGTTTACAGGTTGTGTTTGTCTCTTTAAATTGTGTTTGTAAATGGGTTTTCCATATTTCTCCATTTTGTATTGGAATTTTTTTTTTCTTAAAGATTTTTGCAATTATCCTGTGGTTTGATCATCTCCAGTGTGAAGAGTGTGGAGTACTTCACTGCTGTTTCCACTGATTGTTTAATTTATGTTTTTTCCATAAGGCTTATCTCATTTTAAGCAGATTTGTGGTAACATGGATTTAACATAATCTAGACTCAATAGTTTCAGAGTAGGTCAGAATATAATCTTATTTAACAATTTATTATTAGTCAGGTAAATGTATCATGCCCTGGGCGATGGCACACCCACAGTAAGCAAAATATCTGATAACTGATTTTATTCTTCATTATTTTTCTGCTTAGTCTTTGATGCTCGGACACTATAACTAAATGTTCTAGCAACACAACTGAAAATCCCCATGACTTTTTAGTGACATTTTAATGTGGTATCATTTTTTATGCATCATTAAAAAATATATATTCTGGGTTTTCTATTGTCATGTGAACCAATAATACGTTTAGTAAGGGGTGGTGAGGCTATCAGGTGAGAATAAGCTGTTTTCATATCGTTTAGTGAGTTTGAAAATAATTCAATGAGTGCAGATTCGACATCACTTTGGCTCGTTTCAGTGACTAGAACATACGTAGCTCGTGTCAGACAGGCTGGATTCTGCTGGGTCATCATGATACTCGCTAACTGCTCTATTCTTTCTCCATTAGGTTGAAGACTCAAACTAATGATGACAAGACAAAAGGATGACTAAACGGATTTATGCGTTTCAGCGCATAACAAATGTCTGTTTCAATGAAATGACTGTCAAAACGAGTCTGTTTCCCTCGATGAAGAAACGGCGCCGTGATTACGTACAAGTTGGTGAATACGTAGAATGCGTATTATACGCAGGAATCTGTCGTAAAATACGTCCTGGGCTCTGTACTCCGGCGTGAAAGTAGAGAATACGAGTGCCTCAGATGATCGCATAGGATATTTTCTCAACCGCAACCGAGCTTAAGTTAGCAGCCGTGAACGGAACACACAGAGAGTCCGAGGGAATCCAGTGGATTTCTGGCGGAGGCCATATTATGCCGTTTGAAAATGTACCCGAATAATCGGATGACAGCACTCCAATCCATCGAAGGAAAACTTTCGAGTTCAGTTTAAACGGTGGGCTTGCAATAAAAGGAGGTGGTGTGGCTAACAGGATCCCGAGGGCTGCTGTGAACCGAGGAGCTGTGGCTAGCATGGTGCTAACATCACACATGCAGCCGAACTACATCGATTGACTGAAAGACTGCGTCGCTTCTCGGGTCTGCTAATGTTCATGAGGCGTGTTTGGGTCCTGCGTTCTCAAGATCCCCACTCCCTTGTAGGGAGACCTGAATCCGATCTGCTTTACGGGCCATAAATTTGCCTAGCTTGACTGTCATTTCATGTATGGATGGACGCGTGCATTCTTTGACAGTATCCTGCGTGCATCGTTGCAGCGGCACAGAGCATCCAAAGGAGGGGCTCTTACTCTAGCAAATATACATTGGATCTGTCGAAGCATTTAATTTGCGGAGACTCGCGGCTGCTCGTCTCCCTAAGAACACTACGTAAGGCTTCAGCGTACCCTACGTCTTTTCGAAGGAATAATATCGGGTGACATTGCAGTCTCTCCCCTCTCTCTTGGAGAGATATAACGTAAGCTATTCTCGCTTGTTACGTCTGTGAAAGGAAGGGAAGGTGGAGCATTGCCCGTCGTACGTGCTGACGCAGTGGGATTTCTACGTGTGGTCTGCGTTTCGACCCGCCCTTCCCGCGGTGACGGTGATGGGTCGGAAGCGGTGTGTCGGTGCAGATTGTTCGAAGATGGCGGCCGGGTGCTGCGGGGTGAAGAAGCAGAAGTTGTCGGGATCCCCCGGTGCGGGGGGTCCCGGCGGGGCGGGGAGCGGGGTAGCTGGGACCGGACATTGTGGATCGGAATTGGGGATCGGGTCGTCTTCGACTGTCGTGGCCGGGAACGTGAATCGGGTGAACGGCCTGGGGGGTTCAGGGGGTAGTAGTAGTAGCAGCAGCAGCAGCAGCGGCAGCAGCGGCGGCAGCAACACCAATGTTCTGTCCCCAACTCCAGGAGGCTACAACTCAACGGGCCTCTCCCCGACTCTCAGTCCCGGACCTGGCTCGGGAGGCAGGAAAATGGTCGTTTCGGCGGAGATGTGTTGTTTTTGCTTCGACGTGCTTTATTGTCATCTATACGGATACCAGCCTCCTCGAACACCCAGGTTTACAAACGACCCCTAGTAAGTAACGTTAGCAAGATGGCTATTTTGACCTGGTTTGCCTCAACAACAGATGGTGTTTCCTTTTTCTGTGCAGTAACAAACAAAGTTTTGAGTATTCATGCTCCTCGGCGAAGTTTTGCTCGTGCCTATCTTGGTCTAATGCCTTTTTTTTCGTAATGTTAATTACTTTGTTTGTCCAAACCAAATGCAGTAAGGAATAGTTTACTCGCTAACCCAAGCGATCCCGATGAGCTGTTGTTTGTCATGTTCCCAAACTCGAGGTTTCTGAGGAGTTAAAAAAAAAAAAAAAAAAAAAAAATTCGTTAATGTATAAACACCCGCTAGTCTAGTCGTATAGATTAATTTTATTTATGGTTAAATGATAATTTTGACATAATATACGTTTGAAGGTTTAAAATATTTAGGATGTATGATTTAGAAGACTGGTGAAATTATCGATCACTAATGTAACGTTACCCGATAATTAGGTAGTAAGTTAGAGCTGATGTATTTTTTTTCTTCTCTGAAAGAGATTAAATGGGTGTTAGCCTGCTCTTCTTTATTCAAGCTTCTCTGCAAGCTAACATGCTAAGCAACGTTAGCCAGCTCACACGGTTCACATTTCGGCGAATATTTGACTTTTTCTGTTTATTTACCCTCAGTTCCCTTTCTTTTTTTAATTCGTTAGATTTTTTTTTAAAGAAACACCGAGTAATATTTCGTTTTGATTCCAAAAAAAAAAAAAAAAAAACACTGCTGTTAGTGGTTAGCCACCGTGAGCTAGTAAGCTAACAAAACCCTGAGTTGTTTACGTTTCCTTAAGAGATTTACATGAAACGGTATTTTTCATTCAAGTTAGTAAAAAAAAAAAAAAAAAAAATACAAGTGATACGAGGACACACTAACATTTCACGTGTTAACTGTTAAATCACAAACAGTTTTATATTGGGGTATTTTGTCACTTGCCAAACACTGAATCTTTATTATTTAGGACCCTTTCAGGTAAGTTATGCTGTTTACTCGAGCTACAGTTCTTTTTTTTCTTTCTTTTTTATTATAAAAAGAACGTTAAAGGAATGTGTATCTTATCCAGTTAGTCAGGGTTCGTCGAACTAATGAATGTCTTCACTGCAGTGCCTCCCTCTGCTGTTGCTGATAGACAATGACCGGATTTGGACTGTGCACACACACATATGCATATTTAAGCTAGATAGTACCTTAAGTTTCTGCATTACAAAAATATGAAACCGTTGTCTTGGTCATAGTAGTCAACTGTTATTTGGCCATAGACAGTTAACTTATTTGCTGACACCTCAAATTGCGTGAGACGATTAGAATTCGGTTTGATTCTGGAGTATGTTGATCAGTAGATTCATATTCTGATATTATGTGCCTATTTTACAAAGAAATATATATTTTTAAACTTACAAATGTAACCAAAATATGTAACATGAACATTTAACTGTACTCTGTTAACATTGCACATCCTGTATCCCAATTGGGACATCCACAACAAAAAAACACTTTAGATTAAAAAATTAAATAAAAATTCTGATGACAGCTTGACAACAGTCTAGAAAGTCTTTCATGCTTCTGTGCTAAAATGTGCAATGTGTAAAATCTAGTGCAAATCCTCATTGGGAAACAGAAGTACTCCACATCATATTTGTAATATGGCTTAAACCGAATTTAGACCTTGAACTGAATTTGATGTGCATGTAAAAATAGTCATTGAAGTTTACAGGGATAGTTTTTAAAGGGATACATTTTTTGGTGCACTATTCCTTTATCAAAGACTTGCTTGCTGTCTGGATGAACCTTTTTGCAAAATGGAAATACTTTTACAAATAGGGATACAGCCTTAAAGGAACACTCCACTTTTTTTTGTAAATAGGCTCATTTTCCAACTCCCCTAGAGTTTTATCGTTTTCGAATCCATTCAGCTGATCTCCGGGTCTGGCGGGTAGCACTTTTAGCATAGCTTAGCATAGATCATTGAATCTGATTAGACCGTTAGCATCTCTCTCAAAAAAATGACCATAGAGTTTTGATATTTTTCTATTTAAAACTTGACTCTTCTGTAGTTATATTGTGTACTAAGACTGATGGAAAATGAAAAGTTGCGATTTTTCTGGGCCGATATGGCTAGGAACTATACTCTCATTCCTGCGTAATAGGAACTTTGCTGCCGTACCATGGGTGCAGCAGGCGCATTGATATTGCGCAGCGTCACGTTGGAAGTTACCTAGCTGGAGACTATTTTCAGTAATATCATTGCGCCTGCTGCACCCATGGTACGGCAGCAAAGTTCCTTGATTATTACGCAGGAATGAGAGTATAGGTCTTAGCCATATGGCCTAGAAAATCACAACTTTTCATTTCTCATCGGTCTTAGTACACGATGTAACTACAGAAGAAACTCTTTGGTCATTTTTTTTGAGAGAGATGCTAATGGTCTAATCAGATTCATTGATCTATGCTAAAAGTGCTACCGCCAGACCCGGAGATTGGCAGAATGGATTCGAAAACGGTAAAACTCAACTGTTTGGAAAATGAGCCTATTTCCAAAAAAAGTGGAGTGTTCCTTTAAGATATAAGTCATGGCTCATATTAGGGCTCCACAATAATCATTAAACTGATAATAAAGATTATTTTGTGCAAAAATTATAATTCCGATTTATTAATCATGATTATGATTATTAATTTGAAGTGTGTGTATTATAGGGCTGCCCCTATTTTTCTAGTTGAATAGTAGCCATTAATTTAAGCCATTAGTCGACTAATTGCACGTTTATATAAAATCAATTAATGTAATAACAAACCACAATGGGCCAACAGTTCACAGAGAACAAGACGGCAGAAAGCTCATCCTGTTTGTTTTCTTTTATACAAAAGCACAATGTTTTGTTATTTTGATTATACAGAAATAAAAGTAGAATTAGGCTATGTTATGAAGTTACTAGTGCTGTCAAAATTAACACGTTAATGCATGCGATTAATTTTCAGTTTAACGCATTAAAAATATTTAACGCACCATCCGTTTTTTCCCGTCATCCTTTAGCTAGCGTTACATTATACAATCACTCTCTCATTCATGCAAATGCTTTTCAAGCGTGGTAAGACACAAAGGAGAACGTAGTGCTGTACTGGCATGCGTCTGTGAATCTCCTGTCTGTGTGACACACATATGACTTGTGCGCACAGAAAGCCACTTCAGACAGCGCTTGAATGGATAAAAACACACAAAATTGTGCCAAAATTCACATTTTGTCGAGTATCCTCACAAGCACAGTCTTAAATGGTTAGTTCGCCAAAAATTTTAATTCTCACCCTCATGTCGTTCCACACCCAAGACCTTCATTCATCTTCGGAACAAAAATTAAGATGTTATTTTTTACGAAATCCCCATAGACTGCAACGTCATAATCACTTTCAAGGCCCAGAAAGGTAGTAAAGACATCGTTAAAATAGTCCATGTGACTACAGTGGTTCAACCATAATTTTATGATGCGTTTATGACGTTGCAGTCTAGAGGGGTTCAGAAAGCTCTCAGATTTCATAAAAAAAATCTTAATTTGTGTTCCAAAGATGAACGAAGCTCTTACGGGTTTGGAACGACATGAGGGTGAGTAATAGAGATGCGCGGATGGGCTATTATTTCATCCGCAACCGCATCACAAAAATCATCATCCGTCTGCCATCCAGCCGCACCAACGTTTTTGACCAATTTTCAAAACCGCACCCGCCCGCCATCCGTTGATTTGTGTATACATATATTTTTCATTTGATTGGTTCAACCGCCCGCCACCCGCCCGAATTTAATTAAAATATTATTTTTCGTCACGTCATCCGCCCAAACCGCGGAGTCCGCGGCTGTAACCGCCAACTCTCTAACATCTCTAGTGAGTAATTAATGACAGAAATGTCATTTTTGGGTGAACAAACCCTTTAAATTAGTTAAATGATGTCTTAAAGGGGGTCCTATTATGTCCTTTTATGAAGTCTTGAGTTTGTTTTTTTGGGTGTACTGGAATATGCTTTTGTGTTTGATTGTTCAAAAAACACATTATTTTTCACATATTTTACATTACTATAGCACCCAGTCTGTCTCGAATGCGCCATTTAGTTCCTGTTTCGATTAAGCTCCTCCTTTCTGAAATACGAAATGTGCTGTGATTGGTTAGCTGCCCCACTGTGTAGTAATTTGCACCGCTTAGTAGGGCTGCAACGATTCATCGAGTTACTCGATTTACTCGATTACAAAAAATCCTCGAGGCAAAAACTCTGCCTCGAAGCCTCGTTAAATTCCTATGACGCGCACTATACGCGCAGGGATCTGATTTCACACGGACCGTTGTTCAGTGTTCAGGAAGCACAATAGAGCGTGATACATTTAGAATTTAGTTGGCGCGATGGCGGAGAGTAAAGATGTCCATAAACGGCAGAGAATGTCTAAAGTTTGGGATCGCTTCCTTTCAGCGTTGCTGAAACAAGGTAACGATTCTGTCCCCCGCATTTTTTTTTTAACCCAGCGCCAATATTTTCGCCCGTGCCTAAGCCTACACATTGATATTCGCTGATTTTAATCCCATACTGTATTTGTAGTGATGTCGTGATGCTGTTTGACTAGATATGATGTTTAGCTTTGATGTTTTAAAGTAGTAAATGTATTCACGTTCAACTGCAAGAGAGCCTAAAAAAGAACCCCTTCACACACACACACACACACACACACGCACCCTCGTCTCTCTTACGCGCCAGTCAGACCAATTGCGGCGGCAATGCATCACATGCTTAAACTTTTATGTAGCCACGCAACAATAATTTCAGCATGCATTCACTGTATACACCGGGACGTGATGGAGGAACAAATATTGCATTGCAGTCTTTGCGAGACCTTGTTTGTCACGTCTGCCAAATAGTTACAGACAACAACAAAACATGAAACTCCCCAGCCTGCTTCTCCAAATCCACTCGTACTTTTGGGGAAGATATAATCGGCTACCAAAGTAATTGAGCATAGAACATTTTCAATTAACAAAAAAATATAATACTACAAAACGTGCTAATATACTTCAACTAGCCTAAGTGAGAAACAAAATGCTGTTCTTTTTCTATTTAACAATGCATATTTGCAATAAAACATTCCCCTTTTCAAAGCTACACTTATTTTTTTAATAAATTGTATACATTATGTACCTGTTTGGCTTGATATTTTATATTCATTTCATTTATTTTTGTTCTCCGGTGGGTAATTTGCAGAAGGTGCAATCCTTTTTTTGTAATGTATTAAGAAGACAAAACTAAGGCCAAATGGCCTTTACTATTTAAGTTTGTATTCATAGTTTTACAAGTTATACATGTTTTACAGTATAAAGTTGACTTAACTGTATTGTTTTATAATTGTTGGCACTGGCACTTATAAACACTAAATGGATAAAAAGTACAATAAATAGGCTTAGTTTTGGAGCCAAATGTTGGAGTTGGAATAAATACCTCTGTTTTTTTTTTTTTGAGAAATAAAAGCCAAATGCTTGATTATTTTACAGCCACATCATTTTCGTTATGCATTATTTGTTTTGGTTGTTTAAAAACACACAAATTTTTTTATCCGATTACTCGATTAATCGATCGATAAGGTGCTAGATTAATCGATTACAAAAAGAATCGATAGCTGCAGCCCTACCGCTTAGTGCGTGTTTGAGAAATTTCACACCCCTTACCATAACAGCGAGCTCTACTCAGATGTAAATATTAAGGATGGCATCAATTTCTAACCAATTTAATCTTGATTCAGACTAGGGCTGCACAATATATCGAAAAATGATCGTTATCGCGATAATAGTATATGCGATATCCGTATCGCAGAGAGGTGCGATAAACTGCATTTATTTTATGTGCCAAGCATTTGTCATGCATGCATGCATAGGTTGTTTATCCAAATTCGACCAATCAAATGTGGCCTTACTATCTTTATACCCGCCTCCCCAGTAGGTGCTATTATGCTGTTGGGCCCAAAGGGGGAACCTAGTGGCTCAGAGCAGAGAGTGGAAAATAAAAACTAATGGCGGGAGTAGAGACAAGCGAGGAAAATGACAACAGTGAAGAACCTGTGCCTTAAGAGAACTGTACGTCTGAAATATGGCAATATTTTGGCTTCAATAGAGAAGACGTGTCATAAATGCAGCCAGGTACTGTGAAAGGGGCCGTTCACATATCGCGTCTAAAAACTCATGGAAAGCGCGGCCGCGCCGCTATCTCCTTCTTTCCACAAGCGCTTGCGTCTGTCGTTGCTATGCAACCATGACCTGCGTGAGCGATGTTTTAATCTCGTCGTGGCATAGGCGGGCCTGGAAAAATGTGCTTCCATTTTCCGCGCAAAAAACGCAATATGTGAACATAAGTGACGGTGTCACTAAGTCGTGCCGAAAAATTTTGCCCACATTGAGAGGAAACTAATCTCCACAGTCGTCTGGAACGCAATCTCAGGGAGCTATATGAAGACTTCAAAAAGTGTAAGCCCAAATCTACCAAAACTGCTAACGAAATGCCAAGTAACAATAACAGAGTCTCACAGACAACCATTAATCAAAGTGTTGCATGTGTAACCTAAACTGTTTATGAAAAAACTGAGATATTCTTCTGAAGATCAAAAGAATATCTATTAGCCTACCTGTTTATTTTAGTAAGCATATTTTCGCTACCCGCATATTTTCCCCAGTATCGTGTAGCCCTAATTCAGACTTAAGAATGATGACAAAAAAGAGGATCTTGCAGAACGGATTTCATGCATGGATTTCACAGGACGTTTCAGAGTGGAATGTTTTTTTTTTTTTTTTGTAATGTTATTATACATTTTAGATAGGATATTATACACAATTTAATCATGATATTTGTTGGAAATCTAATGGTAATACAAACAGTAATCGATCTCAAAACCATGGTTAATTTTCCCAAGGGGTGGTGAATGGCCTTAAAAACAAGAGTTTACAAAAGCTAAAGAAACACTATATAGTGTAGATTAGGGCTGCACGATTTGGGGAAAATGTCATATTGCGATAATTGAGGTCAATATTGCGATTACGATTACGATATGCGATATAATAAACAAATGGTTTCATGAGTCAACTTGCTTGGTTCTCAAGGAAAATAAATGCACACACAGATTAGTGATAATCACCCTAAAGAAAAAAGTTCTTTAGTCAAGAGCAGTGAGTGTTTTTCTCTGTTCCCTTTGTTCTTTGATTAACTTTAGCGACAGATTTTTTTTTTTTTTTTTTTGCATTTTAACAAGAACAAAACATAATTTACATACAAGAGTACATATAACCATACATGTCAGGTTAAAGAAAAATAATAATAATAAAAAAGAAATTGAAAAAAAATAAATAATAATAATAACTTTAGCGACAGATGTAATTAGTGGCTACTGTACTGTCCCTTTAAGACAAGCCGCTGTCAGAGACGCGGATCTCACACGCGCCTCATTCTTTCACGAGTTATCACAACTCTTCGTGTTCATCATAAGACTACTCTTATGTTATGAAGACACTCGACAAAAAGACATTTTTGCATAATTGTGTGTGTTATTGTTCATTCAAGCTCGAAAGATAACTGTATTCTGTCATGCTGTTTTGTGCGCACGCACGATATTAGCGCGAGTCTTTCTGTCTGTCACAGTCAGGACATTCACAGGCAGCGCGTTCAGCATGTAGGCTATGTGTCTGTGTGTTGTTCGTTCTACCGCGAAAGAGAACTTGATACTGGCGCGCGTCTATCTGTGTGTGTGTGTGTGTACATGTGTGTGTGTGTCAGGAGGACATTCACAGGCGGCTCGTTCTTTTATGTCTTATCGCGCATGAATGGTTTAAAAGCATTTGCATTAATAAGTGCGTTAACAGCGCTAATTTGTTTATTTAATATAAAATCGCAGCATTTTGCGTCATATAATCGCGTAGGCTTGACATCGCGATTGCGATACGATTAATCGTGCAGCACTAGTGTAGATATATATCAACACTAATGTTGGCTAGCAGGCGAGCAGAGGCAAAGCTTTGCCCTTTGTTTACATCATAGCAACAACATAAAACTTATAATTGGAACTACAAATAATAAGAAAAACACAAAAGTTGTGATCCACAAACAACTGATTGTCCCGAGAAAGTGGGAACTGCTCCATTTCAGGAGAAGCTTTTGTGTGTAACCTGCATTGTACTCATCTTAGGTCCTGGAAGCTGTTCTCTGTAAAATGTGCACCACACAGATAAAAGTTGGGCATATAATGTTCAGGAACAGTGTTTAAAATAAATTGTAATCACACTAAATTAGTCAGCCTTAGGAAGGTCAAAGAAATTAGTTTTGGAAACGGGGTGGAAAAAATAGTGTCTCTTTGACATAGCTACAACACTGTCTTCTCTAACACAGCTCATCCAGGCCTCGGCCTCTTTTTTTTGCATATTATTTTGGCGGCGATTATTTAAATGTGTAACGTTGTGACTTCACAAAACCTGGAAAAAATGTGTTGTAGTCCAAACGAGTCGTTCGTTGTAGTTCTTGGAAAGTGGATTTTGAGCTTTGTAACCTTGCAGATCTTTTTTTATGCTCAAACAGCAACATTACACATTAACTAAAGTTGAAAAAGTGAAAAAGCATAATAAGGACCCCTTTAACTTGGATGCCGACGCACTGAAGCGTTCTTTGTTTAAATTAGCTCAAAGATACAGATAGATGTAATGTAATGTAATAAGCTTGACAAACTATACATTAAAAAGATCTAAGGGCGTTTTCACACCTGAAAGTCCGCACCAAGGTCCGAACCAAAGTTTATGTTTTGATACATTTTATACATTCGGTAAGTTTTGGTTTGGTTTCACATTGCAATTATGTGAGCGCACTAAAGAACTTTACATGACCTACTTGCGTCCTGTCATCATTATCTATGTGGGCTGCATCTTGACATTGATTGGTTTGTATGTGATTGTATTGGATTGGACGGACGTGCGTCTGACGTCAGCGTGTTGTCAATTCGGCAGGTAACTTTGACAAGAATAAAAAAAAATCCGGACCAAACAAGGTAGGTGTGAAAGAGCCCTATGATTCAAGCTTCAAATGTTGACAACTGTCTTACACTCAAAATCTTATAGGGAACGTAATTTGTAAATATTTGTCTATCTTTTGTTTGAAATATGAGCGTCAGCCGCCCCCATTCAGAAAAAATCTCCTGTACGGTTGTCATGGAAATGACAAAACGTCCCTCAGGGCTTTTAGTTCCGAAGCATGCTCATTTGGAGAAATATTGATAGATTCTCATATGTTTGTCACATTTCTATACAGAGGAGTAATATTTATTCCATTTTTACCCAAAATCATACCTGCAAACTTGTCGCTTTTCGGCGACAATCGCCGTTTTCTTGGTCAATTGGGTCATTTACGTGAATCGCGTAGAACCGGAGAGTTTTTTTTCTGGGGGGGGGGGGGGGGGTGCTGGGGGGTATATTGTTTCTCACAGTAACTGCCATGCAGGCTAGAATTGCGAAACATTATTGGATAATTCTTATAATTGACATTTCTCTGGGCCAATCGGAATCTTAGCACTTTTTCTCTTGGCCAATTGGAATCTTAGGACTTGCGTCCGAATCTTGAAGCACACAGCGTCAACTGAGCTGAGCTCGCCATTTACCTGGCTACCGTGCGAGTCTAATGGAAACTCGCGCATGAATTTTCCTGCATTTTAGCGCCCACCAAAATGATTTTTTGTCCCGCCAAACTCTTATTTGATCGGTGAGTAATGTAGATGAACGGCTGCGTTTGTGACAGGGCGTATGTTTAACTGAAAGAACGAGCAGAGAGAGAGAGAGCCGGTCGCGCGCGCGCACTCTCAGTAAACGACTTCACCGTCTCCAAACTAGGCGCTGTGTTGCTCTCTCTCCCTCGCTCGCACATATTAATCAAAAATAAATCGACACGGTGGTAAAAGGTCGAAAGACCTTTTTTTTCTGAATTACTGCTGGGTGTGACTTTTGCTAAATAAGTTTCCTTATCTTCTCTGAAAAGCGTTCTGGACATTCAGCCGACTTAAACAACACTCTCTTATATCGATAAGAGAATCGATAAAGAATTGGATCGATAATCAGAATCGTCAGTGGCATTATTATTGATAAAATCTTATCAATTCCCATCCCTATGTGAAGACCGTAAAATTATAATCAAACATTAAAGAACATACATGTTTTTTTAAGAGGTTTTTTTTTTTTAAGAGTTAAAAGATTAAAACATTTTGCTAACATGAGGTCTTATTGTGTCACTGTCAGTCTTTTTACATTAGTGCAAAACTAGGGAATGCAGATTAATTATTATTATTATTATTATACATTATTCATCAGCATGCATTGATTAATCCCATGGCATGTAGCAAAAAAAAACATGATATCATCCACCGAACCCCCCCCCCCCCCCCCCGGCGACACTGTCACCTTTTTTAGTCTGAGGAGTTTGCAGGTCTGCAAAATGTGCCGATGTAATCATTATGAGCGCTGGATACTGATGGAGCGCTGGATACTGATGTACTGTGTTTTCAATTCATACTGGCAGCCTGAGGGTTCCCTATGGACATTTACTCCACAAATGGCATACGTGGTGATGAGGCATATCATGTTACTGTATATATGGTTTTATATGTATATAAATATATTTACTTGTTTTTCATCAATGTATTTTATAACAATACAAAGAGCAAGGTGGAACATTTTACCATTTATTTGTTCCTCACTAAATGTTTATTTTCACTAAATGTTCAGGTTTTATAAAATTATTGTGCACTCATGATTTTTCTAAAATGACTCTTGGTGCTGTATTATCCTCTAACCTAATTTTTAATCAAATGTTTGCCATAGATTATGAATATAGTCATCTCTTACTGTGGCAGTCTTACTGTTGCAAATAAATATCTTGCGAAATTTGTTTTGACGGAGATGGTTGGTACTTTTCAATTCCAAAGAATACAAAGCTGACAAAACTTAAATTTATGGGCTCATGCACAACTCTCTCATTCGTCACAAATCCAAATGTTTGTCTGCGATGTAACATTTAATTGCTAACCTATTATTTATTTTGTAAACAAAGCTTTGTGCTTCACTCCTGTCATAATATTCTTGTAAAACTGCATTCACATACAAAAAAATGTGTTTTGGCGGACCACCGCCGGTGCTATTCAGCCACCGTGGTGTCGCTTTACAACCGTAGTGGTACGGTTGTCAAGTTTACCGGTACAGCCCTAGTGTTGATTTGTTTTTCAAAAGCATTTCTCAGAAATCGCTTACTGCCCCTTTAATAAAGTGTCCTCTGTATTTGATCAAATGATTATATAAAATGTCTCCTATCTCCTTGGCATCTTGGTAACGTATTAAGCAAGAATTGGGCAAGTGTCATCTGTTTGTACAGATTTGGATCTCAATCCTATTTGTGGGTGCAAAGCCCTTTTGTATGTGATTTTAGTGGAAGCTGAACAGACTCTGGCTTTTAAGTGATTAATTTGTTTTACTTTCTTCTGTGATTCTAGAATTAGATTTTGTTTTGTTGGTATACATTGTTTGCAGAATGTTCACACTTTGTCCTACTTTATGGTCACTTGTTTAAGTCCTGATTTTACTGATGCTAATAGGTGTTCTTTTCTTTTCCAACAGCCCACTGTTTGTCACTTGGAAAATTGGCCGGGACAAGCGGTTAAGGGGTTGTATAGGTACATTTTCTGCCATGAACCTGCACTCAGGACTCAGGGAGTACACCCTTACTAGGTATGCCACATCTTTGAAATTCTGCTTTTCTCGCTCTAATATGTCCACTCATATCATAAAATTAATTCAAGCTTAATTCAAGCTTATTTATTTGGATGGATGGGGGGGGGATTTGGACTTCTAATTAGATTTATTACTAAAATATGAGGGTTTCCTGTTTTAACACTTATTACTGCATCTTGACTTAATTTCTCTGAAAACTTCTCTAAAAGACCTGCCCTTTTTAAAGTGGTGTGTTATTACTGCAGCATTAGACCAGCTCCCTTTCTTTTTTTTTTAAGTTAACTTTGTCCCACCCCAAACTATTGGTTGACCCAGAATTGTTAGGTTTCGAAATTTAAAATTTTGAAAGCGCCACAGTTTACACCGGGGTGTTAAAGGCTGCGTTTACACTGCAGGCATAAGTGGCCCAAATAAAAAAAAATTGACCCAGATCTCCACATTAATTGTGCTCCCTCTCTACTGATGATGATGATGATAATAATAATAATAATAATAATAATAATAATAATAATAAATATAGCTGCAAGCGGCAATTAAGTGGGCAAGCACAAAGGCGGCACAAGTCATGCAAGCATGGCTGGGCATTAGAGCAACCGTAACAATGAGCAATTAAAGGCATATTAATAGGATTTTAGGCAAAATGCCTGAAAAATAAAATAAAATCAGTAGTAATGAGATTGAATGGTTTATCACTTTTGACCAATAGGTGGAGATGTTACGAAACTGATGTGGTGTGATCAGAATAAGATGACTAACACATGCAAAGTTTGGTGTCAATATGCCAAAACACTGCAGTGATACAGCCTCAAGAGTCATTTTGGCATCATGCCTCAACTTTTTTGCTGCGCTATACGAAAACGGTTTCATCTATCGACACGAAATCCATAACTTTTTGTTGGGGCGGTCTTAAGATGATACGATTAAATTTTGTCATATTCTTTTGCGTGTTATTCGAGAACGGGTAGACGAATTGAGGAAAAAAGGATTTTGTTTCTATCCCTTACGGTTCTAAAGTTATTAGCATAAACGTTAGTGCAACTTTGGACAGTTGGTGGTGCTAGAGGGTTAGAGATTTGCTATGGTGACAGTTTAGACTGTACTCTATGAGTGTGCCAAATTTCATAACTTGAAATGAAATTTCAAGTTATGCAAGCGGTTCTATGGGCTGGCAATGTGGGCAAAAAAAAAATGCACATGTACACTTGGCGAATAAAGCTCATTCTGATTCTTAAGCTCAGTTATAATTTTTAGTGTTCAAGTGAATAAGCGATGGGAATTTGCTTGCTTTGACTATCTCACCTATGTGCATGTGCTGAATATGGTTACGCTTGGCTCTAGTGGAATTATGCCAGTTTGAAATGGCACGCACCTCAGTTGTCTTTTGAGCTGTCATTTCTGTGACGCATGTGATCTGAGGTAAAATAAAAAAAGATTAGGCCCTACTTAAGGTATTGGTAATTATTTTTCCAAGTGTTGTATTTTAATGTGCAATTTAAAATGCTTTTAAATATAAATGTAACAGTGTTCAAGGCTTAGGGAAGAATGGGGAACCGGTGAACGGTAAATGGAAGTTTAAAAAAATAAAACAGAAGTAAACGGCAGGTGCTTCAAAGCCGACTGCTGCCCATACATAGACAAAACGCAACATAAATGTCCCAGGCCTGGTCTTCTCTCGTCTTTTACTGTCGTCACTCCACCTCTTATCCTTTGGAGCTCCAGGGACTTCAGAGTGGTGTAGCGCGCAGTGACGTTCATTAACACTCGTGCCACCGGCCTCTCTCCGTTTCCACAGCTCACGCCCTGCTCTTCACCTTAACATTAAAACAACAGTCATTTGAACAGTAAAATCTTGGGTATTTTTTTCCTGTTGTCGACTAGTAGCAGCTGTTCCGTTTAGTTGTCTAGTCTTGCACATCCCTTCTAAACATGTATATAATATCGCATATAATCATAATAATGTAAATATCGTTTATCGTGTTGACTCATCCCTTTTCTTAAAGGTTTAAAGGCTGTAATGTGAGGCATATCATTTTAGAAAACTTTTCGTTTTTTTTTTTCAAAACTTGTAGTTGAACTAAAGTTTTTACACCAATTTTATGGTTTATGATGTGACCATAGACATTGCTCCACCCCTCCCATATGGTATTAATTTATAGTGCAATTACTACATATGTAATTAGTTTAATAATTAGGTAAATAAAAATATAAAGACCTTAAGATAAATACTTCTGGGCTTGCAAACAATAACTTAAAACTCATTTGAAACTGACCTATGACATGAAATTCATCTAAATTGAATTGACCTCATGGATGTGGCTATTGTGGTTTGTGGTCCTAGTGGCACCTGCTGGCTGTAGTAAATGTGGCATATTCAAATGACTTTGACGTAGTCCTTTTATATTTACTTGCTTTAAATGCATATTGCTCGCCTTGCACAGTTTTCCTAAAGCCATTGGGGTGGCGGTGCCGCTGGGTCTTGGGCCCGTAATCGTTGCTTGCAACTATATTTTTTTACTTTGTTACTTTACGTAAGTACGTGTTTCAAGCATCTGTTCTTTATCAGAGTATTTGAATTTGGGAAACTTTTACTTTTACTTCTCTAAATTCCAAAGTGTAATATCATACTATTTACTCCACTACATTTCATAAAAACGTGTCGTTCCTCGTTATTTTGAACTGAAGAATTTGTTACCCTCTCTGAGATGCAATAGCGGTGTCCGATTCGTGAACAAGCTGATTCTTTTCAGTTAACCTGTCAAATTGGTTCGCAAAGCACACTGAACAATTCATTCGTGAATTGGACCTATCCGACTGCATCTGTTCTCGAGTCAGCAACTCACTGATTCAAATGATCCAGTCAGAGTGAGTCTCCGGTAAACAATTCACTGAATTCAAAAGTCTGACTCAGAATGAGCCAAGAACGGGAGATCCTCTAAGTTACTAATGCCGAATTTTAGGGTTTATTACTGTAAATGAGAATCATATTTAGGTCATGACTGTCATTTGTTTGTGAACTAATCTGTTGTAAAAGGGCGAGCTGTATGAAATGCATTGAATGTGGACATGTCCACATTTGTGTTTTACTGTTTGAACTTGGTAGGTTTTAGGTAAAAACTAAACATAACTTTAAAATAATGCAAATTAAGGCCCATGCATCCTCGCTGTCGTAGCAGTTTCAAATTGTTAATAATTGGTAAAATGTTTTAAATTGTAAACCTAGTATGTTTGCATAGTGTCCCTCTTAAAATGTGTACACGTTTTGCCCTAAGTGACATTTGTTTTTATATTGTTTGTTTATATTTGTTAAAACATTTTGTTTTTCCTCAATTCTGTATACTATATTTTATGATTTTCGCTTGTTTGCACACTTGAATAAATCAGTAATTATCAGTAGTAATAGTTATCAGTGTATGACATGTTTTGGCAATAAAATAAAACATTGTCTTGCAGATCAGTACATGTCTGCATAATCTTCCTTGTTCACTAGTGCTGGCTACTTGACAAATCATTATAATTCATAATGATGTCAGACTGAGCTGTAACCTATTTAAGATCTATCTGTGTGTCTAGTACATTCATTTACGACCCCCTCCCCTCCCTGAAGTTGAGTCTGCAGGAAGGTAACCCTCCAGGAGCAGGGTTGGCTTCCTCTGCTTTAAGGAATCCCTGCAGTTTTCCCCCCAAAATATAAGCTGAATGGTTTAATATCTGTAAATGAAGAAATTAAAACGTAAATATTAGTAGTGAAATTGTACAGTTGTACTATAAAATACAACTATTTTTATTTAAAACTCTTAGTCAGAAGTTGATAAGTACTCTGACATTTGATATAACATCAGAATCGGCATAAATCAAGGAAGGTTATGTCACTAAGAAAACTAATTTGACAATGTTTTCAAAAGCTTTTCTGTAAAAAGCCTTATATCTACTGAAAAACTTTTGTGCCAAAAGGTCAAAGCTTTTAAGAAAATATCACAATTTATGACAAATTTCAAAATGTCAGACACAGGCAATTTGTCCGATCCTGGCAAAATCAGTATCAACTAGGGATGAGCAAGAGTACTCGAACTCGTACGTGACAGCGACGATCGATCATGAAAACGATGATCACCCTGACTTTAACCGATCAGAATTATTATTATATATATTTTTTTTATTGAAGCATTTGGGGCGGTTCCTGAGGTCTGATTTGTTAGCGTTAGACAGCATGCTTTCCAGACCGGCGAAATAGTGAAACTGGATTTGAAAGCGTGCACTGCAGTGATGCCTGGAATCACTTTGATCATGAAATGCAGTTAAGTGCAAGATGTGCAGCGCCAAACTATCATAACATAACATAATGAGAACACGATTGTAATAGAATGTTGTAAATTCTCTGCTTTAGTTTTTCAGCGCAAAGGGAAAGCACATCCACAACAAGTACACATCAGACTAGCACGGTCAAATTCATGTGTGCATTGGCGTCCTTTTTTTGCAGATGTGAGTTGTAAGATTACTTTTGTTTTCTATATCTGATTAATCTCAAATATAAGACATTTGGTTGAGTTTAATAACCAGCTAGCAAAACGCTGCAGTTTACTGACCGTTCATTCATTTTGAGCTCAAATGCATTTTTTCCTCATTTTTTTTAACAGTAAACCTATGTTTTATTTAAAGTTGTTTCTCATTATGGCTTCGATAACGCACAGTGACTGTAATCGCTTTCTATCATGAAAAATAAAATGATGTGCAAGATGTGCAGTGCCAATATACATGCCATATATAGCATTGTAATGAGAACATCATTATAGCATTATAATATCACAACAGGATTGTGATAGAATGTTGTAAATTCTCTTTGCTTTAGTTGCCCGTGTATCATCTGTTAAGGGAAGAGCGCATCCAGAGTTTCCCTTTCAAACCATAGACTGTAAAAAACGAGCACACTGGAGGTCACATGTGCATTTGCGTCCTTTTGTGCAGATGCTAGTTGTAATGTTTATGTATCTAGGATATCTGATTAATCTCATAGGATGTGTCATAGAACGGGCTTCAGTTTACTGGAGATCATTTAGTCTTCAGCTTTACCTCAATCAGTTGTTCCTTTTAGATATTTCTTTTTCGATAACATTGATGCATCATAATCTAGCAGTGTTCTTCTTTTTTTTTTCTTTTTTTTTTTGTACAGTGCATCCGGAAAGTATTCACAGCGCTTCACCTTTTCCACAAGGTATGTTACAGCCTTATTCCTAAATGGATTAAGTTCATTATTTTCCTCAAAATTCTACAAACAATACCCCATAATGACAATGTGAAAAAAGTTTGTTTGAAATCTTTGCAAATTTATTAAAAATGAAAAAATCACATGTACATACGCTTTCACAGCCTTTGCCATGACACTCAAAATTGAGCTCGGGTGTGTCCTGTTTCCACTGATCATCCTTGATGTTTCTACAACTTGATTGGAGTCCACCTGTGGTAAATTCAGTTGATTGGACATGATTTGGAAAGGCACACAGCTGTCTATATAAGGTCCCACAGTTAAGAGTGCATGTCAGAGCACAAACCAAGCCATGAAGTCCAAGGAATTGTCTGTAGACCTCTGAGACAGGATTGTATCTAGGCACAGATCTGTGGGAGGGTACAGAAAAATGTCTGCAGCACTGAAGGTCCCAATGAGCACAGTGGCCTCCATCCGTAAATGGAAGAAGTTTGGAACCACCAGGACTCTTCCTAGAGCTGTCCGTTCGGCCAAATTGAGCGATTGGGGGGGGGGAAGGGCCTTAGTCAGGGAGGTGACCAAGAAACCGATGGTCACTCTGACAGAGCTGTATGGTAGAGTGGCCAGACCGAAGCCACTCCTCAGTAAAAGGCACATGACAGCCTACCTGGAGTTTGCCAAAAGGCATCTGAAGGACTCTCAGACCACGAGAAACAAAATTCTCTGGTCTGATGAAACAAAGATTGAACTCGTTGGCCTGAATGGCAAGCGTCATGTCTGGAGGAAACCAGGCACCGCTCATCACCTGGCCAATACCGTCCCTACAGTGAAGCATGGTGGTGGCAGCATCATGCTGTGGGGATGTTTTTCAGCGGCAGGAACTGGGAGACTAGTCAGGATCGAGGGAAAGATGAATGCAGCAATGTACAAAGACATCCTTGATGTAAACGTGCTCCAGAGCGCTCTGGACCTCAGACTGGGGTGACGGTTCATCTACCATCAGGACAACGACCCTAAGCACACAGCCAAGATAACAAAGGATTGGCTACAGGACAACACTGTGAATGTCCTTGAGTGGCCCAGTCAGAGCCCAGACCTGAACCTGATTGAACATATCTGGAGAGATCTGAAAATGCCTGTGCACTGACGCTCTCCATCCAACCTGATAGAGTTTGAGAGTAAAATACTTGAGGCTGTAATTGGTGCCAAAAATGTAATTATTTTGCAAAGATTTCAAACAAACTTCTTTCACGTTGTCATTATGGGGTATTGTTTGTAGAATTTTGAGGAAAATAATGAATTTAATCCATTTTGGAATAAGGCTGTAACATAAAATGTGGAAAAAGTGAAGCGCTGTGAACACTTTCCGGATGCACTGTTTTCATAGACATGTTTTCATGTTATTTTTATTTGTCATTTTTATTTGTCAACATTAATTTTTGTCAATATCAACCGATTCAACATGACCCAAGGAATCCGCAGAGACCAAGGTTATGATTTTCTGACAAAAATTTCTAAAGTTATGAGCAAAAATATAATTTTCAGATCTCATGGTGCTGTTCCCAACTTTCGCATGTACCCTCAGATCATGATTGCATTTAACTTCATCTTTAAAATGTACAACATTTTCTTCCTGGGGATATATTCTCGGCACCCCATAGAGGAACAAGTCCACCTCTCAAAGTCTCACAAAATCCTGCGGGAAATTCTGATGCGGTGCAATTGCTTGCCAATGTTCTGATGATGAACTTTACTAAAAACAACTATGAGCAGGGCCTGAATTTCTTTTTGGAAAAAATAAGTGATTCTTATGGAGGGGATTTTTGTTTAAAGTTTTTTTTAAATTACATTTATCTTACCTAAATGTTTGCTCACTCATTGTATTTCTATTTTTACAATGGGGTAATTTTGTTGCTCAAGAGTTCAAGGAACTTGCTCAAGGAAGCTTGATTTCAATCTTTGAATTAAATTGAAAAAATACAATACAATAAAATAAAGATACAAGTGAAATAAAGAGAAATAATGAAATGCTTTTTTGGGGGTAGGTCTAACACTAGTATTCAGGTACAGATATAATATAGAAACGGAATAAAAAGTAATCAAATGTAAAATAACACTGGATAGTCTCTTAGTCCTGGATAAATTAAATGCATAGGCTAGTAATCCTGATTCCTAGTTACCATTCAGTCAGCTATATTTTGTTGTTTTATCAACATTAATGACAGACACTGCTGCTGTCACTTTAAGATCTAGTGCATGGATCCATGTTACGTTTTCTTTATCAACTACTTATGTTTAGAAGTCATAATTATGTGTAAGGCATAATCGATTGTGTTAACGAGGATACTCGCTAAGACCAGAATTTTGACTTTTTTGTGTTTTTGACCGTTAAAGCGCTATAGCTGTGCTCAGTTTTGTTACTAGCAAGCTGTTTGTGATGCTGCCTCATGTATGTGCACAGAGAAAACCATTTTTTAGAGAGTGCACAAGTACTGAATAGTTTAAAATCGCTTGAATGTGTAAATTGTTAAGACTTAAAAAGACGACCAAATGATAAACATTAGTGACGATGCAACACTTGCCCAATTGGGCAAACTCGAGAGTCTGGTATCTCCGCCTGCAGCGCGCTTGACGCTTGCCTTGTGCATATGCAATGGTTGATGTGTAGCTCATTTTGAGAGCGCGAGAGAAAGAGAAAGAGAAGAGGCAGCACCGCTGAATCACTTGCACTGTTTGTAAAATTACGTCTCAGAGAAAGTTAAAGTTAAAATGACTGATTTGATTTTTATAATCTGTGTGGATTAATTTACCCATACAACCTACATGCCAATGTGATTAAATGTTTGCGGGAATTTCCCGCATTAAGTGTGAGACCTCAAATGATTAATGATGAATGATGAATTTAATCGAATGATTAAAATTATGCTCAAAATACCCACACCGAAATTCAAGCCCTGACGAGTCTCACATTCAGAGTGCCATGTGACTGAACTTCTCCGCGTGCTGTCTTAAACATTCCTGGTTAACACTGTTCAGGAGGAAGTTGACCTCCAGTTGGTTTACTTGAAGTTGCCTGTGCATATAACTTACACGTGTACATGCATTGCCTATAAAGAACATCTTAGACATCTCTATCTCTAGCAGTTGCTTGACCTTGCTTCCATGTCATCCATCTGTAGATCTACAGCCACATTCTTCCCGCAGCAGGGACGGAGACACCAGAGCAGATGCTTGTGCCTTGGCTCAGTTCAACCCAGTATTCGCTGCCAAATTCCCACTTCTCCATTTTCTCATTAACTTTGTAGCAGCTTATATAACCAATAACAATGTCTGTTTTCTTTTTTTCTTTTTATGTTATGAGTATAGTAACTAGTAGATTAGAATTTAGCATCACAGGTGCTGCTGCTATAAACATAAACATACAATCGTTGCATGTCTTTCTAACACGATCATTTGCTGTAAAGTGATGGTTCACCCAAAAATTTAATTATCATCACCTGTATGCATTTGTTTCCTGTATGCAAATGTCAATTTTTTTTTTTGTCCATACAATAAAACGTTAATGGGGTCCAGTGTTGTTTTGGAAAATGTTAAAATAGACAAAAAGTGAAAATATCAATATTTAAGTTTCTCAAGTGTATTTAGATACATTAAAGGGATAATGAGCTGCATTTTACATTTTTGTTTCCTGAGGTGCATTTTTGTTAGTAGCATTTTTACATCAAAAATAAGATTTAGAAATAAAAAGCCATATTCTACCCTGATTTAAGCCCTCTTATTTGAACACTTAGTTAAAGGGGTCATGAGCTGCTTTATTTATTTAATTTTTGAATAATGTTCTTTGAGGTCCACTTATAATGTTAGCAAGATTTTTACATAAAAAAACATCCTAATTTAGAAGTAATAGGTTATTTTCTATCCTGTTTTTGACCCTCTCTTTGAAACACTCCGTTTTGATAGGCGTGCCGCATTCAAGACTTGGAAGTAACTGCCCACTGGTATGATTGGGTAACAGTTTTGCATATTAGAATAATTTTCAACATACCCACTACACGTGTGGAATTGTTTTGAAAACTTCCGATGTTCGCCATACATGTTGGAGCCAGAGTCTAAACCCGAATCAGAAGACGAACCTACTCCTCAAATACCAAGGATACTGCAGTCTGCGACAGCTTGGTAATCATCTTTATTTATATTTATTCATTATGTATTTGTGAGGTAGTATTGTATTTTATTACATTATATTAGTGTTAAAACGAAGACACTACAGAAAGGTGTTTATCTTGTTGCATAGAAACATTTGCCAACTGTGAAACATATATGCATATTACATATGCTTATGACATTATTACATATTGTAGTGACAAATAAAGTTTAAGTACTTGGAGTTAACACTGTTATAGTTGACAGGATAACTTGCGGTTTTGTATAAATGAAGTATGAATGAATGTACCATCGTTTGTCGCACTGTCATTCTTATATTCATGAGTACATATCAAACGATCTTTAACAAACAAAGCAATAGTTACACATGGTTAAAAGAACATTGCTACTCGCATTACTGTCGGATCCATTATAGTCGGCACTGAATCATCTTTTAGTCTCTGAAAAGCCTGTGTCAAAATGTTTCTCATTTAAAAATTACGCAAACAGAGTAAAGTGTCTTTACTGACGCAGTCTGGAACTTTGTTAAAAATAGTTCAGACATGCTTACTGACTTTAACAAACAATTATTGGCAGAGTCCGATACCTATATTTTTCACTTGATCTCTTTTTTGAACTTTTGTCATTAAAATAGATAGTTTTGATCACATTTTAAACCCGCAAACTTCAAAGGAACCATGCATTAAGTTATACTAGCTAGTTTATTGCTGCATCATCAAATAATTTCTAATGAACATGGATTGGATCTATTTAGTATTCAGCAGGCCTACATAAATACAACAGAACAAAGATACACATGAAATAAACAGTGCTTTTAGGTCGGTTTAACAGTTTTCAGGTAAAGATATATGTAAAACAAATGTAAAATAACTCTGCATATTCTTCACTGTATAAATTAAATACATATATTATCATTACATTGAGACGAAGCTAAATTCTACTGTAAAACTAATATATTTCTGTCACAATTACAAGTTAAACTGAACTTTGATTTTGGCGGGTTACTGTGAAGACCTTCTAGTGTCTGTGTTTGATATGATGATAGATTTTCTTAAATGAATGGTAAAATGCTCAGAAAGTGACTCTTGAAGTTCATGGATTCATGTCCGCGTATAGTGAGGCAGCAGAGGCTTAAAAACACAGTGAGCGTCACGTGTGCTTCAGTGTGTGTGAGGTAAATGAAACCACATGTCTGTGCCATTCATTCACACAGAAACACGCAGAACATGCAGGATTCATATTTAAATTCTCTTTTTGCGGCTCAATATTCAGTACTTTTTATTTATTCATCAAAACGTTGACAAATTCATTAACATTCCGCATTTACAGTAAATTCCATTCCCTTTCGAAAGCGGTCACTTCGACATTGCGTAGTAACGCTGAGGGAACTCTTCCCCTTCTCCAAAATTCCTGAAACCTTATAGGATAATGCCAGTAAAATAACCGGCCAATTGTCGCAAATATGCAAATCGCATGAAAATGCTGACGATCCCTCAGGCAGTATAAAATGCGGCGGAGCGACAATTGCATCAGAATCTTATCCTTCATTCTGCCATTGTTGAAGACAAACACAAAATACTTCACCGCATCCGATGGCTTCCTTCTGTCGACTTTGCGTGGGCCCCATCGACCCGCACAAGTATTACAAGTATACGCCGAGGCTGCTTTCTCTGAGTCCGACTGTGGGCACTGCGCTGACATGCCGCTAGTGGACTTTCTCCCCCTTGGGGTGACTGTGACAACTCTGCCCGGGGCCATCGCCCCATTCCCCAGTCCTCTTCTCTGATGAGAGCCTTCACCCCCGGCCACAGATGTCATGCCCCCCGTCGAGGAGACAGTCGCCACCATCTGTGCCCTTCCTCGACCATGCTTGGCGCGGATCTCAGCCTGCCATCCAAGCCGTGTAGACTGACCGCCCACCTTGCTGACAAGGCCTACATCTCCGCGGGCAAGGTGGCTTCCGCACTGGCCGTGCTGCGGAGACATGGGTTAGTGGTCGGATTTCTCAGGGGGAGAGGAGGTTAGATCCCCCACGCTCACCTTCGGTACTACCATGGGACCTAGCGCTGGTTCTGAAGGCCCTTTTGAGCCTTTGGCAACTATCGCTGTTAAGGAGCTTTCTCTCAGAACTGCTTTGCTTCTCGCACTTTCTTCGGCTAAGTGCATAGGAGATTTACATGCGCTCTCGGTGGGCAGCGATTGTATTTGCTTTGGACCTGGTGACTGTAGTGTTACTCTCTGGCCAAGACTGGGTTATATGCCTAAGTCTCTTTCTACTCCCTTTAAAGCGCAGGTGATTTCTATACCCGCCTTGTCTTCTGAGCCGTCGACCTCGCGTGACGGTGATGCTCAGAGCGTTGTTTGCCCTGTTTGGGCTTTGTGGGGCTACATGGACCACTCGGCTGCCTTTCAACAGTCGGACCAGCTCTTTGTGTGCTACGGTGGCTGTGCTAAGGGACGTGCAGTTTCGAAGCAGAGGCTCTCACACTTGGATAGTGAACGCTATTGCTTTGGCTTATGCGAGCCAGGGACAGGAATGCCCTCTCAACATCAGAGCTCACTTGACGAGGGCTATCGCCTCTTCATGGGCCTGGTCTAAGGGCACGTCCATATACGGCACGTTGTGGGATATGTTTTGTGGCTTGTTGGTCATTACAGAACACTTTCGCCAGGTTTTACAAGTTGGATTGTATTCAGTGCAGCCCGCTCTCTTGAGCTGATCTGATATTGGTGTACCTGAGCTAGCAGTTCATTGGTTTAGGTCCACCTACCAGCTGTAAGCACTCGTAGCGGCATCACTGTTTGTTGAATTGTGTGCTATTCTACTCCGTGATTGGTGGGCTGATCTTTGCTACTCACGCCGGAATTGTACACCGTTCCCGCAGCGTTGCTACGCAATGTCGAAGTGACCGCTTTTAAAAGGGAATGTCTTTGGTTACTGTTGTAACCTCGGTTCCCTGAGAGGCGGGAACAAGACTGAGTATGGCGTCGTGTTTGCTGCTCCATCACCTGTGCAAGCGTTCAGTCTAGGTTCTGACGCATTTGTCACTGCCCCGCATTTTATACTGCCCGAGGGATCGTCAGCATTTGCATGTGATTTGCATATTTGCAACAATTGTCCAGTTATTTTACTGGTGTTATCCTATAAGGTTTCAGGAAATTTAGAGATGAGGAAGAGTTCCCTCAGCAGTGCTATGCAATTTCTCGTTCCTGCCTCTCAGGGAACCGAGGTTACAACAGTAACCAGAGACGTTTTTATGACTGGATTCCGTGATTCCGTCCGCGTTATTATAGGGTCCTATACATACCGTACATATTAATCTTTATGAAAGTCACAAAAGTTATTTAGTCAAGAGTAGTGAGCATATATATATAATTTTTTTTTTTTTTTTATTAAAGGAGAACTCCGGTCAATTTTAACATTGAGCTCTTTTTTTTGTACATTTGGAGTGCTGTCAGTACAGAAAACGACGACAAAAATCGGTGTTGCCTACACTTGTTATCCTCTTTTTAAAATTTGCACCCTGTTGACTTCAATGGGGCAAGTTTTAAACCTGCTTTTAGCCTCTTAACATCCTTGATGTGTCACAGGTCATGTGAGTGATTTCCTTCTGAGTGAACGCGGGTGAATCTGACTGCAGTAGATGTGAAAGAAATATATAAAAAATGATGTTTATTCAGCCAGCGCACATACCTGTATTTACATCCTGTTTTCGGTCGAAGTCCACAGTAATCGATTGTCGAGTTCACGTGCATAGGTTTAGTACCTATGATCACGCGCGTGAACTCGACAATCGACTACTATGGACTTGGACCGAAAACAGGATGTAAATACAGGTATGTGCGCTGGCTGAATAAACATCATTTTTATTCATATCTTTCACATCTACTGCAGTCAGATTCACCCGCGTTCACTCCGAAGGAATCACTCACATGACCTGTGCACTTGTAATGACACATCAAGGATGTTAAGAGGCTAAAAGCAGGTTTAAAACTTGCCCCATTGAAGTCAACAGGGTGCAAATTTTAAAAAGAGGATAACACGTTGTAGGCAACACCGATTTTTGTCGTTGTTCTCTGTACTGACAGCACTCCAAATGTACAAAAAAATGAGCTCAATGTTAAAATTGACCGGAGTTCTCCTTTAACATTAAAACGCAGACAGCAGCACAGCAGAAATATTAGATTATGGATCAATCTTGGATTATGTAGCAGGCATTAAACAGTTTAGTGCTTTTACGCAGTTAAATAATAAACCATTGTTGTAAATTGATAAAAAACCGGCCGATAAATATCGGTGGCCGATACATCGGTGCATCTCTACAAGGAAGGCAATGCAAAGACTGTTATTCCACAACTTGGCACTGCAGAACGTCTTGCAATCCTCTAAGGCATCTCTATAATTTTTGTTGCTGGAGTCTTCTGCAGAGGCGGTCTTTCATCACATTATGATGTGATTTCAATGAGGAAGTTTAGATTTCTGAAACTTGCAGGATATTTTTATTGTACAAAGACCTCATTTATGTCAAAAGATCAAGGAAAATTTGATTTCTCAATTCATGACCCCTTTAAATGAGCAGTCTGTTGTAGTAGTCTGTCCATATAATGTGCAAGTGGGATGGGCTAAAGAGGCAATGATGAAGAATTAAGGCTCCGATATACTCATGGCGAAGTTCTTTTTTGTTCTTCACTTAGGGGTAAATAGAAGTTCAAATGCATGACTGAGATTTCTTTTAAGATTTTTTTTAAGAGGTGTTTCACCTATGGCTGGGAGATATAATTATGTATAGCTCCTTTTTTCAATTATATATATATATATATTCATTTGTTTATTCATTTGTTTGTTCTATTGTCCCTTAAATACAGGTACATGTTAGCAAATACAATGTACACAAAATTGTTTAAATGGAAACCTTTTTAAACTTTTCAGTTCATAACACTACTGTTAATCGGCCAACCATGAAGATAACACCTATTATCTCCAAAGCCCACACATCGGCTGATTAAACAACCTGGGCCACATTTTGCAAAAGCATTATAAGCCTAAGTAGATTGAAGAGACCACATGTGCCAGGCTTACAAAGCTTTTGGGAAACGCAGCTCTGGCCAGTATAATGTTAGATCACTAGTTATCATTAATGGTATAATCAGTGCACATACACAAACAATGGCCCCCTTTACACCTAGCATTACCATCTATATCATATCCAGATCTATTTTGTATTTAGATTGACCATGAATGTGGTCTAAACTGATCCAATCACAAACAAATGCATGGCAAATCCTACTGTACGTTAACTTCCTAATGCCTGGCTCACACTACAGGAGTTTAAGGCCGATTTATCCCCGATTTTCCCCTCCCGAAAATCGGGGATAAATCGGCCTTAAACTCCTGTCGATGACCTTGATCGGTTCCGATGTTCGGCGCAGATTATCTGGTAATGTGAGGTGTTCACAGATCGAATCTTGCACCTCCTGATCTGCTCTCACACAAATCGGGCTCGCCCCGATCACATCAAACACGTTTGATATTTAGGATTTTAAATCGGGATGAGCAAGCCTGTGGTTACGTCAGTACTGTCCAAATAGCCAATAAGAAACAAGTAGGGCTGTTATAGTGAAGGAATTTCCCTTGAGGTAATTTTGAGTGACTCAACAGCGCAATATCAATAAATAAGTGTTACGCTGTGGTCAGCAGGCACGAAGACGAGTACATGTTCCGTAATGAAACCGAAACTAAATTCATGCGTGTTAAAACGAAGTGGAGTAAAATGAAGGTACAATGTCAAAATAAGGGTCGGGTCCACATAATATAATAAACACAACATAAACCTGACAATGAGCTTGTTAGGCCATTGTTTTATAACAGTTAGTTCCTCGAATCTCACTTTTACAAGAGGCTTTCTGCTGATATTTCACCAGTATTGGCATTGATCTCTGCGCATTCTAGACAGGCGGTCACTCAGTCCAGTTACATTGTTACGCCACTAGTTGGCGGGAAGGGACAGTCTTTGAGTGAGTCATTAAAGGGTAACTAAACCCCTGGTCAGAGCCAGACTCCACCCACTGGCAATATTTGAAAAATCCTGGGAAAGTGGGCAGAGCCCAGTGGCGATAGAGGGGACGAACAGAGGGCGGGACTGAGCGGGGGGCGTGCACCTGAGACTCGTTTCAATAGCGCGCACTCTCTGTAGGCGCAGATGAGTTGCCATGAGAACGACTGACATCTCTATCTTTTGTGTAAGTTTAGAGACGTACTCCAGAAAAAAAGTTCACGGAGACGCAGAGGCAGAAAGCACACCCTGTTTATTTTCTTTATTTTACAAAAGCACAATGTTTTATTTCGATTGTAAGTGGAAAAAGTAGACATTTAACAGTTTATTTTTTCATATTTCTTAAGTCTATATGACAATAAATGACAGAGTATTTTAAGTCTATTTTGCTGCTATATGAATAAATCCAGCAAAACGCGCTTGCGCGTTTGTCGACCCGAGGATTAACTTTAACATAAATTGTGACTAAAAATATATGCTCACTCACATCAAGACGCCGCTGCAGTGATGGAGTCCATGCAGGAGGAGCAGCGTTTGGCACTGCGTCGCTTTACAGCGCGAGCTGTGCTGTTGCAACCAGCAACACTACACATACGTCCCATCCTAACCACTGTACTTAATACAGATAAAGCTAATGCAAAAAATCTACCCTAACTTGAAGCTTTCCTAACTGATGCAATACTATGCTTCTAACAATACTACGCTAACTGCGAATTAACTACCTAGGCTACACGAAATAATCTAAATAACTATATAAATGCTATGCTAACTAGATGTTAATATAGGCTATCCTGATCATTTTCAATGCTCGCAATTCCAACTCCTGACTCACTACAGTGGTTTTGATGAAACAAGATGTTTTTATACCAGGGGCTGCCAAGGGTGTGGGTGAGCTGGAACCTGCTTACGTCACGCAGTACCGTGACATCCAATAGGAAAATTCATTCGTTCAACCTGAAGAGGGCAGCACTCAGACATTTTTACACCATATATTGTAGAATTAAAACACTTTACACCCATATGTCAAAAAAATTTACTCGAATCAATGAACAGCACTAATAAAGCCTCAGTCTTACAGATCATTAACTAAAAAAAGTTATTTTAGGGTTTAGTTACTCTGTCCATTCAGCGGAAATGTAAAAAGGAGAGGATTCATTCAAAGATAGATATAATGAAACAAGCTGTTAATTATTTTAATATTTAATTTGAACTTTGAGCTCCACTTACAAGGCTCAGCTGAGCAGCAATGCAGCGCATGGGCAACGCTGAAGCGTCACTTCATGATCAATGGCATTGATTCATTGTATTGACCAGCACTGACGCCATTCATTAGAAATATCTTTAAATGTTTAAGGGATGATTTTTGAAAGATTTCGCTTTCCTTGGTCACGGCTACCTTTTCACGAATATGACTTGATATGAAGGACAGCTGCGTGAGATCACGTGAGGCGCTTCCTCTGGCACGATAATCTTAACATTTTGTAGTGTGTGATGCGCTGTGATTTTCAAATCTTTTAGTGTGAACATGTTTAAGATTTGAGGGAAGGTGCTGCAACCAGATTTTACTATCGGTTAGGATTTTAAAACTCTTGTAGTGTGAGCCAGGCATAAATGTCAAAATTTTCGAGACAGTCTAAGATAAAAACTTTGACAATAGAACTGCATTGACTCTTATATACAGTAGTCAACATTTGAAGTGGATCAAAAAAGTTCATTAAAGCTGTCCTAAAGACAAGAACGAGTATTGTTCAAAATTCATGTAACTTTCATATAACTTTGATCCCCTTCAAATGTTGACTACAAAACTTTTCTTTTTTTTTGTGTTAATTTACTGTTCATGTCTTTAAGCACGTCTTTTTAAGAAAATGTTCTTAGGCATGAATTAGGAGGCAGATATCTACATGGAGCCATTATAACAGCCATTGTCAAGTCACCTTTATTTATATAGCGCTTTTTACAATACAGATTGTATCAAAGCAGCTTTACAGTGATAACATAAATAATACAACAAAGTTTGTTTCTAGAAGAAAATTGCATCATCATCCACCCTAAAGGGATACTTCAGGATTTAGCATTAAGCTTTGTATTAGTAGAAAACCTGTAGTATTTTCGAATTACCGTGCTTTCCACCCTCATATCCCCCTGAGACGAGAGATTTATGTATTTTTTGTCTGGAAAAAATCCTCAGATGATGCAAATATCGTCATAATGCGTCATCGGAGGATTTTTTGGCCAGAGGCTAAAGACTACAGCCAGTAGTAGGGGCTGTCCCGCATGTGTTCAACCCGCCCATAGAGGGTGGGATCTCACTCACAGAATGTACACATAGTTCAGCCATCTTTCTTTGGAAGCTAAGTTAACAGGCTCTTGTTCTGTGGAGAAAACTGAGTAGTAGGAGAAAGCTGAGCAGTAGGGGTTACAATCCTCTTTATCCCGGACATGTCCGGCCGTCGAGATCGTCCAAAATGTCCGGGATTCGGCTTTTGCTTTCTGCAGTCGCCATTCATTGTTTACATGCACACCTTTTGTTTCAATCTAAGTGAATTCATTCCGATTGGTGAATCTGAATGTAGTTTACATGAACGCTAAACAAGTGATCGGTTGATGTGCGTTTTAACATTGCTAAGAAAATTCCCGCTCCTCCGTGAGAGATGCGAGACCCGGCGCGTCTCAGTAATCACACCACCGGCCTCGCGCCATTCTCCCACGCCCTTCAGCCTCGTCCTGCTCGCCACAGTAAACATAATGAATGGCGACTGTAGAACGCAAAAGCCGAATCCCGGACATTTTGGGCAATCTCGAAATCCCGGGCAAACTCATCACGGAGACTCTAGTAGGCTAGCTTTGTTGTTTTCAACTGCGCTCTCTTACTGGTAGGCGTGGCTTGGGAGTGGCCTCCTAGGGCAGCGAAGCAAGTGCATTCTGGGAGTTGTTGTCTTTCATCCACATAAGCCAAAAATACATTTTCTGGCTTTTCTCAGTCTAGAAAGCTCCAAATTCAAAAATAATTTCACATTTCTTCTACATAAATGACCTATTTTAAATACACATTAACCTTTCCAGAGGTGAAGTATCCCTTTAAGTAAGGCAGATCAGTAATATTGTTGAATATTAAATGTCCCCAACTAAGCAAGCCAAAAGCCAAGGCAATAGTGGCAAGGAACCAAAACAAAAAGGTGACAGAATGGAGAATTTTTTTTTTTAGGAAAAACATTGGGAGAAACCAGGCTCCCAGGATATGCATTGTCTGCATATCCTGTCTTTGGTGAAGGAGAGGGTGAAGGATTTTTTTATATTTTATGCTGCTTAGTTCTGGGCGATATGGGCAAAAAAAATTATCACTAATTATTTTCATATCAGTCGATAATGATAATTATCACAGTAAATGTCAGTCTTTATCTCTTCAAAGTTTAAAGGCAGATTTTTGCTCCTAAAGCCCTATTCTGACAGGACTAGTTTTACATGGAGAGGTGGGGTAAAGTAATTATTACCAGAGCTTCTCAGTGATTTTAGTCCTGTTCAAATTGCCATTTCAGTAATCATTACGGACAATGTCAGTTACCAATGCCTATTACCAACATAATCCAATCTGAAGTTAATTCAAATATCGTTCGACCAGACATAACTGTTCCGAATAGGCCATTATTATTACAGACGTCCTGTCGTAAAATTACATTACTCCAACTACACTTGTAGTTGTAGTTAATCCCGTCCGAATAGGGCTTAAGTGACATTTGTAGAAACCAGACCATTAATTAACCATGACAAACACTTCACATTTTTGAATTCTTTCCACTTTTCCACTAATTTTTCCTTAAAATAAATCTCTTAATAGAAAAAATTTATTTATTTTCGTTTCTGCATGTGCTAACAGATATTGTTTCAAGTCATGAAATAGGTTTGTGTTGCCTGTCTTTATGTACCTTCAGCACAGTCTATAATTACACTGTTGAGCCTTCCTTTACCCCTTAACTCACCCTTAAACCTACCCATATGTGAGTACATGGTAGTTAAAGACACCTAAAAATAAAGTGTGACAGATTTCTTTATTTGATATGATAGTGGCATCTAAAATTATTTAAAAATTATCATGGAAAGTATAAAACATCTTTAACTTAAACCTAACATTTTAGAACAATAAAAAAAAATAATGGACAATCTTAGCTTAAATTTATTATTTATTTAGCTGAAATAATGTTTTTTATTTCATATAGTGATATTCATTGCAGTTGCACCACCAGACTTCCTGGTTGCGCCATCCAACTTATGCAACTAATTTGACATTGAACAGGCTTCTATTTGGATGCCTGTATTATCTTTTGCCTGTGGTAGCAAGTTCATACATAGAATAAAGAAGTTTATCATAAAATAGCATTTCCTAGTTTTACATTGGTTGTACCGTCTGACATGGAAAGTGTACCAACCTACCCACACTTGAAAATAGCTATTTTTATCAGTATATGAGAGAAATCTACTTTTTCTCTCTGCCACAAGGATCAATTTGGGTTTCTGGATGCTGCATTATCATGTTTACTATTATTACCTTGTCAATTCCAATGACCCATGTTTGCAGTTGTGCCACCCTGATATTTGAGAATATACAAATTGCTGTTCTCAACAGCTTTAAAACTACTGGTATTTATAAAATTTATTTATATGAAAGGTTTCAAACCTACAATTATGCCACAGTATTTTTTCACTTCTTATTGAAATACCATTTAAAATAGTTTTCTTAGTCTGTTCATTTGTGCGGTTGCGTCACCTCTCATTTTGGGAGTGTAAGATATCAAAACATATTTATTATTTGAATGTACTAAAAATGAATTCAAACAAAATAGGTTTTATAGAATAAAGTGATACATGTCATGATTTTATCAAATTTACAACATAATTATTAGGAAGAATTAGGCTACTGAATTTTTTTAAATGTACAACTTGGAAGCTGGATAGTGATATGGATTAATTTTCATTGCCCAATGGCTTACCCTACACACAATGGCGCAGGGAAGTTTGATTTCAAACTTTTAATTGAATTGATTTATTTGAACAAAAAATGAACCTGGAAAAGGTGAAAGGAGGTTACATTTTTGTTATTCATCAAACCTTAACCAGCAGGCCAAACAGATTTTCATTCTTTTTGGGAAATGTAGGGCTTATTCATAATGGTATTCTAAAAGAGGCTGGATTTATACCTTAAAATAAACATAAAATATGGAATATTTTGTTTGCTTAAAAAGATTTATTTTACTTGAAATTTTGCACTGGTAGATAATCCCTTGTGCCGAGTATAACCAGTAAGTGATAAAGGCTGTTTTAAATATCTGGCTCCATAGCAATAGTCCTAGCATTATAAACATTTTTTTTTTTTCTTTCTTTCTTGTAATAGCATATAGCATTATTGATTCTAAACTCCAACCCCAGATGCGTTCAGACGTGATGTGGTGAATAAAGCCATTTTTGTCGTATTAAGAGAGATCTGTCACTATTTGCCACATTTGTGATTTGGACTGTTTGGAATTAAAAACTAATATTGAATAAAGACTACCACTGAAAGTTTTATTTTATGTGTAACAGACACACACACACACACACACACACACACACACACACACGACAAATGTAATGCAGACTGAAGCTAACGTATTGTGTGTGTGTTTGAACGAGAAGCGACTTGTCGTGTTTGTCGTGCCAAGTTTAAAATTTCAACACATTGTTTTCTATGATTGTACGCACACTGGTGGCTCCACTTGGCTTCTGTCCGCGGCGCCCAGCTACAATTCAGGAGGCTGTTTAAAATCCAGAGCGCCATTAACATTGTTTTCTTTTAAATTACATTATTTTTGTCCCAAAACGTCATTGTACATACTGGTTTTACCCTGTGCTGCAAGATGCATTTAGTTTTACATTCATAATTTTGCAGCTTGAATAAAGTCTAAACATACAGGAAGAAATATATAATAAATTTAGCTCTTTCTAATCTTTCTGTGCCATATTTTTTCATACACTAACCTCAGTGCGAAAGCATTATGTAATGTATGTCGTGTGCTGCCACCTACTGGAGGAACCAGGTACATAGTACATTACAATACATATCGTACAGTACATACATAATCTTAATTTCATGATGTCTGTAAAACATAACAATATTGTTGACCACAAACTGACAACAGAATGTGAGTGTTTGGTGTGTGAGACTAGACGCGACTCTGCGCTTCTTGTCCGGTGTGTGACCACCTTTAGATGCTGACGTGGCATAAAACGGGTTCCCAATCCTGTTCCTGGAGATCTATCTTCCTGCAAAGTTCAGTTCCAACCCTGATCAAACACAGCTGAACCAGCTAATTTAGGTCTTCAGGAGCACTTGATAATTAGTCAGGTGTGTTGGATCTGAACTCTAGGTAGGTAGATCTCCAGGAACAGGATTGGGCACCCCTGGCATAAAGCAAACAAATAAATAAAAATAAAATCTAAAATGTTACCTTAATGTAAATTATACTTTTGGGGTTATACTACTATCCCATGACGTGCTTTGTCTTAAATCTCATCTTCATGTCCCCTTCACAGTGCCCTTAAAGACAGTCGCTTTCCCCCCATGACGAGGGACGAGCTGCAGCGCCTCTTCTGCTCAGTGTCTCTGCTCACCAACTTTGAGGATGTTGGGGATTATTTAGACTGGGAGGTAAGAGCACAGAATCAATTACTACCAGTTATTAATACATGCGTGCTGTGTATATCATTTATTCACAAAATTAACTAAAACAAAAACTTTGTTCACTTAAGGTTTTTTGCTGCACACATTTAAAAAATAAATGACACTACTGAAATGAAATTTCAGGCCTAATACCAGTAACTGATAATTCACAGCTAGTTATGGCTAAAACCAATAGCCAACGATTATAATTTACTTTGACAGTAACACTTAACCCTTTAAAACGAAGCTACTATTTAATAACGTAAAAACTTCTCAGTTTAAACAGTGTGATTGTATTACAAATGGTTCAAAGAGCAATATATTAAAATGTATTTTGTCTATATATATGGTTATAGAGTAGTGCAGGGATGTTAGTCAGAATTATTGTGCTACTATTCTATTGTGCTCCGTCTGTTTGGTGCGCATGCGCGCAGCAGCGCTCATTCACAGAAGCTTGAATTTTTAGCGAAGATTCACTTGCAGAAGGCAAGTGACAGTTTGCCTCTCCTGACAGTGAAATGGACATATTTATTGACTTTCTAACATTTACAGACAGAGAATATACCTGTGAAATGTAAGTTAAGCACTGAAGAAAGCACCACATATCAAACACATTAAACACAACAGCGTAAGTATTTATCTGTCAGTTAGCAACAGATCTGTCAGAGCATCTGACAGGGCAAGCTGCTTTAAACTTGTTAACTATATCTTACCAGTTATTTTGAAGCCCTTAATATAACATGTTTAGGACAAATTGTACTATGTACTATGCTCACACTGCGTCCTACGCTATTTTTCAGATGTGCTCGTATCAAACTACTGTATATATACGGTATTGCTTTATTCCATATCGTTTCAAAAATTTTTATCGATATATCGCCTAGCCCTACGTTCTACAGCTAAAACTGTACACACTCACACCCCATACCATCTTTAGTTACTTATTATAAACGTATGTTTGAAAAAATAAATATAACTGCTTCAATAATTTTGGGGGATTATTTTAATGGGTATGTGCAGTTTGTTGTAGAACAAAACATCAAAGTATTGTCAAGTTATGTTTACCTCAGGTTTTATTTTACTCATAAATTGGAAAAACTCCATAGGAAAATCTTGAAGGAACCACTGGCGAATTAGTCTTCTGGGTTCTGACATCTCTACACCACTCTATTGTATTTGTGTCCTTTTATTTGAGTATTTACTTTACTTATTCAACCCTCTATGAACACTGAAACTCGAGTCGCCATTGGCTAGTACATTTGATTTCATTTTACTCGCTAGACTTTTTACATGGAATGCAAGAACAATGCAAATGGAAAAATGTGCTTTATCTATCGTTGTTTTGCTGTTTTATCGCTGTTTGCTATATAGGCTATAAACTGTTTACACGGATTTAAAAAAATGGCAGGTGCCAATGTTTCACATGTATTTGTCCAATCAATGTACACTTATGTCACTGGTAGTTCCTAAAATATGCCTTTATCACATTTCCTCGTTCAAAAAGCAGAAGCTTTAAATAACGTAAAAAAAAGTCCTCGTTAGGCTGTATCAATGGCTGTGCCCATAGCACAGGATTGTTGTGATTTATGTAGAATTCAGCACAGATACTTCTAAAGAAACCAACCTCAGTTTACCATCAGTGGATCAGTTTATCATTAATTGATTATTGTGAAACAAAGAAAAAAAGGTGTCATAATATTGCAGCCATACTGTATGTGTATGCAATACTCTAGAGTCTGTTTACCTTTACAGATCTGCAAGAATACGATACAAACAACATAACACACTAAAGAGCATTAGAATTAGACAAAACAAAAAATAATAATAATTCTGACTAAAGTATTTTGGGGGATTAAATTAAAGGTTTAGGGAAAACTTTTAAAAACTTTTCATGCACTTATTTTACAATGCCAGAAATTAGATCAAATTGAAGTTATATTTCCAGCCTATGCACAATTATACAAAAATAACTGATTTGAATGTAAAAGAGTCATATCCTCTGTGTTTGAGTGCAATGATTGAATAGCATTATACTGTAGACAAAAATGGGTAGTAATATAATGCAAAAATAACATTAAAAATAAAATTGAATCAGTCAGATTATTCCTCTGGCAGTAACTTGAGATTTGTGCTGCTTGTTAATCTCCTGACTGGCAACACGGGCAGCGCTGACCATCTCGTCTCTCATATGTTACACGATAAAATAAAAGATGACATGCATTGTAGGGTAGGATGTAAGAATAGAATAGAATAGAATAGAATCGGGCATTTATATAGCGCTTTCATATGTACTACTGTACACCCAAAGCGCTTTACAATCATATCAGGGGATCTCTCCTCAACCACCACCAGTGTGCAGCATCCACTTGGATGATGCGACGGCAGCCACAGTACAACGGCGCCAGTGCGCTCACCACACACCGGATATAGGTGGAGAGAGGAGAGAGAGTGATAGAGCCAATTCAATGTAAGGGGATTATTAGGAGGCCATGATTGGTAAGGGCCAATGGTGGAATGTAGCCAGGACACCGGGGTTACACCCCTACTCTTTACGAGAAATGCCATGGGATTTTTAATGACCACAGAGAGTCAGGACCTCGGTTTAACGTCTCTTCCGAAGGACGGTGCTCTTTTTTGACAGTATAATGTCCCTGTCACTACACTGGGGCGTTAGGACCCACACAGACCACAGGGTGAGCACCCCCTGCTGGCCTCACTAACACCTCTTCCAGCAGCAACCTGGTTTTCTCAGGAGGTCTCCCATCCAGGTACTAACCAGGCTCAGCCCTGCTTAGCTTCAGTGGGCAACCAGTCTTGGGCTACAGGGTGATATGGCTGCTGGTAATGTAAGTCTAAATTAACAGTTTTACATATTGATGTTTATTGTTAAGTTAAACTTAATTAGTTTATTTTTCTTCTTAAAACTGGTGTCCGTCCATTGACGATAATGCAGGTGGAAATTCATTTACGCTACTAATCAGAGGTGGATTTGACAACACATGGACTGTGATAAAGGCCTATTATGTTGGGTTAGACCCTACTTTGCAGTAGGAGCTACTTTAGTCCGTTTAGTCCTTTAAGCGTTCATATATCTAAAATCGTTCTTAGTTCCTGCGGTGCGAACATACCAAAAAAAGGGTACATCTGCCAACAGTTATTGGAACTATGAAAATGTTCCTCCGGTGCAAAAGCCACTATTTTTGAGCCCTGCATTTCGATATAGCACATCAATTCTCTTTACGTGGAATGTGTGAAGCCTGGTTTGTACTTGCTGCGTCTGTATGAGCGCGAAGGTATATACGATTATATTGTCATATTGGTCAACCTTACATTTAATGTGTATGAATATAATGACATGGCACAGAGGCAGATTTTTGCAGCAGTGCTCATCATTCATACTACTACTACTACTACTACTACTACTACTACTACTACTACTACTACTAGTAGTAGTAGTAAAATGATTATCCTCACAGGGAATACAAACACTGAACTATATGCAAACCTGCAAAAATTAAGTATAACTATCCCCAGACTTTATGCAAACCCTGAAAACAGCTCCACATGCAGAAAAAAGCCTCCGGACATACTTTTATGGAAAACAATGACAATGGGTCTTATTCACCAAGCATGTGTACGCACAAATTTGTTCCTGAAATCTGCGTACAAACGTTTTCACAAATAAATCATGATTCACCAAAAAAGTTTGTAAAAAAGTAGGAACAACTGAAGCCACACATATCAAAAAGCACTTTCTCTGTGCGGCCTTATAATCGTGTTAAGAAATTATATTTCATCTTAAAATGGTTATATTATTAATAAATAATACAATCTAATTTCATCTGGAATATATTTCATCATATACAGTGGAAGTTGTTGCGTTAAAGCTTCAGCTGCGAGGTTTCTCTGAATTACGCAGATATACGTGTATGTACAGCTGGCTAATGAGAGCTCTGTAATCTGGGTCTGTGTTTGTTCTGGATTGGTTAGTTTTGTTTAAAAAAATTAATTAAAGGAGCTGTATGTAAGATTGTGGCCAAAACTGGTACTGCAATCACTTTCAAATTACTGTAGAGCGGTGTATCACCCCTACAGTAAGAATGTTCTAACTGTGAACAAACAAGTGTATTCTATGACAAAGATTCTTTTAGTAACTCAGTATTTTAGTAACTATGTATTTTTTAATAATTTTTAAATGGTGTAATATTTGTGAATTGGATTATGTACTTATCCATTTCCTTGTGAGTGCCGTCAAGATTAAAAGCCCTGGTGCCGCAAGAGCCCGCCCACACGCTGTTCTTATGGACTTTGGGTTTTTGTTGATTTTGTCGCATCTCAGTCTCTTCGCCTCTGGTGTGGATAGACAAATTGTTTGTCGCTGGAATCTTATCGCGTCTGGTTAGGACACGGTGTTAGTCTTTTATTTTAGTGTTGACTTATTTAAAGAATCGTTTGAGATCCTAAGTAAAGACTGGTATAAAGTCCACCTTTGGTTAGTCTTTTCAAGCTAGTATTTTACTGAGAGTGTGCTGCAGCTCAGTGTGGAGCTCACAACACCTTCAGAGATGAGACACTTTCAAGATCTGCTTACATATGCACAAAAAGCCATCGGCCCTCAGCCTCCAGTTTTGACAAATGGTCCAGCCACTGCAGCTTGTTGAAGTGCAGCTTACAAATTGCATGATCAGAGAGCGAATCTGGGCTGTGCAGAATTAGCACAGAATTCACTTTAGAATGAACCAGTATGCTACCGACTTAGCCTGGCATACTGTGGAATCTTAATGATTCGGGCCATGCAAACAATATGTGACCTTAGACGAAAAGTCCTGGGTAAGAACTGACGACATTGCCGTGTATTGTGCATGTGTCTTTTCTGTAATGTTAGCAGTGTTGGGGGAGATATATATATATGTATGTGTATTTATTTATGTATTTATTTATGTATTTATTTATTTATAATAATATATTATTAAAAACACAATAATATATTATTAAAAACACAATATATTTATAAAAACACAAAACAGCCACAATGTCAGTTTTGTGGAATTTTCTTTTTCTTTTGCAGTGTTTTTCCTCACTGTAATCTGACCAAGACTCCTCTAAACTTGGCTTGCAGGTGTCTGACTTTAGCCATGAAAATGTCACAAGTAACAGAAATAAGCACAAATGTCAGAGCATGTCAGAACACCTCCAGGGCCCAGAAAACACCTCAGACCCCAGAGGGTTTACAGCTGCATCCAGACAATAGACAATCCCACCGTATGAATACTGAGATCGAAAAAAACTAAAAACTTTTATAATTGTTTATAAAAAGTTTATAACTATCACTCAGACTTTTAGAAAACACATCTTGTCTGAATAGTAACAACTTCAAACCTGTATAAAATATTAAAGTAAAATAAACCTATAATCACCTCTTTTGAATAATGTTTGTTTTGTTTCTCTGCTCACACTGCCTTTCTTTGAAAAAACCAAAATAGCATGACAGTTTGATTGAATGTATCATGCAGGTACCAGTCACTATCCTCTTGCCAAATCATTTTCGCATTCTTTTCCCTTCTGTTCAGATCCTGGAAATTAGAACCAAAGTCTTTGTGTTATGTAGTTCTGCTGCCATTACATATGCATTTGTACCTTTTGTCAACAGTGACCCAGTTCGGAGCTAGACTGTGTTTACACATCACAAACCCAGAAGCAAAATAGTCCACTAGAAGTAAAGTGTAGCAGTTGCTTTAGGAATCTCTCATCAGTGGTGTTTTGTAATGCAAGCATCACTATTGCTCATACCTAGGGTTAGGGATTTGAATAAACACTTCAGGTGTGCTGTTTTTTTTTCTAAGTGAAAGTCCTATTGAAGAAACAGATTTTTTGGAAACGTGAGGAGGAAACGTAATGATCTATGCGTCTCATGGTTTTGTGTCAACTTCAACATTTTCTTACATCATTGATGACAGTTACATGGAGATCAAATCGAAAAAAGATTTTTCAAAATGTGTTTATTTCTTAGGTGGGTGTTCACGGCATTAGGATAGAATTTTTTAATGAAAAAGGATCAAAGCGCACCGCCACCTACCTGCCAGAGGTTGCGAAGGAGCAAGGTGAGAAAAAAGTACACTTGCCTGAGTTTTATCTGCATTCAGTTACAATATAACAGCAGAAACAAGATGAAGAATAGGCCAAAAGGTAACACTCAATCAGTATGAAAAAAACAGGATTGAATTTGTTCTCTCTCCATAGGATGGGACCACATTCAGACCATAGATTCCTTACTTCGAAAGGGAGGTTACAAAGCTCCCATCACAAATGACTTCAGGAAGACTATTAAATTGACCAGGTGAGAGAATTACCTTTTCTAAACAATTTTTGATCACTATACAATACAAGGCTATTTTAGTTTAGTTTAGAATATTTTAGTTCTTGTGTCCAACAGTACTAGTCTCTTAAGGGCATTTTTCACAGGATGTCATAGGCAGCAGATTTAGAAGGTTTTTATTTTTTTATTTGTATTTTCTTGTTTAGTAATTCTGAACGGATCTGTTTCTTTTGAACCGTCTTTTGGCATCTCCATGTGGTCCTGTTTGGTATTGCACCTTGACTAGTTAATTATATATTAGCTCTAAACAATTGTAACATTTATTTTTTGTTGTTGCACTGTATACATGCATTATGAAGTATGAAGATTAGTTTGAATTGATTGAACAGATTGAATTTAGGATTTTATTCACTTATTTCATCAACTCACACATCAGTTGTGTTAAACATAAGCTCAAGCATGTGCGCTTGACATGCGAGAACCAATGATGTTCATTGTCATGTTACGCAGCATGTTTGAGCTTCCAAAAGAGGTTTGTTTTTCGCATCAAGCAGGTTTGGTTGTGCTTCTGTTTATGTTAGCTGATCAGTTTATATGTGAATAAAAGTGTAAATTCAATCTGTTCATCATATAAAAGCAATGAGTCTCTTCAGAAAATTTGGACTGCTCAGTTCATATGGATTTAGTTTTACTTAATGAACTTTTAGCGTCAAAGTGTCAGTTGCGTAGCTGTCTATGGAAGGATTTGGAGCTCTCAGATTTCATAAAAAGATCTTCATTTGTGTTCCGAAGATGAAGGAAAGTCTTACGAGTTTAAAACGACTTGAGGGTGAGTAATTAATGAAAGAATAAAAATTTTTTGGCTGAACTATCAATTTAAAGTACAGTGAGGAAAATAAGTATTTGAACACCCTGCTATTTTGCAAGTTCTCCCACTTAGAAATCATGGAGGGGTCTGAAATTGTCATTGTAGGTGCATGTCCACTGTGAGAGACATAATCCCCCCAAAAAATCCAGAAATCACAATGTATGATTTTTTAAACTATTTATTTGTATGATACAGCTGCAAATAAGTATTTGAACACCTGAGAAAATCAATGTTAATATTTGGTACAGTAGCCTTTGTTTGCAATTACAGAGGTCAAACGTTTCCTGTAGTTTTTCACCAGGTTTGCACACACTGCAGGAGGGATTTTGGCCCACTCCTCCACACAGATCTTCTCTAGATCAGTCAGGTTTCTGGGCTGTCGCTGAGAAACACGGAGTTTGAGCTCCCTCCAAAGATTCTCTATTGGGTTTAGGTCTGGAGACTGGCTAGGCCACGCCAGAACCTTGATATGCTTCTTACAGAGCCACTCCTTGGTTATCCTGGCTGTGTGCTTCGGGTCATTGTCATGTTGGAAGACCCAGCCTCGACCCATCTTCAATGCTCTAACTGAGGGAAGGAGGTTGTTCCCCAAAATCTCACAATACATGGCCCCAGTCATCCTCTCCTTAATACAGTGCAGTCACCCTGTCCCATGTGCAGAAAAACACCCCCAAAGCATGATGCTACCACCCCCATGCGTCACAGTAGGGATGGTGTTCTTGGGATGGTACTCATCATTCTTCTTCCCCCAAACACGTTTAGTGGAATTATGACCAAAAAGTTATATTTTGGTCTCATCTGACCACATGACTTTCTCCCATGACTCCTCTGGATCATCCAAATGGTCATTGGCAAACTTAAGACGGGCCTTGACATGTGCTGGTTTAAGCAGGGGAACCTTCCGTGCCATGCATGATTTCAAACCATGACGTCTTAGTGTATTACCAACAGTAACCTTGGAAACGGTGGTCCCAGCTCTTTTCAGGTCATTGACCAGCTCCTCCCGTGTAGTTCTGGGCTGATTTCTCACCTTTCTTAGGATCATTGAGACCCCACGAGGTGAGATCTTGCATGGAGCCCAAGTCCGAGGGAGATTGACAGTCATGTTTAGCTTCTTCCATTTTCTAATGATTGCTCCAACAGTGGACCTTTTTTCACCAAGCTGCTTGGCAATTTCCCCGTAGCCCTTTCCAGCCTTGTGGAATTTTGTCTCTAGTGTCTTTGGACAGCTCTTTGGTCTTGGCCATGTTAGTAGTTGGATTCTTACTGATTGTATGGGATGGACAGGTGTCTTTATGCAGCTAACGACCTCAAACAGGTGCATCTAATTTAGGATAATAAATGGAGTGGAGGTGGACATTTTAAAGGCAGACTAACAGGTCTTTGAGTGTCAGAATTCTAGCTGATAGACAGGTGTTCAAATACTTATTTGCAGCTGTATCATACAAATAAATAGTTAAAAAATCATATATTGTGATTTCTGGATTTTTTTTTTTTGATTATGTCTCTCACAGTGGACATGCACCTATGATGATAATTTCAGACCCCTCCATGATTTCCAAGTGGGAGAACTTGCAAAATAGCAGGGTGTTCAAAAACTTATTTTCTTCACTGTATATCATACAAAAAAATGGTAGTCACTTTTCATTCAATTTGAGGTTCTCTTAAATTGTCAAGTGTGGTTTCAAATGAGACCGGGGTTATGCATGTAGACTGAAGGGTTCATGAAATGCAGCCATTTCATTTTGGGTATGTCATTTTCAGCTTGTGTCCTTGCTGGTTAAGGGGTTAAACAAGCGTCTCTCTTTGACGACTTCAATGCTGTAATTGGGCTATGATGGTAATGTCTTTGCTTATAAATATTACGTGGAACTCTTTTGCAAAACTTTTATTACGGTTTTACTATTACAACTGGCAAGATTAACTAATCGTGAAAAATGCTGGCTATAGCAGTAAGTTTAGATCTACTCCTATTGCACTGCTGAGCATTGTAGCCAACTCGACTTCTGCACTCTCACAAATACTTTCATAATAACTAACAAAGTGAAAACACTATTTAAATAAGATATTCATTGTGCAGTTTGGACAGTGTCGATTATAACGAGTTTTGGTGACAGTGCGGAATCATTCACTGATAAACTTGACAGCTCCTGTAAATACAAAGTGAGTTCCCTTTCGAGAGGGAACTCGCACTGCGTCGATGACACTATGGGGAACACCTTCCATGTGAACCATTGTCTGAAAAGCTATCCAATCACAGCAATTGAAATTGACCGGCGACAGCCTATGATGTCACTACTAGTGCGACCTGGAAGTATAAAAGGGACGCCTAGAGAACATGTCATCCTTTTTTGTCTTCAGGGACTGTTTTGTCTGATTTGATATCACCTGAAAAATGTAAGAAACAATTATGGCAAGTGATAAGCATTTCAAGAAGTGTGTGGGTCTGTCTCTCAGGTATCTGACACCAGATGATACACACACCTTGTGCATTTACTGTTTGGGCGAAGAGCACGCACGATCAGTTCTTGAAAGACCTGATTGTGCAGAATGTGAGTTTTCCGCTAAGAAAACTCCGCTCTCGTTTGGCCCTCTTCTCGAAGGAAGAGGGACAGGCATCTGGGCCCAGTGGTTCGGGTCCCGCTTGTGCTGAGGCACAGTGGAGACTTGGGATCATGGGGTTCCCAGATGGAGCTCGCTGATGAGTTTGAGAGTTGTTTCTCTCTCAAGACCGTCATAAGCTTGCGAGGGTGAGTTGCTGGAAGAGGATGTTATCTCTTACATCCTCTGATCCAGCAGCAAGTGCTCTGCTGGCACCCAGCCCAAGAGAGCAGGAGATGGCTGATGAGGGTGAAGAAGAGGTACTACCTGAAGCCTCACAGCCTCCCTGCCCCGCGCATGTTGAGCTCTTGGGTGTTATGGAGTGCGCTTCTGCGCATGGTTCCTTTCTGGCCATAATTCCCCAGCTCCTGTGAGCCTTCCATTCCTGCCTGATCTGCATACTGAGATCAAGAAGGCGTGGAAGAACCCATATTTTGCACGCATCCATCGCCAACAGCGAGCAAACTATGCTGATGTTGAGGGAATGTGTGAACATGGGTATGTGTCAATGCCCCCATTCGACGAGACGTTCGCAAACTATCTCGCTGTTGGAGAGGCTTCGGCACTGAAAGCTTCCGACCCTGCCTTCCAAACCGCTCAAGATGATATCTCACTTGAATGGCAGGGCATATGCGGCAGCAGGTCAGGCTGGGGCTGCTTTACACACAATGTCTGTCACAGGCATACCAAGCCAACCTGCTGAAGGATTTGGATCAGGATCAGGGTCAGGGTCTCTCCCCTGCGTAGTGGACGAACTGCGCCGCACCTCAGATCTGGCTCTTGGGGATCCCTTTCCTCTGAGGGTGAATAACTACCACCCTCTTCTCTCTTCTTCCTGACCCCCAATTTTCTTTACCCCAGGTGCTTCTTACATCAGGCTTGAGGCCTGGACCAATGATGATATTTTCCCATTAAAATGGAATCTGGCTTGGTAGTGAGCGAAAGGGCGCCTTTCTAGCCTTTGGGTTTGTAGGCCTTAATTCTGAGAATAAAGTTTAGGTAGGTCTTTATTATAAGGTTGTTAAACTTCAGACCTCTGTTCCTTGTTTAGAAAGTATTAAGGGGTATGTTTGATAGGATATGTAAAAATAGGAATTAGGGCCCTGAAGTTCCCTTTTTTATAGGTAGGATTGCATATCTTGTCATAGGCCTCTTGTGTTAGAGTTGTCAGGTTTATGTAGTAGGTGGTGCCAATCTTGGTCACCCAGTGGTGTACAGGTTGGCTTCATCTCATAGAGAAATCTCTAGTAAGGCCACCATGAACGGGAGCTTCAAACAGATTCTGTTCGGCGTGAGATGGCTTCCTCCCATTTGGGGGGTTTTCTTCTGAGGCCATCACTTTGTATAAAGCTCCAGATAGACCAACCAAGCATTGTCCCTCTTCGGGCCACATGGATGGCCACCTTGTAGCAGGTCTCCTCTCACTTCTGAGAGTTGTTTAAGAGACTATAACTTTGAACTTCAGACATGATATTCAAGTGCCATCCCCACGGGGGCTGCCTTAATATCTGGCTTAGGCATGTGTACTAGGAGTTTGTTGGAGACGATCTGCTAGATGCATTTTCGTCTCGAGTCCCCCAGTATCTGAGTTTATCACTGTAAGGTCTAGTTTTTCCCTGGTACTGGTCCTGGTCTAGAGTCGTGTAGCCTAGGCCTACCTTTGCATTAGGCGATAATGCTAGTGAATGTTAAGGGTAGAATAAATAGCAGCATAGGTGGCAGGCTATTCCTAAGCCTCCCAATTTCGATTACCGTGATTGGATAGCTTTTCAGACACCGGTTCACGTGGAATATGTTCCCCATAAAGTTCTGAACAGAGGTTACAGTCGTAACCTAGACGCTTTCTGCTGAAATGTAATCACAGTTTAAATAACAGGTAATTTTCGTGCTACTGTGGGGAACAAAGTAAAGTTGACGGTGTTATGGACGTGACATTAGCAGTCAAAACTTGAAATTTTAATTCTCATAGAATATTCATTACCAGTATATTGAACCATCTGTTTATATATTCCTAAACAACAACTCTGATGTAGAACATCAGAAAAATATCAGTCTATAAACATGTTTTATATTTTAGATGAGGGAAATACACATACAGACATGACAAAAAAAAAACTAAAGTTTTGGGGAGACCTATTTTGTAGATTTGTCTGTAAATTAAAATACACAAACCAGAAGCAACAGTATCCACCGAATGGAGAAGGTTTGGCTCTCCACAGAACATTAAAATATATTTCATTTAAATTTTCGGTTTCACAATTCGGACAAAATCTTGTTTTAATGACATTTATTTAAAACATTAAATAAGATTCAAAACAGGTTAAGTAAAAAAATGCTGGATAAATAATATTGTGCAAATATAAGGAAGTCAAAGTTTTTGTTTTCAAATAGCCACTCAGATAATTCGAATATTATTTGAGTAGAAGATTTGAATTTTGTTTTTCAGCCATTTTGACAGCACTAGTATCTAAAGGGTGTGACGATACACTTAGTGCACGAGACGATACACGATATGGTTTACGAGAACGAGAGTATTTTTTAAATTTATTTGACAAAGTCACAAAGGTGTAATCAGTCAATTATTTTGACGATTAATCGGATATTCTTTGTGGATATAAAAGTAGACCTAAGTGAACAATAGCCTTTAAAATCACTTAAAATACAAATATAATAACAATGAGGCAATAATATAATTGGTTTAAATAAAGGATCAAAAGCAAGTAATCAATATGGTTTTATTGAAATGCCTGCTCTCTGCGCCAATGGCCCGATTGTTGTTGTTACTTTACAGTAGGGCTGGGCGATATGGCCCAAAAAAAAAATCAGGATAATTTTTTTTATATCAGTCGATATCAATAATTATCACGATAAAAGTCAAATCTTTATTTCTTTCAAGTTTAAAGGCAGATTTTTGCTCCTAAGTGAAAGTTGTAGAAACAAGAGCGTTAATTGTGGCTTTAAACTACTCTTTGTTGTCAGAACATATCATGACAAACACTTACCAAACAGGTGAACATTTCACAAATCTGAGGTAGAACATTCAAACATTTGTAATTTTTCCTTAACAAAATAAATATCTTTATTGGACAATTAATTTCTTAGTTTCTGCATGTGCTATTTGGTAAAATGTAATATTCTGACTGCTTGAGTTTTATTAAACTTAACCATTGGTCATCCAGTATCATGCATTTAGATCATGATAACCACAGATAAAACCAGGCATAGCCTGTAGCACCTCACTATCATGGCAAAATGTAACTTTATGGTTTCTATGGTATTTGTATGAAAAACAGTAGCCTAAATACATTATTAAATACTGTAATTATATTCCATTAGTCCTTTAATACATTGTCTACATTAATAATATAATACAATTCAATATGTATATCCCACATTTCATGGTGCAGTTAATATTACTAGGCTACCGTTACATCGAACATCAAACATTATCGAACTCTTGATATCGTTTTATCGAGAAAAATTCTATCGCGATAATTATCGTTATCGTTTTATCGCCCAGCCCTACTTTACAGAATGATCAAATCCTTGTTTAATATTGGCCAAACATTTAATTTAAATGTCCACTTATTTCTTTTAAGATTGAAAATGCTACAGCCACTGTGATTTTCTTGAACAAGAACATGTGGACATCAAAACATGCAAACTCTAAAGGGTTTAAACTTTTATTTTGAAATCGTGATGAGCAGTTCACATATTTAGAAACATATTGATGTATTCTCCTGTGTTGGTGTAGGTTTATTGACAAAAGCTACAGTACAACGGTGCCAATACGCTCACCACACACCAGCTATAGGTGGAGAGGAGAGGGAGTGATGGAGCCAATTGAGTAGATGGGGATTATTTAGAAGCCATGATCCAGGGCTGGGAGTGAGAGCCAGGGCCAATTCATAGAGATTTGGCCAATGGAGTGAATTTGACCTGGACACTGGGGTTTAACTCCTACTCTTTTATGAGAAGGGACAAGGGAATTTTAATGACCACTGAGAGTCAGGACCTCAGTTTAATGTCTTATCCTTATCCATTCTTGAGTCTATGGCAGCCCATAGAACCATTTGCGGGAAAATTATGAAATTTGGCGCACAGATAGAGGACAGTCTCTACATTAATGTGGCTATTTGCCACATAAGCAAATAATTTAACACAAAATATTAAATTTAAATATTAATATAAAATGTTATTACCTCAAGATGACTCGCAGTACCCGCTTGAACTGTGTATGTGTGTATATGTAACTACAGTAGTAGAAATTACACTGGAGAAAGGAAATGAAAGTAAAAGAAAGTAATTTCACAGTTGCCTAATTACAAATCTGTGGGCCCTGATGGCTTTAGTGCCGAATTCTATTAAAAAAAATCTGTAATAATCTTGTACCAATGATCCTGTACCAGTGATCCAGCACTTGATTAAAAGTGCAACAGCACATAGTCAATTTCCACCAACAATATACAGAGTATAGTATTCATTCCAAAACCTGGGCGAGATGAGCTGCAAATGTCTTCCTATCGTCCATTTTCTCTTATGCCAATTGAATCTAAGATTAAAGGTGAAATAGACTGAAAATTACATTTGTTCAATTATTCATCAGTTTTAAGCCCAATAGGCATATATATTTTCATTTGTGTTGGCTGTTTAACAATTTATAACAAGAAAAATGTAAAGGCATGTGCAATTTCACTAGATTGCCCATTTGCACAAATTTATTTCAGCCGAACACAATGTCCAAACTTAGAATGTCCTTACTATATCTATATGCATGCATGCATACATACTGTACATGCATGCATACATACATACATACATACATACATACATACATACATACATACATACATACATACATACATACATACATACATACATACATACAAACCCATTATAAATGTAGCCGCATGAATGCAAGTATTGTTTTAAGTTAAAAGTTTTTAAATCTGAAATGTTCTGTAATGGTTAAAATTATACATTTAAAAAAATCTCATAATTTGCAGTTTAGGACCGGCTTTCAATTATACTGTAATGTTGAATGGATATATTTACACCCACAAATTGAAAAACAATTAATTTAATAGATGCATGAGTGATTGGTATCTGTGATAATGGCCTTCATTCATAGTTCGTAGTAAAAATGCCACTAAACAAATATTTTTAAATATCAACAATTATCTTTGTTTCTAGATTAATTTGGAGATTTATTGTAATTACAAATTGTAATGTTTGCTGTGATTAAATGCAGAAATCTGTGTGATTTGTTTTTTAATAATGTGTTTTGATAAAATAGTTTTATAAAATTCTCATTTAAGTTTTTTTTTTTTTTTTTTTGGTGCTTGACTTGTTGTTCTCATTCAGTTTTATTGCATGGAAAAGAGAACCTTGGAGAAAAATGTGAAATTTCTCCTTTTGTGTTCCACAGAGGAAAGTTAAATGTTTGAAACATGAAGGTGATTGATTACGTCATTTTTACAGTCATCTACAGGCCTGTGTTGTGAACAGTATTTTGACAGTCTTCCACGGTTCTGATGCTTACCCCTTTTTCACCATTGTTTTAGGTACCGTAGTGAAAAGATGACAATGAGCTACGCAGAATACATCGCCCATCGCCAGCATCATCACTACCAGAATGGCATCGGGCACCCTCTCCCTCCATACAACCATTATTCCTGACAGCGAGCCGCATGACCAGTCACTGGACCTCTCTGCGGACATCTTCCCTGGAGAGCCCGCCTCCTCGTGGTCTAGCTATCTGTACTACTGTACCATTTTATGATGATAGTTTCCGTTGCCATGTCCACAGTCAGATGGAGGCATGGCAGCGGGTGCAAATAAGAATTAGGTGATTATAAAGCGAAAAATTCATTTTGTCATTTTTATTATTTGTATTAATTTAGTTTTTGCAGCATATATATCGACCCCTTCCTTTTTTTTTTTTTTTTTTTTTACAAATAAACAAGTACTAAATTTTTTTTGTTGTTTCAACAAATTTCCTAATCAGGTTTCTTAGTCTGTGGATGGAAATAAGTCATATTAAATGATGGGCTAGTTTTGAAGATAGTATAATTTTGCTCAGATTTTATCTATGCTAAGCTTTAATGACTTGCTTTATTTGGCGCACACCCAACCCCCGCGCATGCAACCACAGGGTTTAAGGGATGTCATTTCCTCTCTGTGTTATTCTTCTAACTTTCTTTTATGAGGGGTGATTTTCTGTTTTCCTTTTTTGTCAATTTTGTTGTTGGTTGTAGGGTTGTGCAGTGTGGCTGAGTTAGGCAACGAAGAACTAGTTAAGTCTTGTTCGTTTTTTTCCTGTTGACTCAAACTCATCAGATAATTGAAACCACTATATTAAATTTGCTGTTGGGGATACCAGAATATTTACCATAATGCAAAGGCCTGTTGCTCTTAGCATTATTGGTCCTGAATTGAATTAAGTTTGTCAAACAGTCAGTTAGCCCTTTTTTGTGTGTGTGTAGATTTGCTACTCTTAGGGAAAAAAGCATATTAATCTGTTAGTAATCCATCTCTTATTTAATTTCTCGTGTTGACGTTTTGTATTAGTGTTTGTTAGTGTTGTTCGTGAGATCGCAAGTATAAGTCTGTATTCAGAATAAGGGAGTAAATTAAAGAGTCGGAGACTAAAGTGAGTTAAGGTCAACTGGGCTCACAACTGACCTCATGGCCAAAAAGCTGTCTGAATTTTTGTTTTGCTCCTATTTTGTCACACAGAGAGGAAAACCTTCTGAGAGACCAAGGTCAAATGACAGGGACAAGCTAAAAAAAGCCATACTTTTTTCTTTTTTTTTAATGCAGGCTGTGGCAGGGTGGTTGCTCTAAATGGCTATTTTAAATTCATTTTCTCCTGGCATGGGAAATGCTTCAGAAAGCTCTTTTTTGCTTTGGTTTCAATGATCTGGTCTTATGGATAAATATGATCATTTCTGTCTCGCATAGCAACAATGTTTACATCTCCATACAAAAGCCTCTATATTTACAGTTGCTGTAATTGAGAAGATCATTGAGTAGATACAGTTGCTATTGTGGCTTTTTAATCCCCTCGATATCTTGAACTGAAGTTTGCTTGATTAATGTTGTCGGATCTGCCACTTCACACCAGGAAGTTAATTTATATACAATGGTTATAACCGTCTCCATAGTTTTCTCACTGACAATTTGTGTCACTGACAATGTTAGGTCTATTCTGAAATGACCATGACTAAGCATTTCTTTTTTTAAATCACGTGTCATCTTATCTGTAGATGCAGTGAATTCGCTTTTCGAGGTTTCAGTTTTTAGATTGACTCTGAAAGGAAAAATGGGTGAGGTTCTTTTAAAAAACAAAAACAAAAAAAAAAACTATTTCCTGTCATTTGTTTTCATATGCAAAATGTTAAGGGCTTTTGGGGTTCCATCCACAGTCGTGATTCAGTTCACTATAACCTAAAAAACAAAACAAAAAAAACAAAACAACCTGATTTCAGTTGTGTTGCCTTAAAAATGGTTAAGACATGGACCAGCAAATGTTGCCCAGATTGCTCAACTAGCGCAAGACAGGTTATTTTGGCCAGCATCACAACGGGAAGGTTTTGACCAGTGACTTCAGCAATTGTGCATGAAGTTTTTTGAGCAAAGATGTCTGTTTGCCAAACCGTCACGTGTTAATTCTTTTTTTTTTTTTATTGAGGCCCTCCACTGCCCAGTTATGACCTTTTAAAAAATAATAATAATAATTTGCTTATTTAAATCCTACCTACCAATAAGACACATTTGTGGTGTCTCACTGTCTCAGTCTTTAAAAATCTCTACTTTACTGCCTCAGTTTTGAACCCAGTTATTGTTTTATAGTTGGACAATCCAGGCCTCATTTTTGGTCCATTAAAACAGCACAAACTGAACTGAACTTTTTTTTTTTTTCTGCTGCAAAACCAAGTCTTTGCATTTGAGAAAATTTGATGTATACAAATTTGCAATGCATTTGTTGCATGAATTGGAGGCCTCCTGTTAAACATGGCATGCTTGTTTCACTGCTATATAGATATGAGAAAACAGACTATATAAAATGGTGCTATTGGACCTCATGTTGGGGGTGGTCGCAGCAAATGTGACTGGTCATGCGGACTCATTGATCATATCAGACTTTTTATTATCCTCAAAATATGCAGATCTGTTTTACAGGTGTTTTTTTCCTACCAGTGTAACAAAATCTCCTGCAGGTTTGAAAGGACAAGTAGTGACGAGTCTAACCCCATCTTTCCCTCATGGCCTGGGGGATTCGGGCATATGCTTATATCATCTGTTATAGATGTGCACATTTACGCAATACACAATTACCCTGGAAATTCACACTCTGTATCCGTCAATGTTCGCGTTCATTTACATTGCCATTTTGAACTGCGGCTGGATTTACTGGCTGAACGCTGTTGCCGAAATATGGCCAAAGTGATGATGGTCAATGTGCTGTTTACTTTGCTAACAATGTTTGTTCAAATATCATTGGTTCATTTTGTTGTGGTGATGAAAGAAATTGGTTTCTTTCATAGAACTATATGTATATGTCTATACATTAAGTTTTAAGCAAGGTTTTGAAAAATTGTGAAATGACTAGGAATCACAAAATACTTTAAGCTCTACTTGCAGTGTACTTTGAACATGCACTTTGGGGACATAACTTTAGCAATCTCTGGCACATTTGAACACTGTAGAAACTCTCAGCACCTGTCCTACAGTTACATTGCTCAAAGAGGAGTTAAAAATGTGCTTGTCGTGGCCCTTTTTTTTTTTTTACGTTCTCATTACACTCTCCTTCATTTTCTGTAACTTTTAACACAACTGGGACTAGTGTTTGGTAAGTATAGCTAATGCTCATTTTAGGCATAAATGTTGGGTTGTAACACCTTCATACGAGCTTTAAGTTTACTGTTAAAACCATAGTCATTTGGAAGTTAGGCTCATGTTACCTTTGTGTGTTCAACCGAACCAAAGATGCCTCCAGCCATGTCCAAATGCTGCTCTACAGACCTGCCTTCTTGTCCTTCCAAAAACCTTCCCTGCAAGAGAAATGTCTTTTTGTTTTTGTGTATTTACTTTTTTCTTTTGTACAATTTCTAATATTGTTTTAGGTTTTTAGCTACCTAAGTTCAATGAATTTTCATTGTAGCTGTTTTTGAAACCTTGCACGGTGTCTACGACCGTAATACTAGGTTGCACTTTTTTATTTTGTTTTCATCATTGTTATTATTATCTATTTTTGTAAAGAAAGAAAACCCCATAGCGTGCCTCTTAGATTTATGGGTTTCTTAATGTGTTTTTTTTTTCCCTAAGACCAGCAGTTATACTTTATACAAAAGATGAGCTAATCCTTATTTTTAAATGCCATTTAAAAGGAGAAAAAAAAGAAGCCTTTTTTCTTTACTCTGGACCCAGTAGCTGCACTGGCATACAATCGCACTGGTAGATATGGGTGGGGGTGGGGGGGACACTACTATATATAATAATAATAATAATAATAATAATGATGATGATGATAAAAATAAATGTAAGAACTACAATAAACTTGTTTGAAAACTTTTTTTGTAAAAAAAAAAAAAGTTAAAAAAGTAAACAACGACTGTTTTTGTACATCAAGTTAATTCTTTTCAAAAAATATTTTGGACCTAGTTTCTAATTATTTTAGTGGTTTTCTATGTTCTGGAACTTTGAGAAGATGAGTTTTGAACGTGCCCTTCGATGATTGACATCTTGCAGTGTTGTCATTCCGGGCACTGGGGTTGCCTGGTGTAGCCCTCATGCCCACCACTGGTTTATTTCTGTTTTGAGTTTGGATTCTCTCTTGCTTTACGAACTTGACATTTTTGAAGTAAAGACTTGGTGAAAAAAAAAAAAAAAAAAATAGAAACAAACAAACAAAATTTATCCTGTAGAACTAGATCCTTTACCCCATTGAATTGCTGTTAGAGTGATGAGACTTGAAATGGGCATTTATTATGAATATGGTAGTATGGCTCCAAAAAAAAAAGACAAAAAAGACAAAATCAAAAAAAAAAAAATGTGTTGGGGGAGGGTGGAAAATAGATGGGTTAGATGTGGGTATGTGAGCTATGGCTGTGGCAATGATAATGTAGTTTTAAAGCATTATTGTTATTACCTTTTAAATCATTTATCCAATAAAAAAAAAATCTGAAAGAACAAGCATTGGGTGTCTTCATGCTTCACAGAATACCTTGATTTGATGAACAGACATAAAACCAAGACAATCCTCATGGATGCTACACGTTGGAGAAGACCTTTAATATAGAACACATTTCATAAAAACATATGTACAAAACTGAGATCAGAACTAAGGTTTCCCTTTCAGTCAAGTTGCATACATTGGAATGAGAGTGAGCCCATAATTCACTAGACTGCACTGGATTTCTTACATTAGCTCAACAGCCACAAACTGCTTCGATTTTATGTTTGGATCTTTGACATGGAAATGATGGAATACACTTCAAGTGCTGAGCAGTTTTTGGGACCAAAATATCCTCCTAATGGAACTTGTTTTTCCTTCTCATTTGGCTACACATTGGACTTTTTTTGTACATCGTTTTCATGTATAAGGTAAACACTCAGTCATTCATGTACAGTATAAGGTAAACACTTTAATGCAAGTCTGAAACTTGTTGAAACAAGTCTATCAAGTTCTAATAATCTAGTTAGTTTGTAAAATTAATTTCCACTGAATCGAATCATTTATAGATAGTGTTTAGCTAAATATTGAGACTGTAAAAAATAAGTTTGTAAAATAAAGGGAAAATAAGTTTTTTTTTTTTTAACTGGCCCAGTAAGAAACATCTAAAGAACTATTGGTTAAAAATAAAAACTACCCTTAAACCGATCATTCGGTCTATCTACAAACAACAGTCATTTCCCTTGAATAACATCATCAGTAAATAGTCTAATGGAATCAAATGGACACCTTCAGCCAACAGCTAATGGCTTCAGCGTAGAATGTAGAGGTCTTGACTATTTACATAACGGTATTAAAGAAAGATACTGCCAGAGGATTGGAAATGCCCTGGAAAATCTCCTAGACATACAGTACCGCCACATTTCTGCTTTCCTTAACAGGTCAACAATAATAACAAAGTGTAATTTTGAGACAATCTTTTAAAACTGCATTTCCAGGACGCAAGGCGCAAGGAACTGTGCAACCGCTATTCAGCAAACGAGTTGGCCCCATTTCACTGTTCGATGAGCATAACTAAAGAAGGCAACATGAGAAGAAAGGTTACGTCTGTTGAGAGTTCACCGAATCTTCATTTTGCTAAACATTTAAACTAAAAAGAAAAAGGCAAGGTTGATGTTGTTTGAATCCTGCTGTCCCCTGCTCCTATGGTGTAAAAACAATTCTTCGATCCAGCTATGAGAAACCAGGTTAGGACCAAACAACAACAAATAGGAAAATAAAGGTATGTACTAACGTTACGCTTTTATCTAGGATGCTGGACAAGTCTCGGTTCAGGAGCATGAGCTTTTGTCCATGTGAGACTGCTGATAAAAACACTAGTCCATCTTCTTGTTGCGTAGACGTGCTATATCCAGTAAATCCCGGCATGTGGGAGCAGTGTGTTGCGAGAGGATGGTCAGAGCCTTGCCGTGCAGTAAAGTCAAGGCGGTCTGGTGGCCCGTTGCCCACACTCGATACCAGGGCCCATAAAACGGGTCAGAGACAGCCGGACACAGCATGTTGTTCAAATTCACTTCGGTCAACTGGTGGGAAGCAAAATACAAGATGAGTTAGTATAGGGACACAATAACTAAACATGCATATCCAAAACATATGAACGCAGATTATTCAAGCAGAATTTGATCGATTTCATGCTTAATTTTACAAAACATACCAGGATGCAATTAATAGTGCAGTGCAAGTTGCATTTTCAACACTGCCACAAGGGGTGCTATAGGCCTTTATCACACTCCAACGCTTGAAAAACATAATATAACTTCTGCTCTAGCCTGTATCAGGTTATCAAGTAAGGCTAAATATTTTGAAATAGTCAATTTAAGTTCATTTTCTTGTCAAATTAGCCACCGTCCATTGACAATAATACAGGTGGAAATTTGATCACGCTACTAAACGGAGGGTCAACATGGTCAATTAACATAGTGACCAACCCAATCACAGGAGCTGTTTTGTTCTCCCTCATTCTTATCAACAAGTGTGAATGATCATCAATTTCTTAGGACTCCCAGGAATAGAAAAGTTTTGCAGCAAAAAGGAAGGACAGATCTTCACAGAAGACAACACAAAATGGAAATCCTCTCCATTTCCACTAACAGATCTGTATTCACTTATTGAGTGCTGTTTGGGACACAACAAGGTATACATAAATGCACAGGTGAAAGTTCAACATTACACAATCCTGTGGTGTTCAGTACAATGCCTAGGTGAATCTGGAATTGGTTTGAAAAGTGAATCATGTTGTTATATGAATGTATGCATTATTAGGTTCTAACTGTGAACTTTAAACTATGCAAATAATTATCACTGCAATTTCCAAATCCCTCCTGCTCAAGAAGAATTGAACGATTCACTGAGACACAGAAAAAGTGTTTCTGTGCTGTTGCAAGTTTAAATTTAAGCAGAGAAAAAAAAGGAAGTTCTGCATGAAGAGAGCACAGAAAAAGCAACAGCAACAACGACCAAGCATGTGCCCAAAATTTTCAAAACCTTCTGCACCAACTTCTGAGACTTCTTTTCAGATTATCTGCACTGACTTCAGAACATTCATCTTCAAGGCTTCTTTCCTCTGCATGTTAAAGACAAGAAGCTTGTCTGTGCTCCAGGAGTTCAGTGTTCCTCAGTCTTATTGTTTAAATGGAGTCCAGCTCCTTTATTTCCGTTGCAATGCGACCCAGCACAACCGGTGGAAGACATCACCGGACTCACTTATCACATGTCCAAGCGGAATGCAAATAACACTAATGCCAAGGTCGCTGGAAAGAGGTTCGGTATTAATTTCATACCACCTGTGAGACACACTAAATTCTGGAGCCTGGTGTGAGAAACCGCTGTATGAATGGTGCTGTGCAGACAACAAACCCTTAGCAAAGGCATGTGACAAATATGATACATACATGTAGAGTGTTACAGGTCTCTACATGTATGTATCATATTTGTTACATGCCTTTGCTACATATATATATATATATATATATATATATATATGAGAACTACATCATTCTTTATCTTAATTCTTAAGATAATTCTTTATCTTGAAATGTGAATCTGTAAGAATCTGTCACATGATCCTTCAGAAATCCTTCTAATATGCTGATTAGGTGCTCAATAAACATTTCTTATTGAAAACTGTTTTTGCTGCTTAATATTTTTGTGCAAACCATGAAGTGTGGGGTAAGATTTAAAAAGAAAGAAATAAAGAAAGAAAATAATTCTGCATGGATGCATTAAATTGATTAAAAGAGACAAACAGCAAAAACATTTTTTAACATTGATAATAATGAAAAAACAATAATAATTGAGCGCTGATTATAATTTATAACCAAGCACCAAATTAGCATTTCAGAATGATTTCTGAAGGAATAGCTAGTTATTTTAAATTGTCACAATATTGATTTGATAAAAAAAATGCAGCCTTGGTGAGCATAAGAGACTTCTTTTAAATACTTTTTTTTTTAATTACTCGAAACTTTTGACTGGTAGTGTAATGGTGACAGCAAACATTCACCTTTCTGTGTCCAAATAATCGAGCAGCTTTGAGTGAGACCATAGAAACCTGCTGTCACAGCACTCAACAACATGTGTTCTCTGTACCGTGGGCAACTGTCACCAGGAACAGCCATAAAAATATTTAAGGACATATACTGGAAGTCATTAGCTGATAGTTGATCACCTTGCTTGCTGTGCAAGATACTTTAGTAATGAAGGCTATATTCAGACATACTATACTAACATACTGTACTAGTTACTATTGTCACATATATAGTATGTATATAAATTATGCAAATTGTCATTCATAAAATACCAAGATAATCTTCTACGTTTATTAAAATGAACAGTAAACAACAGAGCATACTGAATTGAATACTGTGTCCCACAATGGATCTGACTTGATATTCCACTTGAAGTGATGAATTGACATGTTATTTGATTAGACGGCCAGAAGTTGACACTTTTACACAATATTGGATTAAAAATGCTAAATAACCACTTGCTGAATTAAACACATAATGTGATGAGGTCATGTGACAATGTAGTGGAATGCTGTGGAAAAATGTCAGCTGTTTCACTTACTTAAAAACAGTGGGAAGCATGCAGTGTGTCTATGTAAGGCAAGTATTCAGTAAGTAGTAAGATAGTATTCCATATTTTACATAAGCTACCATACAACTCTTTGTATTTCTGCCATTCAAAGATAAGGCAGAAACAGTAAGAATAGTATGCTATTCTGGATTCTGCAATAGCGATTGATTGTCGTACCATTCCAAGGCCCTGGAGGAATACAAAGTGGTAGAGGAAGAGGATTCCTGAGGACAGCAGCGCCCACCACATGTCACCCAGCGGCTCTGGCTTATACACACCTGACAAACAAGACACATGACACATGATGTTAAAATGCATGTAAAGTCCAGGGGCCGGTTGCATCAACTGTGCGTAAGTTACAACTTAGCTTAGTTTTGATGTAAATGGGCACTAAGATACAACTTACACACTACTAAATGTTTTTGCTTTGCACCATTAAACTTAGTTGAAGCGTAACTCTATGCATAAACTAAATATTTACGAAAGCCTCTGATCAGGAGTAACGGTTGAGATAAAATAGCAGACAGATTGAACTGCATCTATAAGCTCTTCTTTTACCTGACAGACTTCAATTCTTTAGACATATATGATAATGCTGATATTTACATTTGCTTATATTTTAGGAGAGAGAACATTATATGAATAGATTACTTCGTTAGCGGCTCATCAACATGAACCCGTCCTACAGCGTCGCTGTGACCCATCGGTCCGTGTTGTGCATGTCAAATAAAATCATTCATAACCAATAAATGTTGTTTCTTAAGTTTTCTTTTTGTATCAGTACTTATTTATTTTTCCTTAATAATAATAATAATAATAATTTCATTTCAAATACAGTGTCTAAATGTTATTTACAAATAAAAACACAAGTTATTCATGATGATTAAGTATCGTATGTAATGGAAACGTATTTTTACTGTTAGTTAAGTGAGGCAAAAGAAGTTAGAATGAAGGATAAACTGAAATTCCTAACATTTAAACAACTTATTTTTTACAAACATATTTTAAGGCTTCTATTACAGTGGTTCTCAATTCCAGTCCTCGGGACCCCTTGCGCTGCACATTTTGTATGTCTCTCTTATCCGACACACTCAGTTCAGTTCATGGAGTCTCTCCTAATGAGCTGATGATCTTGTTCAGGTGTGTTAAATAAGGGAGACATACAAAATGTGTAGAGCACCGGGTCCCGAGGACTGGAATTGAGAACCACTGTTCTATGGATCAGAGGCTAAACGTCATATTATGCAACTACGCATGAGTTTACGACCTACGTTCTGCCTTACGAACAAATGGTGCAACGGAATTAAGCAGAGTTAGTTACAAACTAGCTAGTAGTTACTAAGCCTCTAGTGTGGACTTTACGTTCCAATTTAAAGGGTTAGTTCACCCAAAAATTTAAATTCTGTAAGTAATTACTCACCCTCATGTTGTTCTAACCCCGTAATACTTTCGTTCATCTTCTTCGGAACACAAATTAAGATAATTTTGATTAAATCTGAGAGTTGTTTCACTCCTCTATAGGCTTCTCTGTAATTGAAACTTGCCGGCCCAGAAAGTTAGTAAAGACAATGTTTAAAATAGTCCAAGTGACTACAGTGGCTCAACCATAAGTTTATCAAGCGAAAATGAGAAGAAAATGAATAGTTGAATAAAGTCGTTATTTTTGTTTGTTTTTTGCACACAAAAAGAATTCTTGTCACTTGATAAACTTATGGTTGAGCCACTGTTGTCACTTGGACTATTTTAAACATTGTCTTTACTAACTTTCTGTGAGACAACTCTAAGATTTAATCAAAATGATCTTAATTTGTGTTCCGAAGAAGATGACCGAAAGTCTCACGGGGTTGGAACAACATGAGGGCGAGTAATTACTGACAGAATTTTTATTTTTGGGTGAACTAACCCTTTAAGAAAGAACTTACGAACGACTGGTGCAACCCTACCCAGGACTCTCTAAGTCAGAGTAGTATGTTTAGTGCTGGATCACTGATTTATTTTCATGAACTGAAGAAATATTCTGGGTTCAGTAGTACACGTTACCAAGTACCAAATCTGTTACCACACAGAATTTCAACTTCAAGTCCTTCAAAAATAAAAAAGATGTATAGGGTATGATGGTAATAATTACTGTTTTATTTTGCAGTGAAAAGTTAAAGTGTGGTTCATTCCCCAATAGAATTGGGCAAGAAGGCACACAGTGACATGTTTTCATCATTATATTTAATAATTATTAAAATTATTATATAATATTTCCATAAATTACAAATGTATCTCATATATTATTCATCATAACCTACAGTCCAACTAAGGAGAATCATTCAATCAGAATAGTGTACTACTATTATGATATCCTATCAACTAAAAATATAGGCATTTAGCCTATATAATGTAATTCAGAAGAATCTCTTAGACTAAGATTGTGTTATTTGATATATCTGTCATTATTCAACTAAATACTTAATGTAATACTTCTAATTAATGATACCCTTTTCCCCCCAAAAATAATTGTACATTATCAATCCTTCTTTCACATAAAGCATTGATTTCCCAGAAACTGTGGAGCTGTAGTTGTCCTGTCTGAACATTAGGAGACACTACAGGTTTACTTATTTCTCTCTGAGCGTCATTGCTTCACTCATGTATCTTTTACTCTGGGCACATGAAGTGCCGTTCTGACATCAACATTTCAAAATGGCCATATCAGTTAAATTTACATTTATTCATTTAGCAGACACTTTTATAAAAATAAATCAATTAATCTTAAAGAGGCAATAAACACACTAGTAATACAATGTTTTAGCCATCGTTCAGGATAGTACAAGCTAGAAAAAGGGAGGGATTAAGAAATAGTGAGAGCATAGACAAAGGAATAGTGAAAGAGGTAGTAAAATAGAATAGTTTTTTTAGGAGGCTACCGTTAAGTGCTCACGGAAGAGACGAGTTTTCAGCTGTTTCCTCAAAACTGTGATGGAGATCTGCAGTTGATAGAGCTCTATAAATAACGTGCTACTGATTTCAATAATATTTACATCGCTAATTTTTCTCCTGAAAGACACCGACTTTCAGCTACTTTCACCCTTTGAAGCTAAAATGACTCTGTGGTGCACATGTGGACAATGGAAGATATTATCATGTAGGGTAAAAGGGTCCAGGGGTGTATTCCAGAAAGCAAGGTTATTTTACCAAATTGATTCAACCAGACCTTGCTTACTCAAGGTGCAGTATGCTGGTTCCAAAAACGCACCCGGGAGTAAGTTCATCCAACTCAGAATAAGTTCATGGTTAACACACCAGACATTCTCAACAGAGCGACGAATCACCATGGAAACGGACGCTAAGAAAAGGTACGCCATACTACTACTTTTGTTAAATGCTGATTTACTTACTTAAATACATATTCACCACCTATTTTGTGCATTTTATTTTGTGCACCACCAAAATTGATCCAATCCAATCTGACTTCTGACCTATAATGCTGCCTGAATCATAACCATACACTGTTCGTTCATTGGCCAGAGGAGAACTGGCCCTCCGACTGAGCCTGGGTTCTCCCAAGGTTTTTTTCTCCATCCTTCCACCTGATGGAGTTTTGGTTCCTTGCCACTGTTGCCTTTTTCACCTTTTTTCGCCCTTTGTCGCCATTGGCTTTTGGCTTGCTTAGTTGGGGACATTAAATTTAACATTTAATTTAATATTCAACAATATTATTGATCTGCCTGCATTGACACCATTATATGAGAACTGAACTAAGCTGGACGATGAGAGCGGCTTCTCCAGAGCGGCTATATATATAAATTAACTAAATTAATAACTTTTTTACAACAAAAATGAAACATCACTGAACTTACTTAAGCTGGACTGTGATGCTATTTTCTTCTAGAAACAAACATTGTTGCACTGTTTTCCTGTTATCTCTGTAAAGCTGCTTTGAAACAATCTGTATAGTAAAAGCACTATATAAAGAAATGTGACTTGACTTGACCTATTTGGTGGTTGTGCAATCATTTTTCAATCTTTTCATTTAATAATCTTTAATCACTGTGAATAAGAACTATATTGTTTGTTTGATGCCAATTATATAATAAAAAGAAAGACTGTTTAAACTAAATACAGTCCGGGCTGTATAAGTTTATTTTTTGCTTAGACATTTTACTTCCACATTGATTCAAAGGTAAGATAGATCATATATCAGATCATATCATATATGTCTTTTATTATAGAAATACATTTTAGCATAGAAAAATAAAATAAAAAACAAAACATCTGAATTCAGATCAACGATGAGAATTATATAGCTATATATTACAATAAAATTAACATTACCTTGTTTAAATAGCACTTTATATATCAATATAACTATATATATATATAATATTGTGCACAATCTGTCACGCCCACTGGAGCCTCATCAATAGATCACGTATGTGCTGAACACCTCTGAAGTAAACTAACCCTGGAACATGAGCTGCTCCGGAGCAGGTTATGTCCAGAGAGTAAGTTGCTATGGCTACTTACATAACCTGAAAGCTACCTCCATTTTTGGAACCGAAAGTTGAGGTTATCCGATTACTTGCCCTTATACACACACAACCTGCTTTCTGGAATACCCCCCCAGGACTACTGTTTGACCTAACTTCAGAAACTCACCTCCTTTTCTGAAGAGGTAGACAGGCACAAGATACAGCATGGAGTGTTGAATATAATAGATCTCCTTTTCAAATGGAAGCTGTGATGGGGGAAGAAAGTATGTTTAGATAACAAAAACATACAGAGAGCCTTGCATTCTAGTCATATTTGGTGTCAGCATGTTTCACTATTAATTTACTACTGTATATGCTTATGCAATAAGCATCTAAACAAATAGCTAAACCATTAAAAATATAGTATTGATGCAAGCAGTGATGACGGGCTCGAGCACTAGGGTGCCATCGCCATCTGGCGGCTCTAAGAAAACAATTAAAGTCAGGTAAAAAAACAAAAACAAAACTATGACCTTAGCCTACAATAGCCACAAACATGTGATTAGCCCCCATCAACATACAACATACAGCACAATTTAACCTATTTAACAATTTAACCTGTTATAACCAGTCACCAAAATAACCATCACCACCTCCACAAGACAGTGGCAGTAAATACACACAATTCCATCTCTCTGACTACTGTCACAGTGAAATATATTACAGTGATGGAAGTGCTTGACGTGTGCTTACTTTTTACTGTACAGTGCCCAAAAGATCTGAAGAACTTGATGTGAGGATAGAAACTATGAGTAAAGACTCTGGATAGTGTTGCACCCCTCTGTTTGAAGAAAGTTAAAGAGAAACCCCCCACACATTGGTACACATTCACACTCATGCTCTTAAGAAAGCAGGTGGAAGATTACAAATTTAGAGGTATTTCAAGGGGCATGTCTCCAGCTACAGAAAGGCCCGGAAAACGGCGAGATCTGCATATTTCAGAACGCTCATAAAAAATAACAAAAACAATCTCAGGAATTTAATACAGTAGCCAGATTGACAAAAACTACGTTTAAACTGAACAAGACTCTTCCTCAAAGCACAGTAGTGTAATACCTTGTTCACAACTTGTTCAACAATAATATTAAGACAAGCAGGAAGAATTTTAGCATCTCTGAAAATTTTGTCTCATAGTATCTCCAGCGAACAGCTTCAGTCATTTGATGCTATAGGACTGGAAGAGTGAACAAAACTTATTACAATTATGCTGTAACCTTTATCCACTAAGCTACTGAAAGAGTTGTTACCTGTAATCTCAGAACATCACTACACAACGTCATCGTGCTACAGTCTACAGTGAGGAATACTTGACAACTGAAGTGTTTTCAACCACTACTATAGTGTAATTTTAATCAAGTAACTTGGTAACTTTATTTAATAACTTTACATTATTATAATGAATATACTCACCAGTCTAGTGTTGACTACTGGGAAGAGAAGAGCTAGAAGGGCTCCATTCAGCATGTGAACCTGAAGTCTTCAAAACAGAAAAGATTGTTAAAAATCACAGTAGAAAGCTCACAGCAACACTATATCTACACTACAGGATCACACAGTTCTAAATTTCAACCAAACAAGGGAAAACAGTGACATAACTGACAAAGAAATATCATTAAACTGACAATATCAGAAATGTCATTCAAAACCTGAGGCTATTATAGGCCAGAAGCAATTGCAACACAAAAATTACTTCATCACAAACAAACCTATTTATATACTTTGACATACATATGGCTTGCCATTACCAGCACAGTTATGCTGCCTTTAAGCAGCAAAATATATGGCGTGCATAGAGAAAGCAATCCCGCAATACTCAAAAAATAAGTTGTAAATAATAAAAAATACACAAAGATATTCAGGATGGTGGTATGAAACAGGAAATGATAGATAGATAGATTACTCTAGAAAGCAGAAAGAAAAAAAGTCCTGATTATAGACATACGTGACAAATAACAAATACATTATATCTTGACTACGGGTTGAAAAACCTCAGGAACCTAAGGAAATGAAACAGCATTACAAGGGTTAAACCTCAGGAAACATTGCACCTTATAAAAACAAAATAGGCCCATTTTATTCAAAAGACATTGCACTGTGACATCAACATGCACAAATTTGATAAGAACAAAGTGGGAATTATTAGCAACACCAACATAACATTAAAGCTAATGTGTTCTGTTATTTAAGCAAAAACTAAGAAAAGTAAAACAAAACCCTAATGTTTTCAATAATTACATTAAACTAACCGAATCACAGGCTATCATTGATAAAGTGCAGCCAAACTGAACTCTTTGCGCATGAAGGTACCTCCTGAAAATGATTTTCGATGGACTTCTAAGGCAGCATAACAGTTTAATGATCAATCCCAAAATAGACAGACCTTTTGTGATAATTAAGCAAATATTTCAATATTTCTCCAGCCCCACAGTGCTACCCTAAACCCCACCCTTTACACGCCTCAGGAGTACACATTAATAATGCTGAATCAAACAGTATTCAGGGCTCGCAAAATCGCTAGCCCGACGTCCCGGGGCTATTGTGTTTTCCAGTCGGGGAGGTTACTAATACAATGCTAAATCAGATACATGTACAATAACAATTTTAGGAAAAAAATAACATTACGATGTCTAGAAATCAATTTCAATAGTAACGTTACATTGGGTTTAATTAGTCTTTTAATGAAATCTATTAATATAGTTAGTGCCGAGAATTTTGCTTGTGTACTTTAATGGTCTTGTGGTTAAAACTTTTGGCAAGCGTGTCAGAGGTTCTGGGTTCTAATCTGCACTTGTATATTTTGTTTACTTTTTTCTCATCAAAACCGAATATGTTCATCAGTGGTTACAGTCTATATCAAGCAGAGACACGTTTGTGTGCGTTTTGTTTTGTGATTTCACCGGAACGAATAGAGAGTCTCTGCAACGAGTCGCTTCAATAGAGTGAAGACTGTGCGTGAGAACACTATAGCCACAAGATAGCAGCGGCAAGATAGAGCGCTCAGCTTGATTTCAAAAACAACACATTTTAGCACTAGATCTCTTATTTAATAACGAACTAAATGAATGCTCTGCTAGTTAACTGGAGATGTTTTATTTATTTGTATTAGGTACATCATAATGTTTCAAAAAGTGGTGGGGATAATATCGTTCCGGAGAAAAAGTGGTGGGGACATGTCCCACCCCCAAATTACGCCTATGCACATGATCAATAAAAATTAAAGCTCCACTTTCACATGAATGCTTTACTTTGCATGTCAGAATGTTTGAATCCATGTGCTAACACTCTATCACTGTAAAGCTGCTTTGAAAAATAAATAAAGGTGACTTGACTATAAACAGCATAAAATAATTACAGCACCATTTACTTGCCTCAAAAAAGTCTGGAATTGTTATTATTATTATTATTTGCTACACTTCGATATGTGAATTATTCCATCAGAAAATTAACACTTTTAACATTGTCAGACTAAAACAACGTAGCTGCGCACTTCAGTTGATATCTCCGATTCAGAATCTGACACAGACTGATTCATGTTCCATTCTGGTCACACAAATTTCAGGTCAGTTAGAACCAGATGCATATTTGTACTGATGATTCTAATTAGATTCTTTTATATCCAATTGTTGATATTTGTGTTTTGAAAAAGTTTGATTGATGTTTTGACTCCTAACCAATTTTCTACATTAACCCTTTCATGCATGAATTATGATAACCTCAGTCAGGATTTTTTTCCTATGTGTTTTTATTGCTCTTAGGGCATGAAAAACAAGAATTGATTTTTATTTTATTTTTTTACAAATTTTTCAAAGAGATCTTCAGATGTCCACTTGAGTGGACAGCATGCGGTTATGGTTTAAACTGAAGATATACTGTATTAAATATAAGACAATAATCAAACAGATAAAGTATGTGAATTTAACAAACTAATCAATGCAATTATATCAAATCATTACATACATGTGAAAACTATAAAATATATACAAAAAATATAAATGCAAAATATTGCAAAGGCTTCATACAACTTCATACAAGTTGCACTTCGCGTATCTTTGATATCAGAACATGAGGACGTGATTCCATCAGAATTTTCTACAGCCTGTCAAGGTACAACTGTGGAAACCACTCAGATGCTCCCTCCAGTGCACCAGAGTATGGATATTTACCCTTATTAGCTGATAATTCTGATTATGTTCAAGATGGACATGCACATTTCTATCATAGCCCTCCTCTGAGAAAACCTAGCGATACGTTTTTTCAATCTCATCTGAAATGATCAGTGTTGGGGGTAACGCATTACAAGTAACATGCATAACACATTCAGATTACTTTTTTGATGTTACAAGTAAAGTAATGTGTTACAAGTAACATGCATTACCTAATCAGATTACTTTTTGATCTAACAAATAATTAACTACAAGTAATGTGCATTACCTAATCAGATTACTTTTTTATGTAACGAGTAAAGAAACGCATTACAAGTAACATGCATTACATAATCAGATTACTTTTTGATGTTATGAGTAAAGAAATGCATTACAATAATTACATAATCAGATTACTTTTTGATGTTATGAGGAAGGAAACGCATTACAAGTAACATGCATTATGTAATCAGATTACTTTTTGATGTTATGAGTAAGGAAAACGCATTACAAGTAACATGCATTACGTAATCAGATTACTTTTTGATGTTATGAGTAAAAAAACGCATTACAATAACATGCATTACGAAATCAGATTACTTTTTGATCTAACAAGTAATGCATTACAAGTGTCATACATTATGTAATCACATGACTTTTTTCGATGTCAATGAAAATTACATTCTAATAATACAAATACATTTATTTACAGTAGAAAAAGTCAATGCATATTAAGTTTTTAAGTTTTAAATTTCGAAAACAATATTCACATTATAATTATGAATTGTAGCTGAAATATAGCAGTTGATGCATGACGTCCACTACAATGGACATGTGATTAATCAGTTTTCTCTCAATCTAAAATCAAAACTTGGAAAATTTTACTGTGATATGACTCATTAGATATTGCTTGATGCTGCAATATTTTTTTTACCTACAAGAGTCTCCTAGGATAGAAGGAATCGGTGGATATTCTGGAGCAACTTGGCATGTTTGACTGACCCTTGGCCATCTTGGTTTGGAGGGGGAAAAATCGAAACACAAAGGCTTGCCACTTGGTTGCAATTTATAGGATGATGCACAAGGGTCCAATGAAGAGGCTGATGTGCAACTTTGCCATAAAAACCCATGCAAATTCAAGAAAATGCTTTTTTAATAGCTGTCCACTGTTAAAAATTGTCCACCAGGGTTAAAAATTGTCTTTTTATTTTGACTAGTAAAATTAATTTCGGGCTACCAAAATCTGAAGAGTGCCTGCCCGAAAGGGCTACCAGCGATTTAGAAATTTTGCGAGCCATGGTATTTATCATTATTTCACACATAAAAAGAGAACACTCATACAGTACCTATTCAGTAACGCCTGCTTCCATTTATTTGTGATCACAGGAATGCACAAAACAACTCTATTAAGACTTAAGTCCAAAGGCTTACATATTTAGAAAAATATTGATAAAATACCATATGTTTACATCACATTTCTTTAGAAAGAATGATCATTTCTATTAATTTTCTAATAGATCTAAGGAAGTTTGAGTGATCTCTCCCGTATAACTAATACTGTTATCCTTGCAATCAGAGCAACAGAGGAAGCTCACGGACAGAAAACAAGAAGTTAACCAGAGTATGTGTAATTTATGACATATGCGGATGCAAAAGTCTAGTATCAACCAAGGCACAGGGAAGAAACAAATGAAACATGAAACTAAACAAATATATGATTGTAATCATATGATTTGTCCAAGTTCTTAAAACAGTCTCTGGTATTTTGCATATGTGTATTTATTATGCAATGGTTAACATAAGTAGCTTTTAGCATAGCATTTAAATATATTTCTGCCATATTTGGTGATCAGAATCCCCACTGGATTGCAATAGGAAGTTATTTCAGACACTGGCTGGTGCTTTGGACCATGGCATTCAGCAGGCCAAAAAACCCTGGCCCCGTTGGCTTGGAGGAACCACTTTTTGTGTGCAAAAAAACACAAAAATAACGACTTTATTCCACTATTCATTTCCTTCTCTCTGGGCCTCGAGTTAGTTCACGTAGTGTTTTAGCGCAGCGCGTCTGTGTTGTACGTCACACGTAGGCTCACTATTGGCCGACGCTGGTCATGTGTGTGATGCGTGTGACGTGCAACACAGATGTGCTACGCAGTTACACTTTGTGAAAAAACTCGAGGCCCAGAGAGAAGGAAATGAATAGTGGAATAAAGTCGTTATTTTTGTTTGTTTTTGCACACAAAAAGTATTCTCGTCGCTTTATATATTTAAGATTGAGCCACTGTAGTCACTTGGACTATATTAACGATGTCTTTAATGCATTTTCTGGGGCAGCAAGTTATAGTGTCTTAGAAGCCTATGGAGGAGTGAGCCAGCACTCAGATTTAATAAAAAATATCTTAATTTGTGTTCTGAAGATGAACGAAGGTCTTACGGGGTTGGAACAACATGAGGGTGAGTAATTACTGACAGAATTTTCATTTTTGGGTGAACTAACCCTTTAAGAAGGGTAGATTACCTGGGTAGAATACCACCTTAGACATCCATGATCAAGCATCATGATTCTGCATTGAAAACTTCTGTGAGGGACACTTCTTGTGTGTGTATATATATATATATACACACACATACTGAATTTGGGGGTTATTTGAATGTATCTCTGATAGGAACTGACTGTCTTACGAAAAGTTTTGATGCCGTTTTCTTTTCCTGTTTCCGTATAATGCCTATTAAAGTAGTGTTTACAGTAAGTGCAGCGTTGCTTTGTGTACAGCGGTAACCAAGGGAACACTATATCGCAGCTGTTCCATAAGTATTGTCAGAGAGTACATTTGCTTTTTCATTCAGTCCATCTGCTGTTTTGTTTTTGTTTTGTGCAGGTATGTTTTATGCAGTATAATTCCACAAAGCTGAAAGTCAGGCCATTCTGTTTTTCCTTTAAATTTTGAAATGATACATTTTATAAATGTTTTCAAGGTCAGTTTGGCCTGTAATAGAGCAAAAAAACAAATGCATTTGCTTAAAAAAAAAAAAACAGCAATCGCTTGTCCTTGTAAAAAAATGGCAATCGGAATCAGCCATGAAAATTCATGATCAATGTATCCCTATAATTCAGTTAAATTACTAAATATTAAAGAAGTAATATTAGTCTCGTTTCCACAATTCTTTACATTTTAATTTGGACTTTGGTTAAAACTATTTCTTGTAAAACCTCCTCCTTTGCAAATGCAAGCTAACAGGCATCTGATGTCATGAACACTCGTTTACATGCAAATACACACATTAATCTGTCACCCGGCCTCGTTTACACTGCAGGTCTTGATGCCCAATTCTGATTTGTTACCTTTATCCGATTTTTTCGATCGTCCGTTTACACGTTCTTTCAATTGTGACCCATATCCGATTCATGTGTTTACACTTGCCATACTATTTGAAACATCGTGCATGCTTAAAGGGGGTTCTTGCACAGATGGACGAACGTTAAATATGCTTGATGCAAGCTTTGCGATATAGCCTATGCGAAGTTCGCTAAACATCACCATGATTTTGAGGCGGAGGAGGACCAAAAGGGCCATCATCATATGCTTCAGTTATTGTGTGAGATAGAGATCTCAGGACTGGTGGGAGCATATTGTGGCGGGTTTTAAGAGCAGTGGGTCCGAAATTTTAGGATGAGCAAGCCAACCTTTGATATGTTGTGTCAACGTTTCTCCACATTCCTTTGATATGTTGTGTCAACGTTTGTCCACGTTTCATCGGGCCATCCGTCCCTTTGCAGATGCGCATCAGGGTTGCTCTCGTCATTAAACCTGATTTATTTCCACATATGAATGAGGCCTGAAACCGATCTGGAAATATCCGAATGCATGCGTTTTTTCCCATCATAGAGCACATCCGATCTGTGTCACATGTGAGCGAAAAATCGGAATTGGGTCACATTTCACTGACAGTGTAAACGAGGCCCAAATAGAGTTCCTTGGTGGTGTTTTAGTGAATTAATGCTGAATTGCATTAACACTCACCCAAGAGTTGAGGGTCACAATCTATTTTGAAATGTTTAGCCAAAACAGTCACTAAAGAGGTAAATGTCTCCAATACACCTGCTATAGTTTTTCACATTAAAATGCAGAAAAGCGCAAGGAAAGGGGGCTAGATTCAAGCACACGTGATCCATTTTGAAAGAAATCAATTTATAATTCGACTAATCCAAAATTCAGGTCATCCCTGAGCTTATTTATTATTTATTGCCATCTGGTGACATTACCAGCACAGCATGTCTAACATTCAGGACATTACAAGCTCCTGTGAGGACTTTGTTACCACCATGTTAGATATAATGGAAAGTCCAAATAGGGACATTAACGCCGCTCTGTTAACAACGTTTTTTAAATTGCTTACGTTTATGATGTGACATACTACATGAGTGTGTGTGTGTGTGTGTGTGTATATATATACTGTATATATATTATGAGGGGCCGTACACGCCAAAATCCATTCTTCTACTCTCACACACATACATTCTCCTTTCACATGCATACATTTCTACTCTCAAAGTCATACAAGTCATTCATTTCCAATGGAGAGTCGTACGGGAGCTGCGTGGAGTTCCGATCATATGAGAATGTCGTGTGCAGTGGAAAGGCGGCTTTACTATGATTACGGTAAATTCAGGAACTGCAGCGAGAGAACTTTTTTCATCCGACTAGCTACTCAGGCTAGGATGTCTGCGGCCGTGCTGTCGGATTCCACGCGACTTGACAATGTTTAAAAGAGATTCATTTTCAGTGCACTCAATGTTTTTGTAAAGAGAGTTTACAGTTATAAAGTTAAACTGTAAGTGCTTGTATAGAGTTGGTGTATGTTAATTGATTAATCTGATTACTGAAATGTTAATGTCAGTATTGTTTTATTTGCTGGAATTCATTTTCTGTGACTATACAGTATCAGATAAATGTGTAATGTGAGTTTATTGAAAGAGCCTTTCATTTTTTGACATGAAGTCACACTGCCAGCTATTTCAACACTGTGAAACAAAAACGAATTTATTGTTGTCTTTGTTGAATTTGCAGATTGTACAGTGTGTGACAGAAATAAAAATGATATGTGCCACCAGAAAAACAGCCTCTTCTGTGTGTGCAACAGGACATAACTGTTCTCAGACCTGATTCTTTGTCTGGATTCATAAGCAGTCCGCACTACATTTAGAAATCCACATAAGGACTCCAATGTATTTACTGCTGCTCTATTTCTTGAATCCTCAACAAATCTTGAGACTGACAGAAATCCACATAGGGTTTGAATGTTATCACAGAGATCTCAATGCAGCCTATCATGCACAAAATAATCTGTTTCTCTTTGCATTTGGTCAATACATTGGTCAGCACATTATTAAAAAAATGTCTGATTTCATGTTCATTGCTACTTACTCCAAAAAGTAAAAACTGTACTTGAATAGAAAACAGGATTACTTTGAATAGCATTAGCATCATTGTAAAGTTGTGATGAAGAGCTGAGCAAGTCTTGCATATGTATTTCCGGGTCCGAGTGTGACTTCCTGCTTAAAGAGGAAGTAATGGATGCCAAAAAAATATATATTAAACAACATTTGCTTTATACAACACTGATTGTTTCAAAGCAGATTTACATTGTGTCCTATCCAGACACGATGTGATAAGATTCCAGCAACAAGCAATTTGTCAGTCTACACCAGACGCAACATGGCTGAAAAATTACCACAAAATGAACTACAAATGTTAATCGTTTTAACATTACTCAAAATACATACTCTAGACCAGGCATTCTCAACCCTGGTCCTGGAGAGCCACTGTCCTGCAGAGTTTAGGTCCAACCTTGATCAAACACACCTGAGCCAGCTAATTAAGCTAATTAAGCCTTTCAGGATTACTGGAAAGCTACAGGCAGGTGTGTTTGATCAAGGTTGGACCTAAACTCTGCAGGACAGTGGCCCTCCAGGACCAGGGTTGAGAATGCCTGCTCTAGACCGATAATCCATTCATGGAATAGACTTGTTTGCTTGCATAGTTTGCTTACATAGAGTTCACAGTTAGAAGAACATTGTTTAGGATAAATCATCCTCTGTTGCTTTTATTATGGCTAATAAAGTCATATATACATACTATTTTAATAATGAACAAAATGGGTTTAATTTAGCCATTTGAAAAACCGTATGTGACAATTTTCACTGATTTTGATGGTGGTGGCGCGAAGGAGGTGCATGTCGCCATAGTGAGAAGTACCAGCCAGGTAAGAAAATCTTTTTTTTTTTTTTTTGTCAAAGTATTGAGTTCTGAAAGTCTGTTTTTATGATGCTTTTAATGTTTTGTTTAGCAGCCGAGTATTGATTTTGATTGGTTTATTGCAACATTAATGGATGAATGTATACGGTTGGAAGATGTGAGTTTAATTGCCTTTGTGGAAAGCGCATGATTATCTGTAGTGTATGACAATATGCTTATGGAACAAAAGTATGGGACAATATATTAAGTTAAGTAGATCACTTCAATCAACACCCCCAAAGCTTTACAGTCCTATACCTCTTACTGGGTCAACATTTCATTCGGTAACGTTAGGCAGTTTTTAGGGTGCGAAAGCAAACATTTCAGTATATTTGAGATGTACTTTGCACTTGACTGTATCGCAAAACCACACAGCTCTCAGTTCTGGAGAGAGGAAGGGGAATAATGACAGTGGGCGGGGTTTTGTGTGACATCCACCTGTGAATGCAGACACGATGGCTAGATTGCGTTTACATCACACTGAGATCCGATCACAATGCGTCCTCGACTACCTGTCGCAGATCAGATAACATTCTGATCAGATGCACATTTACATTTGTCTTTTCAATGTGTATTTGGACAACATCCGGATACAGGTGGTCGCATGTTAATGCCAAGTGTAAATGCAGCCTAAGATATCTGATTATTAATCTCATAGGATGTGTCATTGAACACGCTTCAGTTTACTGGAGATCATTTAGTCTTCAGCTTTACCTGAATCAGCTATTCCTTTAAGATGTTTCTTTTTCGATAACGTTGATGCATCATAATCTAGCAGTGTTATTTTTTTCTAGTCATACGTTCATGTTTTCATAGACATGTTATATGTCATATTTATGTCAACATTAATTTTTGTAACAGCCTTTCATGTAACATTTCGTAACATTTTTAGACCCTAGTGATGACCACAATAGCCCTAAATGTGACATGACAACTAGACAACAAGCCCATGACAAGGGCTCGATGAGCCCTAGAGACAGGTACCCTGTGAAAAACTCATCGTCACGACAGCCAGACAACAAGAACCAGACAACCAGACAATCTTAAAGCAGAAGGAACTGATGGAGTTTGGGTTCCTTGCCACTGTCGCCTCTGGCTTGCTGTTTGGGCTAGTATATAGTCTAGTTGCTATACTGACACTATTGGATGAGAACTGAACTGAGCTGGATAATGAAATCACCGTTTTATACAGAGCTTCTTTATAGCTGAATTGAACATTTCATATTTGATGATCTTTACAGTAACTGAACAGAACTGAATCAACACTGAACTGACCTCAGCTGAACAATGACACTTTTTGCTTTTTAGAGCTGCTTCACAGCACAATTTAATTAGGGGCCAAGCACCGAAGGTGCGGAGGCACCTATTGTATCTGTTCCCGTTCTTATTATTATTCTTCCGCCATGGGAGTCTATGGCAGCCCATAGAAGCGTTTGCGGGAAAGTTGTAACGGTTTGACATTCTGATAGAGGACTGTCCCAACATTAAATACACCAATTTTGGTGTGTCTAACTCATATTTACGCTAATAACTTTTGAACCATAAGGTCAATCAACAAAATTATTATCCCCTCTAATTCCTGAGCTCATGCTGATTCGATTGCACCCTACGACGTCATTTTCCATCATAAAAATAAAAAGCTACTTTTTCGAACTCGTCCTAGACGGTTTGTCCGATTTGCACGAAAATTGACCCAGGTCATCTTCAGGCAGTGCTGACAAAAAGTTATGGAATTCAAATTGATTCGTCAAACCGTTTTTGATAAACGCACGAACAAATTTTACGTAGTACTTGCAAAAACAGTCGTAAGGCTGTTTCTCCGCAGCGGTTTATCGTATTCAGACCAAACTTGGTACATGTCATCACAAGCATGACCTGAGGCTACATGCTGTGTTTCGGCGAAGCCCCACCTACTGGTCCGGAGATATGAAAAATGGCTAATTTTGCTTATAACTTCTGAACAGTTTGTCCAAAAAATCATAAAATTGGTCTCGTTAGATTCAGGGCAACATGCCGAGTCGACTGATATCCAATTTTACCATATCGGCCATTTTGAATTTTGTGCTAAAATGCTGTATTTTAAGAACGCATCAACGGATTGTTACGAAACTTGGTATGGGTCATCAGCACGATGCCCTGAAGGAGCGTGAGAGGTTTCGAAACAATTCGGTTTAGAATTTTTTTCCCCAAATGCTTATAATTTTGGGTGTGGTCGACTTATTTTTATGAGACTCATCTCATTATACTCCTGAATCCTTGCCGAGTCCAACGATACCAAACATGCTAGGTTTCGCCTTACGGTTTGTGTAGCGTTGTGATTTAGTGCTTAAAAAACATATGCCGATATCTTCGAAACCGCTAGTCCGATCGAGACGAAACCACCGTCAGAAGTTTGGAAAGTTGGAACATCGGTCGATAGCAATACACCAATGCCCAAATGCGAAAATATTGATAGTAAGGAGTAGAAAAATCCAATCAAAGTCATGTGTCAGTCATTTTTTACGTGTTTTTTCATATAAATGTCTATAACTCCGAAGCGAATTGAGATATTTTCACCAAAATTGACACACATATGTATGGGCTCACTCTGAGGACACAGAAAATGGTGAGACTGAGCCTCTTGGTGGCGCTATAACAGAACAAAACATGAAATTCCCATTGACTTCAATACATTTTTGTGAAATAAAATGCTATACTAAACAAATGCATTGGTGTAATTTAATGAAACTCAGAATGTGCCATCAACACCATCCCCTGAAAGTACTCAAAATATTTTGAGACAGCGCCACCTAGTGGTCAAATGTTATAACAAAATTTCCAAAAAGGCTAATAACTTTTGAATATATCTGCCCATTGAAATGTCACTGGTCTTAATAGATTCCTTGGGTCACGTCGAGAACATAGATACCAAGTTTACCTTATTTGACCGAACTTCCTGTCCCCATTCTTGATTTTCATTCAAAACCTACTTTTTCAAAGTCCTCCTAGACCGTTTGTCCGATTTTCACCAAAATCAAATCGTATCATCTCCAGACTGTGCCGACTAAAAATTATGGATTTCGTGTCGATAGACAAAACCGTTTTCGTATAGCGCAGCAGCAAAGTTGAGGCATGATGCTAAAAGCACTATTCAGGCTTTATCTCTGCAATGCCTTGACATATTGACACCAAACTTTATGTCATTGTCTCCTCACTCTGACCACACCACATCAATTTTGTAACTGCGCCACCTATTGGTCGAAAGTGATATTCCATTAAATCATATATTTAGTTAATATATGTGATTTTTCAGCCATTTTGGCAAAATTCATCTTTAAATGTCTTTAATTGCTCCTTGCTGCAGTTGGTCTGACACTCCCAGCCATGTTGGCATGTCTTATTGTCTTTTTTTGCACTTGGCCCCGGTAATGGCTGCTTGCAGCTCTATTTCTGTTTCCATCTATGAATCAATATTTTCCTGTTTATCCCTGTAAAGCTGTTTTGAAACAATCTGTATTGTATACAGCGTATATAAATAAAAGTGACTTGAATCGAGTTATGCAAATGACATTTTATTTGTATTTTCTAAATCTTTATTTTTATTTATTTTTCAATGGAGTTGATGTAGATGATCAAGGAGATGACAGTGGAGATGATCGTGGACTTCAGGAGAAACCCCCTGCACTCCTCCCACCCACCATCATGGACAGCACTGTGGCAGCAGTGGAATCATTCAGGCTCATGGGTTCTACCGTCACTCAGGACCTGAAGTGGGAGTTCCACATAGACTCCACACGGCCCAGCAGAGACTGTACTTCCTTCGGCAGCTGAGGAAGCCACAAGTTCTCAACTCCAGTCCTCAGGACCCGCTGCTCTGCACATTTTGTATGTCTCTCTTATCTGACACACTCAGTTCAGTTCATGGAGTCTCTCCTAATGAGCTGATGATCTGATTCAGGTGTGTTAAATAAGGGAGACATACAAAATGTGCAGAGCAGTGGGTCCCGAGGACTGGAGTTGAGAACCACTGATCTAGAGTGAGTAAAAGAGCTGCCAAAAAATATTCTGGACCCCTCACACCCAGGCCACTTCCTATTTGAACTGTTGCCGTCTGGTCGGCGCTACAGAGCACTGAACACCAGAACGGCCAAGCATACCCTAGTGAAAAATAAATATACTAAAAATGTATTTGAAATACTTAGTTTTTGCTAAGTATACTACAAATACATTTACATATTTATGTACTTAATACAAATACCCTGCAATTGTACTTTTAGTATAATAAATTTATATACTTAAAGTCTGCTAAATTGGAACAGCTAATTTTGTGCTTAATGTACTTTAGTTATCCAGAAATAGTGCTGAAGTTCACCTAAGATATACTTAAATAAGTATATTTGATTGTGCTAAAGTGGAACTATTGCAACTATACTTTAGGTACACTTTAAATATCTTGCATTTAAAAACTGATCTTATACAGTGATCATACTATCCTTACTAATAGTGATAATAAAACACATTTTAAGGCTTAATATTAAGAAATGTGTATTATGCAATAAAGAAAATAAAGTTTAATTATATTTATTTTAGTACATCTCATGCAATATGTCAGTGTGTATGTTAATGGATTTGTAGTATACTTAGTATAGTGTAGTATACTTATTTTAAATACATTTTGTTATATATATTTTTTTTTTACTAGGGTAGGAACAGTTTCTTCCCTCGGGCAACCCAACTCATGAACAGTTAATGCCCCCACTTGGCAATAAACATTTGCAATACACAACACTATTTATACATTTATTTATTTAACACACCATACTTCTTATTTACATTTACTTGCATTTGTACATACATAGCTGTACATACCATTTATATTTTGTATATTGTTGTTTCCTATTTACTTATTCTATTTTTATTATTTTTACTATCTGTGAAAATAGATAGTAAATTGTCATTCTGTTTGTACTGTGGAAGCTTCTGTCACTGTCATTCTGTTTGTACTGTGGAAGCTTCAGTCACCAAAACAAATTTCTCATATGTGCAAACATTCCTGGCAATAAAGCTCTTTCTGATTCTGATTCCTGACCCTGTTAGATCTGTACCTTGCCTCCTTAGAACCGACGCCTTCTCTCGGTTCTCAGGTTATAGGGTGAATTGATCTAAATCATCTAAATCTTGCATTAACTGCGTTTTACCCTGTCACAGTTTTTCATCCTGGCATGTTTCAATGGCCTAAGTTAGGTATTAGATATGTAGGCATTTTATTTACCCCAAATTTAAATGATTTAGTGAGAGTTCATTTTGATCCCTTAATGAAAATAATTTTCTGTGTTATCGATAGATGGGAACCATTCTGTATGTAAATGGATGGAAAAGTCAATGTAATAAAAATGAATTGTTTACTACATTCGCTCCCGTTACAACTACCATTTTCCTACATTAAACAGTTTGAAAGAATATGTAGGCTAAGACTTTTATTTGGAATGGTAGGTTAATAACTAATGATCGTTGCGACGGAAATGAATCAATCAAACTAACTTTAGCTGGACAATAACTTTATTCTAGAGCTGCAGTAAAGCCAAAACAATCTCTGTTACTTTAATTTCCTATTATCAATGTAAATCTACATTGTTAAAAGCACTATATAAATGAAGACGACTTGATTTGACTTGACTTGACTTGAAGTCAAGTCATTTGAACACTCACAGTACTATGGTTAGGGGTGTGCGATATCACGATTTTTCATCGTGGACGATTAAAATGTCTCCACGATCTGCTTTTGAAGAAATATCGTGCTACAGTGCGTTCTATCAGTTGCAGTTCTGGCGCCTCCGTCCCAACATACTGTACAATGCAACGTACATTCACATCACATGTTAATGCAGAGGACAAGTTACACTCACGGGACACTGCAATGCACAAAAGTTCATTATTTGCATGTGCTTTAAAGCCTTGCCGGTAAAACATTTAATTTGTGTGCTGATGCGCTGTTCTAACATGTGCTTTTCTGAGCGCATACACCCAAAGTGCTCAGGCACTTAAATCCTGTCAAACAGCACCTGGTTACTGGACTAAGTTTTCTTTTGAGTCTTATTGGGTTAAAACTGTCACATACACACCAGGTTTACATAAACACAGTTGGTTATGTCTAAAGTGAAAGCAAACATTTGAGAGAAAATCAGGTGCGTGTCATATGCGTGTATATTAGATGCGTGCCGCTCTTAAAGTGACAGTAGCCTAATAGTAAAACATGCTGCCGCTAGTCCTTAAAGGATTAGTTCACCCAAAAATGAAAATTCTGTCCTTATTTACTTACTCTAATGTTGTTCCAAACCTGTATTCATTTATTTCTTGTGTTGAACACAAAAGAAGATATTTTGAAGAATGTGGCTAACCAAACAGTTGCTGGATCCCCATTGACTTACATAGTAGGAAAATACTGTGGAAGACACTGGGGACTAGGGCTGAACGATATTCTGTTTTAACATCGACATCGCGATGTGCGAATGAGCGATAGTCACATCGCCGGAACATGCGATGTGAAGGGTAACGTTAGTAGCACACAGTAGCCTAAACACGAGATTGTTGTATGGCTTTTTGCTGGGGTGACATACGCGTTCCGCGTGCCTGCACAGTGATTGGTTCGCTGTGCCGCAGCTCACCGCTCACAGCCAACATTCACTGGCTATAGAGCTGGTAAGTCCCGCCCCTTCCGCTAATCCCCCTGGACCTCAAAGTTGAAAAATGAGTTTTCAACTTATTTCAACTCATAGTCAAAAATGAGTTTATATTTAATTATTAAAAATTGCCATTATTTTATATGAAAAAGTTTTTTAATTGTATTTTATTTAGAAAATGTTTTAGTTTGTTTTGTATATTTTTTTTATTAGATCAGATAACATTTTAAGCTGTCATATGTTATGTTACAATGTGCCCCTCACATGTTACAATGTACCCCACCTATGGGGCATGTTGTCACATTTCACTTCCATTCTTTCGGGGTATATCAAGAAAAAAGTATACACTGTATTAATAAAACAAAAACACATAATTGTACCAGACATGTGGGAAATTAATGTGGGAAAAAAAATACTCTGAACCATAAGTAGATTTACACAAATTGAGAAAGTCAAAAAGCGTTACTTTGTGCCCCGCTCTCCCCTAATGAAGCTTGCTTATGAGTGAAATTATTAATAACATGGAATGGTAATTATTGACTTTAGCCTGGATTGATGGCTCGCAATATCGCGATATATATCGTTGGAAAAAAAAATATCGCAATGTAATTTTTTTCCAATATCGTGCAGCCCTACTGGGGACCAGCAACTGTTTGGTTACCCACATTCTTCAAAGTAACTTTTCAACAGAATAAATAAACTTGTTTGGGTTTAAAACAACTTGAGAGAGTAAATGATGACAATTTTCGTTTTTGGGGGAACTATCCCTTTAATGTTAATACAACAACAAAAAACAAAGAGAAAATCACTCATTGCTCTTGACTGAGAAATTCCAAAGTAGCTTTAATGAGTATCAATGTATAATTAATCCACTGATGTCTATGTAGTGTTTTATTTTTATATTTGTTAATTTAATTTCTTTCTTCAATGCTTCTGTTAAATACACCTACTGTAGCTGAAAAAATAAAGCACTGTTTATTTCTTTTGTATATTGTATGTTGTGTATATGTAATGTGTATCTTTGTTCTTATCTTTTAATAACAAAGAAAATAATGACTAAGTTCATTTGGCTGCAATGCTCAGTCACAAAATAGTAAAACCAACATGAAAAAGAATCGTGATAAAACAAAACAAAACGTATCACCCACCCCTAACTATGTTATATCTAGATCTCAGTTTTTCCCCGCTATTTACAGTTACAACATTTACTATGTACAACTTTTGGTTCTAGTACACAACCTCCTGGGTCATTGTATGGTAATATCGGCATATGGTAAGGGTCGTGAAGCATCAGTGAACTACTCCTGGTTGATTCAAAGTCTTTATGTTGGAGCTACTAGCTCTTAAGGAAATATGGTAAAGAGATCTGAACCTGATATTCAATGGCGAGGAATGGAATAGAATTTTTAATAATGTTAAAACAGCATCTAGGGGTGTTTTCACACTTGGTCCTTTTCAGGGGAGTTCAGTTATTTTAAAGAGGACTCAAGTGTGAAAACACCCTAGGGATGCAATAGAACACCTTATACCATTTAAGATAATGCACCGTTTTACAAGATTCTTCCAGATTGTTTAGGCTTGGGTTTTAAAAGATACACCATATTTCTGGATATGTAAGGCTGAGGATGGAGATTTAGCTTATGCTCTATGATTGTGTACAAAAAAAATAATTTACAATTCATTAACACATCTGCACGGTTTTAGATATTAATGTTTCACTTTGTCCTAGACAGTTTATATTAGGTGGGTGGACAATGAGAGATAAATGTGTCTCTGCTGGGTCCAAACCAGTTTAATGATTGGCAGAAAAATTATTCTTTGGAGCTGGAAGTCAGAGAAGGCCCCGTGAATCGTGGGAGTAACTTCTGCCTGCTCGACCAAATGGTTGAGCACATTTTGAGTCACTATTTTTATTGAGAGGAGTACCTAACTTAACTCAAGCTGATTGAGCCATCTCTACCATCTGGTTGAGGTATGTTATGCCAAAAAAATCCACTAGATGTCACAGTGTCAATCAACACAACACTTCCTCTAGCAGAAACTGTTTTTGGTTACATTTTGCAAGGTAAGCATTTTTATTTTTTGACATATTACACTGTAAGAGCCCTAACTTTACAAAATGATGTTACTTGGTGCCATGAAAAAACTTTAGTATGTTTTTAATAATTTTTCAAAAGCATGCTCAACCTAACCGTTGATTTGGCACTTTATGGTAAAAGTAGAAAAGCTAAGCTAATGCTTTCAGATCATCCATTTCTGCAGTCAGAATGGACTATTTGCTGAGAAATATAAACTTCTGATCATTCATAGCTATGAATGTGACACAGCTATTGTTGTTTCTTCATGAATATACTGAGATTATTTCTTAAGTATGTATTTTTTTGCCACTTTTGGATATTTTTAATTCATAGAATTAATGTGTGGAAATCATAATTATCAGAGGCAATTACTTCTTAAATGATAAATGCTGGTTTACTAACATTACTAAAATTGTAAGAGATTGTAAAATTTTTAATTACTAGATGGAAGTCAACAGTAGGGGTGGGGGAAAAAATCGATTCTTCGATGCATCGCGATGCGGACGTGGACGATTCTGAATCGATTCACAAATGTCAAAAAATCGATTTTCAAAAAAAAAATATATATATATATATATTCTAATAACGTAATATTGACGGAACGCAAAAGGCGGAACTATAAGCGGACGTGCAGTGTGCGGACAGTCTGTGGCGTGCAACAGACGCGCACATAACAGAGTCGCGCACATACATAACAGACTCATGATGGCTGAGCGCCAAATTCGAACGGCACCTTCTTCGTTAAAAGCTAACGTATGTAAAATTGGCAATTTCATTGTTACCTATTTAGTATTTTTGTATGAGAGCTGCTTTCTGTATTGTTTAGTTTTCACATCAGTACACTGTGTAAACCGATCTGTTACGTTATACTGCAATATGTGCAATTTCAGTCACAAAAAGTTACATTTTGACTGTGCTCTCTGCAGATGTTCATTCACTTTTTTTGTATAAGCTGTTTTTGATTGTAGTATACAGCAAACATTTCAAGTCATAACTCTTTATTATTTAGTTGTGTATAAGAGTGGCTTTAATTTCTACCACCGGTGACATAATCTCTGCTCAGAGGTGTGCTCTTACATCTGAGCATGCTGATCAGTTAGTGTTCCTCAAGAAGAATATGCCTTGATGTGTCCACTGTTTACAGTAACTTACTACTGACGTTTCAGTATTATGGTTTACACATGTTAATGTTCATGTTGTTTTGTAATGTTCATGCACTTTTATCTGTCTAGATGTACAGTGTTTACATTTAAGACCAGGAGGCAGTGAGTTATTATGCAAATGCATATTTCTTTGCACAATGTTGGAAATGTTGGCATTAATAAATGCATAAAATTTCCTTATTTCCTTATTCCTTCTTTTTCTTTTCAGTCACATATATGGTGATATATCGTTGATGAAATTTCTTCCAGTATATTGAATATCGTAGATATCGCGAATCGTGATATTATCATATCGTGGACCACATATATCGCCACAGAATTGAATCGTGAGGTACCTGTATCGTCCCACCCCTAGTCAACAGTTTCTATGGTACAAGGATGCGCACTCTTCAGGCCCTTGTACCAGAAAACGTCTCGGTTACGCATGTAACCCTCGTTACCTGAAGGAGGGAACGGATATGTAGTCGATCAGTTCGGGGAACCAGGTCCGGTTGGGCCAATAAGGGGCAACTAGCAAGACCTAAAATGCCATTATATTACTATCTTTTAGTTTTTTAGTTTTTGATTGCAGAAAGAATGTAATGTCTTTGGTTTTGTTACTTTTAGTTATTTGTTTTATTTATTTTTGTTTATTGTTAAAAAACAAGAAAACATAATTTCCTGTGTTAAAATGAAAATATTTAATGGCATACTTCAATAAATAAAGAAGATTCAATATACAAAAATATTTTATTTTGATTATGTTTCTAAATAAAGTAGTATTATAGTTCATATTTTCATAGTTCATGTGAAAATGTGTAAACAATTTCTTTTACCTTAAAGTGCCATCTCAACCATTTGGTAGAGGCCGATATTTGTAAAATTATGGGATGTGTTGAAAAAAAAGATTGTGGTTACTAGCGACATAAGTAGATAAGAAATGCAAACAAAATTCTCAAATGCCTTTTTCTTGGTAAACAATCAGCGAAAGGTTAGCTCCATGAATGCAATAAGCATTTTCAAAACCTTGGTACAATGAGATGAGAAATGAACATTATTCACAGTCTGTTGTAGTCATTTGTTAATGCTTTTCTTTGAATGTTTGAATTTCCTTTGAATGTTTGATGGTTGAAGGGTGAGTAGAATAATGTCATCTCATTGTACCCAGTTTTTGAAAATGCTTTTTATTGCATTCATAGAATGAATTGTTTACTGTTTAATGGATGCTACTCCCAAATGGGGCGAAAGGAAAAAGTTGGATAGGTGTGTAGTCTGATTCTTTACAAAGTGACATCACCTGTTACACCCGGAAAACACCCTGGTGGTTAGTTCCTAAAACTAAGTTCCTAGAATTACCCAGTGCGAAAGCCCCTATTATTATACCATGCATATTTTTACTTTTTATTTAATTTAATTTAAAGAAGACACCAAACCAATGTATAGTTGACATTTGAGGCTTAATGCTATAGAGAAGCAATACAAGGTTTTCAGGAAGAGTGTTTTCAGCTATTTTTATATAAAAATATGACATGCAGTTGCTTCAAACAATGGTATAAAGCTATTCAAAACATCTTCAATGTAAATTGTGATAATCATAATTAATAATCGCAATTACAATTTTAAGGGAATAATCGACAATTATGATTTTTGTCATAATCGTGCAGCCCTAGATTTAGAGTATCCTAAGCATCCACAGAAAAAGGTGTTGAAAGTTTCAAAGGCTATTTTAAGAACAGCTTCTGGTGATACGCAAAGGTTTGAATTCCTCATAAGCTGGAGAGGCCACATGTTACATTAGTTACTAGACTCACATTGCACAAGACCAAGAGTGAAGTTGACAAAGAAAGCTCACAGTTCTCTGCAGTGCAACCTCTTTCTGAGTACTTACCTAAAGATAACCATTGCAGTTTTACAGGGGGGACATGCAAGCAGGAAGATCTGCAAAAGAGGAAGTAATAAAGCTCAATAACGTACTCTCTCAGACAAAGCAAATATAGACAAAAGATAAATGCAATCTTTGAACCATGGGCCAAATTGTGCTTATCAGTAAAGTTTATCACATTTTCAGTGGCTAAGTGTTAATCAAAGAGACGTTTGGCTCCTGAAAAATGGATACCTGAAGATAACACCACCATTTTGGACCAGTTCACAGTGTTGCATTCAGAACTACTTAAAACCAGCTTGGATTATGTAGCACTTTGATTATGGCAGAAATATACCTATAAATTCTCTGACCATCTTTATTTTACTTATTTATTCTCATGTAGCAATGCAAACACACCAATTCAACAACACTATCAGCAAAAAAAGCTGTTAAAATGACAAATCTAAAAATAAAATTGCATTTGTAATAGAGCCGTTTAAACAATCTTTTTCACGAATTATTTCAGATGTTTCATTTATAAATTTCAGATAAATGTATAAATTTCAATGTTTAAAATTATAGAGACATTTGTTTACTTTCGTATGATAAAAAATGTTTTGTCGGTTACTAAGATTATGAGAATGTGGTTCATGCAGTATTTTCTTTCAGTGATAAAGGCAACTAAGGATGGCTTTGAGCCATATCTACTCCAGGGTTAATGAGATCACAGATTGACATTGTTTAGGATCTGTTGGGAGGGTAGCCAGCGTTTCCCTCTTTGGGAGGATGACACAGGAAGGAAGGAAGTTGAATCCTGTCAGCAGATGTCATCATCCCAGGTGAGTCAAACTAGAGCACAATCTGACGTCACGTTACAGGATGATACCGCTTTCACTTTCTTGTGTAATACGTTCATCCTGAGATTGAGTGAAAAGTTGGATAACACTGTTACAGCAATACTGCAATTAAGATCATAAAACAATGTTGTATGTTCCATTTCTTTAGAAAGTTTCCAAGTGCTTATTTAATTCAATGACAGTCTAAACTCAATTTGGACATTTTCTGAAGAATATATAATGGTGTTTGCCCACGCAAAATTTGCTGACACGATGCAAGGATGTTTTGGAGTGGTTTCTATGTATGCCTCAGTTTAATGAATGTCTTAAATCCCTAGTGAACCGCTTCAAAGGAAAACTTTATAATTAAGTTATTTGAACTTATCCTGATTATGTGTAAGTAACCTCTGTTCACTACATCTCACCATGTAACAGTGATTGGTGCAATTTGTTATTTTGACCACTATTGCAACAACATAGCATAACTCTGAAGACATCTATAGTTACATTTTTTAAAAAGGAAGTATTATGTTATTTCTCTGGATGAAAAAAGTGAGTGTAGAAAAACTGAGTTACACCTGTTTAGTTAGGAAAGTATTTCACCCAGCCTATAGACCTTATGCACCATAGACACAAGGGCGCCGCCATCTTTGGAATATTGTCTTTTAACTTCCGTTTTGCGGTCGCTCTGTATATTTATATGGCATTTCTGTCTAGAAGTAATTAGCTTTTTAAGTGGATTTACTTAATGTAAAGTTAACGAAAGTTATCATGAGGACTGTAATGTTTAAAGCAGATGACTTAACAAATGTAAATCGACCGGGAAGATTTTAAAACGAGCCGTTCATTAATAAACACGCAAAACGCTGTGAAAATACAGACCGGAAGTCAAAAGACAATGAGCGCAGCGCTGAAAAGGGGCGGAGCTACATAAGGTCTATACCCTTTAAAAAAAAACCTGTATTCTGTACAAGCAATCATACATGAAACAGCCATCAACAAGTCTCATTCACAACAGAAACATTACGATTTTCTCATCTATATGTCGTTTCAAACCATGTTTTGTTGTCGTTGTTGTTTATCTTTCTTACCCGGAACACAAAAAAGTGGATGAAAGTGAATGTAGACCAGGGCTATTGATAACTTCCTTGTCACTATTCAATTCTAATCTTCTCCTTCATCAAAGCTCTGAAATATCAACCATGTTTGCACATATTCAAATAGGCGCAGATCACACAAATTTCAGGATATATGGGCAACAAACCAGTTTTATATTCTTTTTTATTTTGTTTTACTGAAGAGATTGACAGAACAACAACACAAAGCAATTGTCTATCTACATCAGTGTCTTCTTAACTGCTATACCGTTAGCTACTCCTGCTCCATTTTTTGGCATTTATTGAGGCTGACATAATTCTGCTTTACATGTCCTATCTGGTGCAATTACACTGTCAAATTAACAATTAGACTGCTTTGTTTTTCATGAGACAGAAGAGAAAATATCATGACAATAAGGTTTGGAGGAAGGAGGTATTTAAAAAAAAAAAAAAGTTTGTTATTGCTACAGTCTATAATGTTTGAGTTACATTCTGTATGCACAGAAGGATTTATAAAGCAAGTTACTTTCCCCTTAATTCCTTGTGTATATTATTGGTTTTGCACTTCATTGAATCTGTTTACAATTCTCCACTGTTCTGGCTTTATTATTTACCAGATGATAAGACTGTGACCTTGTGCAAATAATGTAAGACTTGTACAAATACGTTTATTGACATAAGTGGAACTATGAAGTTACAATGAGATGTTGCGTTTGAGAACACGTATTGGAGGCCTAGTAAAGTGGCATCATAGCGTGCAGTGAAAGACGGGCAACCGGGGGCTGGGCTGCGCAAACAGAACAAGGATTTCCTGATCTAGTTGCTCAATACAACTAAAACCTCAATATGTAAAACCTCACATAGATGAGAGGAACATTCTCACAAACCAGTCATTTACAATAAAACAAAATGCTTTTGTCTGAGTAGGACTGGGTAATATATAAAATATTTACACCTAATATAGCTGATAGGCTAGTATAAAGTTAGGGAACACTTGAATTTGATGGTGCTTCTCATTTGTCCATTAAATTTCCTAAACTCTTTTGTCATTAGACTAGCTTTGAGATCTGTCTCTTTTGCAACAAGTATGAGAACATCAAGAAAGATGTTCCAAAAGTTTGCATGTGGCATTTTTCATATATTAAAATGTTTTAGCAATGATATGTATTTTAGCATAAATATTTGTTTGCACGGTTGCACCATCACTGAAAATTGTGGCATGTGGCATGTGTTAAGTTTTAGAAACTATTTAGCCATTTTTTATTGTTATAATAATGATTTAATTAATAATGATACTAATCAAATCTAAATGAAAACTTGGGAATGGCATATGAGACATTGAGACTCTGAAATTTCATGTTATGTTCATTTTTAAAGTTTTACAGTAGATGGCAGCAATTATTTTTTACTATGTTAACTATTATGAACTATGGCACATTTTCCATGTTATCACATGAATGAAATTTAAAAATGTAGATCTTCTTTAAAGTTAACTTTACATAATGTTGCAGTTTTATATAAGTGAACATTTTTAAATAATTACAAATGAAGGCAAATAAATGATACCATTGATACCAATTGAGGCGAAAAATACCATAAACCTCCCAAAACTGTACAACAGTATAGTAAAACTAAAATTCATAAATATGAATAAAATGATTGAAATAATTTTTTAGCAGTTTAAAAAAAAAAATCATAATTTTGTTACAAAGACCCTAAACATCATGAGTCTACACCCTAAACAGACAGCGCATAAGGTTTGAACCAGTTCAGGTATTACCAAACTTTTTTGTCTGCTGCACCCCAAAACCGTTAAATATTTACTTAAAGTACTGAGATTTAAAGTTCATATTTTTATATTTTTAACACATTTGCATCCTCACCATTCTCTAATGTTGGTTAAAGGTCACATAACATGCAAATAAATATTACCATTTCAGTTTTAGTTCAATTAATTTTGCACTTGTTTATTTTAATGTTACATGTTAAGTAATAATTAGCATAATAATGAACGAATCCCCTGCAGTTCCCTCACAAACCCCCAGGGATTTGCAAACCTCTGTTTGGGACAGATTAATCTAGATTAATGTTAAATAATACTATTATTCATCAATTCATTGTTAGTTCAACTGAATCACAGACCACTTTGATCAATTTCTGCAAAAGTGAAGAGATTAGCTATCTTTGTACAAAAAAAGTGCATAAAACAAACAAACCTTCACACACACAAAAAAAACACCTCCTCAAAAGAATTTCTGTTGAAACAACAAACAACTCCTTTTACAAATTGCCACTGTATTTAACCACTACTGTATTTAACCACTTCTGTTTTTAGCCACTTTAACCAAAAACAGAACCAGTTGAGTACAGAGGTTAAAGAGGAATTACTACCAGTACCAGCCCTTTTCAATTGACAAATGAGCTAGGCATGGAAAAAAACAAAACTGTTTATAGAAACTATGTTTCTGGTATCATCACACTAATAGGGTTCCGTCGATTTAAGGAGTATATTTTAAAACGCATATTATAGTTAAACATTCGTATAATACATCAGTAATGTGTAGATGACAGGGACAGCAGTGACATGCTATACTTGATCTAAAATAGTGTTTTCTAATTTCAGAATTATACACAGTACATGCAGTTTTCACAACCTTAAAATTGAGGCAGAGGTGAAAGATGCTATTTAAACTAAGTGAAAAGTGGAGTGTTTTCTTTGCACTGTATAAATAGTATTATTTAGATGGTATTTATACTTATTGCAAATAGTGGCAAATACTTTTTGCACGTCAGTGTATTGTAGTACTTTATAAAATAGTATGCAATAAATAGTGTGATTATTCAGTAAATATGCAAACATTATGGCCGATGTGCCGATGTCCGATCAACGCTAGGACACCATTTCCAATTTCTTTTATACACTTAGTAAATAGCCGTTATGCATTTCACTACCACTTTTCAAATATTTTCTTCATTTTTATTTAAAATAAACACTTCTCTGAGATGATATGCATTGGGAAAAGGGAGAAGAATGGGACCAGGAAAAGAGTAGGGGGAGTTTGGTTGGTTGGGGAAAATTGACACAGACACAAACACTTCTATCTATCTATCTATCTATGTCACATAAATTGGTTGTCTGGGAGGGTAATGCTTTGTAAAAGTTACAATATGTTAACATAAGATATCTCTTTAAAAAAATAAAATAAACGTTTAAATATCTTTTTAATAGACTTTTGCAAATAACCTTTGTTAAATTTATATAAGTATTTGTTAATATTAATGGACCAGAGCTTAAATAGTTTTATTTTTAACTAACAATTAAAAAAAGATTTATAAATACTAACAAATATATTGCTCATTCATTGTTGTTCATTTGTTCATTTTGACCACGAACCATGCGCTGTCACTTTAATTCAGCGCGTGCAGCACAGCAAAAATAGACTCGGTGTGGAAACGATCTCTGCACTGCTGCATACCCACCGCACCTGGAACAGATCGACGGACTGCAACCGCGTGCAGTGTGAAAGCTCTAACCTGTTAACATGGGTACGAAAAAAATATATACGCACTGCAAACGGAGTATGTGTGAAACGGGCGTTAGACTTGGAGCAGGAGAGCTACTCCGGCTGTTACTCGCAGTAGAGCGAGTGTTGCCATCTTCAGTTCCCTGTGAACGTTTAAAAAACGCAAATATTTTTGTCTGGTTTTCATCTGGTTGACGCAACATATTTCCCGCCGCGCGCTCTCTGTCCGCTAGTGCTCATCTGCACGGTTCGAATTACGGGGGGTATTGGGGGGGTCCGACCCCCCTAGATGAGACTTGGTACCTCCCAAAAGGGAGTAAAATAATAGTTGGGTGGTACTGATTTAAAAAAATAAAAAATATATAATGTTAGCCTATCCAAAATAGTATGTATTTAAATACGATTTCAAACCCTACCCCCCATCGGGCTGTATTGTTTTTCTGGTACGTTCAGCCTCTGTTCTTTACCATGGTTTTTTTATATCACTAACGTTAGCTGCGTTACATACGTAGGCTACTCGATAGTTTGTCGATAGTGCTGCACAGATCATAATCCGCGGGTCGAGCGGGCCAAGTAATAACAACATTCCATTCAATCGAGGGTGGATGACAGATAAATCATTATAATGTGTTGAGTGTAATAAAGACACGGGACTCCCATCATGGTAACTTATCTAATGTAGGCTACAGACGGTAACAAAGTTGCGCTGTTGAGGTTCGCGCAGTTATTTATAACATATTAATTATAGTTAAGAAACAATAACATTATAGTCTACACACGACCAGAATGCTGTTTTCCTGAATGCTATCACGATTGAAACCGAGATATTGATTTCATAACAGTTCAATAAACAAATAATTAAAACTAAGTTAGGCTACTTACATTTTTAGACGCAATGACAGTTTTTGTTCTGTTTCAGCAGCGAAAATAGTTCCAAACAACAGAACCATAGCGCATCTCACAGCAACACGCATCCATGATTCATTACTGAATGATTCAGCATTTTGAACTAATCGCTCGAGTCAAAGATTCAATTACCCATTATTAAACTGCCTCATTCTGAATAAATCAGCCGTTTGAACGAATCGTTTAAATTAATGACTCAATGACTCGCTCATTAAGACGGTCGCCTGCCGCCTCCTACTGGCGGTTTAGTTTAATAAAGTATGATTCTTTTCAACATTCCTTATTTGTATATTCAAAAAATATTCAAAACAATCTCATAATCTCATTTAATACAGTAATAATTTTTCAATGTAAATTATTTAATTTGATTAGTAACAGCCTAGTGTCTTATTATTTTAATTGAATGTATTGATAAAATGTAAGAATTTGAAATTTGAAATTTAGAGCATGCATTAAATAAAATTAGGGGAAAAATGCCCTTTATAAAGGTACAAAAAATTATTCCGATAAGTGTTTTCAAAAATGAAACATTGACAATTTAAGTTTAAAGGGAGTAAAGCCTCTGTTTAGGTTATAAAGGAAATGTAATTTTGCCAAAAGAAGAACTTTTATTTTAAATAAATGTTCATTTTAAATCAGCCTACTTCAGTGTGATATGTTACCATATTATCATGCTTAATTGAATAATTGTAATGGGATGATCAGATGCAGATATCTAAATCAAAGAATATAGGCGGTTGGCGGGTGGATTATTATTTATTTTTAAAAACAGATTCGAGTGACTCAAAGTGCACCAGATTAATGAATTTAACTTTAAAATGTACAAAATTTTCTCCCGGGGGGGCATGCCCCCGAACCCCCCTAGAGTTACGATTTTACCACCTCCGCCTCATTTTGAGCCAGGAAAAACTCTGATATAGATTAGTGGTTCTTCTGTGTAAGCCTATAAAATGGGCAAAAAAGTGACGTCACCAGTCGAAATAGCGGTACCCCTCGAAGCTCAAGGTATAATTCGAACACTGCTCATCTGTATGTGACGCAAGTGTTTGTTTGTGTGTGAGTGTGCGCGCGTGCGCACTCATTGGGATAATTGTAAACGCGCAAACACAGACAGAAAAGACATGCCATCGTGGAAATAAGATAAATAACATATTACTTAAGGGCTATTTAGTTTGTTTAATAAAATAACAAGTTGTAATCTGGTGCTATAAAGAAAATCAAATCAAATTTACTTGACCTTCAAGGGGGGCGGGGGGCGAGCCGTTAGGAGGGCGGGGCGCCCCCCTTATATAATGGTAGGGGGAACACTGGGCCATGCAATTCATATTTTAATTTGGACCAGTTACAATACTACAGTAGTAGACCAACATTTGAAGTGGATCAAAAAAGGTCATCAAAGTTGTCCTAAGACAAGAACGGGTGTTGTTCAAAATTCATTAAGAACTTTGATGAAAGGTTTTGATCCACTTCAAATGTTGACTACTGTATATACAAATTTGGGCCAGTTACATGGGTGCATTACTTCAGGGTATTCTGCATCACAATTTCTATTTCAAGTATGAAAGAAATAAGGTTTTCAGTAATGAACAGAGCTGTACTTGAAGCATAAACAAACCTGTTTGTAGAGGGATTGTAATAGAGCTCAGCTTTAAAAGGGCTACAGTCAAAATATTCTGAATGTTTTGTGCTGGGAGTCTATAGCTGTAGGCCTGTAAATGACATCACAATGGACAGTAAATCATAAAGGCAAGCCCCGATTTGGACTCATGTGTGTCCAGTGTCAACCTACACACATCTGCGCTACCACTGCTGACCTTTAGACAAATATATATATAGGCAAAAATCAATCACAAATAACATGGACATGAGCCTTAACATTTTTTAGATAAAAAAAAAAAAGACAAAAAAGAAAATCAAACTGAGAGTTAAAGATTATTATTGTAACAATAAGGAACGAGAGGAAATATTATATGGTGAATGTAGTCAAAGTTAAAGACTGCGGTTAAGTGACTATTATTCACTAATATAGTTGGGTCTTGAGTGCCTTATTGCTTTTGGACAGTAGTTATTACATCCTTTTGAAAAAAAAAACAACAAAAACATGACTATATGGAAAACAGATTCCTCTTCATTCAGCTAGTAAAATTTTTGAGGAGAAATTGTACACCAGTTTAAACCGCTGCAAATAAGCGGTGCAAAAATGTACACTACACTTCCTCCTTTTTACAACCGATCTATCATTTCCTTCATGTGTTTTGAGAGCCATGGAGAGGTATAACAAGTTATGATTCGCCTCTAGCTATGTGGTATGCAATTTAACCAGTGCATCCAATGACACTCAAAGCTTGGAAACTAAAGGAAATAAACTGCCGCAAGCCCTCACTACTTCAACATCATTAACTAGTTTAACCAAAGCAACTTATGATACAAATACAGGTTCAGATCATTCAAGTAACCTGAAGTTGAGTGCTTTGTTTAAGGCCACAGTGTTGATGGATGAAGCAACCCTTTGGGATTTTGAACCCGCAATCTTTCAGTTACCAGGCCAAATCATCTGCAATAAAAGCAGAACCACATCTCCACAAATTATAATAGTTTATGATTGTATCATAAAAATACTTACTTGCACCATTGTGACCACGTGACATGGATTGAGGAGGTAGATCACAGTCTTTGTGGCAAACTTAAACCCAACCTCAACACCAAAAGTCATGCACAGAGCCACAAGCAACAGGTTCTTGCCCCAGCTGTCTTCCTTACTCCTCTTGCCATCTCTCCCAACATCTCGGACCTCTTTAGGGACATTGAGCTTCTTCATGGCCACCACCACTTCGAGAATAGAGAACAACACAATGACCAGAGTCTCCAGTATTCTCTGCTGTGGAGAGAGGAAGGCGGCGCACTCTGGCCCTCCATTACCCTCAAACATGGGGTCCACACCTCCATAGATCCAGTCCAGCAGACTGTAGATATTATACCGAGACATGTTCCTCTGCTCGTATTGAAAAAGGTACGAACAAGACGGTATAAAGGACAGGACACCAACCTCCTGGCGAAACATTAACTTCAAATCTGTCTTCGGTGCAAGAATAATAAAATGCTCAAGGAGGAGGGCAGACTCAGCTGTTTCAACAGATCGGTCTCCTTTATGTGAAAGACACCTGTGGGAGAGACCTAACGTTACACACTCTGATGCGGTGTGTTATTCACAGATGATCGTCAGGGCTGGGCTGTAGTTTGTATGCAAGGAGGAAGACGCATTTCCAAACGTAACGTCTTGACTGGTAAACGTTTTCTTCGCTAAGAGGAGAGTCCAGAATATTCCTGGCCAGAGCGGACCATTACATAAAAGCTTCAAAGAGGCTCTTGTTCCGCGCGAGAGGCCTTAAATATATCAACAACACTGTAAAACACGACCACGACCGATGGAACAGAGTTCGGTGTAGCTCGCTGCTACAACCTATCATCCGACCAAATGCGTTAAAAGCAGATGCAGAAGATGCGATATACCCAGGTCCATGTGGCGAATAAAAGAGAAACCATAGAAACGCCGCCCTGTTCACGCGGGCCCCCACATCCACCCAGCACCCACACTGCAACACGCTTGCGCGCTGTTTCCCCCGAAAACCATCAGCATATTGATGTGGCCGCACATTTCCTGGAATGGGACTGGACGAGTGCGATGGCCCCTCCTTCTTTTCACAAGTTGTTAACTCTCTCACTGCCGTGGTAGCTGTACTTTTTAGGGTCAAATTTTCTAAAATGATACAGTGTCCCCACTCCCCACAAATAAAAAATGTGGACACACTAATTGACAGGATGTGGCACACTAATTGTATAAAAAAAGGCTAGATATAGGCTATATATATATATATATATATATATATATATATATATATATATATATGACTTATATGTCACATGTATGTAACCAATATGCATTTGTGTAATTTGTAGCCTACATTACACATTTATACAAAGACATGTCATTTTTATTTGAAAAAAAATATATAAATATGACTTATATGTCACATGTATGTAAACAATATGCATGTGTGTAATTTGTACATTACACATTTATACAGAGATATGTGTATACTTCAAAATATATATTATATACATTGACATAATATTTATATTGGCTTGATTTATATGTCAATATATAAAATTGTTCCTGTTTAGGTTTCATATTGTTACGCTTTAAGCAGGGATGAGGAGAGGTGAGAATCCAAGTGCAGCAACAGTTTATTCAAAAAAACACAAACCAAGATAATCCAAAACAGAGTCAGGAACATACTCCACACAGGGGAAACCAGGAAGGCAACAGTTTAAGGGTGAGTCTCAATCAGCTCCCTAATTCAGCAGTCAGGGCACTGATTGCCATTTTAAGGGCTGTATCAGTCGCATAATACTTCCAGGGCACTGAAACGTTCACTCCCTTTTTTAAATAAGATGTAATTCATGCCCTAGTTACACTTAATGTTGTCACATTCTCCTGGTTAAATAAACATCACTTTACATATGTAAAGTACATGACAACAATGTAATTAATGTTTATTAAAACCAAGTCTCTCATCAAGTGTTTTTAATCATTTTTATATTTATTCCAAAAAACAACTAAAGGCAGTAACAATTTAGTTTAACAATTTTAATAGTCAACTTATTTTCAGATCATCAATCATCAAGCTCAGAAAACAGATGTAGGCCTACTTTTAACAGTAGAGGCCTTTATGTTTCATCCGTTTCACCTGAAAAGGGCCTTGCAACACAAGGGGCCTCTACGTCTGCGTCTACCAACACTGGCTGCATCCGAAATCGCATACTCTTTTGAGTAGATACTTATTCTGAATAAGTAATTACTTCGCATTACTACATTATTATTTTATTTTGAATGTTTTATATAGTATGTGATTGCTCACTAAATCCCCCACAGTCATCATGTTTTGAGGCAATTTCAAGTTTGATTGTGACGTGATATAAAGCGGTGATATCTAAGTGGGTGGGAAAACAAGTGGCGGGATTAATCGCTCAAACCAATCATATCCAATCAGAGACCGATGGAGGCGTTGCCTCCTCTCACATGACTTTACCTGCAGGTGTCGCTGTTGGACAGTGTTACTTTAGAAAAACTAGTGATTTGTGTCACATTTTGTAATATTTGCGTTGTTTTATTTTTCTAATATGCTCCAAGCCATATGCTCCAACACAACAAATGACAAGAAAGCACACAGCCATGGGAAAGAAAACTCAAAGTCATGTGTCAACCAAACACAAGACAAAGACAGGAACATTTTGTCAGGATCCTGTCATAAACCCCAAACAGTTACAAGACTCTAAAAGCATCAGCCAATACATTTTGTGATTCTACATCAGACAATCAGCACTATAGCACAGCCGAAATTCATAATTGTCCTAGTATCACTGTAAAGCTGCTTTGAAACAATCTGCATTTTATAAAGTGTTAAATAAATAAAGGTAACTTGACTTTAGCATCTCATTCCTTACTTAGGGAACAGGGGTTACATGCAAAACCCAGATGTTTTTGGGAGGAGAATGCTGGCCACACAGAAAAACCTGGGGCCAAATACCATGAAGCCATGATAGCCAGGTATGTTTCAGTTTAGTTTGTGCCAACCCTTGGTTTTAGGCACCATGATAATGGTTTGGTGTCACGGGTGGTTGCAGGAAGGCTGACGAAGATGAAGAATAAAGTTCCAATACAAAGTTTAATGAGGATAATACAAAATAATCAGACAGGAAGGGCAACACACACTAAATGCAACATAGACCGAACAGAGAATGAATGTGAGGGATCAACTTACAGTATATAGCAAACACAAACAAGGATAAAAAAAAAAAAAGGGGGCTTCATTATGGGAAAAACTGAATGGCGAACACATTCATCTCACATTTTTCTGATTCACATTTGCAACATTTTGCATATTTAAATCAGATATTTTAGTACAGAGTTCAGTATTACTTTGATTTCATTTAGGAAGTATTATTTAAACCTCAATCTGTTAAACCTCAATCTGAAAATATCACGAAGGTTATTTATGATGACCAGTTGAGATCGCCTAAAGATAAATTGTCCGATGCTGAAGTGCTGAATTTGCCTGTGTCACGTGATGAGGTCATTTCAGCGCAGAGGGCTGATCCGTCGCTGTGAAAGTGTTTTCTAGCTGCGGAAAATCCAGACACTGTGAAAAACGAGAAAGTGAGGTATGTGTTAGATCAGGGCTTGCTTATACAAGAGTGGCAAGGAAATTTCAGTGAAGAGACTGACTGGAATATTCTCAGGTTGTACCGTCAGTTTATAGATGGCATGTCTTGATGTTAGCACATGATCATCCATGGTCGGGACATATGGGGATTACAAAAACCTATAATCGAATCCTCAGATATTTTTTCTGGCCAGCACTGAAGAAAGATGTCTCGGGGTACTGCCGTACGTGTGATGTTTGTCAGGTTACTGGGAAGCCCAATCAACAGATTCCTCCAGCTCCGTTAATCCCAGTACCTGCGGTTGGCGAACCATTTGAAAAGGTTCTTGTGGATTGTGTGGGCCCTTTACCAAAAACAAAGACTGGTAACCAGTTTTTACTGACAATAATGTGCACCGCAACTCGTTTTCCGGAGGCAATTCCGTTAAGAAAAATTACCTCCTCTGTCGTAATTAAAGCATTGGTGAAGTTTTTCACTACTTTTGGCTTACCAAAGGTGGTGCAAACTGATTGGGGAACTAATTTTCTTTCTTCTCTTTTTGCGCAGGTTTTGAAAACCCTTGAAATTCAGCATAAAGTTTCGAGTCCGTATCATCTCGAGAGTCAGGGAGCAATCGAACGCTTCCACCAAACATTAAAATCGATGTTATGAAAATACTGCCCATATCTTTCCCCGTAACAAAGGGAACAGGGAATTCCTCTGCTTTATTATTATTACCACTGTTTGTATTGTACTTTCTAAAGATATTCAGTGACAAAATAAATGTTGCTCCCTTAATGTCCTTAGACAAAATTAAATCATCTTGGGACGTAACAGGTACACACACTGAAACATGTGATGTGAACAAGTGAGGGCAGACAAATTCACCATCAAACTAAACCTGTGGTTCTCAACTCCTGTCCAGGGGACCCACTGCTTAGCACATTTTGAACATCTTTATTTAACACACTTGATTCAGATTATCACCTCATAAGGAAAGATCTGTGAAATGAAGGTACGTTTACACAACAACAATGTATTGAAAACGGAAAAGTAAAAGAAAAAAAAAAGTATTGTTTTCAAAAACCTCCACTTTAAAACCCATTTTAGAGTAACGTGTAAATGGCACCTCAGTGTTTCAGATCAGAGAGACACACAAAATGTGCAGAGCATTGAGTCCCCAGGACTGGAGTTGAGAACCAATGCACTAAAACAGTGCTACTCAAACCTGTAACCTAACTCCTCAGCAGGTGTTATGTGGCTGGTTGGAGCTAAACTCTGAATGACTGTGGCCCTCCAGGTACTGAATTTGACCCCTGATCTATATTATTGTAATGCGCCATGAGCATAGAAAACCAGAGAGAGCAGGATCTATGCGCAAGATGTACATTTATTAACAAAATACAAAATAAATTACAAACAAGATAAACTAAGGAAACCGCAAAAAACAAAGACAAACAGGTTCTGACCTCAAAAGCTCAAACAGTAGAGCGTTGGCGCTTGCAACGCTAAGGTCATGGGTTCTATTCCCAGGGAAAGCAAGAATTGATAAGAATGTAAATGTATAGTTTGAAATGCAATGTAAGTTGCTTTGGATAAAAGTGTCTGCCTAATGCATTAATGTAAATTTATAGGTAACTATGCAGGAAGTTATGTAGAACTACATTAACACTTCAACTACTACTATTAACTAGTATGGAAACAGTAATCAGTAAGTAATATCAAATTTAGGACTGAGATATTCCTTATTAAGTAATAAATTATTGAATGAGATTGGCCTCAGAACTAATAGCTAACTATGACTAATTATAAAGAATTTCTAATGATCACAACATTAAGATGTCTGAGATTACTTCCAATGTGGTCATAAAATGCATCACCAATTACTCAAATGTTACCTAATCACTATGCAGGAACTACAAGTGATCTGAAACATTTAAATTAAAGTGAAAAAAAAGTTGAGTAATTAGTGATGCATTTTATGACCACTGAGTAAAAAACAAACAAACAAACAAACAAACAAAAAACACAATTACTCTCATCTCAGACACATTAATGTTGTGATTATTAATTATTTATAATATGTCATTGTTAGTTATTAGTTCTTAATGAGGCCATTCTCATTCAGTAATTATTAATGACCTAATAAGGAACTATCTCAGTCCTAAATTTGATATTACTTACTGATTACTGTTTCCATATTGGTTAATAGAAGTAGCTGAAGTGTTAATGTAGTTCTACATTAGTGACTATAGAGTGACTAAGTAACACTTAGTAATTATGATGCATTTTAATATTAAGAACTAACTATCTTAGTCCTAACTTTGATATTACTTACTGATTAGTTAAGCTTTTTTCCCCATGCATGTTAATAGTAGTAGCTGAAGCATTAATGTAACTCATTTGTCCTGCATAGTTAACTATTGTTACAAAACTGCTCTGAAGCACAGGTTGAAGATCCAAATGCAGCTTTTATTTAGGGTCATCCACAGTCGTAATCCATAAACAGGTACAGGGTCAAAAAACAATCCACACATACAACAAGGTCCAAGGAAAACAAGGTAATCTAAAGAACAGGGAAATATTAAAACCAGGAAAGAACTCTCATAAGAACAAAACTTTGCAATGAATTAGTGGAAACAGGGCATATAAAGGCAGAGCTTAACAAGGTAATCACTCACAGCTGAACATAATCACATATAATGAGTCAGGCAATGGGTTCTGGGAAATGGAGTTCATGATGAGGTAGCATCATGATGGAAGGAGTGCCCTCTGGTGGCGATCATGGGCACTTCAGCTGGATGATGTTGACACTATGAGGGTTTCTGTCACTTCGGTCTATTTTGTTCTTGGTTTTGTGACAGAGCCCTGACACTCCTGTATTTGCTTGTCTGTCTGTGTGCCTGGTTTCATGTTCGGAGCGTGGTGTTCGGATTCCGGCACTCATGTCATGTTTGGTATCAGTTCTGTGTCGGGATTCGGACATTCATGCTCAACTTGCATTTGCTCAATCTCGTGTGCTCTTCTGTCTGTCTGTTTTGTGCTTTCATGTCATGTTTTGTCTTGTGCTGTGTTTGTGTTTAGCTGTGTGCTTTCATGTTTTCATGTTTTTTGTTTTGTTTTGTTTTTTCATAAAATTGAGGTTAAACCACTGGAGTCACATGGATTACTTGGTAATTCTTTACAATTTGGTTTCATTAGTTAAAATGAGTTAACTACATTAGTTATTAACATGAACAAAAAATTTACTGAAATTCTACAGCATTTAATAATATTTGTTAATGTTAATTTCAACATTTACTAATACATTGTTAAAAAAAGTTGTATTTGTTAACATTAGTTAATGCACTGTGAACTAACATGAACAATGAACAGCTGTATTTTTATTAACTAACGTTAACAAAGATTAACAAATCCATTGCTCATGGTTAGTTAATAATGCTAGTTAATACATTAACTAATGTTAACAAATGAAACCTTATTGTAATGTGTGACCGATTACTTTAATGATGTCTTTAATACCTTTCTGTGGTAGTAATAATAAGGCTGTCAATGCAGGGACAGAAAGCTCATCAGATTTCATTAAAAAGATCTTCATTTGTGTTCCCAAAGACCAAAGTCTTGCGGATTTGGAAAGGCATGAGGGACTGTTTGCTTTGTTTTTGAGAGCATATACAGCATTCCTTTTACATTCTTTTCACCTCTTTCGCTAGAATGCACTTTGGTCTGATGTAAATTCCATTGTGCGGGAATATAAATTCCTAAAATGTGTTACACACTGCTGTTTTCATTTTATTGTTAAAGATGCTTTTCTTTATTCGTTGAGTGGCAAGCGCAGATCTTGTCAAGTTGTGTGTAGAATATATTTGGGATAGAGAGAGTGTCGGTTTATTGAAGACATTTACTAGTAAATTCTATTGCAGATGCTCCTTTTGCAAAGATAAGCAAGTAAATATCTTTGTAAACAGTGGGAGGTCAGTCATTTCAACAGTAAAGATGACCTGCATTGAGTTTACTGGCTCCTCTAGGGTGGGGAGAATACTGTTTTTTTTCTTCTTTGCTTTTCAATGTAGATTCATTGAAACCACAAATCTGCCCCCCTACTTTTGAGCTGGGAAATTTTAGGGGCAGATAGTTACTTCTTCATTTTGTTAGTATTAGCCTAAGCTGTCATGATTACCACTGTGACTGATGCATTTACAGTACAGTCAATTCAACACAGCTAAAGAAAACACTATCTAAAAAGTTTGTCAAGAGTCTTGTGAGTTCTATTCATTTTTTCCCCAGATGTTCCTCTGATGTCATTTTGCAATTACTTTAAAATATTAACATGCGCTCAAGCAGAATTATTGTCAGCCATGTGTCACGGGCTGTAGTGCGATCCACAATAAATGCAGAATGAAAGGAACAAGGAGACTATAATGAACACCAAGATACTTTAAGCACACAAACCCATACACAAAAGAAATATATTTGAAATATATTTTCAGTATATATTTTGGAATATATGCAAATATTTGAAATTGGCCCAATAAATATATTTCACACTTAACATCATATATTTTTGTTATATTTCAGAATATATTTCAATGTATTTTTTTCTGTATGGGTCCCCAAAAGTGTCAAAATATATGTGGCATATATTCCAAATACATTGAAATATATTCTGAAATATAACAAAAATATATGATGTTAAGTGTGAAATATATTTATTGGGCCAATTTCAAATATTTGCATATATTCCAAAATATATACTGAAAATATATTTCTTTTGTGTATGGGAACACAACTACCATTAATAACTCCGAACAAAGAAACTGAGAAAACTAAGTGTGTATATACACAGGGATGATGATCAATGAAACAAGGAACTGGCGTGAAACTGAAACCATGGTAACAAAAAAATAGGACAACTATATGTCTCTGTCCCACGACTACAATTGCAACCTGTGCCAAGTGGCCGTCATATCTCAAGGATTATTTGTCTGCATGCCCTTTCAGTCTTTCACAAGTAACCTCACAAATCTCAGACATTTAATTCTTATGGTCCATTCTGTACAGTTATTGTACGTACTGTACGTACATCAAGATACTGAAGCTAACTAATTTTGACATTATGTATAGCCAGAGTAAAACTGGCCCTCAGTGTAGCCTGGTTCATCCAAAGTTTTGATGGTCATCCATTTTTAATTATTTATTTATTTTGTATTTTTTATTATTGTTGCTCCTTGCCACAGTCGCCTCTAGCTTTCTCACTGGGGGACTGAACTAATCAAAAATCCATCATTCTATCAAATTCTTGTACGACAAGATACCGGTAATGATTTAAAACTACAGTATGTGTGGTGTGATGTGAAAAGCATTATCCAAATAATCCTGACTTTAGACCTGACCAGGCAACATCAAAGACAAAAAAAAAGCCCCATCTACCAGTTAGGAGGATGGGTGGTGATGAAAATTGCGCTGACTTCCTGTACGCAATACGCGCAAACTTTGCTTTGACTTCCTGTATGCCACACTCTCTCTATTTTAGATGGCAAGGTACTTTATGATTCACCAAAATGTTTATGCAAATAGAAACCTTCTAGGGGACAGCAAAATGATGACATCAGTGCAGAACCCACAGAAGGTCAAATAAGTACATGAACAGAATGAGATACAGAATGATGTAATGCTCTCAAGGCATACATTCGCCACTAGATTTTAATGTAATATTCAGCAATATTATTGATCTGCCGTCATTGACACCATTATATGAGAACTGAACTGAGCTGGATGATGACATCACGGTTTTCTCCAGAGCGGCTGTATATATAAATTAACTAAATTAATAACTTTTTTACAACAAAAATGAAACATCACTGAACTTAAGCTGGACTATGACGGCATTTTTCTTCTAGAAACAAACTTTGTTGCATTATTTTCCTGGTATCTCTGTAAAGCTGCTTTGAAACAATCTGTATTATAAAAAGCGCTATATAAATAAATGTGACTTGACTTGACTTGACTTGACTAGATATAACTGTTTCACATGCTGTCCTTGCCCTTCATTATTGAAACTGCTTTTCGTCATCATTTTGTTCCATCACACACAATAGACAACAAAACTTTTTTAATTTTTTTTTATAAATTGTTCTTAACTTAAACTAAACTTATCTTTGGCCCTAAACTGTTCTGTTGTCTCATTTATCAGTTACAAGCAAATAAAAAAAGTCAAGAAAAAAAAAAAAGCGTTGTTGAGACAATGAAATATTAATTAATTTCAAACCAAATGAGAATGAAAAAGAGCTGCTTCTTTTTTTACAATTCTTCTTTTTCAATAATTTTTTTTATTTAAAAAAAAAAAGAGAATATCTTTTTTATTCACCCCAAAAATGTATGCACCAAACTCCAAATGTAATAAATTGGAAACAAACTTCTTTCTTTCTTTCTTTCTTTCTTTCTTTCTTTCTTTCTTTCTTTCTTTCTTTCTTTCTTTCTTTCTTTCTTTCTTTCTTTCTTTCTTTCTTTCTTTCTTTCTTTCTTTCTTTCTTTCTTTCTTTCTTTCACACTGACATGAATGAGGCAACCAGGACTGCTTCTGTAATATTATGTCTCCTGCAAAATATACCTCAGCTAAATTTTCGAATTGCGCAAGTGTCCCTGTCCAAGGTATTGCCTGTGAGCTAAGATGCTTATTGATATTGTCTAAAGGGACTGTCCCTTGTAAGGTGACTAACACACACAATTCCCAGCCAGGTGAAGGGAGAGACCCAGGGGAAATTTATAGAGGGCCAATAAACTCTGGCCACCCGCACACCCGACACACTCTCAAAAAGACGTACAGACGAGCACAGAGGTCTTGTGCAGACACAACATGCTGAAGCGCTTCTGCAACCAAGGAAGTCACTTTTTTCCGTATTCTTAGAATTCGGATTAGACTACATGCAGCAGGAGGAAGGATGTGGAGCAATAGACAGTTTGCTTGAGACGTCAACTGAGGAGTTCAGTGGAAATTGGTGTGGTTGTACTACAGGTAGGTTTCTGAGCCAACAAATGTCTTTGTTAGAGTTTGAACATGTCTGTTGAAGAGCTCAGAGAGTTGCAGCACTGCAGGAACAAGATGTAGCAACACAAGAAACAACAATGAATGGCTCAATGAGATGAAGTAAGTAAATTCTAGATAGACTTAATAGACTTAAAACTTAAAATGTAGGGGCTAATTATCAAATTGTTGTTTGTCTATTGTGCATTTTGTAACTCTGTTGATTTCTTTGTTAACTTCAAACACAACTATATTTAAAAAGTGAAATTGTTTGTTTATAAACAAAGAAAGAAGTCTCCCAGAAGAATGCTATAAAAGCAGCATATGTATGTTTCCTCTGTCACAAAAATTGTGAATTACTTGACATTTTATGTTCAATTTGTATCCAGTAAGTGTGGATGCTTTTGGAAATAACCTAATATGCATGCATAATAAGGGCATGGTATTCCCCCTTACAGACACCATCAGTTTCACTTTTTCTGAACAGCTCTTTCAAAGAGAAAGCAAAGAACAGCCACAGAAGAATAGCGTGACACTTTATTTGCTGTCAAGTTGGATTATTATGAGTGGACCTGTTAATTATTTTATAAAACAATAATGACATAATTGTAGGATGTTTGGTGGACATGGAAGATGCTTCTATGAGTAATTTATTTAATCTTTAAATTGAATTTTATTGTGTTCACTACTGTTCTGAATGTATCTAACGGGGAAATGATTATGTACTGGGTACGGTGGAGAATTGCACTGATGTCATTTGCTCACTCAGTACTCAGTGTAGAGTCTGTTTGATATCAAAATGCAGCTACATCTGATTACTGGGTCAGTAAAGATTTCACACGCTTCAATCAAATGTTCTTCAAGAAAAACTAGAAATTATATTTTGTACCTATATAATTCTTTCTTTCTTTCTTTCTTTCTTTCTTTCTTTCTTTCTTTCTTTCTTTCTTTCTTTCTTTCTTTCTTTCTTTCTTTCTTTCTTTCGCACTGACATGAATGAGGCAAGCAGGACTGCTTCTGTAATATTATGCTTTATAATCAATGATGTAATACCCAGTTCATGTAACGAAATAAAATGTTGTAAAAAATGAGTCTTATAGTCATTCCTATAAGAACAACGCTGTCCCACAGAGAAACGTTCAAGAAACCCTTTTTATGGTTTATGGTAATTATTTTTATGGCAATGAACATTTGGTTTAATCACCGAAACACAACAATATGATCTTCTTTCAATTTAGTACTTTTACAGTTTTTCTCAATTGATTTGACACATTTCTCCAAATTAATGTAGTTGCTCTCAAAACAATTAACACAGCTAACTAAACACACTCTTATGGTGGCAAAACATTTCAGCATTCACTGTATAATGAAGCACTGCATTTTATTCTAGTAATGCATTTATCAAAAATAAATAGTAACATCAAAACTACAAGTGTGCTTTCTGTTGATTTGATAACAAATTCAGCTGTAGATAGACAAATACAAGAATGAAATGTTTTTCGTGTTCTTTAATCGTGTTCTCCAGGGACATTGGGGCACAATGTTTATATTGGGCTGAACTTTCTGTCCAGCTTCCCTCAAGGAAAGACCATCATTTATGACATGGTCAATTAGGGTGGCTCTGATTTCATTTGAAACCTGTCTGTACTTTATCCTTCAACCTCTCCTCCCTCCTCTTACACCTTGCTCTCCCCTTCCTCTCTGTACATGTCTTCTTATATTTTCTTCTCTTGCCCTTTCCACTAATACCATTGCCTTCCACTCTACCATCTCTTCTCCCTCTTCCTACATCCTCAACTCTTCTTGCTCCATCTCCTCTTCCTATACTATTCCTTTCCCCTTATCTCTTTCTACCTCTTCCACTGTTCCTCTCTCTCAATATTACCCTTCCGCTATCATCTACAAAACATCTCACTCTTACACCTCTTCCTTTTCCCATTCTTCTTTTTTGTTTTGTTTTTCTTTTCCCCTTTTATAGTTTTTGTAATTGAAATAGCTGTGTAAACAATTAGGAAATTTGTATTTCCTGTGTTGTGTGCATTACTAACTCAGCAGATATTTATTTGAGGCTAATTGAGAACATTCCAAGTGCAACTGAGAATTTACAGTTTTTCTCGATTGTTTACACACATTTTCTGAAAGCATGCCTCATATTCTCAGAACTCTACACACAAATCAAAAAACACACACACAATGGGCAAAACCCCTCAATTCTCCTGCAAAATTAAACTTTACATTCAAAACAATGTTATTTCTTCTCAAAATGTTATTTTGTTTTCAAATGACACACACAAACCATCATATGAATAGACATTTATAAGAACCAGTTGAACACTGATGTGCTCAATGTAAAACATATGATGAATGGAAAACACTTCTTCTCCATTCATCATAATGACTTAGGCCTTTTTTTGTTCAGTGTTACACTTACTACAGACAGTACATACATAAAGTGTGTTGTAAAATATTTGAGAATATTGTTTTTATACTCAGAACACACAAATACACGGTAACAAATATATTTTATTTTTCCCACAAAAACATTGTACACAGTGTACATGCCAACCAACACAAAGTTGTACATACAGTGGTCTACATACAAAACAACAGAAGAATTGACTGTATACAGTTACAGTAAATTCCAACGTTGGCATCCATTGCTCCATTGAAGCGCTCACCTGTTGCCCTTTTATGCTAAAGCTCTGATTGCTAATTGTAAAACTGTGTGACGGGTGTTTGCCCATGTGATGAGTCAGTGTGCATATTTGAATGGCAGTGTGTTCCTTGTGAAAACAAGAGATTTTCTGCATGAAAATTGTGCCAAAAGCAGAGAATTGTGTGTAGTGTTTTGTAAAAAGGTGTGTTTTAGAACTGCAATTTGAGTGTAAAGCAGGAATTGTGCTTGTAGTTCAGCAGAATTGGTTCAGGGGGTTGGTGAATGAGTTACATGTTGTGGTCATTGTGTCTCAAGTACCAGTATTTGTGTGTAAACAATTGAGAAAAACTGTAACAAATAACAGAGTTTTGATTGTTGTGTTTGGAAAAATGGTGCGCAAATGATTGTGATTTTTGTAAAACCAATTAAAAGAGCTGCAATTGTTTTTTCCTGATATTTTAAAGTTTTGGTTGGCTGTATGAACTACTTTGAAACCATTTGATAATTTTGTGCACAGTGTTTTGAGAAAATGATGCATGTGATTTGTAATGTGCATGAAATGAAGGAACATTTACAACCTCTTCAGGACAATTACAAAGTGTTCAGATTACGGTGTTAAAACTGTTTTGAGAACAGTGACCTGAGTTTGGAGAAATGTGTCAAATCGATTGAGAAAAACTGTAACAATTAGTTCATTTAAAAGCAACAATGCATTAAATGCAATTCTGATGCATCTAAGATAAATCACTTATATTCATGACATCTGTTTATCCATCTCATAAATTGCAAACAAGTAGAAATCTATAGAATCTGTGTCTATAGAAATCAATAGGTGTTCTAAACTATTCATTGTTTAACCATTAAGATCAGTTGGATTAAATACAGTTTTTCTCAATTGTTTACACACATTTTCTGGTACTTGAGACACAATGACCACAACATGTAACTCATTCACCAACCCCCTGAACCAATTCTGCTAAACTACAAGCACAATTCCTGCTTTATACTCAAATTGTACTTCTAAAACACACTTTTTTCAAAACACTACACACAATTCTCTGCTTTTGGCACAATTTTCATGCAGAAAATCTCTTGTTTTCACAAGGAACACACTGCCATTCAAATATGCACACTGACTGATGAGTCAAAAAAAAAAAAAAAATCCAATGTTGGCATTCATTGCACCATTGAAGAGCTCACCTGTTGCCCTTTTATGCTAAAGCTCTGACTGCTAATTGTAAAACTGTGTGACGGGTGTTTGCCCATGTGATGACGTGATTTTGAACACAATTGAAAACATGCTAATATGTTTGAAAAAGTGCACTTTTGATAATCTGGTGTGATGTTGGTACTACAGTTTTTCTCGATTGTTTACACACATTTTCTGAAAGCATGCCTCATATTCTCAGAACTCTACACACAAATCAAAAAACACACACACAATGGGCAAAACCCCTCAATTCTTCTGCAAAATTAAACTTTACATTCAAAACAATGTTATTTCTTCTCAAAATGTTATTTTGTTTTCAAATGACACACACAAACCATCATATGAATAGACATTTATAAGAACCAGTTGAACACTGATGTGCTCAATGTAAAACACTATGATGAATGGAAAACACTTCTTCTCCATTCATCATAATGACTTAGGCCTTTTTTTGGTTCAGCGTTACACTTACTACAGACAGTACATACATAAGTGTGTTGTAAAATATTTGAGAATATTGTTTTTATACTCAGAACACACAAATACACGGTAACAAATATATTTTATTTTTCCCACAAAAACAATGTATACAGTGTACATCCCAACCAACACAAAGTTGTACATACAGTGGTCTACATACAAAACAACAGAAGAATTGACTGTATACAGTTACAGTAAAAAAAATAAAAAAATCCAATGTTGGCATCCATTGCTCCACTGAAGAGTTCACCTGTTGCCCTTTCATGCTAAAGCTCTGATTGCTAATTGTAAAACTGTGTGACGGGTGTTTGCCCATGTGATGAGTCAGCGTGCATATTTGAATGGCAGTGTGTTCCTTGTGAAAACAAGAGATTTTCTGCATGAAAATTGTGCCAAAAGCAGAGAATTGTGTGTAGTGTTTTGAAAAAAGTGTGTTTTAGAACTGCAGTTTGAGTGTAAAGCAGGAATTGTGCTTGTAGTTCAGCAGAATTGGTTCAGGGGGTTGGTGAATGAGTTACATGTTGTGGTCATTGTGTCTCAAGTACCAGTATTTGTGTGTAAACAATTGAGAAAAACTGTAAGAGTTTTGAAAATGTAACTCACTTGTGAAAAATGTAACTCTTGTAAAATGCTTGTGAAAATTGCGCTAACATTTTTTCTTTTGAAAGCTACATTTAATATAACATTTTATCCCTGGAAGAAAAAAGTTAACAAGTTAAATCAATACAGTTTTTCTCAATCGATTTGGTACATTTCTCCAAACTCAGGTAACTGCTCTCAAAACAGTTAACACAGTGATCTGTACACTTTGTAATTGTCCTAAACAGATAGTAAATGCTCCTTCATTTCATACAAATTACAAATCAAAAGCATAATTTTCTCAAAACACTGTGCACAAAATTCCCTAATGTTATCACAGCAGTTCATACAGCCAACCAAATCTTTAATATATCAGGAAAAACATTTGCAACTTTTTCATTGGTCTTCACAAAGATCACAAGCATTTTTGTACCATTTTCAAAACACAACAAACAAAACTCTGTGAATTGTAAAATAGTCAGTTGCACACCTTATGTCCTCAATTAACCCAAAATTGATATCTGATGAGTTAGTAATCCACTTAACACAGAAAAAGCCAATTTCCTAATTGTTCACACAGCTGTCTTAATTACAACAACTACAAAAGGGGAAGAGAAAAACAACAAAGAAGATGAATGTGGAGAAAAGACAATAAAAAAGAAGAAAAATGAGCAGTGGAAATGGAAGAGGTGTAAGAGTGAAAGGTGGTGGACAGGGTAGAGGGAGAAGAAGAGGAAGAGGAGATGGAGAAAGAGCAAGAAGAGCTGAAGATGTAGGAGAAAGAGAAAGAAGAGCTGAAGATGTAGGAGAACGAGAAAGAAGAGCTGAAGATGTAGGAGAACGAGAAAGAAGAGCTGAAGATGTAGGAGAAAGAAGAGCTGAGGATGTAGGAGAAAGAGAAGGAAGAGCTGAGGGTGTAGGAAGAGGAGAAGATAGAGGAGTAAAGGGAGAAGAGCTGGATAGATTGGAGGGCAATGGTATAGTGGAAAGAGAAAGAGTAGAAAATATAAGAAGAGATGGACCGAGAGGAAGAGGAGGGCAAGGTGTTAGAGGAGGGCAAGGTGTTAGAGGAGGGCAAGGTGTTAGAGGAGGGCAAGGTGTTAGAGGTGGGAGAAGAGGTAGAAGGATAGGGTACACACGTGTTTCAAATGAAATCAGAGCCACACTTATTGACCATGTCATAAATCATGGTCTCTCACTGAGAAAAGCTGGGCAGAGAGTTCAGCCCAATATAAACAGATCCACAGTGGCTTCAATTATCCGCACATTTCAGAGGGAAAACCGGTAAGTAACTATATCATTCAACTTCTACAATGAGAGTCCATGTAGTCTTGTTTGACACAGGTTTAGATTTCTACAGTAAATGTTCCTGCTTGTCCAAACATTTTTCAGAATTGAAGTTAGAGAACATTCAGGTGGACAAACAAGACTTTTTTCAATTGAACAAGAGCATGCCATTGTTGACATGGTGGTCCAGAACAACACCCTTCGCCTCAGAGAAATTCAGCAAAGAATAACAGAGGACAATCAACTGTTCCACAATATCCACCAATGCAGTCTCTCCACAATTGATCGTGTTCTAAGGAGAAATGCAATCCGAATGAAGCAAGTATACAAAGTGCCCTTTGAGAGGAACTCTGTTAGAGTGAAGGAGTTGCGATTCCAGTTTGTTCAAGTATGTGCAACCCAATTACTGCACTTTTACTGTCAACACAAAGATATATTTTTCCTGAATTTTAAGTGTCCATAAACTATTCCATGCTACTGTAAGTGAAAAGATTTGATTGCACATTGAAAAGAACATTGATTGCAGTCAATACTACTGTGAAACTGTTGCTGAAGTTTGAGTTCACACTTTGAAGCAGCAGTATACATAGATATGCCTCCATTACTGTAAAACACTAACTTACTGTATTGTACCTTGTGTTCTTTTTACTCTAGAGAATCTTGGAGTTGGATAGCAGTGCAACTCATTATGAGTACCTGTATATTGATGAAGCAGGCTTCAATCTTCACAAAAAAAGGAGAAGAGGGAGAAATGTGATTGGCCATCGTGCTACAGTCAATGTCCCTGGACAACGAGGAGGCAACATCACTCTCTGTGCCGCGATTTCTACAACTGGTGTTGTGGCACACAATGCTGTCTTGGGACCATACAACACAGCAAGGCTCCTACATTTTTTTTAAACCTCCTCAATGAAATCCTATTTCCGCAGGGTGATCAGGAGCAAATGGTGCGGAATTTTGTAGTTGTTTGGGACAATGCCCAATTCCACCATTCAGCACTGGTGCGAGAGTGGTTTGAGAATCACCCACATTTCAGGATGGTGTTCCTTCCACCATATTCTCCTTTCCTGAATCCAATTGAGGAATTCTTCTCCTCTTGGAGATGGAAAGTACATGATCGCAACCCTTACAACCAAGTAAGTCTTCTTCAAGCGATGGAAGAGGCCTGTGGAGATATTGGGGCACAAGCATGTCAAGGATGGATACAGCATTCAAGGCGTTTTTTCCCACGATGCATGACTCGTGAAAATATTTTTTGTGATGTTGATGAAATTCTCTGGCCAGATGTAATTGAGAGGCATGATCAATAAATTAATTGATTCAATTAATGCAGGGTTTTTTTTTTTTTTTTTTTTTTTTTACCTATGTACTTATTTGCATTAAAAAAGAAATTGTGCGGTGACAACTCATTGTTATACACCTGAACTCCTCATTAAATAACTTAATGAAAAACATGTATTTTCAATTATTTCTTTGTGTATCTTTTGCTGAATTTGTTATCAAATCAACAGAGAACACACTTTTAGTTTTGAAGTTAATATTGAATTTGAATAAATGTATTACTAGAATAAAATGCTGTGTTTCATTGTGCAGTGAATACTTAACTGTTTCGTCAACATAAGAGTGCATTTAGTTTGCTGTGTTAACTGTTTTGAGAGCTGTTACCTGAGTTTGGAGAAATGTACCAAATCGATTGAGAAAAACTGTAATGAACAATGAAGAAATTAATAAATTGAGAACACATTAAAACGGCTCTAGACTGTTTTGTTAAAGTAATAGTTGTTAAAGTTTAAAAACATTGCTGAAAAAATGGACAAGCCTGATGAGTTAGCAGTTACAGGGGACTGATAAGCATCTCTGAAGACTGATTATACTGTATATTCTTATATTTTTTTCTTTTAGAAACAGCTGATTATTTTTTTTAATCCAAACAATATTAGATTATAATAGTAACGGTTAATGTAGGAAAGATTGAGTGAAATTATGGAAATCAATCTAGAACAGGGAATCCCCAACAAACGTCCAGGTTACTATGTTACGTCGAAACTGACGTATTGGGGTCTCGCCTGGGAGCCCAATCACCTCCAAGTGGTAACAGAATGTGCCAATGAACATTGGCCAGTGAAAATCTCACACCTAACCGGACACACAGGTAAAAATATGACCGGCGTTACTCACTTCATTCATGTTTTGCTGAGGAGCCAAGACAGAATCCTGGCCATTCAGCAGTGGTTCAGGGCTGTGGCAGGGGGGATGTAACGTCTCCGTTCCCTCCTTCAGGAAACGGGGGTTACATTAGTAACCTAGATGTTCCCATTCATTCAATCAGTCACATTGGACGTTACGTCGATACTGACGTATTAGGGACACTATGGAAAGAGCCACAGCCACTGAACTGTGTTGGTGTGCCCTTTTGGCAACTGCTCTCACAATGTCGTAACCTACCCAGCACCTCAAGTAAGCCAGAGGGGTAGTCCTCCATAGCCAATGGGATGGAAGGAAGAGGACTTACTCTAGGGTTGGTCGTAGCAAGTTTTCCTTAAACGTGACATTTCACTGGGAAGAGTGCTTTGGATCTCAATTCCCATTGTTTTCAGCCATGACCAGTGTTGTTAACGCTGGGGAAGCATGCCCAGTCCAATGGAGAGGGACGCTACAGAAACCACTCCCTGCCCACAGGGGAGGTAACGTCAAGTCAAGTCCTCTTTTTTCTTTTGAAAGCTACATTTAATAAGACATTTAATCCCTGGAAGAAAAAAGTCAAGAAGTTAAATCAGTCATGAACAATGAAGAAATTGTTACATTGAGAACAGATCTCTGTACAGATAAAACGTTGTCAAAATAATTCCAGTTCACATGGCTACCCGGAAGCGATAAATAATTCAGTATTATACATTTTTAAGGCCAAACTATTAATTTGTTGAGGTCAATTTGTAAAGAAAGACTACATGCCTGCACACATATATATTCAAACGCACATACCTATAGACTAAACACACAATACACATGTGTACGCCGTCAGCGTTCTCACAGGTTCGTGTTTTTGAAGTTTGTGCAGAGAACTTTATTTTATTTTATTTTTTTATTTATTTCAAGGCTTGCACCATCGAACCTATTTCGGGCCAGAGTGTGTTACAGCTTTCCTGTAGCTCAAACAGCAGGTCATGGGTTTGATTCCCAAGAAAAGCAAGAACTGATAAGAATGTAAATGTGTACCTTGCAATGCAATTTAAGTCGCTTTGGATAAAAGCGTCTGCCAAATGTAAATGTTAAGGGTTTTCTGTTAGAATGGTGTTGTGTTAGCGGCCCCTAAGCCCCTAACTAATGATCTTTGCAAAGGAAGTAAATCAATAAAAACTAACTTTAGCTGGACAATAACTATTTACTAACTTTTCTAGAGCTGCTGTAAAGCCAAAACAATCTCTGTTACTTTAATTTCCTATTATCACTGTAAAGCTGCTTTGAAACAATCTATATTGTTAAAAGCGCTATATAAATGAAGGTGACATGACTTGACTTGACTTGACTTGACTAGTTTGTTTATTAAGCATGCAGGGCAACCACCCATAAGAGCATTACAATAATCTAGCCTTGATTTCATGAACGCATTAACTAATTGTTCCGCATTTGTCATTGAAAGCATATGTCGTAATTTAGATATATTTTTAAGATGTAAAGAGTGCGGTTTTACAGATACTAGAAACGTGACTTTCAAATGAAAGATTGGAATCAAAGAGCACACCCAGGTTCCTAACCGATGATGAAGACTTGACAGAGCAGCCATCAAGTGTTAGACAGTATTCTATATTATTACGTGAGGACGTTTTTTGTCCAATAATTAGAATCTCTGTTTTTTCAGAATTAAGTAGTAGGAAATTACTAGTCATCCAGTTTTTTTATATCAGCAATGCATTCCATTCATTTTGTGAATTGGTAAGTTTCGTCAGGGTGTGAAGAAATATAGAGCTGAGTATCATCAGCATAACAGTGAAAACTAAAGCCATGCTTCCTAATGATATCTCCTAAGGGTAGCATGTACAGAGTGAACAGCAACGGTCCTAGTACTGAGCCTTGTGGTACGCCATACTGAACTTGTGATCGATAAGACATCTCTTCATTTACTGCTACAAACTGACAATGGTCAGATAAGTATGATCTAAACAATGCTAATGCAATTCCACTCATGCCAACATAATTTTCGTGTCTCTTTAAAAGAATATTGTGGTCAATGGTATCAAATGCAGCACTAAGATTCAGTAACACTAATACAACCACGATCGGATAATAAGAGCAAATCATTTGTGACTCTAATGAGAGCTGTCTCAGTACTATGGTACAGTCTACGGTCTAAATCCTGACTGGAAATCCTCGCAGATACCATTTCTTTCTAAAAAGGAACATAGTTGTGAGGATACTGCCTTTTCTAGTATCTTTGACAAAAAAGGTAGATTCGAGATCGGCCTGTAATTGACTAATTCTGTGGGATCAAGTTGCGTTGTTTTAACAAGCGATTTAATAATAGCCAGCTTAAAAGTTTTTAGTATGTATCCTAAAGACAAAGATGAATTAATGATATTAAGAAGAGGATCTATGGCCCCTGGAAGCATCTCTTTCAATAGCTTAGTCGGTATAGGGTCTAACATACATGTTGTCGATTTAGATGATTTAACAAGTTTTCTTCCTCTCCTATAGTACTGAATGAATCAAATTTTTCTACAATGCACTGCCTGATGCGATACTGTAGTAGACGGTTGCATAGTTATAATTTTCTCCCTAATATTATCAATCTTGTAAGTAAAGAAGTTCATAAATTCATTACTGCTGTGCTGCTTGGAAACGTCTGGGGTTGAAGCTTTTTTTCTCGTTAATGTAGCCACTGTTTCAAATAAATACCTAGGGTTTTGTTTGTTTTCTTCTAAGAGGGTTGAAAACTAAGCAGATCTAGCCGTTTTTAAGGCCTTTCTGTACGCAATCGTGCTCTCTTTCCATGAAATGCGAAAATGCGCTCCATTTTTCTGGAGTGTGCTCATTGTACCACGGTGTTGGACTATTTTCTTCAAGCTTCTTTAAGCGCAAAGAATCAACTGTGTCTAAAGTGCTGGAAAAGAGAGAGTCAAAAGTTTCTGTCGCAATATCGAGTTCTTCTAAGCTATCTGGGTTGCTGAGGAGATGAAACTGATAAGGAATATTATTAATAAAGCAATCTTTAGTAGTAGAAGTGATAGGTCTAACATATTTGTAACACGGAGTCGGCTTTGCAGCCTTGGCTAAATTAAGTATACACAAGACTAGATAATGATCTGAGATGTCATCGCTCTGCTGCAGAATTTCAACGGCATCAACATTGATTCCATGTGATAATATTAGATCTAAAGTATGATTACGACAATGAGTAGGTCCTGACACGTGTTGTCTAATTCCAATAGAGTTCAGAATGTCTCTAAATGCCAATCCCAATATATCTTTTTCGTTATCTACATGTATATTAAAATCGCCTACAGTTAGGACTTTATCTGCAGCCAGTACTAACTCTGACAGAAAATCAGCAAATTCTTTGATAAAGTCTGTATGGTGCCCTGGTGACCTGTATACAGTAGCCAGCACAAATGTCAAACGGCATTTATCATTTACACTAGTTACATTAAGCACTTCAAAGGAATTATATTTGAAATAAGACTTCTCAGTAATTCTGAAGTTATTTCTATAAATTACAGTCTGTCTGCTTCCTGACCTGAGCCCCAATTTATGCTTGAGCTCTAAGACTATGTGCCATATTACTAGAGAGAAGAGCGGCACCATCCCAGGAGGGATGAATACCATCTCTTTTCAACAGGTCAGGGGTCTAATTTATAAAACTGTGCGTAGGAACCTTACTAAAAGTGTACGTGCGCCCGAAAGCCAAAAATGGCGTATGCAAAAAAATATTCCGACTTATAAAACCGTTCGTACGCCAGAACCTGCGCAGAATTCACTTTATAAATCCCAGTCAGCAGAAGATTGTGCGCACATGCGTCTCCACCCCGAAATAACCATATGAACCATATATGGAGCTTCTGTCACCACTTGGACAGTTGTTGCGATCACTAGGCCTCCATTATCACTTTTATGCTGATGATACGCAGATTTATATATACTCAAAATCTGGTGAACATCTTGATGTTGATTTTCTTTCCGGCTGTGTTTCTGAGATAAAGGAATGGATGAGTACAAATTTTTTGTGTCTGAATAGTGGTAAAACTGAAGTTATGCTTATTGGTTCCCGTCATCAAATTTCCAAAGCTGGTTCCTTATCTTTGACTATTGATGGCTCTGTCTTGGCTACTCAAGCTAAAGTGAGGAATCTTGGAGTTATTTTTGATACTAGGCTTTCATTTGATTCTTTTGTTCAGAGTACAGTTAAATCATCCTTTTTTCACCTATTTTCACTTTTTTCAAATATAGCAAGATTACGTCCTATGCTAAATTTCTCAGTAGCTGAAAAGCTGATGAATTCCTTTGTCATCTCTAGGATAGATTACTGTAACGCCCTTCTAGCCGGAGTCTCTAAATCCACACTAAATAAAGTACAATATGTACAAAACTCGGCCGCCAGGATATTGACTGGATCCAGGGTATGCAATCACATCACTCCAGTTTTGGAGTCCTTACACTGGCTCCCAGTCCGATTCAGAGTAGATTTTAAAATTATGATGCTGACATATAAAGCATTGCATGGCTTGGCTCCTTATTATTTATCTGAATTGTTAACTTCCTATACCCCAACTCGGAGACTGCGTTCTTCACAATCCAACTTGTTGGTTGTTCCTCATACACGCTTACGATCTATGGGTGACAGGGCCTTTTCTTCATATGCTCCTGTCCTTTGGAATTCTCTGCCTCTTGATCTTAGGGAAGCCCAGAGCTACGATATTTTTAAAGGTAGACTTAAGACTTATTTTTTTAAATTAGCATTTGATTGTTGATGTTACTTTTATTGCTTGAGCTTTGTATTGCTTAGTTTGTGTACAGCGCTTTGAGAAGTTGCTTTTAAAGGCGCTTTATAAAATAAAGTTTATTATTATTATTACAACGCCTAGTTTTACTATGCAGATCCTCATCTGCATATCATTTGCATATGATTATTCATCCACGTGATAACGTTTATTAACGGTACAAGACACATTACATTAATAAAAATCAAGTAGTTGCCTATATCTTGCCTTGTTTTTGAATACATAAATCAAATAGTGTAAAAAACATTTTACAGAGAAAGTTTTTCTTAATCTTTTCCACTGGCCGAATTGTATTTTTATTTGATTTATATTTTTAATGGAAACAGATAGGCCTTGGGCATTATTTGCACAAAAATATTTTCTCAGACAATCTGGTATTATCATGATAAGCAATTATCTCTGTGGTTAAACATTAAAACACAGCACGCCACAGGAAAAGTGTTCAAAAACATCGCATCCACAACAAATATTTCTATTGATTGAATATAATTTTTTTTTGTAACTTCTCAGTAATGATTTCATGTTTAAGTGTTAAACTCCATTAATTTGAATGCCATATTTAATCTAAATGTTTATATCGGAAGTAAAACATAGTTTAAATCATTATTTTATTTATTTAAACTGTTATTTGCGTCAGTTTCACTAAACGGCCCAACGCGCTCGTTGGCGCGGACATTTAAGAAGGGATGGATATTTGCTTCAAGTGATTGAAATTATATTTTGTATTATCTTTCTGTACATGTCTTTAGATTTTCTGTCTAAAAGTGACCAAAAAGACATTTAACTCCAGCTCACCATCGGTGTCGCCAAACTGCTCCATCTCCATAACGTTTGTGTGCATGGGTCAGAGTTTGCGTGCAGGCCGTCAAGTTTGTTTTTATAAATCACAACTTATGCGTCGGAAGTGGCGTACGCCTCTTTCAGGGCCTGTTTTATGCGTACGCAACGGTTATAAATGAGGCCCCAGGTCTGCCCCAAAAACTTTTCCAATTGTCTATGAACCCTATATTATTTTGCAGACACCACTTAGACAGCCAGCCATTGAGTGAGCACAGTCTACTAAGTATCTCATCACTCCGGCGAACAGGAAGGGGGCCAGAGCAAATTACAGTGCCTGACATCGTACTTGCGAGTTCACACACCTCTTTAATGTTAATTTTAGTGATCTCCGACTAACGAAGTCAAACATAATTAGTGCCGACGTGAATAATAATCTTAGAGAATTTACAATGAGCATTAGCTAGCACTTTTAAATTGGCTTTGATGTCAGGTGCTCTGGCTCCCGTCAAACATGTGACTATGGTGGCTGGTGTCTCTATTTTCACATTACGTGTAATAGAATTGCCAATCACTGGGGCACTTTCAACAGGATTCTCAATGAGTGCATCACTGAGTTTGATGTTCTAACCGATTTAGATTAGAGCTAGCGATGTCAGATCAATGTGACAGACAATATTAGATAATATCAAATATATTATAATGATTAAATTATAGTAAGCAATGTAAAGGGCAGGAAAGATAGAAAATAGAATTCAAAAACAAAGCTATACGGAGCTGCAAATGCAATTCACTCAGGCTGACAGGAAACGGCTGAGCAACAGTGAAAACCTAGTTATGAGCTCTGTGTGAGCTCTTACTTCCAATTACCGTCATCATGAGGTTGTTTTGTTTGTCTGCCTGTTTGGATTGCCTTCAAAGTGGATTATTAAAGACTTTTCAAACTTGATCATCATCTTCTTGTTCTTCCTTCAACCTTGTGTGACAGAGGGATTATCTCTCTTTTTCTTTTGTTGTTTGATTAACATTATTAAAACAGAAGGTATGAGGCAGCAACGTCAGTGCAACTTTTAAGGCCCAGAAAGGTAGTAAAGAAATCGTTAAAATAGTCCATGTGACTACAGTGGTTCAAACGTAATGTTATGAAGCGACAAGAACACTTTTTGTGCGCAAAAAAACGAACAAAAATAACATAAAATATTCAACAATCTCTCCTCTTGCACGTCATTCTCCTACGCTGTTGACGTAGTAAACAGTGCAGCGCTTCCAGGTTCTATGTCAGAACGCCGGCTCATTAGTGGCTAGCTCCTGCGTCAACATCACACGCATGTGTTGTGGTGCTCAATAATGATCCGGCGTTCTGACGTAGAACCCGGAAGCACTGCACTGTTTACTATGTCAACAGCGTAGGAGAATGATGTGGAAGAGAAGAGATTGAAGAGATTTCCATTTAGGAACTAATCATAAACATTTGTTATGTATTAATTTAGATCATTGATTATTTTGGGTATCCCATACTTTCAAACATTTGTTCATTAAGGGACCCGGTATCATTCAGTCATGTGCTCACCGACACAAACTCGTCAGTTCTGAATTTTAGACAGAGGATGCAGGGTGAACTATTTACCTTTAAGTCAGGCTGCTTGATCATAACAAAAAGTGTTATGTCATTTTTTTATAGTCACAAAACATCAACTTGCTAAGTCAGTAAATAGTCATAAATTGGAAGGTCCCAGATAATGTGCTCCATTCTCCATTCATTGGGCCTTCGGTATGATCTATCCTGAACACAGATTTGTGGTAATACCAGACTCCACACTAATCTACTAGAAATACTGATTTCAGAATAATATAGATTAAATCAAATCTAACATTTGATTTCACAGGTAAAAATGTATCATGCCAATTACAGAAGTAAACAATTAGAAGCCAGAATTATACATATAGCTGTACGTAGTTAATCTGGTTTATACCTTTCTTTCTTTCATTCTTTTTGGCTAGTAAAAGTTCTGAATGGCCGGTAACTACTAAATTTAGTAGCCAAATTAGCCGGTGAGTGAAAAAGTTAACTTCAAACCCTGAACACAATGCAGCGCTTCAAGGTTCTACTCCAGAATGCCGGCTCATTAGAGATCTTCTCTAGAGATTAGTGAGTTTTATTGTTTTATTGCAGGGGGTTTGATCTCAGCTTTATATCATTATGAGTCAGGAATCTCACGTGATAGACTGCCGTGAACACGCTTAGGACCGTTTGCCGAGGCTGTGGATTACAGGTAATAATGTAAAAAGCCACCTACAGGTAAAAAGACACCTACATCTTGGATGGCCTGAGGGTGAGTTACAGTAATAGCAAATTGTCATTTTTAAGGTCATGGGTGAACTATCCTTTTAAGCAGCGCCCTATCTCACTCCAAGCTCGAGTGACGTTACTACTACAGTGCAGTAGGTGGCCGTAATGTTCCAAAAGAGCGATCCACCAATAAACAAGAAGAAGAAGAAAAAGTAAACGCAGGATGTCTGAAAAGGGTATGTACTATGTCTTTCTTTTTTTTTCTATCACTTTATACAAATTTAAGTCTGTACATTACTTAATTTTTCTGTTTGACATTATAGCAAACCTAGTCCTCACGAAACGATCTTCAGATCTACTACATTACGAGAACATACGTAACTCATATGAACACATGTAACGTTACTTCAGTATAGTACTTACATTAAAACCCATTTTAAACGCGTATAGAAACAGTTTAAACGATGAAGAGAGTTATATCACAATTATATCACCTTTAAAGCAAGACGCTCGTTATCTTAACACTAGCCAAGGCCTAAAAGTCACATGCAAAACCAATTAATGCTTGTGGTATGAGTCATATTAACCACACGCCTCTCTAGCCCTTTAACGTTAACTTACATGAGGTTTTAAGAGAAGCTCTGAATGTGTCTACAAACATAGCTAAATAAAGTCTGTTTGAAATCGTCCAGTCAAGGACAGAGAAACATTTGCTTGATAGATTGAATTAAACAAGCTCCAAAAATGTATAAAACAGATTCTAAAGATTAATGCTGTCAAAGAAGAAAAGTTTAGGCTTTGAATTAGTATTGGTGTGAATGTGACAAGTCAAACTTGTTGGTTTTATAGTTCAACTTCATTGCATTGCAGATTCGATTTAATCGTGTCTCTTTACTTCAAATCTGTCTGAAAGTGATACTGTGGTCTGTCAGTATTGGCTGCAGTGGTGTGCTATTTGTGTCTGGCTTATGTCTGAAGTCCAGCAAGGTCATTTCTTTGGCCAAGGCTACAGTCACGTAAAGGCGCTGACTTCCCACAGTTCCCTCTGGTAGCTCCTTTACACTAAGTGTATTATCCCACCTGGATGGAGAACAAAAGCAGTGCAGTTAATATGGTTGTGTTTTTCAGGGATTTCTAGCTGCCTTTCTCCTCGACCTTGTTTTGTATTAGTCAGTTTCTGCCCAGAATAGAAAATGAAAGTAGCCTTTATGTTTATTGAAAGTTGCTTTCTGTGCTCTTCTGTGTATGACACAAGATGTTAGAAACAAGGATGTACATGCAGTGACTTGAATATTTTTTCATTTCAATTTTAAAATACATTTTGATATTTTTATTGGGGCATATAGTAAAAAAAAAAAAAAAAAAAAATGTCAGGATGATCCAACTGATCATAATATGAAGAAAAAGTCTCATAAAATGAAATACTATTCTTGAAAGGAAAACCTTACTACGTAGTTTTAAATAATCTTTTACTGCTATTTCTTAGAAAAGTGAATTGTGGTGTATTTCATGTCTTTAAGACATTAGAAAAATACCTATTTGTTAAACAGTCTCAATGTGGGGGCCACTATGATGAAAGAGCTTTTTCTGGGATATTAAACGTGGTTGGCAAGCAGATTTAAATATGCTGAATGCACATTACTGTTTTCTGACAGACACTGAAACCTTTGATGTCATGGAATTGGCAGAGCATGTGAAGAAACAAAGGTGGTGGAACAAAATGTTTGGCAAAAATCAATCTGGACCAGCTGCTGAGAAATACTCTGTTGCAACACAGTTGGCCATTGGAGGAGTGACTGGCTGGTAAGTCATTATATGGACTGTGATGTGCATTAAAGCACTGAGTACAGTATAAACAAACCACGGACTCCTGTGTGTCTTTCAGGTGTGCAGGGTACTTGTTTCAGAAAGTTGGGAAGCTTGCAGCATCAGCTGTAGGTGGTGGCTTCTTTTTGCTCCAGGTAAATCGTAAAAAAAAAGATTCAACCAAGTGCTTTTCATAATTGTTGTTTTGACTGTTTAAGCACCGTATAACTGTATAATCTTCAAATGTACTTTCAGATTGCTCATCACACAGGCTACATTAAAGTAGACTGGAAAAGAGTTGAGCATGATGTGAATATGGCCAAGAAGCAACTGAAGCTAAATTCAGACAAGCCCCCTAAAGAAATGAGAACAAAATTTAACGAGGTAAGAAAATACTACATTTTAGTATGTGGGGGGGGATACAATTTTATCAGCCTAAAGATAAAGAAAATCTTTTCTTTCTCTCAGTTGCCACAACTGCAGCAATGAGAATTTGGCAGTAATGTGCTTAATTGGCATGACAACATTAGCAAAATCCACATAAAATTAGTCAGCATTTTCTGAGTGGAGAAGAGTGTCTTAATCTGGTATTTGCAGTCTAGTCATAGCCAATACAGCTTGTGCGTAACAATTCGCCTTTTGTAAGACAAGCTTTTTGCCAAATATATTAAAGGAGCATTTCACCCATGGGAACATTGATCTTCATTGAAAGTGGGTCATATATGTAGTCGAAATGTAAAATAAATTTTGAATTTGGTGCCTTCTTGACCGAGGAAAGAAAGAAAGTAACTTCAGGACGCATTTGTATGAAAGACAACAACTCCCACAATGCACCACATTGCACAGCTGCGCAAGCCACTCCCACTAATCCAGAACAGCATATGAATTACTCATCCGTCCATAAGGCTAGCTACCTACAACCGGAGCTTGAAATTCATTTCACACAAAATGTCTACCGTTAGTTATTTGGCGAACTCATTAATGAATTACTCCTCATTTGTATTTCTTTCGAAATGGTGAATTATTGCATGGTAACGTTACCGGGATGTTCAGTCAGATGCGGTGCGACCGTGCGAAACTAGGATGGTTCACAACACAAACGTCCGTGTCCTCGTCTGATTCAGAGATTTCGTCTAGGAGAAATTCTTTGCCGCAGACGGACTCTATCTCTGTGTTCGTAGCGGTTCGTAGTTGCATAGTGAGATCACCGGCGCCACCAGTCCGCCCTAACTCGAGCCAGTCTGGGCTTCTCGTCCGCGACAGGCAGGTCTTCCGCCTCGGCTGCTCTTCGCTATAATGTGGCTTGTAAAGGTAGCCACAAACACCCGATTCGAGCAGCAGACTTCCGAAATCCTCTTCTTCTACATCATATTGAGTAACGTTACCCTCCGCTATTGTCATATCTTCACAGCTGGCTCCACAGTGCCTGTTAGCTTAGCTTCCAAACAAGATGGAGGATATTGCTTTCAGTTTCAGAAAGTGAAGTCCCACCCACTGATCTGTAATAGGTCTGTAGCGTGAGCGGGTCCCGCCCCCTGGAATAATGAGGAGCTAGTGTTTGTAGTCTCTACACTTTTCAATGAAATGTGACTTCCTGCTTATTATGACGCAAAATGATGATTTTTACGTCATAATAAGCAGGAAGTAAAACACTTAAATCCTTATTTCTCCCATCTCAGGGAAAAATGAACGAAAAATCCACGTTTATTATAATATATGACTGGGTTTCTAACAATACAAAGCTTAATGCAAATGGGTGAAGTGTCCCTTTAAACAACAGTAAAAACTGAGCGCCCAAATAACTACAATAACCTTTGTAACTTGTAAGTAGATAAGTGTAAGTGTTGATGGACATAAGTTCTTTCCGTTGTTATCTGCAAAATATGCAAGTGATCGTGCCGGCGATCGCAGCGGCTTGTGATAACTGCATGATTTTAATACTCCAAAAGATTACAAAAAGTCCCAAGTTTTAGGTCGACACAGACAGCAGAGAGTAGACTGGACACATGACTGTTACATACATGTGACATGCTTAATGTTTTTAAATGCAATAAGGGGATGTACTCGTGCACAGAAAGCCAGCTCTCGGACAATTCAGTTCTCTTCTGCAGCTTATATGGCCAAATAGACACAGAATTAAGTCAAAATGCCCGTCTTGGTGAGTATTCACGTAACACGGTTGGTTATGTCTTAAGTAGAGTAAACAGTTGAGAAGGAAAGCATGCTTGTAACAATATATTGGTTCTGTGCAGCTCTTAAAGTGATAGCAGCCTAGACAAAGAGAAAATCACTCAATGCTCTTGACTAAATAACTTTTGTAGATTTAATAAGAATCTGTAGATATTTAATTCATACAGTGAAGACTAAGCAGTGTTTTATTTGTACATTTAATCAATTTCTGGGGCCCGTTCTTCGTACGTTGCTTAAAACATCCGAGATCAAATGAGACATCCAAGATGATATCATTGTGCTAATCATGATCTGGCTAACTCGGTTCTTCGAACACACTTGCTGGATATGATTAGTATAGCTGGATTGAGTCATCTGAGATAATTGCGCGTTCATGCGCTGGTTAAAAGGGGATATGTATCGATAGTAGAAACATTGATCAGCAACGCTGCTATTGGCTGCTCAGCGTGGGCGTGGCCAAAGAGTGCGCACAGTTTTTCTCCTTAGCAGAGCAAGAACTAATAGTCAAAGTTTATTCGGAATTTTAATGTTTAATTAAAACGCCAGGGAACACCTCAAAGTCTGCAAAAGCCAGGAGAGAGGGCTGGCAAAAAGTAGCAGACAATTTAAATCCGTTAGAAGTGGCCATGTTAGATGTTTTTATCACTTATTAGCCTATATTTTTGTATTCTAATAATTGCATAATTACTTTGTTCATTGTAATGTCAGAGTCACCACACAAGACCATGGGAACAAATAAAAGTGAAGTACAAAAATATTCTACATAATGGTAATTTTTTGTTATATAGTCTCTTTTATAAAAGGCACTGTTAAATAAATGGTTGTCTGATTATAAAAGCAACCAAGAAAAAGGCTGAGAAAAGAAAAGAAAAGATCTTACTCTCCTACACTGTAAAATAATTTTTGCTGCATTAAATTAAGGCCGTATAGTCATTTCAACTGTTAAATCTTGAGTGATGAATTGCTTTGACTTGTGAAAGTGAAAACTGATAAACTTATGTTAATGTAAAAATATTAACACTTGTATCTGTTCCCAAGAAAGTGGTGGCTGAAATATGTGCAGTAAGTGGACATTTTCTAACTTTCCAAAATAAATAAAGTATAAGACTTTGTAATGTCCATTATTTGTTTCCATTGCACTGGACAGTGAATAAACCCTCTCAGATAACTGTCATATGGAGGAACTAGCCTACCTGCAAGTGCATAAATAACTTTACTTAATTTATACTTGTATGCTTTATGGCTGCAATATAAGTTGCAGGATTCCACATCTACAGAAAGGCCTACAGAAGAGTCTGCACAGACAGAGGAGACATAGGCCTACAGGTGGCCAGTGTATAGCCAACTTTTCCTTTTTATTTGTTGCATGAGGCATGTGTCTAATATCTCTTGTTGCAGGCACTTGACCACTGGCTTTTCTTTACAAAGAACAACTGAAATAAAACTCAAGGAACTAAGCATATTTGTATTTTATTAAACATTTAATGAAAAGTGTGGTTTTTTTTGGCAATGTTGTGTAATATGGCAAATGCAACAATGTCACAGGCCCTGTCAGGTGTGCAACCCTCAAGAGTTTTCAGACACTGACATCTTCCCTTTAGTTAGCCAAAGTTAATTTCATTGTGTGCCCTTGTCCTGGCTAGAGCTGCATTGTAACTGGTTTGGGTCAGGGAATGGGGTCATAAAACACCTGTCTGCAGACAGGAACATGTAATCACCTATGAAAAAATGCAGTTCTGTTAGGATCAGCATAAGTGTATGTAATACAGTGAGCTTGATATTTAATTGTGGAACTTTCCTACCACTTTCAAATAATGTGCATAAATGTGAATCTCTGAAAATGCTTAAGTCATGCACAGATCCTGGACATTTTGCTTTCACATTTGTGATATGGAAGATTTTAGTCAACTGCCTTTTTTTTAATTTGATATAATATTACTAATCTGGAATATTAAGAATCACAATAGTAACTGGGCTGCACATTTACATTGTGAACCCTCTTTCTGTTCACATAATCCCCTTCATTGAGGCCTTGATGGCAGTCTATAGCCTATAGTCTACCAATCACGTTAGTGAAGCCTGAGTGACATATACTGTAATCGGCATGGTCATGATTGCATGATCTTCATAAAAAATTATGATAGCCAAAAAAAAAAAAAAAATGCTTAAAAAAAAAATGCTTTACAACAATGGGTCTTAAGTGGCTTGGAAATGCCCAAAAAAAAAAAAACCTAAAACTGTTTTTTAAACCTAAAAGCGCCAGGTAAATTCCGAATGACACGACAGACAGCACTTTCCATCAAGTTCTCCGCATCTCCAATAGTGTAAAGGAAAGAGCCACTCGCAAATAATCTTAGGGCAATGCAAACAGTTTGTGCTGTAGCCTAGTTAAAGCCCGACTCCGACAAGTCGAAAATAAATGTGCGTTTCCAACAAATTAATAATGTAAACGACAATCTCACGAGTCACGAGAAAAAAATATATATCTCAGAAAGTGCACTATCGCGCTGCGCTGGACTTCCCGTATCAGCTCCGCTTATAAAGCCGCAGTCTAATCCTGATAACATGAAATAAGCCTGCTCCCGAGCAGGTTTAAGATTGCGCACCTGTTGCTATGACAGCAAGTCCAGGATGAGCGTCGAAGAACCAAACAATCCAAGATCATGCCAAATCCCCAACAATCAAATCCAGCTAACTGAGTTAGCGACGTACGAAGAACGGGCCCCTGTTGTTAAACAAACCTAATGTAGGCCTACCTGAAACCCTAAACCCCCTGGTTCACTGTGACGGTTTTATGTAATGCTACAGTAAAACACTGCTGTTCACTTTATGTTGTAGGGATGCTTTCTTCTCACAAAAAGAATGTGAAACATGTAGGCTATGTTGGTTATATCATTTTCAGTTTTTAAATATATTTAAATATTATTTATTTATTTTACACACTTAAAGCATTATCATATCACATATTGCATTATTTAACGAGTTATGGCATATTGCATTTTTATTTAATATCGTGCAGCCCTACTTCCAGGTAGATTGTTACCATCTCCAGTTGATTTAAACTACATAATTATTTCCCAGATAGTGGCAATGAGTCTTCCAACATTTAAACTATTATCTCATAGCCATTTTTGATTTGTGCAGCTAAACAATCTTTTGTCACACATCATTACTGTATTCTCGGGTCTTTCCCATAGTGATGGATGACTTTAGGAATTTGGCCCTTGTCACTTCATATTTAGAGCCCAGTTAAACAGGAAGTCATGACTTATCACTTGAGTGTTGCTGATCACTGAGGTGAACTTAAAAACATACCACATGAATAGGAATATACTTCAGTTAGATTTCTACTCATTAGAATTTGTAGGGATGCCAATCATTTTGGCACATATTTTAGAGATTTTCTTTTAATTTATTCAGCATTTAAAATGTATATTCAATTAAAGGTTATGTTTTTGTGAATATTCTAAAAAATGAAAGACTATAGCAAAAACAAATTTTCAGTCAGTTTTGCTCATTTTTACCAAGGGTGTCAATATTTGTGTAGCCCACTGTATTCAATTTTACTGGAAACCTACAAACCGGCAGCTTTAAGGTTTGCTGTTTTTTATTTTTTATTTTTTTATTCAGCTAAGAAGTCACGCCATGACGTATCGATCTCCTTTTAGTCACACGTCTTCATGCAATACGAATTCGCAGGTCAGAGTTTACCAAACTTGAGCTTGTGTTTTCTGTGTCCCATGTTCACATGCATAAAAAGAATGGAAGTCAATGGAACAAAAAGTGTAATGTGTGATCATCCCTTAATGCTTTTTGTCATTGATTTACAGCCCTTGAGTTGAATTACGTCCAATTTTCTCTTTCCATATAGGTGCAGGTATTTGTCAAGAAGAACATTGTTCTCACAGGGGGCTTTGCTGGAGGATTTCTGCTTGGCCTGGCTTCATAGGAGCTCTCTCATTGATATCTTATACTCTGAGGATGTCTTCTAACTATGTATACAGCAAATTACAGCTTCTGTCTGATATCGCAGCTTGTATTTAACTCAGCACTTATTAGTTCTCTATTTAATAGTGTTCATAAGAAACATTTAAGCTGGCTAGAATGTATGGTTTCAGTTTTTGAATGTACACTGTTTTTTTAGTTTGTACTTAACACCTGTTAAATTTATTTATTTGAACATTTTGCTATTAGTTTGGAACAATCAATTTATGAAAAGTGACTTAAATGTCAGTTTATGCAAATAGCTGCAACATTTGAAATTGCCCCAGTTAAAAATCCATATCTAAACTTGCAGAAATATGGTTACTGAGCTAAGTGCATTTAACTGTACAAACTTGAGCTATTTTTGTAATAAATCGGGACATTACCAAGGGTCTATAAAAGTTGCAATTTTAACTGATAATGGCAGAAACGTTAAAATGTAAATTGACAATCAGGTTTTAAACAATGCTGGTTTGCCTTTTTTTTTCTCTTCTTTGTATTGCTGTTATTTATGAAATCCATCTCTATTTTGCCAAATTACAGCTAATGCTTACCACATCGTGATATGATATTCCAGTTTCTTTTTGATTTTGTGGTCTGAGTTTCATGTGACTAATTATAGAAATCCCTGCTGTATTTTCAAACTTGAGGAAATCTTAACTTGACCAACTGGTGTTCAGTGTCACTTAAATAAAATATGAAATGAACTATAAACATATATAAAAAAGAAATTTACTCTGATGGACTCTAGATGTTAAATTAATAAACAATATTCCCACTAAACTGTACTACTAGGTTGAATAAATAGTGACAGCCAAAGGCAGCTCACTGATTAAATGAAAGTTTAAATTTGTAATACATTAGAGACAGGAGAAGAATGACTGTTAGATCCACAAAGTTACATAGTCTGATAATTATGTATTTCACATGTCCTTGAAAGTCTACATTGATCTCTTGCAGCAAATATACACACGTGCTTAATATCCTTCTATTGAATTAATGTCTTTGTGTCTTTTGATTTGTGTTCCTTGGCAAATCCAGAGCAGCAGACAGAGTTTTCATGGACTTCGCAACACTTCCTCATGTCTCGAATCACATCCTCACAACGCCTTTCAATGTATTTGTTGGCTGTTAAAAATACAAGTCACAAAATAGTTAACTTAAATGCTTCAAATCAACAGCATGCGATATGCATGCATAGCAAGGTTAACTAACATTGCTACCTTGTAAACATTTCTGTATGGCACAAGCCTGTTTTTGACAAGGATCTTTCTGTGACATCTTATTTTAGGATATGAACAACCAAGCTCCAGTTTTGAGGAATAATTCCAGTTAAATCCGTCAAACACTAGTAAACACATACACAATGACGTCACCGACGTACCGCTGACTTTGCAACTGTATTTCTTCCGGTTGGAAAACAAGAGCCTATCAAAGCCCTGAGTCTATCGAACTTTTTTTCTAACGAGCCAACTGCGTTTTAGATTATGGGTGGCACTTCCGGTTTGGGGAAATACCACTCAAAAAGGATCAAATTAATTTCAAATCATAAGGTTGCGCTACAAATAATCATTATCCGTCAGTTTGACTGAATGAGCTGTAAAATTTCCTTCACGTCCATGTTCTCATCTTCAGACGTCAGGAGAATAATGCTTTTTTATTATTATTATTGCAGAGATTGAGAACATACAAAAGAATAAAGCATACATCCAAAGCAATAATAAAGGAGACAACAGCAAAAATAAAATAAAAATAAATAAATAAATCCAAAAGAGAGAGCTATCCATTGGGCTACATCACATACAAATGTTCACATGAAGAGGTCAAAGGCAAGCAAATCCTAACAGTCCTTATAGCTTTCTTATTAGTAGCCTACTGAAATCACATTGAAATAATTTTCCATTTCTTTTAAGAAGACCGGTTTACAGTTTGAAAATTTGTATTTGTGAATGTAAAATTTGCTTAGGAATTTTTTTTAAATTAATAACAAAACAGATATGTTCGTTTGTAGGGTCTGAATCAAAATACCCAAATATAATGTTTCTCATTTGTATTGAAAAGCCTGCCAAAATCTCAAACTTGACAAATACACCAATATCATTCCAAAGCTTCTAAGAGTGTAGTGACATGACCAAAATAAGTGAACCACTATTTAATCAGAATTTAAACAAAAAGAGCATGTTAGCTCAATGTCAGCTTTATCTTTGTATACATTTCTTAACAGGATAGTGAGCTTAAAGGTCATTTCTTTCTTTCACTAATTTCAATTTCTGCTGTGATTTTTTTCCAATTAAGGTTAACAAACAAATTATTCCAAAAGGAAATTACAGCTGGAACAGAAATCAAATTCTTAAGAAATAAAGATCTTATTTGATCGTTTTTAGCTTTCGACTCAGAAAAACAGATTTGACCAACAGGAGTATCACAAGGTTTAGGAAAGGATGCAGTACTGAGGAGTATTTACAGTTTTTAACAAGCATACATAAACCAGAAGGAATGGAAAAAATATTTTGGGGTTATTGGTATTTGGTATTTGGAAAGAAATTCTGAGTATCTGAACAAAAGACCTTGCTGCTCCAATTAAACAACTGCTCCACCAAAAATTAACCATTACTGAACCAATTATCATAAAACAGAGATTTATTCTTGATTAAGATGTTCTTATTGTTCCAAATATCTCTGTGTTAAAAAAGTGTAAATTAGAGCCCATGCTATAAGAGAACCTGATGATGAAAGTTGGAGAGTTTGATAGGGAGCATGGATATATCATAATTACACATTAAGAGAAAATGAATGCCACCAAGTTGTGAAAAAACAAGTTGAGGAAAAGCATTCCAAGTAGAAGATGGTTTGGCTAGGTATTGATTCAGCCAATTAATTTTAAATGTATTGTTGAGGGAATCAAAATCAATTCACCATTACTATAAAAGTTTAATATGACTGATTTTCTCGTATAATGAGACTTATTTTTCCATAATTTTTATTTATTTATTAAAACCTCATTAATTAATTAACTTAGAAGTGGGCTTATCCACAAAAAGAGACTGATCTGCATAGGCCAAATGAGACATGCCTGCCTTTTAAGGACAGATCCCTTTGTAACCAGCAATTGCATTTTTTGTGTGTTTTGGTAATAATAGGTTTGAAGTTTGCTGAACACCTATTCATCTTTAGTAATTCGTATACCTAGATATGTTACCCTATTTTTAACATATCCTCAAAGTAAGTAAGAGAGCAGTTTTTTATTGGTAGCAGTTCACATTTATTAAAATGTATATTTAATCCAGAGGCTTCAGAAAAGGACTGAAGAATACCCAAAAGCCACTGGAATTTGTGATGAATCATTTAAGAATAAAGCTGTATCGTCCGCTAATTGACTTTTTATAGTCAATTATAGTTTAATTTTTATTTTAGTGTTGCCAATTGTGATACCCTTTAAAGGACTACTATTGATATGTGTGCTAAGGCAGTGGTTCCCAATTCCAGTCCTCGTGACCCACTGCTCTGCACATTTTGTAGGTCTCTCTTATCTGACACACTCAGTTCCGTTCATGGAGTCTCTCCTAATGAGCTGATGATCTGGTTCAGGTGTGTTAAATAAGGGAGACATACAAAATGTGCAGAGCAGTGGGTCACGAGGACTGGAATTGGGAACCACTGTGCTAAGGAACTGTGTTGCAATTAGGAATGGGTATGGGAAAACTGGACATCCTTGTCTAACCAGGAGAATAATGCTTGGTGTATTAATGTGACGTGGAATGACAGTCTCTTTTCCACACAAATATTACAGAATGCACAGGGTTCAGAAAGATCAGTTTTATAGAGATCGCTAAGACATGTGACCAAATGGGCGGCAACCTCTTCAGAACGCAAAGAATTATGGGTATGTTTGGCCAGGCTGGCATAGCAGGCAAGTGTTCTGGCATGAAAATAATGAAAAATTAGCGTGAAAAACAGAATATAATCCTACAAAATGCAGGCATCTTGAACACTGCGTTCTTCCCTCCATGCAATGAAGTTTGGCGCCTTATGTTTGTGCCGCGGATTCCCAAAATGCTTTGCGTTCACCACTGGGAATATGTCATGATGACGTCACATTAGCAATCCTTATAGGATCACTAACTTTGTTGTTGTTGTTAACACAGTTCCCAATTAATATTCTCAAAATGGTTATTTCAGTGGTGTTTATTATAAAAAGTTTAAGGACAATGAGTCAAACCTCTAAAAATATCTATTATTATTTGTTTATATTAAACACCATTTAACAAAACATACAACCCCAAATCCAGAAAAGTTGGGACATTTTGTAAAATGCAATAAAATCATGAATCTGTGATATGTTTATTCTCTTTAACCTTTATTTAACTGACAAAACTACCGGTACAAGGATTTTCAAAGTTTTCACTGACCATCTTAAATGTATTTTGTAAATATAAGCAAATTTAGATTTTAATGGCTGCAACACACTCCAAAAAAGTTGAGACAGAGGCAAAATAAAAGTGAAAAGATGATCTATCCAAGTTAAACTCTTTTGAAACAGTCCACAATAAGCAGGTGAATTGATTAATATAGGTGAGGGGATCGTGATCGAGTGTAAAAGCAAAGATGGGTCATGGCTCATCACGTTGTGCCAAATGTCATGAGAGAATTGTCAAACAATTCAAAAATTTTATTTCGAAATGCAAGATTGCAAATAGTTTTTGCAAGTCTTTCACCTTCTACCATTATACTGTCAAAAGAATCCAGAGATTTCTCAGTCTGTGTAGGGCAAGGCAGGAGAACTCTGTTGAATGTGCGTGACCTTTGAGTCCTCAGGCGGCACTGCATGATAAACCATCATGCTACTCTGTTAAAAACAGCCACATGTGCTCAGGAGTAAAACCATTCTCACTTAACACAGTCTGACGCTGCATCAAGAAATGCCACTCGAATCTCTGTTAGGTAGGGAGAAAGCTACACATCAGTTCTATGTGGAGATGCCGGCGAGTTCTCTGGCCTGAGCTCATCTCAGATGGTCTAAAAGACAGTGGAGATGTGTGCTGTGGTCAGATGAGTCCATGTTTCAGCGTGTTTTTTAGGAAAAACTAACCTCAAGTTCTCAGTCCCAAAGATGAAAAGGACCATTCAGACTTTCATCAGCGACAGGTGCAAAAGCAAACATCTGTCCTGGTATTGGGGTGCATCAGTGCAAACGGCATGGGTGACTTGCAAATTTGTGAAGGTATCACTGACGTGGAGGCATATATTGTGATTGTACAGAGACATTTAATGGCATCAACATGACATCTTTCCTGGGAAGAAAGACAATTCCTGGCCGCATTCTGCACATGCTAAAACAGCGTGATTTCTATACACTCTACACCATGTGCTTATCTGCCTGTCTACAGTCCAGATTTGTCTCCTATTGAAAACGTATGGCCCATCACGAAAAGGAGAATCAGACAACGACGACCACAGGCTGCTGAGCAGATGTCTTTTATCAGGCGAGAAAATCTTCAACAATTAATATTTCCAATATAATTCCCAAACATTTAAAAAGTGTAATTAAAAGGAAAGGTGATGGGACACATGGTAAACATGCCTCCGTCCCACAACTTTTTTTCAAAAAAGTCAAAATTTGTTTATATTTACAAATTACAAGTTGGTCAGTGAAAACTTTGAAAATCTTTTCTTTTTACTTTTGCCAGTTAAATAAAGGTTAAAGAGAATGAACATATCTTTGATAAAAAAAAAAATTCTTGATTTTATTGCATTTTACAAAAAGTTTGGGGTTATATTTTTAACCGTTTACTGCTTTGTTGCCTTGCATAGTCTCAAAAATCTTGGTGGTATTAAGCTGAATACAATGCTATCGTATATGTAAATACATAGCCTTCATCATATTTATCAATTGTGATAACAATACATTTTTTATTTTGTTTAACCCAATTGTCATAGAAGATTGATAATTGTTATTATTCCACAATTAAATGTTTGTCAAATCAACATCATAGGCCTAATTATTGATATGAACAATTATGTTTTATCTTTACAAGTAAGAGTGATTTACTGATATGTCAAATAATTCCAGTTTAAGAAATTATTATATCTGTAATTGTGTTTGAATAGAATATTATTGTGATATTTACCTAGTTACAGATAGGCCTATAAAGAATGACACTTTTACTAATAGTAAAAATTCTGTTTTTGTTATCAAGAATTCTGTGAGAGATTAGGCTATTTGTGTTTTTACTCGTGAAAATTCCTGATATCAAGAATTACCATTGTTACTAGTAGAAATTCCATTACTGATTTAAAAAATTATCATTGTAACTGGTAAAAACTGAATTGCTGATATGAAAAAATCAGCTTGTCAAACACAACAAAAATAATAAGTGAATCTAACATTTCCTTTCCCAGTCACCGTAAATAAACTGACTGCCTTGTGATTTTCAATCCAGTTTGCTGTCGGAAGGAGTTGAATGATAGGGAAACATCCAAATGGGTTATGTGAATAATGCCATGTTGAAGAAACAATACCTCATGCGATTCTTGACTGTATGGAATATGAACAATAAAGGAACAATATGATAGAAGAAATTAAGAAAAATGGAATTCAAGAATTAAATGTTAAGGTTTTAATAAAATGGTCAAGTAAAATAAATAGTAAAGCTTTCTTTGATTTTATTAGGGAGACAAGGCTGATACGTCTACAACTGTGTTCCACAGTCCGGAGCAGAAGATGGCGGTAAATGCACCTATTACGCAGGTAGCCAGCCGCCATTAAAAACCAAGAAGAAGAAGGAGGAGGAGGAGTTGAATGTAGCGCATGCGCTTTACTGATGTGGAAGTGTTGAACAGTGATAAACAAACAAATAAATCAGACCAAAAGATTAACTATTAGATTGTAATACTTATCATGGCAGTAAACGCGGTACATTTAGAGTCAGACGCATTTCTAGTATGTATGAATCATGCTCTGAGTACGGAGAAGGAGGAAGTAATGGGGCTCTGCATTGGCGAGGTTTGATTATCTGGCGTTTATCATGTGTTGTTTTGTATAAATGTGTCAAACTGCAGCTGGTGTGTTTATGAAACTTTGTAGGCTAACTGTGTAAACGACTTATCTCCATCAGGTGGACACAAACCGCATTGTGCACATTCATTCTGTCATCATTCTGCGTCGATCAGACAAGAGGAAAGACAGAGTGGAGATTTCCCCAGAGCAGCTTTCAGCAGCATCCACTGAAGCGGAGATATCCTTTCACAAACGATATATACTTATCAGATATGCATTTTATCTGTGTAAGGGGATTTTTTGGGGGGTTATATAGGTCTATTTATTTATTTTTTGCCCCATTCTGCAATACAAACATTGCACTAACAAAAAAGTCTGCAAATGCGCTATGGTGGCAACGTGTTGTTTTGGCAAGTACCATGGTATTTCTCAGTCTGGAGAACAATGTAAATACATTCAATACCGTGGCATACATTAAACACTGCCATGAATATATATATATATATATATATATATATATAATCAGGGGTTAAATTGGGATTTATTATGTGGGGGGGCTCTCCCTAGGGGGGTCCGGGGGTATGCCCCCCCTGAAATTTTTTTTGAAAAATAAACTATTAAATGGCATTTTCTGGAGAGTTTTGTGCAAAGAAATGGAGAAATTGAGTCTTACATGATATGTGAAAAACTGCAAGGTTAAGAGCATATTTGCATTGTTGTAGTATCAACAGGTATTAGGACATTTAGCATTTACATTACTGTTAATCAGCAGTGGTGGAATGTAACGAAGTACAAATACTTCGTTTCTGTAGGCTTTACTTAAGTAGAATCAATAGTGCATACGTTTGACTTTTACTTCGTTACATTTTGCAGCAATTATTATACTTTCTACTCCACTACATTTCTACAACGTTTCGTTACATTTTCTGATCAGTTTTCCCCCTGCCAAAACAGGGATTGAAAAAAATGTCCTGTTTTCGGTGCTGATGCGGTGGTGACGCGTTCATGTAAGGGTGGCGCTGCCAATAAAGCACCTAAAAGCTGTCACAAAGAACCATCAAAAGTAATGATTATGAATATGTAAAATATAGCAAGGAGACATTTTAATTGTTTATTAATAAACAAGTGTTTTCTGTGTCAGTGCCCTGCATAGATGAAGTTGACGATGCAATCTTCGCAGTAGTAAACTCGCCAGAGAGAAATGCACATTTCATACGGATTAGGCTACACAAGCAGCGGTCTGTTTTCTTTCGTTTTGAAAAGAAGACCTTCCAAGCTTTCTATAGATATATTTATCAGGTCTGTCAGGCAAGTAGGCTCCCTTATACGCTGAGTTTCGGTTCATTTATGAGACGAGAGTCCAGTTCACTCGCCGGCGCGTCCGTGTCGTGATTAGCCTATCTATTGTCTATATACTATATTTACTTCTTATTTTTGAAATGAAACATTGATTAAAATTAAGATACAATTAATACAAAACGAAATTAATTTTAAAGAAAGGCTTTGTGCTTTCTGTTTGAGGTCTCAGTGAAAGTTTTAAACAGTCTTTTAGTGCCACATTCAGAGCGGTCCCGTCCGTAACATGTTTTTTTCCTCATAAATGCGAAAAATAAAATAAAATGAATATGTTATGTTCTGTGGAGAGCCAACCCTTCTTCATCCGGTGGGTAGTACTTTGGTTTGCAGTGTAATTCACAGAATTACAAAAAAATATTTTGCCACCTAAAAGTTAAAGATTTTTTGTGTCACGTCCACGGCATGTGTAGCCTATTTCCCTCATATTAAATATAAAACGCTTGATTACACATTGTATTACCTTGTTATGATATAGTGACCCATACAATGTGCCAAACATTTTTTCCTTACCTTGTTATTCAAGGCCAGGGCACTTTTTGTACAACCAACGTTGTGCTGAACTTGACAAAACTGATCTGTTGCTGCAGCGGCGGCCAGCAGCTCGGGTTTTTTTTTTTTTTTTTTTTTTTTCAAGGCAGTAGAAGGTTCTGGAACTTTTGCGCGCTTCCACATCCCGCGCAACTACGGATCTCCCAGGAACATTCATTATTGCTGCGTACATTTATCCATGTCGGAGTTCTGAGCCTACCTAGATGCGCATGGCATGCGCGAGCGGTGCGCGATCATGGTCGACTGACAACGAGATTAAGCAGCTGAACAAGAGTACGGCCGTGTTCCGATTGTTCTCATCTCAGCTCCGCCGAGACAAAATAGACATGCCATGTCAAAATCTTTCATTTATAATCAGAAATATGTTTTCAAAAGCATCACTTTTATCAAATTTTATGTGACATAATTTCCTATAGGCAACTGACTGCAAACGAGCAGGCTTATGTGCCGGGGCTGAGCCCCGGAGAGCCCCGGCCCAATTTAACCACTGTATATAATATATATATATATATATATATATATATATATATATATATATATATTTTTTTTTTAAGGAGATATCTGTATACTGTACTGGGTAAAGGTCCGTTCACACAAATGACAATAACTATAAATATAAATGATAAAGATATAGTTCTAAAAATCATTACCACCACAACTATAAAGATAACGGCACAGAGAAATGATATAGGCTAGTTGGAATCACTTTCAGAATGATTCTTTCAAGGATGATGAATGATAAAAAAAAAAAAAAAGAGCTTGAGCATTTAAAGCATTGAATGCACTTTCCATTCTAGGTAGTCGCTGCCATGTTTTTGGATGCACTCGGGCGTACAATGATAACACAAATCACCAGAGAGAAAAAAAGAGAGTGTATTTACATTAATACTTTTTAAGAACTGCTTGCACCAACTTAGAATAAATGGGCTAATATTTGAAAGTACCTTTGAGCGCTCAGTTGTGCGTCAATGATGAAGTTGTGTCAACAATCAAGCAAATTTGTGACATTTATGGGTCATTCTCAGATCATCCTGAATAACACAGATCATGAGGTTTTGTATAAACTTGTGTGCTGCTGCTGAGGCGAAAGGAGGACATACCAAATTCATTACAAGATCTTCTGAAATTCATGTACAGCTTATCACTCAAATTGATATGCTGGAAATATATGAATTTCTTTATTCTGCTGAACACAAAAGAAGATATTTTGAAGAATGTTAGTAACCAAACAGTTGATGTACCCCAGTGACTTCCATAGTATTTTTTTCCATACTATGGAAGTCAATGGGTCCCATTAACTGTTTGGTTTCCCAACATTCTTCAAAATATCTTTTGTGTTCAGCAGAAGAAAAAATCATACAGGTTTGGAACAATTTAAGGGTCAGTAAATGATGACAGAATTTTCATTTTTGGGTGAACTATCCCTTTAAGCACTATACTGTACAGTGTTTAAAACATGACTTCTCAATGAAATTTATTATAAAGTGTAATCCTCCTGACCAGATACTGTTTTAGCATATTTTCTTAAAATGAAGCACAGGTTGGCTGAGATGACAGGACGTCCCATGAGGGTTGTGGGTTGGTACCACTCTCATCCACACATCACTGTGTGGCCATCACATGTTGGTTAGTATCATCTTTTATATATTTGTATTGTTATTTTGTGTGGTTTTTAATTTATAATGTTTTTTTTTTCTTCATTTTTATTAATGCATTATTATATTCCCTTTATTTCTTTTCATTTGACTTGATCTTTGGATTATACAGATGTTAGGACTCAAGCAATGTATCAGATGATGGATCAGGGATTTGTTGGACTCATCTTCTCATGCTTTATAGAAGATAAAAACACAAAGGTATGTTACGCAAACCATCTTGACTGGAAATAATAAAATTCAGATTTCTATTTAATTTTTTTTAAACCTTGGCTGCTCTTTCTGTTTCTCTTGCAGACCGGTAGAGTTCTGTACACCTGTTTCCAGTCAGTACAGGCCCAGAAAGGCTCAGAGTAATTAAACTGCTTTTTATTTTAAAAAACACATTCATGAATTAATAATAATATGTTTTACAGGTTTATTTTGCAACTTCGATTTATGCATCATGCATATTTTAAACTAGTTTAAGGCATTTAAATATAAGCCTTTAAATTATTAGCTTAATTTTCTGTAAACCAAAACCAGTCCACATCTGATTAGTTGTTTGTTTTAATATAACTCTAAATGTTTGATTCATTGTTTAACAGGTTCACAAACATGGTAAAGCCAAGTCAGTGCTATTGCCTTTTGTAGTGTGAAAGAAAAAGTATTTTGTGCAGTGTTTTTGATCATAAATATAGAAATGACATTCCTCTCTTATGACAAGGTATGAGCGGATTGAGATCCCAATCCATGTAGTCCCACATGAAGCCATTGGAAAAGTATGTCTGGAGTCTGCCGTGGAACTGCCCAGAATCCTCTGTCAAGAAGAACAGGATACGTACAGAAGGATTCATAGGTATAGGCCATTACCAGAGTTATCCATTTGCTCGTTTATAGGTTACTTTAATTCATTTATAAATTTCATGGATATATTTCCCTGTAGCTATATTTTAGATTATTTTACATTTTGCATGAGGTCATAAGCAACCATTTACTATGTATTTTTTCCCTCCCAATTTCCTTTTTTTTCAGTTTAACTCATCTGGATCCAATCACAAAGATACATAATGGATCAGGTAATGCAATTATAAAATCTAGTTTGTATTTCATGAAGGAATTAGCAGTGCTTTCACGGCAGCGATTTAATACTGTTAGGCCTGGTTTCACAGAAAGCCAGGATTAGGCCTTAGTTCAATTAGGACAGTAAAGTAGTTTTTATAAATGTAAGGCCCGATATATTGGTCCAATATCCCCATTATCACGTGTTCTGTCCTCACTCATGCAAAGTATTGGTTGGTTAAATTTGCAATACATTAATCATGTATATTTACTTGTTATTTCATCTGACTCCATAAATGAAAGGTTTTAATAATATCTGTGCCTCACTAAAAGTGAGCGAATGTTTGACTATTCCTTTTAACCATTAAATGAACAATGTCAAAATCAGTTAGAATAATCACGTTACAATTTAATATTTCAGATATCAGAGATCAATTCCACAATCAATTAAAATATCTAGAACATGGTTATACATTGGTTACACCAAATAATCTTACCCAGCTTGTACCTGAGATAGACTTCTATCCAGCAAAAGGGGTTTGCCTTATCTGGCCTTATCTCTGAACCAGTTTTCTCTAAACTTCTATAAACCTTATTTCCTTTTATTTGATCTATCTGGATATGAGATATCTGTACCACTCACTTTGAGACATTTCAAATGACACCAAAAACATAAGTCAATGATAAACATTCACATTAAACCATGTTCTTGTGTGTGTTCTTAGTTGTTGCTGGGAGGAAGTGAGGTTGTATGGGGAGGTTGAATGTTAATTAGCCAGCAGGGCCCTTTTGTCTCAGACCAGGCCTCAACCAGTATTTTCAGTCTTACATAAACGTGCCTTAGAAAAAAACATTACTGGTGTGCATCTTGAGACAAAACAATGGCACTGACATATTTTAATGGCACTGACATTATTTCTTTCAGTTAAAACAGCTCAAACATGCATTTTAGTCTGGAATTAGGCTTAAGCCTTGTCTGTGAAACCGGGGGTTAAAGTTTTAGGTTGACAGTTAGACTGTTGTGTTTTTAAAATGGCATGAGTGTAACTAGGCGCTGAGCATCTTTTTCACGCTGAAGCACTGAGCGCGCTGCATTTTTTACCGGTCGCCGAGAGCTGTAGGTCATCACTGATGTAATTTTCAATCAGAACACATTTCACACAGCATAATTTTGAATCCCAGACAGGTACAGATATTTAGGATTCTATATATCTCATGGGCATAGGTGGCGCGTTGTCGATTCTCTCAGATCGTGTCTTTGATAATGCACACTGCGTGTTTGTCACTCGCGTGAATGAGCACCGATTTTCCTCCGGTTTCGGGCATTTGTTAACGATTTCGCAAAACCTGTTGGTGAGTGAAAATCAGGGCTGAAATCGCTAATTGTGACCTCGGCATTAGTGGAAGAGAAAAGGTCCACAGAAGGATGTTAAATGCCTCAGGGGGTACGCCACTGTCAAAAGTTTGGGAACCACTGGTATAAATCTGTTCATGCAAAATATTTTTTTAATAAAAGATAATTTGTCAATTTATTAATTATAAATCATTATTATAAAAGTATTTTTGGGTATGGTGTGGGACTAACCTTATTTATTTTCATAAATTGGAAGAATTTAGAACCAATTATTTTATTTTTTTACAGTTGTGCTTTTGTAATTTGTATGTATGTGTGCTTCTCAGTGTTCACTAAAAACCTGTGCAGTCAGATGTCGGCCATAAGCGGCCCGCTGCTGCAGTGGCTGGAAGATCGACTGGAACAGAATAAACAAAGTATCATCAAACTCCAGAAAGAGAAGGAGCAACTGACACAAGAACTGGCTGCATTATAAAGCGAATGATAGGAAGCAATGAGAGTTTTAGCAAAATCCTTAAAAGCCTCATTCTTTTTTTCATTCCTTTGTTTTTCCACTGAAAGCGTTGGCTTTTCTGCCCTACTGCCCCTCTTGGATCGGAAATCACTGGGAGAGCAAAGACAGGATATCTGTACTTCCACATTATGTGATCTCAGTGCATAATTAGTACTGTCTCAGTGCTTCCAGCCAAATATTTGAATTATGAACCCTCTTAGTGCTGTCTGCCACTCTTTACACTCTTTTGTAATGTTTTAACTCATCCATCAGCTTCTGCTTATTGTCATGTGTATAAACACACACAGACACATATGTTTTACAAGCTGGTATCTTTTGTTGATGTATGTATGCACTGAACAAACAATGACAAAATGCACGTTCTTAAAAAGGTTATTGGCTGTTAATTTTTTGCTTTTTATGATCTATTTGATTTCAATGGTAATCATAATTGTTCTATAAGAGCGATAGTGATGGATATTTTTTCACTGATGCTTTTTCTTAAGCTGTAAATCTCTGAATGTATAAACATGCCATTTTGAAATGACAATGTAAATACCTGCATGGAATATAGAGTGGCTTATCTGTTGTATGTTTCTTTTCTCACTTTTCTCTTCATTAACTAAATTCAGTTTGGAATGTGTGCTTGGAAATCAAAACTATAACACCATACACTCTGAAATACTTTGCACGGGACACACTCGCAAACAGCTATAAACATTTTTCATCATTTACATGCAGATTTTCAGTCTAGACTGAATGTTTCTGTGAATGTCAAGCAGCTCCCTGGTCGAACAGCCTGGCACTTAGACCATGAATAGAAAAGGTGTGATAAAGAGCTTTTCTAGATGAAATACTAAAATTAACATTTAAGCTGACAGTTTGAAAGACCTGAAACTGGTTAAGAGTTCATTTATTTATTTTTTAACTGCAGTCCTGTCCTACACTTTATCTGTCATATCTTTTTCCCTTATCAACAAGATAAGACACACTGGTGCTGACTAATCTTACCTAAATGTTTTAATATAAAACCAGTAGCGTACTATAAAAAACACTTTGTATGATAAAATATGAATCTAACTGAAAACCCCAATGGATTCATGTTTTATTTCTTGTCACTAGGTGGCACTTGTGTCCATGTTGAACTGCAGACCGTTTTTATTGAACAGTCTTTAATCTCTTTAGATTGTGAAACTGGTCAAGCAGACAGACAGAGTACTAGCAGTGTATACAATTTATTTGGCATGCATGCTATTAACAATATTGAGGTGTGCAGTTATAATAAACACCAATCTATCAATTCTTCTTGCTATGAGGGAATCATAAAGTGTTATGTTCCATACCATATTGCAAAATGGATACTTACGATTCTAGATGTTGACTGGTCAGTAAAATACATTTTATTTAGTTACTATGAGGAAAACATCACTGCACTGCACACAGAGCGAACTAGAGAACTGTTAACCTTAGTTCATAGATCAGACACTATATCTTCTAGTGGAAATATTCTAGAAATCTATAATAATGATGATACAATTTTGTGTCAAATATTTATGTCGTATAAAACCAGTAAGTCACTCAAGGCTGGAATACATGCTCATTTACCAAGCAGTCGTGAGTGTAGTTTCTTTATTCAAAATAAAAAATTGAGGGGGGAAAAGGGGTTGAGAATAATGCATCTTCGATCTATAAGCTTATGACTTTTTAATACTATTTATTCTTTGAAAGCGAGCTGTGTTTTGATGCAACATTAATGCCAGTCTGAAGCAATCTCATATTGCTCTTACAGTTACAGTGGTTTATAGACATGGCTCTTCTGCAGTGCCATTATCAGACACCTTCACCATACTTTTACATCATTTTTGTCCTTGAGAAATGAAATCTCAGGCATTGAACCAGGCTGCTATATATTGTCTAACATCTGGAAGTGCAAATGCTCATTTAGAATAAATGTCCTATATTTATTGCTATGTATAGTGGACCGTAAAGTCATACCATTTTGTATTATGGCAAGGCCTTACACTCCACTAGAATGACTTGTATGTGTGTAAAAGCACTCATCCTGGGACTGGAAGCAAGCAGGTAATATTAAGGCTGTGCTTTGAGACTGATGAAGAGAGCGAAGACACTTCCCCCTCCTTGTGCATCAGCATAGTGGTTATTACTCCTGGCAGAAAACTGCCATTTATTTAGTGTGAAGGCAAGTTGCCTGTAAACCTGAAGCCTCTATAAATCTGAAATGGTGTGTGTGGGGTGTGGGGGTGAAGTGAAGGGGGTAGAATTTATAAGTGTTTGGAGGGCATTCTGTTTGATGAGATGCCTAGGGGACCTTGGGCCCTTGGATATATTTATGGCAGAGGGGCCAATGGGGTAGTGGACAATGACGTCCCAGAGGCAAACAGTGTTTAATTAACACCTCCAAAACAGGCAGGACAGAGCTCATACTGTCACCACACGACCAAATATGCTGGTGGTTTGGCTCTTGTGTTTCATCTAGAAGTATAAAATCTGTCTCACTCTTTTTTTAAAGCTGATGTACGTTAATTATAGGATGTTGTTACATTTTCTTTTCCCAGCTCAATACGCAGACACAGCTGTAATAAGGTTGACTTTCTGTAAAGTGCAAACTCAAACAAACAGAACAATGTTTTCACAGAGTTAGAGTATCCTGACTAGCACAACACAGCAACAATAGCTCAAATGGCATAAGTTTGTTGACAGACCAATGGCAGATGGGACAGGAGTGTTTACATGTTTGGAAAAAATCATCAAAGGCACAATATGTAAGATTTTTTGATTAAAATATCAAAAAACACTAAAACAATGTTATATATTTTGTTGACTTGTGTACTTATATTATCCCAAATGTTTCCAACAATGTTTAAATCCAGAGAAATACACAATTTTAACCAGAATAACGGCCTGTGTCATTGGCCTGTCAATGACGTCATATTGCTACCCTTGATTTCCAGGTTTACTTCTGTAGAAACAATGGAAACACCAAAGACGCTTTAATGTATTATGTGTTTTATTAGACATCTGAGCAAATGTTACCTTTTTCGACAGAAAACTAAACATTGTTATATAGCTCAACACGATTAGTCTGTGAATCTCTTGTTTTCTTGATTTACCACGAGTAACATGTTTGTACCATGTCTCAGAGACAATGCTATTTTGTCAAGTGGGTAATAGCATAATCAGACAGAGCTTTATTTGTAGTAACAGTAATACACCATTTTCTCCAAGAAAATATATTTTTAAATGAATTGCATGCCATTTAGCAACACAAGTCATCCAGATTTTATTTATAGGATATTCTAATATCAATATAGTTTACTGCAATGTGCAACGTAACAACATAACTTTCAACACACTGAAATGTATTTTTTAGTATGATTGTAAAACAGTGCAACATTACCCCACATTTTCAACTCATCAGATAAAGTGACCTGTATGTTTTATTAAAATGAACTAAAACTATGTGAATTTAAGTGATCAAATGTTACTGTAACAAAGTTCAAGTTCAGGGAAGAATGAGGCAGACATTAAACATAACTTTAATCGTAAAATATAAATAAACAACTAAACGAAAGGAGTGGCCGACTGCAGCATATAAGCATAATAAAAACAGCAACGTAAAATGTCCCAGGCTCTCGGCCCCGCCTGCTTCACAGTAACGTTAATAAAACTTTAATTCATTAGTTCATCCATGAACACGATTTCTGCCAAAGTCCCGTCAGATTGCTTTCCATCACTGTGATGGAATCCCATAATTCCATGCTCATTCACAGCGTCATCAGGTTATGCCTTCGTTATTGTTTGAATAAGCGATCTCTAGAAACGAAACTTACATACTGTGCCTTTAATGTCGCACACTAATTCACTGATTCACGGACATCATGGTCAACTCACAAGATAGTAAGGATTTGGTTGCAAGAAAAACAATGCATTATATAGGGAATAGTGAATGGTTTCAGACACAGCATTGGAGTGGGCTCTTTTGACTTGAGCCAATAAGTCTTCTCAGTAAGCTTTTTTAACATGATCCTGGAGACCCCCTACCACTGAACATTTTGGATGTCTACCTCATTTAACACAACTGATTCAACTCAGAAACCAGGCTTTGTTCACCCCAGAGGAAAGCATATTTACAATGTCTGAAATGTTCAGACCTTCTTCTGGTCTCGGATTTGACCCTCTCCCCTCCCATCAATAAAAATTCAAAAAGGTAAAAATGTTTTATAATTGCTATAACTACCTAATATATCATGCATTTATAATTTGTTTTTAATTTCCTCAAATTTATACATTTACAAAGTCACATTGTAAACTGTGTACAGATAGTAAGCATAAGTTCTCAGTTTCCTTTCTCATCAGCTCTTTGAATCAATGACAGTTTGTTGAAAACAGCCAAGGGCCCCTTGTAGGGTCCCCATGTAGTCAATAATTGTATCCCTTAAAACTCATCTTTGATCACCAAAATTACATATTTAAAATTTGTAAATCTATACCCTTGCTTCAATTAGTATAAGCAGAGCCATGCGTATGCAAATTAGCCCCGCCTCTGCTCACTCAAACCAACTCAGAGATCCACTCGCTCAACCTTACTCAAACAGCTAATAATGTGTTGCTAATGTTACACAAACCATGTTCCCGTTTGCCATCTCAGTCTACCTAAGTCTAAAATCAGCATCCTTAGGAACGCTTTGAACATCAAGTGACAGCTGTCAGAGACATTCAGTCTTTTGTTCATTAAGTTTCACCATCATGGACTTTTAGTTTGACATTTTTTATTTCCTGTGTTCTTTGTTTATGTTTCCCTCTCTCATTTGTTACTATGGTAATTCATTTAATCATCCCACCTGCTAGTTGTTTTAGTTCATTATCTGTGTATATTTAAGTTCCTAATTTCTCTGCCTGAGTTTTCGGTTATTACTTGTGTTTGGAGTTTGTAAAAGAACACAGTTACGTTACCTGTGGATGATCTAAATATGTTTTAATTTAATACTTACATTTTTTGAACTCTTCTTCATCTGACCTTCTTATGTGGACTTAATGCTCGGTGATCGTGACAACAGCAGCCTAATGTAACAATCAGTAGAAACAGTATACATTTTATTCCTACAGTGAAGAATAAGCAGTTTTATTTTTTCATTTGATAATGCAATTTCTTACTTGAATGCTGCTTTAAGGTATACCTATTATACCTGGAAAATTTTAAGCAGTTTATTTCATTTGCATCTTTCTTTTTGTATTTGTCCTATTGTTTTTTTTTTTTTTTTCATGCTGTTGTTATCATTGCCTTCTGCAATAACAAAACATGATTCAAGGAAAACAATTCAAAACAAATGTTATTTACAAAGATGGATGTCAAGTCAAGTCACCTTCATTTATATAGCGCTATTAACAATATGAATTGTTTAAAAGCAGCTTTACAGTGATAATAGGAAATTACAGTAACAGAGATTGTTTTGACTTTACAGCAGCTCTAGGATAAAGTTATTGCGCATCACGTGTTCAGTCCATAGGTATGCATTTTAATATATATGTGCGCTGGTGTGTAGTCCTTCTTTACAAATCAACCCTCAACAAACTACTTGTCTGACCTTAAAAATGTATAATACAGAATTATTTATCACGTCCGCGTTGCCACGTGGTGACTCTGTACAGATAAAACGACAACGTTTTATCTGTACAGAGGTAAAGGGAAGGGAAGGAGGCCTTCACAGGGGAGAGACTAGTTGACACTTCAGGACTGCGTTGTCGTCGTGTCCAGGTCCTTCATCAGACCTGGATACGGCCTGGATCCGGCGAACTGTGGTAAACCTCGGGATAAACAGAGAGGCTAATAATAGCGTAGATGCCATCTTTCTTATGATGTAACAAGTACATCAGGATTTATGGGAAGTGTTCCCGGTTCCGGCTGACCTAATCTATGCAACCTAACATTGAATTATAGAAGTCTATAATGTGTTATGTGTATACTAGGCCAAAGATATGTGTTTTTAGTCTAGATTTGAACTGACAGAGTGTGTCTGCTTCCCGGACAATGTTAGGAAGACTGTTCCAAAGTTTTGCTGCTAAATAGGAAAAGGAACTACTGCCAGCAGTCGATTTTGATATTCTAGGTTATCTCAACTGGCCGGAATTTTGAGATTGCAATAGACGTGAAGGACTATAATGCGTTAAGAGCTCGCTCAAGTACTGGGTAGCTAAACCATTTAGTGCTTTGTAAGTAATCAGCAATATTTAAAAATGTATACGATGTTTAATAGGGAGCCAGTGCAGTTTTGACAGAACTGGGCTAATATGGTCATACCTCCTGGTTCTGGTAAGAACTCTAGCTGCTGCATTTTGGACCAGCTGTAGTTTATTTATCACGCGTGCAGGGAAACCACCCAGTAGAGCATTACAATAATCTAGCCATGATGTCATGAACGCATGAACTAATTGTTCAGCATTTGTCATTGAGAGCATATGACGTCATTTAGATATAGTTTTAAGATGGTAGAATGCGGTTTTACAGATACTAGAAATTTAACTTTCAAATGAAAGATTGGTATCAAAGAGCACACCCAGGTTCCTAACCGACGACAAAGGTTTGACAGAGCAGCCATCAAGTGTTAGACAGTTTTCTAGGTTTTTACATGAGGACGTTTTTTTCCAATAATTAGAATCTCTGTTTTTTCAGAGTTAAGTTACTACTTAACTCTGAAATTACTAGTCATCCAATTTTTTATATCAGCTATGCATTCCGTTAATTTTGTAAATTGGTACGTTTCGTCAGGGCATGAAGAAATATAGAGCTGAGTATCATCAGCATAACAGTGAAAACTAATGCCATGCTTCCTAATGATATCTCCCAAGGGTAGCATGTACAGAGTGAAAAGCAATGGTCCTAGTACTGAGCCTTGTGGTACGCCATACTGAACTTGTGATCGATGAGACATCTCTTCATTTACTGCTACAAACTGATAACGGTCAGATAAGTATATTTAAACCATGGTAATGCAATGCCACTAATGCCAACATAATTTTCGAGTCTATTTAAAAGAATGTTGTGGTCGATAGTGTCAAATGCAGCACTAAGATCGAGTAACTACCAGAGAGATACAACCACGATTGGATGATAAGAGCAAATCATTTGTGACTCTAATGAGAGCTGTATCAGTACTATGGTACGCATCGCATATACCATTTCTTTCTAAAAAGGAACATAGTTGTGAGGATACTGTCTTTCTAGTATCTTTGACAGAAAAGGCAGATTCGAGATCGGCCTGTAATTGACTAATTCTGTAGGATCAAGTTGCATTTTTTTAACAAGCGGTTTAATCATAGCCAGCTTAAAAGTTTTTGGTACGTATCCTAATGACAAAGATGACTGAATGATATTCAGAAGAGGATATATGACCTCTGGAAGCATCTCTTTCAATAGCTTAGTCGGTATAGGGTCTAACATACATGTTGTCGATTTAGATGATTTAACAAGTTTAGAAAATTCTTCCTCTCCTATAGTAATGAATGAATCATTTTTTTCCACAGGGAGACTACAATGCACTGTCTGATGCAATACTGTAGTAGACGGTTGCATAGTTATAATTTTCTTCCTGATATTATAAATTTTGTAAGTAAAGAAGTTCATAAAGTCATTACTGCTGTGCTGTTTGGAAACATCTGGGGTTGAAGCTTTAGTTTTCGTTAATTAAGCCACTGTTAGGCCTTGTCTGGACGCAACGACAACGCAGTCCTGAAGTGTCAACTAGTCTCTCCCCTGTGAAGGCCTCCCTCCCCTCCCTTTACCTCTCTACAGATAAAGCGTTGTCGGGATAATTCCGGTTTGCGTGGCTACGTGGAAGTGATAAAAATTCTGTATTATAAATTTTAAGGCCAGACAAGTAGTTTGTTGAGGGTTGATTTGTAGGGAAGGACTACACGTCTGCGCACATATATTCAAACACACATACCTATAGACTGAACTCGTAATACGCATGTGCACGCCATCAGCGTTCTCTCAGGTTCGCGTTTTCGAAAGTTTGCGCAGAAAGAACTTAAGAGTTTTCTGTTAAAACGGTCATGTTGAGACGGAAGTGAATCAACCAAAACTAACTTTAGCTGGACAATAACTTTATTCTAGAGCTGCTATAAAGCCAAAACTGTTACTTTAATTTCCAATTATCACTGTAAAGCTGCTTTGAAACAGTCCATATTGTTAAAAGTGCTACATAAATGAAGGTGACTTGACTTGGCATTTTTTCTGTAAAGCTGCTTTGAAACAATATGTATTGTAAAAGTGTTATACAAATATTTGCGAATTGAAATGGAATTGAATCTATGGGACACAATGACAATATTCTCTTTAACATTCTCTCATAATTTTTGTCTACTGATTACAAATACACCCAACCAAAATTTTCAAGCTTCAAAAAGCATATAAAAACATGTCAAAGTAATCCATTTGAATTCAAGAGTTCTGAAAAGACAATCACTTTATTTGAACACAACAGATTAATTTAATTTATATTTAATTTAGACTTTTATTTACACTTATAACTGTTCAACACATACATAGAGCACATCAAATATGGTAAACAGAAGCTCAAATGTGTGTGCTTGTGTGTTCTTCAAGCAAGCACATTTGAGCTTCTGGAAGATTGTTCTCTCAAGACAAGCATTCACGACTGAGCTTCTGTTTGCTATATATGATGTGCCACATTAAACTGTGAATGTGGCTGTCACTGATAAATATTTCAGCAGGTCTTGCCATCTTGCTCAGGGGCTTTGGCAGTTATGGCACTTTCAGCTCCACTGCTTTGCCTCTAGTGTGCTAAGAAAAGCTCAGTTCTGCTTGTTTCTGAGTCAAACCCTGTAGACATGTCAACATCCACAGCCATGGCCAAAAGTATTGGCAGTTACTGAGCCTGGGTTCTCGCAAGGTTTTTTTCTCCATTCTGCCACCTGAAGGAGTTTTGGTTCCTTTTTCCACCTTTGTTGGCATTGGCTTGGCTTGCTCAGTTTGGGACATTAAATTTAACATTTAATATTCAACAAAGATCTGCCTACATTGACACTATTATATAAGAACTGAACTGAGCTGGACGATGACATCACAGTTTACTCCAGAGCGGCTATATATATATATATATATATATATATATATATATATATATATATATATATATATATATATATAAATTAACTAAATTAATAACTTTTTTTTACAAACAAAAATTAAACATCACTGAACTTACTTAAGCTGGACTGTGACACTATTTTCTTCTGGAAACAAACTTTTTTTGCATTATTTTCTGTTATCTCTGTAAAGCTGCTTTGAAACTATTTGTAGCCTATTGTAAAAAGCGCTATATAAATAAATGTGACTTGACTTGACTACAATTTTGTGTTTTGCAAAGCTTACTGCCTCAGTTGTTGTGTTGTTGATTCACATTGTTTCTAGAGTGATCAGATGCATTTTAAATAATTGCAAAAATCTTTATTTGCTAAAAAATGAACAAAAACCAAAATGTTCATATCATCAGCACATAGGAAAATGTGAACAAGTACTAGTCAGGTAAAATCACTCTATCATTCTGATTGGATTATAAAAAGAGACTGATTACTATAAATGGAGGGAAGCTTCCAATCAGTGTGTTCTTGTATTAGCAATAGTTACCTCCAAAGATAGGTGTGCAGCCATCATCTTTTTGCATCAAAATAGCCTCACATTCAAGGAAATTGCTGCAAAGAATATTGCACCGAAAGAACCATTTACCTGATCATCAAGAACTTCAAGATGAGAGGTTCAATTTCAGCGAAGAAGGCTTCAGGATGTCCCAGAGTGTCCAGCAAGCAGGACTTTCTGCTCCTGAAAAGTCAGCTACAGTTTCACGTCACCACCCGTTAGGGCTGGGCGATATATATATATATAAAAAAATCTCAATATTGTCACAATTTTTAAGATATTTGATATATATCTCGATATTGTAGTGTTGTTAGAATTTGGTAGTATCCCTTTAAGGGACTGAGGAAGTCATGTTGTGGTTTTGTACGGTCTGAGTTAGTTGCTACTGCACGAGCTGAGTGAATGCAAAAAGTTACCTGTGATGATATCACTTAGAGTTTATTAAAGCTTCAAGTTCAAACACCCGAAACAGTGAGGACATTGAGTTTCTACAATGGCGACGGGGATGCTGCGCAATTGTTGCGAAGGAATCCACCCAACGGAGTTACTTCCAGCACACGACCGCCTTGCCTGCTGAAGCACAGGAGAGCCACAGTGTCGCTAACGGACTCGTGAGTAAACGGCCGAGTGGAAAATAAATAAATAAATCCAGAAAGACCTCCGGAGCAAAGATATCTTGCGGACTAAACTCCCATCTTGCCAGCTCCGCTAGTTAGCATCACTCAACACCACAGTCAAGAGAGACGTGCTAATGCTAGAAACAAAACAAAGGACTAGCAACAAGACGCACATGGACATAACTGGACAGTAACGCTAAAAAAACAACAACAAAAAAAAAACACTGAGAAACAAAACTACAACAACAATGGCTGGCGTGGCTGAATTACCCTCATTCCCCCTCTTTGATGTAAACGCAGAACCAGTGTCCCTTTCCCTGAAATGGAAAAAGTGGATAAAGAGATTTGAAACGTTTCTCACTGCAGCTGCCATAACTGATACAACAAGAAAAAGGGCTATGCTTCTGTATTATGCTGGAGAACAAGTGCAGGATATCTTTGAGACTTTTCCTGAAAAAGGACAACCAGATGATTTTGGTAAGGCAGTACAGTTACTCACCGAATGCTTCAGTCCAAGTCACAATGTAGAATATGAAATCTACAAATTTCGACAATCAAAACAAAACCCAGGTGAAACTGCTGATACATTTCATACCAGACTGAGACAGTTAGCTCAGAATTGTGAATTCACTAATGTGGACAAAGAAATAAAGTCTCAGATAATACTCAGCTGCACATCATCACGTCTCAGGAGAAGGGCACTGAGGGACCCAGACATGACTCTTAAAGGACTTTTGGATCTCGCCAGAGCTTTTGAAACCTCAGAACTTCAGGCCTCTGGCATGGAAAACAAACATGAAACGGGACAAATTGCAGCCATGCCCAACACAAGAAACAAAAGATGGATCACTTCTGGGCCCCAAACGGCGAACGTGGAACAGCAAAATCAGCCAAAGATGAAATGCAGGAATTGTGGAGGTCTGTTTCCTCATCAGGGTGGTCAGTCGGCATGTCCAGCGAAAGGTGTCCAGTGTCGAGCATGTGGGAAATCCAACCACTACGTCCGCTGCTGTCTCTCTAATCCCGACAAACAGGTAAAACAAAATCAACATGGACAGAAAATGAAACCAACACAGAGCACACAAAAGACGACATGGCCTAACCGACGTAGACAAGTTAAAACCATTCTTACTAATGATGCTGAAACCGCCCCCATCAGTCATCTAGCTGCTACTGACTCAAGCACAGATGAGGAGTACGTCTTCGTCACAAAAGATGCAGAGGGCAGGGAACCGCCAGTAAGGTCAGTCACGATAGCTGGTGAAAGCATTGATGTTCTTGTTGATTCAGGAGCCTCAGCTAACCTCCTGGATGGAAAAGCCTACAGCGTATTGAAAACCAAACTCAAACTTGAACAGTCAAGCAAAATAATTTATCCTTATGGTGCAAAAAAAACCCTCTCCCTTCATGGCAAAGCCACCACAACGGTCTCTGCTAATGGACGAGCAGCTCAGGCAGCATTCTACATCGTTGAAGGAAACTACGGCTCACTGCTGGGCCATGCCACTGCAACTGCACTGGGACTCATACATGTGGTGCACTGCACTCAGCCAATTCCACAGAACCTGTCTAAAGCAGACCAGCTGCTGCTGCAATATCCAAGTCTCACCTCAGGCATAGGGAAGCTGAAAACCTTCCAAGTCAAACTGCACATTGATCAAAGTGTGCGTCCAATTGTCCAGCCCCACCGTCGCATTCCTTTTCACATGAGGAAGAAAGTAGAGGAGGAGATACAACGGTTGGAGGACCAAGGCATTATTGAAAAAGTAGAGGGTCCAACACCATGGGTGTCACCCATCGTGGCATCACCAAAACCAAAAAACCCAGAGAAAATACGCCTCTGCATAGACATGCGCCTGCCTAATACAGCTGTGCAAAGAGAGAGACACATATCACCTACTGTGGATGACATCGTGCATGATCTCAACGGTGCGACCATGTTCTCAAAACTGGACCTCAACGCAGGATATCACCAACTAGAACTAGCACCTGAATCCAGATACATCACTACATTCTCAACACATATTGGACTGAGACGATACACACGACTCATCTTTGGAATTTCTTCCGCAGCAGAGGTTTTCCAACACGCAATCCAAAATGTGCTCCATGGAATACAGGGAGTCAGGAACTTCAGTGATGACATCATTGTTTTTGGTACCACCCCTGCAGAGCATGACCGTTCCCTGGAAGAAGTTTTCAAACGACTCCACGACCACAATCTCACAATCAACAGGGACAAATGTGAGTTCCACAAAACGTCTCTGGAGTTCTATGGCTACGTCTTCTCCAAGGACGGTGTCTCAGCTGACCCTAAGAAAATACAAGCCATGTCACTCCCACAGAATCCAAGTGAAGTCCGCAGCCTACTGGGAATGGCCAACTACAGCGCTCGTTTCATCCCGGACTTCTCCTCAATTACCCAGCCACTACGCGAGCTCACAAAGAAAGATACAGAGTGGTCATGGAAAGTGGAACACACAGAGGCCCTCAACCAACTGAAAGACAGGCTGGTCAGTAATCCAGTCATGAGCTACTTTCACCCTGAGAGAAAGACAAATGTCATCGTGGACGCGAGTCCAGTTGGTCTTGGTGCCATCCTGGCGCAGACTGATAAAGTGGAAAACAAGACATACATTGTAGCTTACGCAAGCAGGGCTCTGACCCCAGTAGAACAGCGATACTCCCAAACGGAACGAGAGGTGCTGGCTATCGTTTGGAGCTGCGAGCACTTTCATCTGTATCTATATGGAGCTGAATTCACCATGATCACGGACCACAAACCGCTAGAGCTCATCTTCAACAACCCAAAGTCCAAGCCTCCTGCACGGATAGAAAGGTGGGCCCTCAGACTGCAACCTTACAAGTTCAAAGTGGTCCACAAAGCTGGAAAATCGAACCCGGCAGACTACATGTCTCGCCATCCACAAACACTTCACACACCCAGCATCACAGACGATGTTGACACAGAAATGCATGTCTCCTTCATTGCAGCACATGCAGTACCCAAAGCAATGACTCTTGAAGAAGTAAAGAGAGAGACTTTAGGAGATCCACTGCTGGAGATACAACATCTTGTCAAAGTGATTCACTCAGATAACTGGAACAGCCTGCATGACAATGTCACACAATTTGATCTGTCAATCCTGAGAACATTTTACAACATCAGAGAAGAGCTTACAACTCTGGAAGGAGGCAGCCTCGTTCTCAGGGGCAACAGACTTGTTATGCCGCGGACCCTGCAACCCAGAGCACTTGCACTTGCTCATGAAGGGCATCAAGGCATCGTCAAAACTAAGCAGCTGCTCCGAGAGAAAGTCTGGTTTCCGGGAATAGACAAACAAGCCAAAGAATTGATATCCCGCTGCCTTCCTTGTCAATCGTCCACACCCAAAACTGCGCATCAGCCACTACAAATGTCAGAACTCCCACATGGACCTTGGAAAACTGTTTCAGTGGATTTCTGTGGACCCTTCCCTTCAGGTGACTACCTGTTGGTCATTCTGGATGAATACTCAAGATTTCCTTTTGTCGAGATTATGAAATCCACATCAGCATGCAAACTCATCCCTATCATGGACAAAATCTTTTCAACTGTGGGCATACCAGAGGTGGTGAAAAGTGATAACGGCCCGCCATTTTCAAGCAACGACTTTTCAGATTTTGCAGGGTATCTCGGTTTCCACCACAGGAAGATCACCCCCTACTGGCCACAGGCCAACGCTGAAGTTGGAAGATTCAACAGGACTCTGACCAAAGCAATACACACAGCTGCGCTGGAAGGCAAGCCGTGGAAACAGGAGCTGTATAAGTTCCTCAGGAACTACCGTGCAACACCTCATCACACCACCAACCGGCCTCCAGCTGAAGTGTTTTACGGTCGACCCATAGCAATAAAGCTACCATCCATCTCTCATACTCCCGACGATGAAGCTCTCCGTCTAACAGACAGATTAAAAAAAAGACAGGATGAAACATTATGCAGACAAAAGGAGGAATGCATCACACTCTGAACTCAAGGAGGGGGATGTTGTCCTAATACAACAGAGGAAAACAGGAAAACTTGTAACACCATTCAACCCTAACCCATACAAAGTCCTCACAGTGAAAGGAACAATGGTCACTGCACAGAGACATGAACACAAAATCACAAGGCACAGATCACACTTCAAACTTCTGAAACACAAACCGGAAGTCCCATTCACAACAGAAGACAACACAGTGTTAGCGAACACACAGGTAATCCTGAACATGTTAACCCTGAAGCCAGGAGGAGATACCCTGTGAGGGTAAACAGACGACCTCCTCAAAGACTTGTGACTGAACTGTAGCGAAGGCTATGAAGAGTGATGAAGTATTGATAAGTTCCCACTACAGCCTCTCATCACAGTGATGTTTATGTTGCTGATTCAACGACTGTACTGTAACATGTTTCAGAATTGCTTAGAGATATTATTCTCAGTTATTTGTTTAATGTTATATATTTGATTTTGAATTAATGACAAAGGACTGAATCGTAACTACTTCCATTTTGGGAAAAGCATTTTATGTTTGTTAATCCAAGTCCTGTCAGACTTAAGTAAAGCTAAAACCAAGGGAGGACATTTCATTTGAAAGAAAGGGAGGGATGTAGTGTTGTTAGAATTTGGTAGTATCCCTTTAAGGGACTGAGGAAGTCATGTTGTGGTTTTGTATGGTCTGAGTTAGTTGCTACTGCAGGAGCTGAGTGAATGCAAAAAGTTACCTGTGATGATATCACTGAGAGTTTATTAAAGCTTCAAGTTCAAACACACAAAACAGTGAGGACATTGAGTTTCTACAGATATGTTTGCATTTTCTCTTAAATAATAAAAAAACATGATTTTTTTTGCCCCCATTAAAAAACAACAAAAACAATTTAGATAGAACAGATACTGTTACAAAGTAAATAGAAAATGTTTTGTGCAAATTTGAGCAGTAAAAAAAAAAAAAAAAATCTGTGATCACTTCCTGCTTTTTGTTAAATGAGCACATGTAAATGTAACTGAAGTAGAGCAAAACAAGTACAGAGAGTGCATTCTGCGATGATCTCCCTGGTGTGTTTATTTGGAAAGTAACTGGCTTGCGGACATGTGGATTTCAGCTCCCAACATCAATAAAATGAATGGTAAGACTGATGTAGGGTTCACAGGTTCGGCTCGTCCATAGATCGGAAGAGGTCGCGAAGTGCGTTATCTGAGAAAGCTTCTGTGACAGCTGTTCGCCAACTTTAAAATACAGTTTAGGGAGCGTATCCTGGGCAAAGTATTTACGGCAAGACAAATTTCAATTGTTTTTCCATGGTAGCCTACTGACAGTAGGCTATCATATCTTTGGCTATGTGTAATGTGACCGTCGATGTAATTTCTTCTCACTTTTTACTATTTCTCGCCTCACGGAGTTTCATGCATTACTTGTACTGCACAGGATTGAGGTGATGAAAGAGTTTAGTGGTGTTCCCACCCTTTGTAGCTATTATCTTCTTGCAGACCCTCCCCCACTTCACGTCTCTTGGGCGGTAATACGTGACAAGACGAAAAGGGGATGTAATATTGGAAGTTCGGCGCATTCTTTGGATAAGTATGCCTGAATTTGAAATATTCAATATTCACGATATTTTCTAATTTTACATCGTCGTCAAATTTATTGCGAGATTATCGCTAATATTCGATATATCGCCCAGCCCTACCACCCGTGCAGAACTTGCTCAATACTGGCCGCGGTAGGTGTGATGCATCTGCACGCACAGTGAGGGTGAAGATCTATGGACAACTGTCAAGAAGGGCAGCAATGGATATATTCTTATGGAACTAAAATATATTTCCATATATTTATGAAAATGTATGAAATAAATATATTGCATTAATATATTGTGCTATATATTACATTGTATTTAATAATACATAAGAAATTGCCGCTTTTCATATATTGAAAAATACATTTACAATATATTCACACTGTGACATGTCACTAGTTGAGCATACTTCAAAAACATGTGGAATAAGGAGGTTTTACTCAAAGTTGTAAGCTGCTAAACAAAGACATAAGATTGTTAGGACAATGATAGACTGTGCATTTATTTGTATTTATTAAACTGCAAATACTGCATGTCTGAAACTTAACTGAAAAAAGAATAAAAAAAAAAAATTGCAATCGATTACTGCCTATTAAATAAAGCAACATGCAGCATATTCTCAATGTTTCTGGGTCTTCTCCTGGACTGAAGCACAGGCTCTACTCTTCAGCACAATGGTGACCCACAAAACTCAGACAACAGAAACCCTTTAAATCCCAACAGAACATTAAACACTAACAGATCTCTCAAGATCTCAGCAGAGGAGGGTTAAACAACAAAACAGCATTACCAGCTTCACTTATTACTAACAAGTTTGACTTTATGTAGCAGAGTGACTGAATCCACTAATGGGGATTTCATTCACCTGTGCTTAATTTAAGCCCCCGCCCCTTTCCTGGTTGATATAAGGGATGTGTGTTTGCCACATGGCATGCGTCTTGGTATCGGCCTTGTGACGTCATCCATGGTTGCCGCAGGCTTGGACTGTAAGCTGGCTTCCTCATCTGCTGTGTGCTGGCTGCCCACGCCTCACAGGTATGAGTAGCTGTTTTTATATAACCAGAAGAAATAGACCGTGGCTGATTATTTACATTTTGTTTCGGTGGCATTGATAGCATGTCATTGATAGCATGTGTTCCTGACCGAGCTGCTGTACTGCAATATGGTGTGCGACTGCAAAGCAGTTTGTGCGCCGGGATCATTCTGCAGTATGTAAGATTATAGTTTTGTGTGTTAATAATTTGTTTTTGGTTTTAACATTATCTTTCTGCTCGGCAGGCCCCCCCTGCATAACTGAGGGTCTCTTGGGCTATTCGTGAGAATCATGTATCAATGCTGAACTGTGATCGCGTATAATTGCGACTGCGTCGCTGTTTTGCCTCGACGTTCATCACAATAGCAACTATTAACTGCTGTGACTTTGTCGCACGTTGCTATTGAGTACTGTGTATTCCTCTGACTGTGCGAGCTGGTTGGTTGTCTCCTCTGGCCACCTTCTATTGAATTCCATTGGTTTGAAGCATCTTGTATGTATGTATGTATGTTCACTGTTAGACTTTTCTGTAATTTCTACAGTTATTTACTTTAAATCCCCCAGTATTATACTGCTATTTCTCTTTACAGTAAATAACTGTGATTCCAATTGCATCATGGGAATTTTCTGTGACGTCTAACACCACATACAGAGACTTACTGTATTTTTTAAATTTGCTGTATACTACTGTATTTGACGTAACTGCCTCTCTGGCTGGCACCATTCTACCGTGCTTTTTATTTCCTAATTTTTGCCTTACACCGCGTGTCTACAACGCTATAATAGCCAGAGGCTGTCTATATTGGACACATTGAAGCGACCGGACCTTTAAATGCAAACCTGTTTATCCCTTGTAAGAACTAGCGCGAGTGCTTGGACTCGTATCGGACTACGTCTGAAATATAACGGCCGCGGCGCATCACTACACTGTCTGGGATTTGTCGTGTCGCGTCAGACAGACATCCAGTGTAGGTAATGGGGTCTGTCTTTTGTTGGATCGCGACGTTCGTGTCTGGCCCGGGGAAGAGACGGAATTCACTTCACCGAGAGAGGGATCAGCAAGCAAGGTAAAAAAAAAACATTCTGTGTATGTTGACCATAGACTGGCTGTTGACAGGATTGTGACCAGTTTAACGTATGTTATAACGTTAACGCTAGCCTAAACGTTACTCGTCGTCAACACGGCGGTAACGAACTTTACCATGGTAAACTGAGCTAACGTTTCATTTTACACACCTTGTTAGATTATTGAATTGTCGAGTTAAAATATGCCAACGAGCAACGCGTTTACATTAACAATAAATGTGAATAAACTAATGTGAAATTCTGTTTATAGCCTAATGTTTGCCTACTGATGAGAACCTTTATAGTTTTAGCATTAGTTTGCAAACTATACCATATTATAGTTTTTTTTTAATGGAATTTAATATTTACTTCCATTTTTGTGTTTAAAGGCAACTGCAACAAAGCGCCAATTCGCGCCAGTGACTTAGCAAGATTCCAGAGGTAGGCCAGCCCATTTGTGATATATTTTGAGATAAGTTTGCTGAAATGATTAGCATACGCTATATGAAAATTGCTTTTGAGCCACTGGTGCAGACTAGGTAGCTTACAATATCTTATAAAATCTCTATAAAATTGGCTAACTTTATATCAAATAAGTGACCTTTGCATTATGTCTAACTTTATTACACAGCAAATGAACCAATCAGAAGATGGACCATTGTCTTTGTTCAGTCTCACCAGATTTAATGTATCCAGGTAAGCACTGCAGTAAAACTCTCACTAATTCATTCAGACCAAATCTAGCATTCTAAACAACTTAAGTTTATATTTTTGCATTATTTTTATATTTTATTAGCCAGAAGACTCTACCATTGCAGTCCCACCTGACTAGGAAGGTCCTAATATCAGCGCACAGGTGGGTTAACTACTGTAGGAAGGAGAACGATCATCACACAGTGATTTCTTGCATGTGTCTTACTGTGTATTTGTCTCAAACAGGTACTCCTTCACTGCAGACAAGCTGAAATGGGCTAAAATCATCTATTTCAGTCGTTCTTTCTATGGATCTCAGCATTTTTGGACAGAATTTAGGATTTGTAAGTATTAAAATTTAATCTGGCATAATTTAATTTAGTTCTTTTGTATGCTATTTATTGACAAAAGCTGTTTACAAATATATATTCTTAAGTTTTTGTGAAAATAATAATAAAAATTAACAAAAAAGGAGGTTAAAAATAATGTGACACTAATATTTTCACTCTCACTCTCACTCTCACTCTCTCTCACTCTCTCTCTCTCTCATAGTTTTGGAACCGGGATCTCCTCTGAAGGACTGAGTACATTTGTGTTTGTGGGCACGCATGCAGACCAGGGAACACTCTGATGTTGTCAATCAAGTTCTGAACAGGAACCAATCTTTGGAGAAGTTCATTTATTCACAAAGGTGGACAAAAACATTGTGTTGGCTTTTTAAAGATTATTTTGATGATGACTTTTACTCCTATGCTGTAGAAAAGATGGAGTAGACAGTCAGACATTGATAATAATAAGAAATGTTTCTTGAGCATCAAAGAGACTTCTTTCAAAAACATTACGACACTTAAATACTTCTTTTGGCCTCCAGTGTACATGAATCCAACACATTTTTGGAAATAAGTGAAATTATTTTTAAGGTGGGGTTATGTGTCTTGTATTGTGAAAAGAACTGTGTTTTGTCCTGTTTTGGACATTTCCTTTTTGAATGCTTAAAAATGTATTTATATTCTGCAGTTTTATGAATGTAATGGTTGATATTTCATTATAATACTTGTAAGCTAAACAACCAATGACTCTACATTCATTTAGTCAAATGCTAATGTTTTGTTTATGGTTTTATGTATGTTCTCAAAAATGTTTGCAGTGAAGGACAGCACATAATGTGTTAATTTAACACGTTTACACATCTTTGTGCTAACCTCTCTGACATATTTACTTTGTTAAAATCATTAACACAATGAATGAGTTAAAATTAACACAAAAAATGTTGTCTCTAAACTCACCCATTAATGTGTAAAAATTTCACACATCATTTCCAGCATTGGCATGTTTATTTTGTGATATATATGAAATGTTTTAAATAAAAAAAAAATGGTATTTTGTGATAACTTTGTCTAATTGGTTTGTATGAAAGTAGTACTTATGTAGGATAAAAATAAAATTGATCATATATCAAAATGATCAAATCTAAATAATTACAGTAGTGTACTGATTAGCTTAGTTTTTACAGTAATGCACTGTACTGATTAGCTTCGTTTTTACAGTAATGCACTGTATTACACAAAACTGAAATACGGTTTGGTACTGTAACTCTTTGCAACAGTGTTGCCAGTAAGTTACTGTAAAAACCCCTTGAAAAGTCTAACAGTGTTTAACTGTGGGTAATGTATGTTTGATTATTTGGTTTTTCAATGTCAACTTGTTTTTATGTGGTACTGAGTCCTAATTATGTCAAGTGGTTTAGATCCTTGAAGTATTTGACATCTTATCTTCCTGAGTTGTATTTATGTTTGTTGTGTGTTTCTCATTGTTGTCTTTGTTGCAGGAGCTGGGGGTTTCTGGAGGGCGAAGGCGAAGCTGCCATTTGTGTGGTGTGTTCACACTTAGTGCTGTGTGTCTTCTGGCATTTAACCCTTCACGTGTGTGTGTGTGTGTGCGGGCATTTGTAGTGGATTATTTGGGCGGGTTTGTTTTCCAATTTGGCAGCCGGCCCGGACCTCCAGATACCTCTGCTCTTGATTGCTGAGTTTCTTTAAATTGTGTTTATTTAAAGTGTGTGTGTGTGTATGAGTAGATGCTAATTGATGGTGTTCATCATATTATAATGCCAGTGTAAGAGTTTTAACTTTGAATTTCCAACTATTTATTCAACATTGACAAAGAAAATAAAACTTTTCTATTTTTCTATGTATATGACTCGTGTCCTCTCACCCATCCACTCAAGACGAACCTGTGTGCCCTTAGGGCTATTTCCCTGGTTTTCCGGGGTGGCGTAGTCGATCATATATTGCCATTTCTGTTAAAAGTGTGGTAAACCTTTCTCAACTTTATTACCCTTGCACCGCCGTACCGCTACAAACTGGCGTAGCCGGCAGGATAGTTCCCTTTTTTTGGGTGTGTTGGGTGAAGACGTGGGTATGTATATTTAGAGAAGACCTGTAATAAGGGTCTTCCTCAGTGTTTGCTAGGTCCCACAGCAGAGGTGAGTCTCTTGGGGCTGGGGACTAATCGTCGGGTCGACGATTCATAATGTGGGGGTGGAATGTAGCAGAGTGACTGAATCCACTAATGAGGATTTCATTCACCTGTGCTTAATTTAAGCCCCCGCCCCTTTCCTGGTTGATATAAGGGATGTGTGTTTGCCACATGGCATGCGTCTTGGTATCGGCCTTGTGACGTCATCCATGGTTGCCGCAGGCTTGGACTGTAAGCTGGCTTCCTCGTCTGCTGTGTGCTGGCTGCCCACGCCTCACAGGTATGAGTAGCCGTTTTTATATAACCAGAAGAAATTGACCGCGGCTGATTATTTACATTTTGTTTCGGTGGCATTGATAGCATGTGTTTACATCACCGCTACATTTAGTTCTGTCATATGTCTACAGAGGTTCTTATTGAAAATTAACAGAGGTTTAGATGTTGATGATGTATTGAAAATTATATAAATTTTTATATAAAATAATTTATTGAAAATATAATATAAATTCAGTTTGACTCTTGACTTTATAAATTAAACGTATGCAGTCTATTGCAGTCATTTATTAACTTTATGTTGATGTGTTTTTTATTTGTTCAGTTAAGTTTCTGTTTAATAAATACAATATAATGCTCAACGTCTATCATTGTCCTGACACTCTTTAGTATGTTTTTATAGTAGAAGTTTACAACTTTGAGTAAAACATCCAATTTAAGGCATTCATTTCCCACATTACATTTTATTAGTAAATATATTGTCACATATTTTTCAATATACGAAAAGCAGGATTCCCTTATGTATTATTAAATATATTGTAATATATTGTATATATTGTAATATACTGTTAAATCATTTAATATATTGATCATTCATATATAGGGAAATATATTTTCTTTTCATAAGGGGGCAGCCACTTCTCTCTAAGAAAAACAAAAATCAAGGACATACTTAGCCTGGCAAGCTAGACCTACATCAAGATGTTGGGTCTGACAACTCACCATAGACATGGCTCAATCCGAGGGGCGGGATAAATGGCTGTCCTTCAAATTCCCTCTGCATGCAATAGGGCAGCGCTTCAACCAACCAGAGCGTTTTCCCAACAGCGGAGCTAGTTGATAGATTCAACTTTTGCCATATCTGGCCGGCAAAACTACGACCACATCTTCCTTTTTTTAAGAATGACTTAAGTGCCGTTCTATGCTCTTTTCTCAAAGAAAAACTTAACTCCAAGTCGTCCAGAGTCGCGGCCAAAGCCGATTCGAAAGACTGTTCTCCAGCAGCAGCCGTCATTCTTTGTTTTCAAGTGGCAGGTAACCGTCGCAACTCTGTCGTCATTATGTTAAGCCCGCCCCGCCTACTCTATACACGACGTGATTGGCCTGACCCAATTTAGGTTTTTGCAGCTCGAAAGTCAATGGAGAGTTGCTAGACTGCCCTGGCTGCAAAATACATTTTGCTGCCGCTAGGGTGCGTCTAGATTTCTAGGCTAGGACATACTGACATTCTGCATGAAGTGCAAGGATTGGACAGCAGAAGACTAGTGCAAAGTTATTTTCTCTGATAAGCCCCCTTCTGACTGTTTGGAACATCTGGAAAATCTATTGCCTGGAGAAGTTGAATGCTACCACGAGTCCAGTGAAGCATCCTGAGACAAACCATTTGTAGGGTTGCTGTTCATTTAGGGAGTAGGCTTAGCTATGTATTTTCCAGCATGATGAAGCACCATGTCACAAGGCAAGAGTGATAATGAAGTGGCTCAGAGATCATTACACTGAAATTTTGGATCCGTGGCTGGGCAACTCCCCAGATATGAATTCAATAGTGAACCTGTGGTCAATCCTCAAAAGGCGAGTGGATAAACAGAAGCCGACAAATTGTGATCAAGAGCACGAAGACACGAATGGATCATATCAGTCAGGATTTGGCCCAGAAGCTGACAGACAGCATGCCAGAGTGAACTGCAGAGGTTATGAAGAAGGGTCAATGCTGTAAATATTGACTTTTTGCAAATTAAATGTTTGTTTTTTTTGCTAGTAAAAGCCTTTAAAACTTGTGAAATGCGTATCATTGTTTTCTATTATACCACAGAAACATGTGAAAAAATAATCTGCAAATACTTAGTGATGGGACAGTTGATACTGGGGCTTCGATGCTCCGACGCAGTTTTCAAAGCACTATTGTATCACGCACTGTACCGATGCTTGTATCGAAATGACAATACCACGTGATTGATGACGTTTTACAGGTAATCCAGGGCAAACAAAGAAACTCAGGACAGGAACATGATACAGCAAACAACGACTGAAAACCCACAAGAGAAACACGAGGGCAATTTATACACTGGCTAACAAGGTAAAAAGGGGTGTAGTTGATTATCATGGGAACACAAGAGGGTAACCAAGGGAACTAACAAGACACACCTGGAGAGACTAATCAACAAGAAAAACTACAAAACATGGCACAAGACAGGAAACACAAAAGTCCTCACAAGACATGAACACAGGCTGAGATCGTGACAGATATGGTGGAGAAAACATGTCTGACCACCAGATGTTGCCAATACACATTGTGTTAAAAGCTTCGAGTAATGAACCATTTTTCGGCACAATTTGAAGCCTCAAACGCATTAGAAAGCCTCGGTTTCCCATCACTACAAATACTGACAAACAAAAGTTTCTACAAACTTTGTGAAACACAAAATGTATGTCACTGCCAATACTTTTTGCCACAGCTGTCACGGTTCTGTTAGTTTGGACTTTTTGTGTCTATCCACCTTTTGCCTGAGTTAGTCGTTTGTTGTCTTGGTTACTCATTATGTTTAGCTGTGCACTCTATAGCTGTGTCCCAATGTGAAGGCTGCATCCTTCGAAGGACTGCAGACTTCAAGGATGCAGCCTATGCGTCCTTCGAAGGACGCACCATGTAGCCTTCGTAGGATTTCCTAATTGCGCAACCAGGTGTTTTTGATCACCGCTCCTGGCGCCAAGCAACGGTGCGAGAGTATGCTGCCATCCTGATAATTCATTTGATATAATTAAGTAAACAGCTATGGAGCCAGAATTGGCTATTGTCATTTTTATGTTTTATATTTTACTGGAGGACATGGTGAGGATGTTTCAGCCCCCGCGCTGCCAGGTCATGTATTTTCGGTTTAGCCCTGTTTGAATATAAATCCCAATTGAATATAAAAAAGTCCAGTATTTCTCGCGCTCGTCATCGGCAGCTGTCACAGTTGCCAGGCGACAAGAACAATCCTCCGTAGGCTAGACCGGTCCGAGCGCGTCAGATGCGCCCTTTGATATGGGACGCAGCTGTAGTTAGCAACAATTTGTTAATATTGTGACAATAGACCTACATTTTGTTACTTTAATTTTCGGAACTGCATATTTCGTTAAGTATTCACGTACAAATGTGAAGTAACTTACTGAAGTACTTTTTTTCCTTCACATATGATTTTACATTAAACTACACAAAAGTATATAATGTAACAACCTTGAAAATATTCAGAAGTAAAATGCAGTAGTAGCATAATATAAATACAAAACTATCATAAAAACCCTGACAAGGACTTTTTTTCCCCTGCAGAATACATAACTCTAGTTTTACTCTTGATACTTTAAGTACATTAGAGTATGCAAGATCATTTTGCTTAACTAAGGTTTTAGTAGTTTTTCCCCAATGCAGTATTAGTAGTTATTAAAAGTACTTATTAAAAACCCTCAGTGACATGGGAGCCGTCGATTGAGTCAGTCCTGCAAACCTGTTGGTAGACAACTTAGTGGATAGTGTAAATATGCACTCAAACACTCTGGAGACCATCCCAGATGATGTCCCACCAGCAGGAGGCCTTACCAGGGTCTCTATTGTGGCAGCCCATCCCAGTCCAGCAGCACACCAGGGTCTCAGCTGAATAAAACTCTACATCATTTTTTTCTTATTTTATGTACTGTAAATGTTTATGTTAATTTTGATATGTTTAACGTATGTTGTTAATAGTTGGAAAAAGTACTTTAAAACCGGTTAGCTAGCATCGGCCCGTGGGCGGGCCGTCGAGGGCGTGGCTATACTTTTATTACTTTTTTTAAAGTCGGCATGAAACGGAAGTTGAGATTGTCACTTTTTCCTTGTTGTGACGTATATCCGAGTGAAACGGCTTCTGAAATTAGAAAAAAAATGTAGGGCGGGGCTTGCTTTCTTCCTTCGGGAATTGATTGGATCGTTGGAGGTTGGGCGTTGCAAACAACCGTTACCCTCCAGAGACAGACACCGATAGCCGCACCCTCATCGACTCTGGCCGCACCCTTTCGCCACGGCACGTGACCGAAAGAGAAGAGAGGTCGTTTCGAGGGGGGAGGGAAGGGTAATGTATTTGATTAAAGATTATAAGGGTACATGAATTTTTAAAAATGAACCGCTATACTTATCTTTCATCTCGTATGGTTCAGATCAGTTCGGACGAATCCAAGAAACAACAGCATACATTACAATGTAAGGGTCCACTCTTCAAAATGCATCCCACTTTTTAATCCAAAACAACGAAAAAATAGGGGGAAAATGAAATATCCAGTAAGAGAGCGCCTGACAGTATATAAACGGGTATAGAGAGCCTAAGTCCCTCCCCTTCTGGTTGACCACCATGGGACCTTCATCATCATCATCATCATCGGGCGGGCTTTTTAGGTACGACGATATTTCTCCACAGTCCTCTTTCTTTTGACATGCTGGTCAGCTCTTCGTGCAGTCGTTCCTTATTTAGGTCTAGATGTTCGTAGTACTGATAAACGTAGTCCCTGTATGATATTCTTGGTCTACCCCGCCGGTTCGATGCGACTTCCGACTTGTAAAGAACATATATCTGCGCTGGTTCATTGTTTCCCATGCGAAGGCAGTGTCCGATGAACTGGTGCTGCCTTCTCCTGATGGTATCACTAATTGGCTGTTGACCTGTTGTACTGTATAGTTGTTCATTTGTCATGTGAGATTCTGCTTGGTTGATTCCCAACATGATTCGGTAGCACTTTCTAGCAAAGATGTTTAGCTTTTCTTCAAGGGATTGAGTGAGCGCCCATGATTCGCATCCGTAAAGAAGCACTGATATGCACGATGCATTGAATAGGCGCATCTTGAACATTCCATGCGGCTTGGGTGATCTCAAGATGGTCTTGAGTTTCGTAAATGCGACCCAAGCTAAAGCTATACGGTTGTTGACATCTTTTTTTGTCGACACTATGTATGATCCCAAGTACTTAAACTCGTCCGCGATTGCAATCGGCTTTCCATCAATTGACAGATTGGTCTTTATTTGGGATTTATCATTTAATTGGACTTGAATGGTTTTTTCAATGTTTATCTCAAGGCCGAAGGTAGAGGCATTTTGCTGCATTACTGTTAGCTGCTGTTGTGCTTGGGTTGGATCGTTCTCGAGAAGCGCTATGTCGTCTGCAAATGCGAGGTCGTTGAGTTTTCGTTCGGTTGTTATCTCTTTTCTCTTTTTGGCACAAGATCGTTGTGGCCGTGCGTTTTCCGATCATGCTGGGGTACCCTTGTGTGTTAGGTAGCCGAAATCGCCTACTGATTGCTTTGAAACATAGTCAATGACAATTATGAATAGGTACGGTGCGAGGACGTCTCCCTGTAGAACTCCAGTTGTGATTGCAAAGGACTTCGAACGCTCTCCTCCAACGTATACTTGGCTTGTCGACTTGTCATACATAATTCTGATTGCGTTTACAATTTCCGATGGAATTCCGTAATGACGTAGGATGGCAAACATCATCTCTCGGTCAATTGAGTCAAACGCTTTCTTAAAGTCGATAAAGGTAGTATACATTGGGATGTCTTGTGCGCGTGCTCCATCCATGATCCTACGGAGGATGTGAATCTGTTGAGCACATCCCCGGCCTGTTCTGAAACCTGCTTGGTTGCTTCTGAGCAGTTTGTCGACCGGGCCTCTTATGCGATTGAGAATTACTCTGTTGTAGACTTTGGCTGCTATGGACATTAGGCTGATTCCTCGATAGTTGGTCATGAGCTGTGGGTTACCTTTCTTCGGTATTGGCTTTATCAAGCTTGATGTCCATTGTGTTGGTGCTGTGAGATGTTCGTAGACCAACTGACAGATGTTGTGAAGTTGATTTACCACGAATTCACCTCCGTCTTTCAATACTTCAGCTGTCATGGCATAATCTGGACCGGGTGCTTTGTTACGGTTGAGTGTAGTGATGGCGTCGTCAATTTCTGCTCTTGTTATTTTACCCAATTTTATACATGGGATGTCCGGTGTTGGAAGTGGGCGGTTATTCGGATTGATTTTGGAACTCTTGTTGTTCAGGAGTGTTGAGAAGTAGTTGGCCCATTCTTTTAAAAGATCTTCGCTTGAACTTGGGATGTCACCATTGAGCATTCTGATTTTGCTAGAGGAGGCATCTTTGGACTTTTCACTGATGTCATGGATAAATTTCCAAACTTTGTGATGTTCGTGTTTGTTGACTGCTCGCTCTAGGGCATCGAGTTTAGCGTTGATATGTGCCTCGTTGTCCATATCGAATGCTTTCGAAACCTTTTTTTGCTTTTCACGCCATTCTTCTTTGTCTTTTAAATTTTGTGTGCGCTTGTATCTTGCCTTGAGATCTCCTTCTTCGTTGATTAGCTTGATGGTGTTGGGGCTAATCCAGCTTGGTTGTTTGGATTTCGTCCTTTTCTCCAGAATTTTCTCACAGGCTCCGATAAGAGCAGAGTCTAATGCGTTGGTTCGCTGTTTTATGGATTCCGGTGGGTCTAAGCATGCTATTTCATCGAAGAGTACTTCAAATCGATTCCGAACCTCCACATTGAATGCGTTTTTCAATTCTGGGTCTTTCAGTTTTTTACATTGAAAGCACATCTCTTGTCCGGTTTAATTTTCGATTTTCGTAAGGAGAGCTCGAACTTGGCGCACACAATTTTATGGTCAGAACCGACGTTGCAGGTATTGTATGCACGACAGTTTTTGACAGAAGTCCACCACTTTGTGCTGAATAAAATGTGGTCTAGCTGGTAAAATTCGCTTTTTGGACTTTTGTAAGTACGTACCTTGGGACCTTACTTCGGAAAAATATTGTATGGTAGTCAATGGCGCAGGACAACAAATATTTTGATCTCGTTTGAATTGTGCCCTGAATTACACATATGATTTTTGTCAATTTAAAAGATACATTTTAAAGTCAAGAAAGTCGCAGTTTGATGTAAAACTGTTGAGGTATAAGACTGTGAAAATACGTAATTACAGAGACTACAAACCCAAAAGGCGCACGTGTGACGTCATACCTTTTCTCTCAATGAATGAAGCTAACTTTGTCTGTCATTTTTTTCTATAGTCTTATGTTATAATCGTAACGTTACGCTGTCATGCCTGAGTGTTTTGTACCAGACTGCACACATACGAGCAACGGATCTTGTGACGTACATAGTGCGAGACGAGAGATGTAGTTCATTGAGCGATTTTCACATAAAACTAAATGTTACTCTTCTGTTTTATGACAAACTGCGACTTTCTTGACTTTCATAATTATCTTTTATGTTGCCCCCCTGGTGGGGCGATGGCAATGCTAACTATGCCACCCCTTGGACAAGACTAGTGAGAGCAAGGGGACTCTATTTTATAAAGAAACACGCACAGGCTTGGTTTAGCAAAGTAAAAAGATACAATCTTTATTTTATCTTAGTTAAAAATGAGTCGCTTTAGGTTGTCAATAAATAACACACACATCCATCATTTAACATAGGGATAAGCCATAGTTGGATGAGCCACCAGAATATAAGCTTAACCAGGCCTAGGTTTCGATACCACACGTGAGCTAAGGCACACCACTTTAGAGTAGAACAAACACTACAAACTCAGCTTACACACCATGGCAACATTGCTCTTTGAGCTATTACAACAGATGCACACTTCACAGCATTACACTACACACATCAGTTCCAAATGGGTGAAACACTCTAAGGAAACCAAACTAGAACCAGGTGGGCTAATCCATCCTATGGGCCCAATCCACACCGAGGCTATTAATAGGGAATGGGGAAAGACAAACAAAAAGAAGAAACCGCTAGCCGGTGGCCACAATCAGTTCACTAACACAAATCTCTTACAGCCCGCCGGCTAGTGGTAAACAAAAAGAAAAAAATAAATAAATCAAAACGAAAAAGTGTCTAAGAAGCAGCACCTGCACATACATACACATTCAAACACTCAAGAGAACAGCAGCCGACAATCTAATTGCTGTAGCCTCTATAGAAACATACAAACAGAAAAGAAACAAAAGACCCAGTTGAGTGCTCTGTGCGCCTAAGGCCCCGTTCACACTGCAGGCAAAAGTGGCCCAAATCTGATTTTTTTGGGCAAGTGACCAGGTCAGACTTCTTCATAGGTAGTGTGAACACTCAAATCTAGCCCAGATCTGATTTTTTCAAATCAGATTTAGACCACATACATATGTGGTACTGAATCAGAACCATATCTGATTTTTTTCAATGCGACCGCAGTGTGAACAACCAAGGCGGATTTGATGCGACTTTTACGTCATTCTACGTCGACATTTGCCACAATTATGCGCCGGCGAAACCTTAGACACAACAGACACAGACAGCCTGACATTAAAAACTTGACTACATAATATGGAGAACAGCGATGGAGCGAGTCAATGGAGGGAGAGTGAGGTGTTAGACCTTATTAGTATATGGGGAGATTCTTCAATTCAAAGCAAACTTGAAGGCTCCTACCGTAACCGCGCAGTTTTTGAAAAAATTGCGCACGAAATGGAAGAACGGGGACACAGGAGAACGTGGCTGCAGTGTCAAAGAAAGGTGAAGAGTCTTAAAAGTAAATTTAAAGAAGCAAATGATTCTAACAACCGAAGCGGTCGTGGTCGCATCACTTGCCCATTTTATAACGAAATTAGCCGTGTTATGGGCGATAAACCCAGCTGTCAGCCGTTGGAGCTGCTGGATAGCTACGAAGCAGGTGAAGAGGAGCCTGAAACTCCGAGGAGTTCGGCAGACAGCCTGGATATAGATGGCGAGACAGGTAACGTTATGTTTTCAGTCTTGACATGTGTAGATGTGCGCGTGTGAAATAACAATCTCCGTGTTGAAGACACTAGCCTTTATTGTAGCTTAGCACATCCAGCCAAAATAACAATACAGACTATGGTAACGTATTCGCTTATCCCCCGCGCCCCTGACGTCATCACGTCATAGCCGTAACCATGGCAACTGTCAACACAGTCTACATCCCCCTTCGTAAGTTAAATGTCTCCCTCAGGGAATGTACGTGGTGACACGTAGTGAACAAGGGCACAAACATGCACAGAGCGAAACTTCGATAAACTGTGGAATGAACATGTGGGTTAAGCATATGAAACGTATACGCAGGACATGCAGCACTCTGTTCAACTTTACATTTCCTTTCCTATCCTGTATTTTTTTTTTTTTTTTTTTTAAAGGAGGAAGGAGGGGAAAAAAAAGAAAAAAAAAAGAAAAATGAAAAACAGAACCAACAAGACAAACAGTGTCCACAGTCCACATAGCCACCTGAACAGGCTGTAATAAGGGTGAAGTGTCAATGCGCCTGCATGTCACAGAGCTGGTCTGTGACAAAGTCATCGTAGAGAGAGCTGGGTTTTGATACTCTCCCTGAGCGAGTAACAGTCAGAGGCCGTTGACCCTGTGCCATTTCTGGTTCCACAGCAACATGTCGTGGACTTGGCGGAGGTGCGAATTCAGTGGCAGCAGGCGTGTCCTCTGCTGAGGGGGCAGAGGCGTAGGTTTCAGGCGTTTGGAGTAGGTGGCGTCTGTTCCTGACATATGTGGCATCTCCAGCCTTGACTTGGTAACTGTTGGGTTGCGGTGCCGTTCCTATCACTGTCGCCAGTCTGTCGTAGCCTCTCTGTGTCTGCATTCTCACTGTCTGCCCAGGTCGCAGTGGAGCCAGTGGCCTAGCAGATTTGTCATAGTAGGCTTTTCTTTTCTGTCTCGCCTGTGTCAGGGCCGTCTGAACATGTACCTCCACTTTAGGTGAATACATGGCCTTAGTCATGGGAATGAAGGCCCTGGTGCGCCGGGAAAGCAGGCGCTGAGCTGGTGACGGCAGTCCATCTCTGGGTGTGTTACGCAGGCTGAGGAGGGCTGCATCTATGTCTGTTCCGTCTCGTGCACATTTCTCCAGCAGGTGCTTTGCAGAGCGCACAGCCCTCTCAGCAAGTCCATTTGACTGAGGGTACTGGGGACTGCTGGTGACATGGCAGAAATCCCACTTGCAAGCAAACTCCTGGAACTCTCTACTTGTGAAGTAGGCGGCATTGTCTGTCATGAGCTGCTGTGGCACTCCATGAGTGGCAAAGTGGCGTTTAAACTTGGTTATCAGTGTGGCACTTGTAGTTCCAGTGAGCCGGTCTATCTCGAACCACCCCGAGTAGGAGTCAACAAGCACCAGATGCTCTTTTCCCTCCCACTCAAAAACGTCTGCTGCTGTGAGGGACCACGGTAGGTCAGGGACGACGTGTGATTGGAGGGGCTCTTTGGGTTGGTGTGGCTTGAGAGCATTGCAGGGGCCACACTTGGAGACCTCTTTTTCAATGTCACTGTGGATGGTGGGCCAGAACATGGTCTCCCTGGCCCTGCGCCTGGTGGCCTCGAGACCAGGGTGGCCCTGGTGCAGCTGCTGCACATAGTAGCGCTGCAGCGAGTGTGGAATGATGAATCGCTGACCACGGAGGAGCAAGCCATCGACAGTTGTGAGCTCCTCTCTCATAGCGTAGAATGGCCTCAGGTCACGTGCCACCTCCTTAAATGTAGTGGGCCAGCCAGCGGTAACAACTTCTGAGAGACGCCGGCAAACAGGATCAGCCAGCGTCTCACGCTTCAGTTCCTCGACCCTGAGCGAGGAGAGGACGTCCACCACCATGACCTCGTAGTCCTCCATTTCCTCAGCCTGGTCAGTGGAGGGCAGATATGCACGGGAAAGAGCATCAGCGACGTAGAGCTCCCTGCCCCTCTTGTAGGTGACATTGAGGTTATAGCGCTGTAGGCGCAGCATCATCCTTTGGATGCGTGCAGAGGCAGTGTGTAGTGGCTTTTTTAGTATGGTGATGAGGGGCTGATGGTCAGTTTCAACGGTCACAGCCCGTCCGTATATGTAATGATGGAATTTGGTGCAGGCATAGACAAGGGCCAGGAGCTCCTTTTCAATTTGAGCGTAGTGCGATTCAGTCTCTGTGAGGGCCCTTGAAGCAAAAGCCACTGGCCTGTTGTTTTGGAGGCAGACAGCACCCAGTCCATGCTGCGAGGCGTCAGCTGACAGTACCACAGGTTGGTGAACATCAAAGTATTTCAGCACCGGGGGGCTGGCGATGACCTCTTTTAGTTTGGTGAATGCCGCCGTGTGGGGCTCCAGCCAGCACCAGTCCACATCCTGACACAAGAGCTCACGCAGGGGTGCAGTGAGCTCACTGTAACCCGGTATGAACTTGGCCAGGTAGTTGGTCATACCTAGGAACCTCTGGAGGCTGTGCTTTTCCTTTGGGGGGGGGAATCAGGCGGACAGCAGCTGTCTTGGCAGGATCAGGTTTAACACCCTGGTCGGTGAGTAGGTGACCGACATAGGGGACTTCTGTGACCCTGAACCGGCACTTGTCAGGGTTCAGTTTGAGGCTGACAGCCCGTATTCTGTCCATGACTTGGCAAAGGCGCAGATCATGCTCCTCTCTTGAGCGGCCCCACACCAAGATGTCGTCGATCACAATTGCACATGGCTGCCCCTCAAAAAGCTGCTCCATGCACCTCTGAAAAACCTCACTCCCTGTGGTGATGCCATAGGGCATTCGGAGGAAGGCATAGCGGCCCACGGGAGTCATGAAGGTGGTGAGTCTTGAGGACTCTTTGCTGAGCGGCACTTGCCAGAAGCCACACTTAGCATCCAGAATGCTGAACATTTTGGCATCTGGCATGTCGGCGATCACCTCCTCCACGGTCTTCAGGGGGTGACGGGGCCTGAGGAGGGCTTTGTTGAGGTTGACAGGGTCGATGCACAGTCTGATGCTGCCGTCTTTTTTTTTCGCGGCCACCATAGCTGATACCCACTCAGTGGGCTCCTGAATCGGTGTGATAACTCCCAACTTGGTCATTCTGTGGAGCTCTGCCACGATCTTATCCCTCATGGCCAGCGGCACTCGTCTTGGAGCGCATATGGTGGGGGGCACAGTATCATCCAAGCGCATGTGGTAGACCACAGGCAGCTTGCCAATGGTGCTGTTGTCGAACAGGTCCTTGTATTCTAACAGCTCTGGCGTTTCATGCTGGATGACGGCATGCACTTCTGGAGCAAAAGTTACATAACCAAGTCTGACACTGTCTCTGAGACCCAGCAGCGGTTTAACGTTCCTGTCCACGACTTGAAATTGCAGCAAACCACAAGTAAAGTTCACGTCTGCTGCACCAAGAGTCTGGATGATGTGACCCCCATAGGCGACGAGGTTTGCTTTCTTGCTGAGATTAATGTGAGCAGTAGGATCAGTGTGCTGTAGCAACGCCCTGGATATTACGTTGCATTTTGCCCCAGTGTCAATCTTCACAATCAGTTGTCTGCCGGTGTTGCATGCAGATAGTTGAGCAAACCTTTCATCTCGCTCACGCACATCCTGTGGTTGGTCTATGCTTTCACAGTAAAAAATTTCTATGCTCTCGCAGTGAAACACATCAGTCGGTTCTTGTGTTGGTTGCATGTCCAGTTCACTCACGTGTGCGTATCTGCCCCTACGTACAGTGGGGGGCGGGAGCTGTGCTGGTCTGGTGGCGGTGGATGGTCTTCCTGATCTGCAGCATCTTGAGAAGTGGTTGAGCTTCCCACAAGTGTTGCAGCGCTTGTTGAAAGCTGGACATCTACTGCGGTCAGGTGCATGTTGCCCACCGCAGTTTGGGCATGGGTTGAATTGCACTGTGCACACCTCTGCTTCCTTCTTTAACTCTCTGTTGCCCTTCTCAGACTGTTCATGTAACATGCAGATTTCAATGGCAGAATTTAATGTCAGCTTCTTCTCCTTTAAAAGCTGTGCACGGACAGGGTCACTGTGGATCCCACAGACCAGACGGTCTCTGATCAGTTCATCATTTAGTGCACCAAACTCACATTTCTTGGCCATTATTTTCAGTGTGGAAACATAAGATTGGACTGACTCATGTTGTTTCTGGTTGGTTGTGTTGAATGCATGTCTGTCCATAATTACGTTTTTTACTGGCAGGCATAGCTGTTCAAACTTCTGTACGAGGACGTCGGGGTCCTCTCGATCTTCGTCCCTCTCGAAGTCAAACGTGTCGAATTTATCCAGCGCCTCCGGGCCGGCAAGGTTGAGAAATGTGTAGGCCTGCACCTTTTTGCTAGCTGTTGATAGTCCGGCGTTGCTGTAAACGCGCCATTCCCGCTTAAACTTCTCCCAGTTGTGAGCGATATCCTCATTGAAGACGAGCGGGTCGATCCGGCGGAGTCCTTGAGCCATTCTGACACCATGTAGATGTGCGCGTGTGAAATAACAATCTCCGTGTTGAAGACACTAGCCTTTATTGTAGCTTAGCACATCCAGCCAAAATAACAATACAGACTATGGTAACGTATTCGCTTATCCCCCGCGCCCCTGACGTCATCACGTCATAGCCGTAACCATGGCAACTGTCAACACAGTCTACAACATGTAACCTACGCATACTGTTGAAAGAGACTAGCGTTCACAGAATAAACGAGTCAGTCAACTGCTCCCAGTTTTCTTTGCACAACTGGGAAACAAACCAGAGAAGCAGAGACTTGTACCCTTTACGTGACTGTCGCTCCAAACACTCATGAAAGTGCGTATAGGCTATCACAAATTTAATTTCTCGTAGGTTACCAAAACGGACAATAAAAAAATAAAATAAATAATTGTGTGTGTGTGTGCGCATATGCACACTGCAAATGGTATTAGTGTGCGTGCTTTACACGCAATAAAGTGAATATTATAAACGCAAAAACAAATTAAGGCGTATAAATGGCACGATCAATTTAATTTCTGGTAACCGTTATAGATACGCACTTTCATGAGATCGGGCTCGACATTCAAAAATGTACACAGTCTCCGTTACATCTACGATCTGATCCAGTGCACTGGTAACCTGGCTCATAACCAAATCTCATATTATAAATTATAAGGAGGGGGCTACCATGTTATCCTCATCTTCTCAGGGTAACGTGTGTGTGTTGAGGGTGTTATGTAAATTGGTAACGTGAAACAGCTCATAATATTTGCATTGAATACATCACATTATAGCAGTACATGATATGTTTGCTTGCACCAGATGATACAAGCACCGAGTCACTCCCATCTGCATCTTCTGCACCTTCTGTGTCTTCTGCATCTGCACCATCTACATCTGGAGAAAGCTCATCAGCTGCAGGCATTACAGAGACCACTGGAAGAAGCACAACAGCCACCAAGTCCTCTGGAAGTAAGAATATTCATGTTTTTATCAGGCTGTTGCTAAATCATTAGTATTCGCTTCGCTAACCCATCCACTACTGTTTTTGGATTCTGCTATTACTGTACTGTATTACTGCTAAGTGTTTACTTATACTCATGTCTACTCTCCAAGCATAACTGTTTATTTTTTTAATTGTGGCCAATGACCAAACACTTTCTCCTCTTTCTTACAGCTACATCTGCCAAGAGCAGGAAAAGGAAGACCAAGATGGAAGCAACACTGGAAATCTTCGCTGAAAAGATCAGCAGTGCCCTCAACAACACAGATGACACTGAGCTTCAATTGAAAATGCAAGCAGCACAGCATGAGCATGAGCTCAAAATGCTCTCAATGTTCACCCAGTTTCTTGCAAGGTCAAATTCCCCATTTCCACCTATCTACCAAGCACCAGTCCAGCCCTCACAGTACAACCCAATACAACTGCCGCCTCAGCCTGCCTTTTACACCTTTACTCATCCCCCGAAATTTAGCATGGGTTCACCTCAGCCGCCACCATGTAACGAGACAACCAACCAGCCTCTATCTTTTCTGCAAGATCTGGCTCAACCTTTCACCCATCCCCCTGTACATCCTCCAGATCTACCTCAGTCCTTCAGCCAGGTGTCAGCACACCCTCAAGGTCCAGCTCAGCAGCCTTTCAGCCAGGCCTCAGGACATCCACCATTCTACCGACCTCCAGATGATGAGGAAAAGTAAATCAGATCCAATATTGTGAATTGCTTTCAGTATTGTTGGTCAATCTATGCAAAGTGTATACATCATTATAAAGATTAATAACAGTTCAGATTATATTTGACAGTTTGATTTCAGGTTACAATTTGAACGTTATGTAGCGTTACTAAACCGACAGAGACTTGCACTATAGCAGAATAATTTTTATTTTGTGTTTTCAGAGTAATTATTCAAAGTAGAACATTGAAGTTAGCAGGTTTTCTTATTTTTTAGCCAAGAAAAATTCTTGTGTGGAAAATTTGATGACGATTTTTATATGAATTATTTGTTTGCATCCACCTGCACAACTAATTTTACAGGGATGCATTTCATTTTTATTTATTTTTTTCAGAACAAAACTGACCATTTCATCATTAGTATTGAAAACAGTTTTTTTGTTGATCCACACTTTGAGAATGTTATGTTTAAACATTGTAAAATAAAGTTTCTTATGTGAATCAGCGTTGGCTGTAGAAAAACTCTGTCAGTGCCTCTCTGACTCTTGTTGGCTCAGCAGCATCTTGTGCCCCTCCTTCTGCAATCCTGTTGTCCTGAAGAATAGCTTGAGCAGGTCCCTCATAGGCCTCACCATGCTTCTCACATACATTGTGGAGAGTGCAGCATGCTCTTATGATGGTAGGGACAGTGGAGATGTCCACATCCAGCCGTTTCCCCAGGCATCTCCACCGCCCCTTCAATCGGCCGAATGCACATTCCACCGTCACCCTGGCTTTGCTGTGTCGCTCGTTAAAGTACCGTTGCTGCTCTGTCAGGTTCCCTGTGTCAGTGTACCCTTTAATAAGCCAGCTCCTCATGGGGTATGCCGGGTCACCAAGCAGCATGATCGGTACTTGGACACCGTTGATCTCCACTGTGTCCTTTGGAAAATAAGAGAAGTTGAATTTATTAGATGTTATAGTATGTTTCTTGAAACATTTTAATGTCTTTTATACTAAGATGGTACTGTTTCCAAATAAGATTTGAGTGTGTGTGTGTATACATGTGTGCATGATTGTTATAGAACAACTTACTGGTGGAAAAAGCTCCCCTCTCTCTGCCATTGCAAAGACACATGAATTCCTAAGAACCCTGGCATCATGGACACTTCCAGGCCATCCCGTGTAGATGTTGGTGAAACTGTTATGGGGACAAGTGATGTGTTATTTTATCATTTTGTCCATGTAAACAATTATGAAAAGAAACACAAATCAGTTATTACTGCACTGTGAAACATTTAAATATAGGCTAATTTTTAAATGATCGGTAGGGGGTTGCAAAACAAAGATGGTTACTGTAAACACAGAGGGGCTATCATATTTTAATATCAGTAGGGCTAATGACAAGCCATACTATGACAAACCGTTTTAACATTTAATCATTTAAACCTACTAGTCTAAATTTTCATGCTAGTACTTATTTTTTAGATACTAGTATCTATTCCATTAAGTACTAGTACGTATTTATTTAGCTAATGAATAAGTACTAGTACTTAATGGAATAGATACTAGTATCTAAAAAATAAGTACTAGCATGAAAATTTAGACTATAGGTTTAAATTATTAAATGTTAAAGCGGCTTGCCATACCACATAATTGTATCACAAGGCAGCATTATTTAACTATTTTATAAACCTAAATCAGACTTTTCACTCACTGACTGCTAACACTAGAAAAAAAATCCAGGATAGATTATTTTCATAATTGTGGAAGGCTTACCAGAACTGATGATCTACAACTCCCTGCAGAAGGACAGAATGCCATCCTTTGCGATTGAAGTAGTCGACGTGATTTTCTTCTGGGGCAATGATGGGGATATGACTCCCGTCAATTGCTCCAGCGCACTGTGGAAAACCACACCTCATTTGGAAGCCTTGTAGGACCTCCCGGAGTGCGTCTCCTTCGGGCAGTTTTATGAACTCAGGCATGAGGACTTGGCGGAGGACTAGGACCTTGCAAAATTCGTGCACAATCGCGCACACAGAAGACCTGGCAATGCCAAACAGGTTACCCATCGTGCGGTAACTGACCCCCGTTGCCAGCCAATACAGCCCAACTCCTACACGTTTCCGCACGGAGATGGGTCGCCTAAATTGAGTGTCCTGCCGTAGGAGTCTTGAGGAGAGGCGCTGACAGATATAATCAAAAGTTGCTCTCGACATCCTAAAGTTTTCAAAAAACAGCGTCTCAGTGAAACTATTGTATTGGAAATTTTACATTTAGATGTGTTTTTTACTTTCAGATGTGTGCAACTTGTGTTAACGTTGAACATTTATTTTTACTCATAAGCATTTAAAGAAATATAATCATATAAGCTTGCAGGAACAAAATGTTCAGGGTAGCAAAGAGACTATGTGTACTCAAAGTGACCTATTGTTGGACTTCAAGTGTGAAAAGTATGTGCGCAGCTTTGATAGAAATAGAGATAAGCAAAATGTGTGAAAAAGCTGCAGCTAAAAACAGGAAACTTTTGCAGACGTGATATTGTTCTGTCTAGATAGAATTTATGTTAGACCAGAGATCTCGAACAGAGACATTTCCTTTTAAGGTAACTAAGGCGATCTTTTGAGACAGACCAGGATGTGTTTTGTGTATATAAGCTGGGCAAAAAGCAGAAGTCGGCGCGCTTCTCATATCAGACTCTGACTGATGTGTGAACAGCCTTTCTTGCAAGAAATAAAGCTGATCTTTGTTAACCTTTGAGATATCCTACTGTCTTACAATTATTGATAAAAGTTGAGAAAAGAATTTCCACAACACTATTCACATCACATTCCCACCACTCCTGGCTTCGTCTACGCATCCACACAGACCTCTGTAATGAATTTGCGCATGCGTGTTAGTTTGAAACCTCAAACAGTTCACACTGCAATCAGATATAGGTCACATTGTAAAAGGTAATGTGAACAGCCAATCAAAAAATCGGATCTGAGCAAAAAATCAGAATTGAGCATTAAGACTTGCGGTGTGAACGGGGCCTAAGAGTCATAATCAGTCAGTCTATTTACATATAGCTACTAAACGCACGCGCACACGCGGCGAACACAAGACCCATAAAATACTGTTAGATCCTAACCAGACGTGAGCCGGTAGAGAAAAACCCTCTACCCTTTACTGAGAGAAAAACCCTCTACCATTACTTCTTTCAGCAAAGACCATGAAGCACATAACTTTGTTACACGTTTTGCTTTTTACCAAACACATTATAATCAAAGCCATAACATACCTTTTTGCAGTCTAGCGATTGGGTGAGTAGACAGTGTTCCGCGCTTCACGCATTCACCAGGGTCACTGAACGCTGGCGAACATAACAACGTAACCTCATTACAACTAACGCAATAAACCAACAGAGATACGCTAAAACAGATAGAATAAAAGTGTACCTCCTCTACGCTTGTCACTCTAGGCATTCCCAACGTGTTTTGGAAATGTGTGCACACACACAAAACAGTAGCGCCGTTGGCAATCACTCGGTAACACCTTAGTCCATCAAGAAAACAATAAAACCTCCCTTAGTGCACTGAACCCAAATAACCATTATAATCATACAACAACAAATAGTTTGGACATACCTTGCGCTACAAACAGCACCCCGGAACACTGCTGCACTCCAACGCGTCAGTAGCTAGCTACAGTGAATGGCTACCGGCATAAGGACCCCAGGTGCCTATACACCTGCCTGTGCTTAATTGCCAACCTCTCCCACCCACATTAGGTGACGTAGCAATACGGGGAAGAGTGAAAGTGAGCGAGAGGCGGAGAAAGAGGGAGAAGAGAGAGAGAAAAGAGAGCACCTCAAATCCACAGGCTACATTTAAATTGACAAACATCATATGTGTAATTCAGGGCAGAGTTCAGACGGAATAAAAAGATAAGTTGTCTTTCCCCATTGACTACCATACATATTTTTTTCGAAGTAAGGTCCCATGAGCCGGAAGCGGAGGGGAGGGACTTAGGCTCTCTATTAGCAGAGAACGTCTAATGAGGGGAGAAGTGCCATTCAATAAACTTCCGGTAGCAGTTCCACTCTTGTTCCATATGAGGGCGCTCACATGACGAGTGCAGAATGAATGGAGGCCTATGGAGCTATACCGCTCAAAATCCACTTTTCTTAGGATATAATTTTTTGTCTAGTAATTTGAATGTTGTTTTCGAAAGGGGATGCAAAGAAATTACACATTGCTTGATGTTAGATTTTTTAGAGTTACTTATTTGCTTTAAAAAGTCTTTCAAAATGTCAATGACGTCAGAATGCTGACGTCATTAGCAGAATGCTAGCTTGTTATGGGCAACAACAACTCAACCTGTAAGAAATCGAAAAGAAATAAGTACTCGTTCATTCAACTTTCGATCTATAACCCATGTTGAACTTGCAAAACCTACAATCAAATCTGAGATTTCTCAACGGCAATCGGGTGAGGGAGACAAATTTAGCCGTCTAGCCCCATTGACTCCCATTCATTTTGCACTCATGGCGAGCGCCCCCAGTGGAACTCTGATTGGAACTACAACCAATAGGACTTAATAGGGCGTTGGAGTGAACAGGCTTTCCGTAGACGGGCTTTGCTATTAGCCAACTAAAATCGATTGCAGTGATAAACAGTTTATGCAAGCATATTCGTCAAATTCAAGTGCGCAAAGTTCTCTTACGAGAGGTCTCTCGTACTGCGTAAGAGTATCTTACGCTAGGGGAAAATCCTTTTTCTGCGAGATATTGAAGCCAAAAATATCCTTAATTATGTAATAATGCAAAACGCGTTGCCCAGATAAACAGCTACCCAGATAAATCCCAAAAAGAGTGTATTTTCTGGTCTCCCGGCCATGGCCGATGGTGTTATATGTGTAGACAAAATGCCCACTGCCCAGTGCCCATTCCTACACACAAGCACAGCCCGTCACACAGGGCTCGCGCACATGAAATCGACTCAAATCGATTGCGCATTAAACGTAGTAAATGTGCCCACTACCCAGTGCCCACAAACACTACGTTCTGCATGTCTCAAGGTTTCTGTAAAAACGAAACCAACGTGCATTCGCTCTGCTCAGGCGGACAATGCTCTCAGTGTTGTAAATGTGCCCGCTATCCCGCGCCCACATCCACGCACAGACATGTCAGTTCCTACGGGACTCGCCCAGCCCTCCCCCTCTCGGTTGACCGCCGCAGAAGGGTCGAGCGCTGGCAATCTGCCCGCTGTTATCAGCGCGCCCCCTGCCTCAAATGTCATGAGCGCGATGCTTATGTTACAGTACACCGAAGCCCCTCTGTCGCTGAGCGAACGGAGCGCGCTTCGCATTCAACCCCTAGCTATTCATGCGGATGCATGGGCAAGGCTACCCGGGGTTTCGAAGTGGGTGCTAGACATTATAAAAAGAGGCTATTCGCTGCAGTTTCGCCGACGCCCTCGCCGCTATGCGGTGCGCGTCGAAACCACGGTGAAAACAGAAGTAGCACATCTACTTCGAGCCGAAATTGTGAAACTATTGAGCAAAGGGGCCATAGAGCCTCTCTCTCAAGCTCAGAGCGAAGGAGGGCTATACAGCAGATACGTCCTGGTACCGAAAAAAGACGGGGGTCTCAGACCCATACTAGATCTAAGGCAACTGAACAGGGTGCTTGCGAAGCGACAGTTCAGAATGCTCACGACCAGAAAAATCCTCGCGCAAATTCGCCGAGGAGATTGGTTTGTGTCAATAGATCTGAAAGACGCGTATTTTCAAATACAGATAGCGTCACGTCACAGGTGATTTTTGAGATTCGCCTTCGAGGGCCAGGCATATCAGTACACAGTCCTGCCGTTCGGCTTATCCCTAGCACCCCGTACATTTACGATGTGCATGGATGCAGCGCTCGCACCCCTCAGACTACAGGGCATGTGAGTACTGAACTACTTGGACGATTGGCTGATTCTAGCTCAATCTCACTCGGAGCTCGTAGAGCACAGGACCATTTTACTCGATCACCTCGAGAATCTGGGTCTCAGAGTCAATTGGGCGAAAAGTTCTCTGTCCCCCAGGCAGATAATATCTTTTCTAGGCACAGAGCTGGACTCGCTGTCCATGATAGCACGCCTATCACCACAGCGTACACTGGACATTCAGCGCGCGGCGAGCTCTTTCCGCTGCGGCGCATCTGTCCCGCTCAAGAAATTTCAGAGGATGCTAGGTCTCATGGCCTCAGCATCATCAGTGCTTCAGCTGGGCTTGCTCCGCATGCGCCCACTGCAGTTCTGGCTGAAAGCGCGAGTACCACGCAGAGCGTGGGCCTCCGGTCTGCTTTGTCTCAAGGTCAATCAGAAATGCATCACAGCTCTGAAACCTTGGAAAGCAAACGACTGGTACCAATCAGGTGTAAGCCTGGGGACTTCCTCGAGGGTGAAGGTGGTGTCTAAGGACGCATCCACCTCGGGATGGGGAGCTGCTGGTCCAACTGCTGTGGAAGAAATTCGGCAGAGCGGAAGTAGACCTGTTTGCGTCTCAAGAAAACGCTCACTGTCTGGAATTTTTCTCCAAGAGCAGGGACGCGCTGGCTCATGTATGGCCCCGCCGCCCGCTCTATGCCTTTCCCCCTGTCTCTCTCCTGCCTCAGGTGATAGAGCGAATCAGGGAAGAAGGATGCTCAGTACTGCTCGTAGCGCCGTTCTGGAAAAACCAACCCTGGTTCCCAGTTATGATGCAGCTAGCGAGCACTGCCCCGTGGCCAGTGCCAGTGAGGAGAGACGTCCTCTCTCAGGCTTACAGCTCGATTTGGCATCCTCACCCAGAGCTGTGGTCCCTTCATGTTTGAGCCATCAACGGGTACCCGCTGACCTCCCAAAGGGAGTGTTAAACACGATCACGCAGGCTAGAGCTCCGTCTACGCGACGTCTCTACTCCTCGAAATGGTCAGTGTTTTCCGGCTGGTGCGCAGCTCGTGGCGTGTCAACCCCAGACTGCGGGGTGACGGAGGTACTCTCCTTCCTACAGGAGCTGTTGGATAAGGGCAGGACCCTTTCCACGCTCAAAGTCTATGTGGCGGCTATAGCAGCGTTCTCGAGAACAACGCTTGGTCAGTCAATAGGAAGGAACGATTTAGTTATCCGCTTCCTTAGAGGAGCTAAGAGACTGAATCCTCCCAGACCTCCCTCAGTCCCTGTATGGGACCTTTCTACGGTGCTGGAAGCCATGAAAGGTGGCCCATTCGAGCCTTTGCAGACGATTGATCTTAAACACCTGTCTTTCAAGATGGTGTTTCTTCTGGCTCTCGCTTCAGTGAAGCGCATAGGGGACTTACATGCGCTCTCAGTGAGCGCGACGTGCATGGAATTTGGGCCTAATGACTCAAGAGTTATACTCAAACCTAGGCACGGTTATGTTCCAAAGTCCCTCAACACACCGTTTAGGGCACAGGTCATCTCCCTGTCAGCCCTACCGGTCTCTGATGAGGAAGGAGACTCGAGCTTCCTTTGCCCAGTCAGGGCATTAAAAGCTTATGTGTCTCACTCTTCTGTTTTCAGACAGACAGAGCAGCTCTTTGTTTCGTTCAGTAGGCGTTCTAAGGGACTAGCCGCGTCGAAACAAAGCCTATCCAGATGGATAGTTGACGCTATTGCGCTAGCGTACACTTCCAAGGGCATGCAATGCCCGTTGGGTATCAGAGCGCACTCCACGAGAAGCATGGCTTCATCGTGGGCCTGGTCAAGTGGGATTGCCTTGCAAGATATATGTATGGCGGCAGGCTGGGCCTCCCCGTCTACATTTATTAGGTTTTACAACCTAGAGGTTCCCGCCCTGCAGGCCAGGCTGTACCTCAGAAGTGCGGGTATTTCGAGGAGCAAGGATCCGACTGAGCTGAGGAATAGCCTACTGTAGTACGTTTTTTTTCCTTCTCAAGTGAATCGCGTTTCTGTTTGTGAATGAATGAACGGCAGAGATGCGCGCTGTTTACCACAGCTTGCAAAAAGACCGTTTAAATTTAAACCGCTTTCTGTGTGTGAATGAATGATGATGTTTTAGCAAACTGTATTGCTATACTGAGATGAGTAAAAATCGACTGAAATATGTTGAAATAAAATGTAGGCTATTTGTATAAGCAACGTATTAAACTGCAAATTAACATTTATATGCCCTAATATTTCATAAAAACAACGTTACAGTCAGGCGAAATATGAAAGACAACATTTTATATATATATATAAAATACTATTTTTGTCAAAAATAAAGTCATCAACTAAGATGTTAGCTGTTCCAATGTTGGCTATATTCAAACTAATGAATACATATGATAAAATGTAGGCCTATAATAATTTTTTTTACAAAGAAAGAGTACACTTGAAATATTATTGAAATTGTAATTATTGTTGTAATTGTAACCTTTTTAATAAAATAGCAAAACATATTTACAAGATAGATGTAAGCAAAATCTTAAATGGTCAATATAAGTCTTCTTCTAGTCTTCTAGCCAGCTCAGTCAGTGTCACACCTGAATGAATGGCTCATTATGCAGAGTGGGTGGGACATTGTATTCTCAGGTGTAAACTACTCCCCCTTCACGACCCCCCCTCGCATATTGGCTTTCCAAGCAAAACCTGTTTTACACAATTTAAATCAATGTATTGGTTTATGTGAACGATAAAGCAAGACTATTTTCACATAATTTTGAAGCCAGAACTCGAAGCGACAACATCCATTAGTCAAAAGTCTTATTGACACATATTTAGTATGAGTTTTGTGGTCTTATTTCAGCAACTTTCATTTTTATTTTTTCCAATAACCACGCATAAACATTATTCTCTTAAAAATACAAACATCTACATTCATGTTGCTCACATATTATGGTAGCCCTGTTTGCGCTATATAGAGTGAATTTACACCTTTGCCATTATCATGTTTATAAATAACTGAAAAAAGCACAAATGTCAGGGCATGTCAAAACATCCCAAGGGCCCCAAAAACACCTTAGACCCCAGAGGGTTAAGGTGGACGATGACGCAATTTTCTTCTAGAAACAAACTTTGTTGTATTATTTTCATGTTATCACTTTCAAGCTGTTTTGATACAATCTGTATTGTAAAAAGCGCTATATAAATAAAGGTGACTTGACAATCCTCAACCGCCTGAGGACAGGTGTGGGACGCTTTGGGGCAGCAATGATGAAGTGGGGCATCGCAGATAGTCCTCAATGCGAGTGCGGAGACCCACTACAAACTGTGGAACACATTTGATCTAGCTGCCCCATATATCGGCCACGGAACGGCGAATGTGGTTTAATTGACCTTGATCATAGGACGCTGGACTGGCTCGCCTCAACAGAACTGAAGGTCTAAGGACATACGCCAGAGAGAGAGAGAGAGAGAGAGAGAGAGGGCTGCTGACATCCTACTCGCCTTGAGGAGGGGCGTGGACGATTCCGCCAGGTGGCGGCACTTTGCGAATATAAGTTCACCGTAAATGCACGCTCCACCTGTAGAATGTCCAAGTACCCTATGGAGGCCCCACCATTGAGGGTAGTGAGAGCGGAGGAGGAAGAAGTACAGCTTCAGGTAGTGAAAGGTGCCTTCCATGACTTCTAAACCCCCTCACGCACCTCCAGGAAGAAAGGCACCCAGGAACCAATCATCCAACTGCGAGTGCTCGGGACACGGTGGAGGGTTCCACTCGAGCCCGATGCCTGCGGTGGCCCGGGAAAGCATGGCCGTCAACCTTGAATCTGATTCATTCCCTGAGGGGGGCAACTCAGCCTCCTCATCCTCTCCAGAGGACAAAAGCCCATTCTTTGATGTAGTAACCGACATCCGATCCTCATTTGAAGTGCCGAATGAGACACACCTTGTAACATGAGGGACCCGCACCAACATTCGGCAACTCAACGGCACATGACATAGAGGAGTGGGAGGTTTATGGTGGCTGGCCTAACGAAGATGCTACCTCTGTGATCCTCAGATCTCCCAGAGTGCTAACCAGACCCGTGGCTCTACTATAAGAAGTGGCAGGGCTCTGGGTAGCAGCAGAGGGGCTCGTACCTCCGTACTGAAGAAGAAGAGTCGCAACCGCAATGCCAACATGGATATGCTCTCGCAGTTAGAGCATGCACCATCCACAAACGCTCTCTCTGCATGCTGTCTGCCCATGCATGAGAGACAGCGATTATGGCCGTCAGATGAAGTCACGAAACGACCGCATCCAGAAACACACGAACAGAAAGACGCTGACCGCTCATGCTTGCTCTTTTGGTGAACTGCTCTTTCAGCATAAGCGCCGAAGTGTGAAAGCTGCACTCAACACCACTGGAATGCGCCTTCACACCAGCAGAGAGATCCCACGACGAGCTGCAGGCAAAGTAGCAATTAAAGTTGCTGTTTTTGGAGTAATCTCCTAGAAACAATTAAAATTGCTTTTGTTTGCTTTTTGCAGAAATAAATTCTTATTTTGAAGAGGTGAATGGAAAGAGCCATCGCTGTGCAACCGCTCTGCTCCGAAGCAAAATATGCCGATCCTAGGGACAAGGTATGTAAATGTCCCGTGTAGGTGTGATTCGGCATGCAAATCTCTAACGTCGAACGTGACTGACTGAATTGGAACTCAGACGCGTCTGGTGTGCGGCATGACGCTTCACGTCCGGTGTGCATCACAAGCTATTTGAAGCAAGTATAATTAAGGTTTACATAGGGTTTAGGTTTCTTGAACAACTTTTACAAGTCACTGTGTAAGTTAACGTTAGCCACTGCTACCATTTTCTCTGTAGCTGGCCAAGCGCGCTATTTGAGCGAAGTAAACACAAGTTAATAATACAATTAAAAGAATTTGGGACCTGACCATCCTCCATAATGTGGTCGCTCATACAGTACGTCTGTAAACTCTGTGTAACGAAGACAATGAATGACACATTTGTATTACATTCCAAAGAGATGTTATCAGCCCTACAGTGGAAAATGAAACCATATCCTTACGGCTGAGTTGAGAGTTTGGTTTGGCCTGACAGTGGAAAAGCTGCTTTAGGAGGAGACAAATATGAGAGAACTTGAATCTAGCGAATGAGAAAAATCTGAGCACAGTGTGTGATGTTGAGATCTCTTCTAAAATTTAGAAGACAAATGTGTGGGTTTTAAAGTATTTTTCTCAGGAGACAAATGTTAGAATCAGGAGACTGTTCATGTAACCTCATATCTGATATGAGGTTAACCTCATACAGTGTAAATATACTGAAAAATATATGAAATAATATGATATATTGAATATGATATTTTGTGCATTCATATTTTGTGATAATATATTACAATATATTTAATAATACATAAGGAATTGCTGCTTTTCATATGTTAAAATATGTGACTATATTTACACTGTAAAATATAATTAGTTGAGTGTACTTAGAAAACATGAGGAAAACGATTGCCTTAAATTTCTCAAGAACATTTTTACTCAAAGTTGTAAGTTGCTAATACAAATACATACAAAAGAGTGTTAGGACAATGATAGAATGTGCATTTATTTGTATTTATTAAACTGCAAATACTTTCTGTATGTCTGAAACTTAACTGAATTAATAAAAAAAAACATCAACTGTGCAAAGCAGTTAATAGCCATCACTGTAATGCAGTTATTGACTTTTAAATAAAGGAACATACAGTATAAGATAAATGTTTCTTGATCTTCTCCTGGACTGAACAGGCTCTACTCTTCAGCACAATGGTAACCTCAGACAACAGAAACCCTTTAAATCCCAACAGAACATTAAACACTAACAGATCTCTCAAGATCTCAGCAGAGGAGGGAAACAACAAAACAGCATTACCAGCTTCACTTATTTCTAACCATTTTGACTTTATTTCTGTCATATGTCTACATACATTTTTATTGAGAATTAACAGAGGTTTAGATGTTGATGATTTATTGAAAATAATGTTTGTAGTCACCATTATGGATATCAGTGTTTGCTTTAGTTGGGCTCTTGACCCTTGCCTTTTTAGCTTTAATTTTCTCTGGCTGCTATAACTGTGTGTTTATAAGACACAGTTGTTATGGCAAAAAAATAAAATAAAAAAATAGCCAAGATAAATCCTGGGGATGATCTGTTGGGTATTTATTGATGATGTCATAATCATCTTTAATTATACTGAGTCACAGATCTCATCCTATGGTTTATCACTGATCAAAAATGTGTTAGGTCATTAAATGCATTTTAAATATTGTATTATAAACACTGTGATATTATAACAAGAGGTTCAACACTGTTGTGGTAATCAGATACTTTTTTTTTAAACACATTGTGCACAAATCATTTTGTACTACTATGTGAGACACACAGACATCAAGAATCAGCATATGAATCTCAACAACGGTGACATGCTTCAGTGCATTCTGGAAGCTCCCATAGTGCTCTTTATAATTGTTGTGAAATTGCTGTTTTATTTTGCACCGACAGTTACAGGGTTAATGTGTGAGAGAAATGTATTAGCAACTTTATATTAGCAACTTACAACTTTAAGTAAAAAAACCTTGAGAAATTTAAGGCAATCATTATCATGTTTTCTAAGCACACTCAACTTTACATTTTACAGTTGTCACGAGTATGTTCTGTCATGTCTGCACCTGTTCTCGTTAGTCCCTGATTAGTTGATCTTCCTCCACCTGTGCCTGTTTAGTTTCCTCATTTACCCTGTGTATTTATACTCCCTGTTCTGTTCAGTCCTCTGTCGGTTATTGTTTGTGTAAACGTGATGTTACTCCTGAGTTTACTATTAAATACCTGGTTTCTCTGAATATCCTTCGTCGTGCGCTTTCTTCAGCCCAGGGATGTTACAACAGTCATATTTTTTCAATAAATGAAGGCAGGATTTCCTTATGTAGGCTATTATTCAATATATAATAATATATTAAAACACTATATTGACGCAGTATATTTCAGATATTTTTCAGTATGTTTACATAATTTAATATATTGATCATAAATATATGGATTTTTTTTATATACATCTAATTCTTTCTTCTTCTAGGATAGTAATTATGAATATGTAGCTAAAGATCTGTTGCATTTTGATTAATGATTGAGTGCTTCAATGTATTCCTTTATACCCTTAAGGTGTAGCCCTTTTTTGTCATTGTTGCTCACAATGCTGTTTTGTAGCTAGTATGCACACCCTACCAGAAGATGCTGCTGTTGCTCTGTGTTGTGTTTGTAGCCTTCAGTTCAAGTATCGTCTTTTTGGCCCTCTTTTACCTAGATTTAAAAACAAAACAACAACTTTGGTGCATCGAGTTTCCTGTTACACATCCAAGACATTCCTGAATGTTTGTCTCATTAGCTTTAATGGTAGCTTTGAGGGCAGCTTACATGAGATTTTAGTGGGTAAGAATTGTTGCTGGAAATGTTATGAAACAACTGTTCACCAATCCTGAAGTAGATTCAATGGAGTGTAGCTGGATTAACCAGTGTCTTCATGTTAATTCCTTTCTCATCCTTATGACCAAATTTGCATAACTGGATACTTATTCACTTCAATGACTGATTTCATGAATAACTCAAGAATGAACTCCTGATCTTTCTCAAGAATATTCTTCCGCCCCAAACTGTTCGAGTTGTTTTTCATGATCCACCATCATGTTTTTCATGATGGTGGAACGTTCCAAGTCTTCTGAAGGAAGCCCCAAACCGATCAAAAGCAGCGTTGATCAGGCTGGCAGCCTTTGCCCTGGCTGTCCCCTAATTGTGAAATCTTGCATGAAGATGGGTAGCCTCAGCTGTCAAACAGCTTATATCAAGGAAATATCCCCCAACAACGAATGCCAAGACACTGCCAAATGTTTTGTTCAGTGCAGACAAAGTCATTTCATTTTGTGCACTCTGTCTGCCAAAGACCCTACAATTAACCTATAACACTTTACAATAAAGTTCATTAGTTAACATTAGTTAATGTATTAACTAACATGAACTAACAATGAGCAATACATTTGTTACAGTATTTATTAATCTTTGTTAATGTTAGTTAATAAAAATACAGCTGTTCATACAACCAATACAACCTTTGATTTTAATAACGTATTAGTAAATGTTGAAATTAATAGTAACTAAGATTAATAAAGACTGTAGAAGTATTGTTCATTCTCAGTTCTTTGTAACTAAGGTAGTTAACTTATGTTAACTGATGAACCTTACAGTAAAGTGTTACCAATTAACCTTCTGTGGTCCAGGTATGGTCTGCAGGAGGTGGTGGGACACATTATATTCAGCGGCTCTATGTCAGAAGCAATGAATTTTCAGTCTAACCTTGAACAGAACAAGGTAAAATACTTGATATTTTCGTTCTCAAGTGAAAGGCTTTCACATGATTCATGTTATGCTTCTTCTGAAATGAATCCTATTACAGCGAGAGCAAAATGTGAAGCAACACCATGGTTGTCAAGAATCAAAAGTAAGCTATTACAGAGTTTTTTTGTATAATGGTATAAAACAGCTTTATTTACCCTCTCTGAGGGAGGCCTACGGTAAAGTTGGACACCTGAGGGCAACCCCTACATGCCAGGAAAAGGTTTTGTTTGCAGGAATCAGTCAAGGATAGTCAGCTAAACATTAGTCATGCATGCAAAGCAGTCATGGAGCAGAATAGAGGTACTCATGCATGCTATTCCTGAGAGAGGATGTAGGAAAGAGAGCTGTGCTGGAGTAACTCCAACAATACAGACAATTCTACTTCCACCAAAGAGACCACCATCATTAGAAGTGTTCTTCCCTTCTTCTCTTATTAATCTTATTAAGCTTCTCTTATTAATGTAATCTGTAACACTAAAATCTTTATTCAGCTCTGACAATGGGCCAATGATCCAATATGAAATTAGTAATGAGCATGGCAGTTGTGACTCTCTTCTGTTTAGAGTGCTGTAAGCTGGTTTATGGGAATTCTGTGCTTGAAGGGTTCCTACAATTTGAGAATTTTTGAGAATCTCTGTGGGTGCAAACAAGGCTTAATTATTAAAATGTTGCAAGACTAGACAATTTTCAGATGGGTTTTCTTATTTGATTCCTGGAAGTACAAAAGTTGTTCATTCATTGGGAGAATTCAAAAGTCTAATTACAAAATACCTGAGTTATTTGATGACAAATGTGTATGTTTACTGAACTGTGGGGAATACAACCTGGATACATCAACAGTGAATACTCATTGGTTCTTCATTTAGCTATATGCTCCTCCCTCTCCTTGTTGTCCTCTCCTGACTTTCCTCATCACAAGGACACTGCACAGCTGTTGTAATTTGCTCCATGAGGGACTCTTGTCTTGGCAGCGGGACACCTGAGGTTATTGTTCCACAAATAATCCAAGGTTTAACATCTATATCTGAATGCTAGCTCTAATGGGCTCAGTGACATTGTGGAAAGACCAAATTGCCTGGTCTGCATTTTCCCCCCTCACCTGTGACTGTTCTGAACATCAGCGTTACTTCATAAATCACGCTGAAAGAACATCAGACTCTGCCAGATATCAGATGCCTCAACTGTGCATGTCATCGGGATGAATTGTTTATACGTTCCAGGTTGCCTTATCTGCTTTCACACACAATCTCTCATGCCGAGTAGTTGTAAGGGACATTTCAACATTTTAAGAGCAATAACAGTGTGAAGAAAGTTTGAGACAGAGAAGAGTTGTGCACCCTTAATTGCAATCTCCCAGCCAAATTGGGCAAACCAGGGAAAGAGGCTGCTGGCTATCACTCCCGCCAGATAATGATCCACCACTGATTACGCTTTAAGTGTCAGACTTCAAAATAATTGGCTGGAATTGCTGTAAAAGCAAGAGAGTGAATAAACAGCGCCTTGGAGCAATTTTTCATCTGCTATTTTGGCTTGTGTTGCTGTGAAAATACGCCCCAGGCCCCAAAGGACCAATAAGATACTGTGTCAATGTACTAGAAGAAATTAACTGGAAGAGAGCAACAGAAAGAGAGTACCACTTGGTCTTCAAAAAAAGTAGCCAATAAAAGCCAATGTAACCGAGTACTGAGCTTTCTAGACATTCTGGGTGAAGTGCAAATCCCATGACAGTAAATTGAGTACGTTGCAGACCACAAATAACATATCTCTCACTTTGCAATGCTCCACATGAGTCCACATTCTTAACTATGACATGTCCATGCCTCGTCCAATCCGAGACTGAATCTGCCGAACTTGCTCTTAAATGAGTTTTCATTGTTATGATTATGAGTATCATTTTTTGACAGGGCAGCTGTAATGCAAGTGACTTGATGAATCCAACCTGACAAATCTAGGTCACTAAGACCCAGTCTCGTAAATGTAGGTGGCTTGTGGAGGATTCTAGAGCTAATGCTGCAGGCATGGGCTCTGGGTATTCCTATCTTTAGTAATCAGATGTAAGGGGAGCTGCAGGGAACCCAAAAGAAAGGTTTGTGAAGCACAGTGTCCTTTAGAGGAACTTTGAAAGGTCACACGCAAAAATTACCGGTGCCCCCAGATTATTGTTGTTTAACATTCATTGCACGTTAAAACATCACACTCATACTTGATCTGGACTAACTGTGTATCATTAGAAATATTCCAGCTTCATTATTTGACCACTGTTTATGATAAAACTCGTTTGCAGTGACATTCTTTTCTTAATTTATGTTAGGAGTGCAAAATAATCAATCGGTAATTTTTATATTCCAGAAAGCAGGTTATGCGATTTACCTGGGTAGGTTTTCTCAGAGTAAGCAGAAAAGTCTGTTTAAATATCAGAGTCAGCTACTGTATGAGGGGACACGTCAGGTCCTGGTTGAATGGGCATGATGCATGATGTGAAGATGCGGCTTCTGTTCATGGTTACCAAGACATTTTAGAAAACCCAATGGGACAGGTTTTATGGCCATTTCTGGAATAAAGAGTATGTAACCCTATATACATAGTTATATAACCTATATAGGGTGATATTAAATTACTTAAACCGTGATATAAGATTTTGGCCATATTGCCCATCTCTAAGTCATTCATCCCCTTTGTGACTTGTAAAGGCATTTCCACAAACCTCTTGCATATCGTTTGGTCACACCACAAGGTGTCACTGTGGCCTCAAAGCTTCAGCACTGCCACTTTGAGATGGACTGCTTGAGGTTAAACACGCCCTCCTCATTAACATACAGATGAAGAAATGTAGAAAAAGAAGTGAAAATAAATAAATTTAGACATAAATTCATATACAGTATACATAAATAAATGTGGCAATAAATAAAAGTGGAAATAAATAAATGAAAAAAATAAATGAATGTGGAAAAAATACAATTATACATAAACAAGGAAATAAAAGTATAAATACTTATTTATTTAGTATATTTATTTATGTATTTTTCTTCTTTTTTTTTTTTTTTTTTTTTTTTTACATTTCTTCGTATATTTATGAATACATTTATTTATTTATTTATTTATTTATCATTATTTAAGAAGCTTGGGAATTCCATACAACAGAGGCCCATAGATCCATTAATTTTTCTGGAAGTGGTGAACTGCTCCTATAAAAGCTGTTGTCATATATATTTTAGGAATATATACATTTAACCCTCTGGGCCTCTTCATAAATGGGTTACACTTAGCTTCCTTCCAGTCAAAAAAGACCGAACTTTTTTTTTTTTTCAGGAAAACCAATGAAATATATTTTTGTTTAATAATATTTTTTTATTATTATTTAGAATTTTTAGAGATTTTTATGATACTTTTCATTAATTATATAATTTTTATGAGCTATTTTTTCCATTAGAATTAATATATATATATATATATATATATATATATATATATAATTTTTTTTTTTTTTTTTTTTTTTTAATAAATGCAACATTTCACATCAAAATAGAGTGCAGGCCAAAAAAAAAAAAAAAACAATTCAAGTGAGAAGAGCGCCATCTAGTGGCTTTAAAAATATATAAATGTGTGTAATGTCCTGTAACCGCCTATAGGTTTTTTTTTTTTTTTTTGATTCCCATTCGGAAAGAAAAAAATCTAATTAAATCTAAAATCTAATCTAATTTGAAAGCTTAGGATCTCAGCTTTTTAATGCATCTAATCACATGTATTAACTCCTAACGAGTGCTGAGTAATCCCTCTAAAACTGAGTGTACCGCCAGCAGGCGCCACCTAGCTGCGAAAATATTCATTACCATATTTTTCAAAAATTTTGCCTTGATTAACACAAAGGTGATGTCATTTGAAAGCTTAGAGTCTGAACTTTACAGTGAATGTATCCACTTTGAAAAAATCTTAAGTATTGCTGAGTTATTTGCTGATAAATAGAATTTCTTTTTTTCATAATCTATAAAATAATGTACTGCAATGTGTCAAAAACATCATACAGCTCATGAAACATTCACAGATCATTGAAAATAGCACTTCATTTTTTACAGCATATTATTACAATTAAAATGAGCCCAAAATTAACATAATCTATTGCATCTAGAAAAAATTGCCCATGAGGGAGCGTCAAAGACTGTACAAAAAGGCTATCTCTGTTCCAAATACTGTAACTTTTGATTCCTTTATCCAAATTATTATTATTTTTTATCCAGATGCAGCTAACATGTAGGGGGACTTGTAGAATTTTCCTCCTACCTTATTTCCTTCCTGAGTTATTCCATGACAAATAAGAAAGATATGCAAAATCATAATAAAAATTATATATATATTTTGTCTTTTATCAGCAGTTTCTCGGCAGGACAATGTCCAAATGTAATCTAATTTATATTTTCAAAAAAATTAAAAAGAGTTCTTTCAAACGATACCTACCTTTTGACTCTCCTTGCTACAGTTTTGGAGTTATGATTAAATAGTTTTTATATAGTTTGGAGCAAAATTTGTTGTGTGTGTGTGCGTGTTTGTGTGTGTGTGTGTGTGTGTGTGTGTGTGTGTGGGGGGGCATATTTGCACTCTTGATGTTTTAGAGTGTCACCCCTTCATTGCTGTGCACTTTTTTTCTGCACAGTGGCTGATTTGTAGTTTGTACCACCTAAAGAGTTTTCATATTTTTTCGTATTTCCCATTCATTTCCTATGGCGGTCATTTTTGACCGCGAGGAAGCCAAGTGTGACTATTTTTTTTACGACCCTTTAACATATCCGAATCATGTCCATGCTTTTTTTGTGTGTTCACATAGCTAATACAACAAAATTTACCAAGTGTCATCCCATTCCGATGAAGCAAAAAAATAAAAAAATTCTAAACATACAAGTTTTCGGTCATTTTTGACCGAAGAAGCCCAGAGGGTTAAACATTATAAAATACATGAAATCAGTATTTTGGTCAAAGTTTATAATTTGTTGTTGTTTGAAGTTTTTTGAAGTGTCTTGTTTTTGCATAATCATTATTTATTTCAATAATTCAAGTGTCTAAAAATAATTAACTAGAATAAGAAATTAATAAAAAAAGTAAATAAAACCAACAAAAAAATCAGCAATAAGCAGATATGAACAGGAGTGAAGAGTGAACACACCTGTACATGCATGTTCGTTCTACATTGTTTTTATGCTCTACTAAATATATTGTAAATACATTTTTCAATATATGAAAAGTGGCAATTCCTTATGTATTATTACATATAATATAATATATAACACATTATATTAACGCAATATATTATTTCATATTTTCAGGTTTCATATTTTTCAGTATATTTATATTCTTATAAATATATTGATAATAAATATATGGAAATAAATTTACATCCCATAATTATGTGTGGAAATTTCTGATTTATGCTGGATTTATTGATTTTTACATACCTTCAGAATCTTTTTTTGTGTGTTTACATTTATTAAACAGATAATGCAGAAAAAGTCACAAAATTGTATGCAACTGTGAAGAAGGGAACCATACTTTTTAACTAAGAAGTTAAAGAAGAAGTAGTATGGCCAGAGCCCATCTACGGAGAGCCTTGACACTTCCTATTAGCCCCATTGTATCGATCTTGGTTGCAGTTCCATTAGAATTCCACTGGAGGTGATAGCGGGCGAGCGCAGACTGAATGGGAGTCTATGAAGCTAGACGGCTAAATGTATCTCTTTCTCCTGCTTGTCGTTGAATCAACGTAGATTTTATTGTTGATTCCGCAAGTCCAATATAGATTATAGTCCAAAAGTCGAATGAATGAGTACTTATGTCCTTTCGATTTCTTACAGGTTGGGCCGTTGTAGCATTCTGCTAATGAATGCTGATTGGTCAGTGACGGACTTGCGACTGATTATGACCAGAGACCCCGTTTGATGGCACCTGAAGCTAAAGCAGAATCAGAAACATTATCTTAAGGAGGACTTTCTGTCGAAGTAAATTTTTGTGTACTGTATATATAATTTCCTGCGGGCACTTTTATTTTCATATCGTTGTGTTATATGTATTCAGGGCTTGACATTAACACCCGCCAACCCGCCAAATGCGGGTGGATTTTGCTCGTGGCGGGTAACACAGTCACTCCAACTAGCCACTTTGGCAGGTTGAATAATTGTAGTCTTTTCAAAAGGCATCTGAAATAAGTGTGACACTACGACACTACAAATCCCATAGGGATGTCAACGAATATTCTAAATTCGAATATAAATTCGAATAGTTTTAAAAAAACAGAATTTCGAAGGTGAAAATTAATATTCGAATGTGGAAAAACGCCCGCGGTAGCAGAGGCGCGGCTGTCTGCTTTGCGAGTGGGCGCGCTGCCTGAGGGATCATTTTATTTAACGTTAAACAGAAACATTACTAAAGTGTAGGCTACTGTACTGACTGAATAGATATTGCATGAATAAGGTAGGTTAGATACAGCAGTTTCATGCACTGCAGGCTTCCACTGGTTTGATTATTTACCGTTTCATGTCAAGGAAAAGTTCCATGTTTACCACAGCACAGCTCGCTCGGAGCGTTCAATGTCGGTTATATATACTGTAAAACTTCAATTAATGTTAATAATATTTGTTTCAATCACTGAATGAAGCCTGCTATATAAGAGTCGCGACCTTAAATTGCTTGCACAAAACTCTTGATCAGCACTCAACATTTGCTTATTGTTGTTGTTCATTTAAACTGTTATGCACAGAGCGTCATTCGCGCTACATTACATTCGCGTTACATTCAACGCGCCTCATTCGCGCCGCAAGACCTCCAGACGCGCGTAAACGCGTCTTTACACTCGCGCCAGACGCTCTATTCGCGTTTGGTGCTGAGGGTGAGGGCGAGAGAGAGAAAAAGTGCCTGCGAGTGAGCGAGCGAGCGAGAGTGAGTGAGGTCTGTGGTCTTGGCCATTAGTTGATTTACTTGTTTTCGTGTAGGTAATACGTTGTCAAATATGTTTAAACTTAAATAAACTACCTATACAAGTAGTTATGTCTCTTTGTATTAATTTGTCCTGTTATTGACGTAATGCGCGTCATTGACATGCGCAACCAGATGTTCGAATAGTTCGAATATAAGCTATGTGTTTTTTTTAGAGGGAATATTCGAAGGTCATTTTTGAGCAATTTTGACAGCCCTAATGAGTATTGTCGCTAGTGACCGACAACAAAGAATCGAAGAGACAGCTAGCTGCCCTGCTGGAGTTATGTTGTATGCTGTATTATACATAATACATGGTTTTATTTTAAAAAAGGAGCTTTACACACAACCTTATCAGAGCTAATGATAATGACCTGTATTGTTATATATTTATGTAGTCTTTATTTTGGTGTGTACAGTGGTTTTACATTTAAAAGGGTTGTAAATCTAAGTAAATTTTAGCACGCCATAGTCAACTTTTATCAGGTAATTTCTCAACAACAAAAATGTGGCTAGTAAAAATGCTGTGTGGCTAGTAACTTTGGAAAACCACTAGCCACATTGGCTAGTGAGCAAAAAAGTTAATGTCAAGCCCTGTATGTATTGTAAAACGTACATGGGTATAAATGGAATTTGAGTGTTTTTTCTATTCCTGTGTTCAATGTTCAATGTGTTTATATACATGGTACGGTATGACAACCTTAAATAATCCAGTAAATATCCCGCTCAGTAACATTTCATAGCATAAATTAGAAATAAAGATTGAAAATGAATTCCCCAAGGACAAGAAAAGGTAATGTTCTTTCTTGCTTCAGAAATTGCCGTAAAGCAGCACCTCTGGCAGTATGAAAATATGTGACGTCATTCAATTTTTTGAAACGATTTTTAGAACAGATAAGTGAACTTAAAAATGCAATTTTCAGCTGAGTGTATTATCTTGGACAGTGCCTTTGGACTGGCAGACCGGGGTGGTGGTCCCTCTTTTTAAGAAGGGGGACCGGAGGGTGTGCTCCAACTATAGGGGGATCACACTTCTCAGCCTCCCCGGGAAAGTCTATTCCAGGGTACTGGAGAGGAGAATCCGGCTGATAGTAGAACCTCGGATTCAGGAGGAACAGTGTGGTTTTCGTCCCGGTCTTGGAACACTGGACCAGCTCTATACCCTCTACAGGGTGCTGGTTTTGTGGATTTGGAGAAGGCATTCGACTGTGTCCCTCGCGGCATCTTGTGGAGGGTGCTCTGGGAGTATGGGGTTCGGGGCCCTTTGCTAAGGGATACCCGGTCCCTGTACGACCGGAGCAGGAGCTTGGTTCGCATTGCCGGCAGTAAGTCAGACTTGTTCCCGGTGCATGTTGGACTCCGGCAGGGCTGCCCTTTGTCGCCGGTTCTGTTCATAATTTTTATGGACAGAATTTCTAGGCGCAGCCAGGGGCCGGAGGGGGTCAGGTTTGGGGACCACACGATTTCATCTCTGCTCTTTGCGGATGATGTTGTCGTGCTGGCCCCATCAGACCAGGACCTTCAGCATGCACTGGGACGGTTTGCTGCCGAGTGTGAAGCGGCTGGGATGAGAATCAGGACCTCCTAATCCGAGGTCATGGTTCTCAGTCGGAAAAGGGTGGTTTGCCCGCTTCAGGTTGGTGGAGAGTTCCTGCCTCAAGTGGAGGAGTTCAAGTATCTTGGGGTCTTGTTCACGAGTGAGGGAAGGATGGAACGGGAGATTGACAGACGGATCGGTGCAGCTTCTGCAGTAATGCGGTCGCTGTACCGGTCTGTCGTGGTGAAGAAGGAGCTGAGCCGCAAGGCGAAGCTCTCGATTTACCGGTCAATCTACGTTCCTACTCTCACCTATGGTCATGAGCTGTGGGTCATGACCGAAAGGACAAGATCCCGGATACAGGCGGCCGAAATGAGCTTTCTCCGCAGGGTGGCTGGGCGATCCCTTAGAGATAGGGTGAGAAGCTCAGTCACTCGGGAGGAGCTCAGAGTAGAGCCGCTGCTCCTCCACATCGAGAGGGGCCAGCTGAGGTGGCTCGGGCATCTTTTCAGGATGCCTCCTGGACGCCTTCCCGGGAAGGTGTTCCGGGCATGTCCCACCGGGAGGAGACCCCGGGGAAGACCTAGGATACGCTGGAGGGACTATGTCTCCCGGCTGGTCTGGGAACGCCTCGGTGTCCCCCCGGAAGAGCTGGAGGAAGTGTCTAGGGAGAGGGAAGTCTGGGCATCCCTGCTTAGACTGCTGCCCCCGCGACCCGGCCCCGGATAAGCGGAAGAAGATGGATGGATGGATGGATGTATTATCTTGGTTATCTTGGTGTATTATCGCAGTTGGTAACTAGGCAATGCTTGACAGGCAATCTGACCAGGAACAGAAACACAACAAAGACACACACACAGACCCGCGAACCGCGACAGGCAGTTTACTCCATATATGTTCTACTCCATAAAGCCCACACCTTTTTGTACTTCATGGTGCAATATCTTTAAGGTATTTATTAATATGTGCTGTTGTGACTTTTTGACACACAGGCAGAGGAAATATTTACAGGTACCATAATAGCTCTGTGTTGATGGTGACATTTCAACAGATGGTTGTGCCTCAAAAAGGAAAGCTGAGTGGAGTTTGACAGTGTTGGCCGTTATTTCATTACCCTCCCCTATTGGACACTCAGAAGTGATTTATTTCCATTATTTATTAACATCCATTATTTATTTTCTGGGGAATGCATATCTTCTAGTTGTAGACAGTACAGGCTTTCTCTCAGAATGAGAACTAGCAAGCAGAGAATTGATATTGCTTACGCATCAAGTGGTATGTTAATTTGCAAACCCTACATGACGCTATTCCATTTTACACCAGTGATAACCGTAGTTAGCTTGTCAATCAACACTGAGTACTTGCAGCTGTTTTTGCTGGCCTTTCATAGAACCTAAAGCCTTATGAAAGATTTGTGAATTGGCTTTAAAATGGTCTGCATATATACTCAAAACAAACATTAAAGCGAAAAAGAGGGTCAAGGAATAGCTAACACAACTCAAGCAGATGAGTTGTGTAAAAACAGAAGAGGACACATGTCAAGATTTCCCAAAATAACAATATTTTGGTTTCCAAACATTCAGGGGCCCGTTTCAATAAGGAGGTTCAACCAACTCTGTGTTAAAACTTGAACTCGGAGTTGACTTACCCTGAGATGGGAAACTCTGAGTTTTCAGTTTCAGAACAGCTGAATTGAGTTAGTTCAATCAACTCTGAGTAGGTTGACTCTAGTTGTGTCCCAATTCAGAGGCTGCATCAAAACTTAATTTGTTAGGTGGTCTGAGGCAAAACTTGTGCTAATATTTTGTTTTGTTTTAGGGAGCAAGGAGCAGACAACTCAATTTATTAAAATGAGGGCTAAAAATGATACTTTATTTACCGGGGCGAAATACTCGGCCAGTGCGGCTTGGAGGCAAGACAATAACTAGACTAGTCTAACTTGTGTATTAGAACAAATAGCCCTTACCCTATACAAAGTTCACAACAGTAAGACAACCAGTAGATAAGGTAATATCTAATCTTTCACATTTTATTTTTATTTTTTAGTGCTGTCATGCAAGCTATGTCTACAAATGTTTTAACCAAACTTGAGGATCCAGAAATATGATTTCTAGAGTATTTTGTATGCATGTACTGCTGTGTCATATTTTGCAAAGTTAACATTGCACTAATGTTAAAATTGCACCCCTGTCTTAATATCGTCCATAAGAGTTTCCTTTTTCTGTTGTTTTAAGACAATTCTGGAGAAAATGGGCCTGCTGGGGAAGGTCACTCCCTTACAGGCAAAAACCAAAACAAAAAAAGGTAAGAAAGTTAATTTGACACATCTTTCTTGTGCTGTTGTTGTTGTTGTTGTTGTTAACAGGCATGGTTTATTTTCTCTGCCTTAGGATTGCAAGTGTCCTGGGACAGGTGAGGGAGTAAGTGGGAAACCCACTGCTGAAACTTGGCCGTGGTTTGCCCTCATGGATGAGGTGTTGGGACAGAAGCATTCCAACAAACCCCCTGTCTTGTGTCCATCCCTGAGGACACACCAGTGCCAAGTTCAGCAGTGGACCACCAAGATGAGGAGGAGCCAGCACCAGCACCAGAGAGGAGAAAGCGAGACAGATGACGAGTTCATGGATTTAATCAGGGAAGACATGAGATTGCAGAGGATTACAGGAGAGCAGGGAGAGGATGGACAGACTGTTTTCTCTTCTTGAGAAGTAAAATTTAAGTTAAAATAGGCAAATGAAATGAACAGTACATAAAAAACAAGAAAACATTTTGGTGTACACTTTCATTCAGCTGAGCAGGGAGATTCTGGTGGTGTTGCTGGACCTGGATGGGCTGCCACAATAGAGACCCTGGAAAGCCCTGTCTGGCGGTCTGACATCATCTGGGATATTGCATATTTACACTGTCTAATGTGTTGTCTAACAACAGGTTTGTAGGGCTGACTCAATCGATGGCTGTCATGTCACTGAGATAATTTCAGAAAGAGGGAAGACTAAAAGAAATTAACTCACATCCTCAAATCAAACCATAAAATATTTCAACATGCAAAACAGAACTATGGTCCATAAAATTTTTGTCTTAGGCATCGTAGCTTTACAATTGACTTACTTGCCTGTTACACATATTCGTGGTCAAGCTTATGAGTTAAGTGCATTCTCCATGACTATTGTCATGTAGTTTAGTCCGTAAGTTTAATTCTTAATCACTGTTATAATATCAGAGGTGAAAACTGGCAGAACAGTATGTTATTAAACTATATAAACCCATGCGCAAAAACAAAAACAAAAACAAGCCTGGCAGCATCTAAAATGAAGTATAAAAACATAATTCAATCAGGTAAAGCTTTAGGCATAAAAGGTTCATGGGTGTAGGTTACATGACTTTACCAACATTTGACATATTAAATAAATATCATTCAGTGTCTATTTTAATGTGCAGCAGCTTTTTCCACATAATCTAATGCTCTTTTCACATAATTAAATGTTCTCTAATCCAACCTGTTACATTTCTGGTCCAGGGAGAACCTGGACCAGCACCACTGACAGATGAAGAGGAGATGGCCACAGTACCAAGTACTGGAAAAATATTAAAATCCAACAGGAAAAAGAATAATTGTTGCTTTTGAATTTGTAGGAAATAAAGATGGCCAAATAAATTGTGAATAATTTGTGTTTATTTAACAGCTGTGGTGGTGGTTACAGCATATATCTCGGACTACCCTTCGATCTGGCATCCACCCAATCCTAAAGGAAATTCTAATTATTAGGTAACTTCCAGAGGTCGCAGCAGATGTTATCAAGTGAACGTCATTCATCAGATTAGCCTAATTTAACCCTTAGGGGTCTAAGGTGTTTTTGGGGTCCTTGAGATGTTTTGACATGCCCTGACATTTGTGCTTTTTTCAGTTTTAGCACAAACAGAGCTACCATAATATGTGAGCAACATGTATGTACATGTTTGTATTTTTGAGAGAATAATGTTTATGCATGGTTATTGAAAAAACAAACAAAAAAAGTTTCTGAAAAAGGCCACAAAACAGTTTTTGCGATGTGATGAAGTGATGTGAAAATCATCCTGCCTACTCATTCACATAAAACAATACATTGATTTAAATTTTGTAAGACACTTTTTTTAAGAAGGTAATATGATGCCATAAAGAATCGCATGCGCAGGGTAAGATTTGTGAAAGTGTGCATAAGATTGCAAGCATAAATAAAATCTGCATGCGCAAGAGAAGATTTGTAAAAGTGTAAACCGCGTTACAAACGTAAGAAAAAAAAAATCGGCATTTTACTGGTTTTCGTAAGTGGAATTCATATATTGTGAAACTGCAGCTTCACGCTAACGCAAAATAAATATGATCAGTATTCTTCTGACTTCCATTTTTCCGCGCTTACACTTTTGGCACGTTTACTTCGCCGAAATACGGCCAAAATCATTGCAAGCCTGTGACCAGTGATTTGCAACCGAAAACAACAGTTTAAAGAACTGCAAAACGGATTGAAAGTGTAAAACCAATCTGTATGCGTAAAAAATAAACTGTTGCAAATGTCTAAATGACTTGCTGTGTGCGTAGAGTAAATGCTCCCAAAATAACCCGATTTGCACAGTTCCGTCTTTCTGCACTTACAGTTTTGGCACGATTCTCTCACTCATTGAGTTTTGCAAGCGCGAAGAGGAGGGCGGGTCCAACTTCATCATGTAGCCAATCAAATGAGCTTCTCGCTGACTCTCGATTTACTCTTATCTTATTGGTTCAATAAACGCGCCAGAAGAGAAGACAATCCTTCCTGACATTCTGATTTGGCTCAGCACCGTCCTCACCACCGGAATGGTATAACGCGCACACACAAATATATAATAATAAATATAAAATAGGCCTATATTTAAATCCTTCATAAGTTGTGTACCATTAAGCCGACTCCCACGTGTTCATACTAAATTCATATCACATACTCAAGCTAGTGTTAAGTAACAAAAACAGATTCGATTGGTTTGGCATTTTCATTGAAATGATGTATATCATATAATCTGCTTAGACCTTTGAGCTGATGCTAAACTATATATATATAAAAAAATTTTTTTTTACTTTTTTTATACCAAATCTTATATATAACCTCACTCCTTAAGTACCCTACCTGTTATTCTATCATGACCCACTGCATTCCTTGTATTAACCCTTTTAAAGTTTCTACAAACTTCAGATGTTATGATTACCCCCTGCTCTTCATTCAATTGATGTCTGATCAAATTCTGATCAGTTTTAAAATATGATGTTTCAAATCTACCAAAAATATATATTTCTCATGAGAACGTGCCAGAACTGTCATTGGTGCAGGCTCTAAAAAAAACAAGATGCACGGTTCCTGGTTTAAGTTAGCCACACTGCCTTCCCTCAATGACATTTTCAATACCCGATTAACCCGAAAAGTACTCAGCATAGTGGGTGATCCCACCCACCCCTCACACGGCTTCTTTAGTCTTCTGCCATCTGGGAGGAAGTTTCGGAGCCTGCAGGCCCGAACTACCAGACTGAAGAACAGTTTTATCCACCAGGCTGTCAGGAAGTTGAACTCTCTTCCCTCTTAGTTCTTAGCTCTTAGCCCTCTGCCCTTAGATGCACTGAACTATGACTCTTCACCCCCATAACAAACACTCACACACACACACACACACACGTTTTTGGGGCAGACCTGACCTGTTGAAAAGAGATGGTATTCATCCCTCCTGGTAATATGGCACAGTCTTAGAGCTCAAACATGAATTGGGGCTCAGGTCAGGAAGCAGACAGACTGGCTAAACCGAACGTCTGCTAGCTGTCTCACGTCACTGAGGTCAGATAAATCCCATCACATAGAGACTCTTTCACCTAGATATCATCATATAAAGACTGTGTCTGTTCCCCGAATTAGGACATACAAAAAACTCTTAAACTCATTTAAGCGGAAAAATAATTATATAAAAATAATTGATGTTCAACAAATACAGTTCTCTTACGAGAGTACTCTCGTGTTGCGTAAGCTAGACGCAACACATTTATAAATGCCTTCCATTAGCTGCGGCTCGTGCCGAGCCACGCTCAGTGATGGGGACCGCCACGTGCTGTGCGTTTCCTGCCTGGGCCAGGACCATGCGGACCTCGCGTTTGCTGACGCCGGCTGCCGCGAGTGTGAAGCGTTGCCTCTATCGACCCTGTCTGGTCATATTCCGGCTCAGGGTGAAGGTGTTCTGAATGTAGGAAATGTGCCCACTACCCAGTGCCCACCCCTAGTGCCCACCCCTAGACGTAAACACTACCCTCTCTGTGTGTCACACTCATCCAGGGTCGAAAACAATAAAGCTGGCTTATGCCGCTCGACCGCTAAGTGTAGAAAAAGTGCCCACTACTCAGTGCTCACCCCTACGCACAGGCATTACCCACGCAGTGTCTCACACCACCCCGGGGTCCATATCAGTCAAACCGGCTCATGCCGTTCATGTTTTAAGTGTAGGATTTGTGCCCACTAAACGACTGTATCTGTGTTACACACACACATAATGCCCCAGTGCGTAAACCCAGCTCACGCTGGTGGTGTTTCAGATGTAAATCACGTGTCTGCCACACAACGCACACACTTTCTGAGAAGCACCTCGTGCCTCGTGCCGCGAGCTCACACAGCCTCGCTTGTGACGCAACATCCTCCCGTTTCTACGACCGGGATGTTAGCTATTGTGCCGCTGCACGAAATACCGACTGCCCCATTGAATATGAACATGGTGAACGAAGTATGTCATCATGGCCGGGTCCCTGAGTATCAGCTACCGGAACCCAGATTTCATTCTACCCCTGGCCATTCACGCGAAAGCGTGGGAATCGATTCCAGGGGTCTCAAAATGGGTGTTATAGATAGTGAAACGGGGCTACTCGCTTCAATTTGCTCGCAGACCACCGTGCTTCTCAGCCCGGGTCGAAACTTCGGTGAATCAGGAGGTAGCACACCTACTTCGCACCGAAATAGCGAATTTACTAAGGAAAGGGGCGGTAGAGACCGTCCCCTTGGCAGAGAGCGAGTCGGGGTTTTACAGCCGTTACTTCTTAGTACCGAAGAAGGACGGCGGGCTCCGCCCCATACTAGATCTCAGGCGTTTGAACAAAGCTCTTATGATACGCTCGTTCAAAATGCTCACAACCAGACAAATCCTTGCTCGAATTCGTCCGGGGGACTGGTTTATATCATTGGATCTGAAAGACGCCTACTTTCAGGTTCAAATAGCAGCCCGTCACAGGCTATTCTTGAGATTCGCCTTCGAGGGCCAGGCTTATCAGTACACCGTCCTCCCGTTCGGTCTGTCTTTAGCACCTCGTACATTTACGAAGTGCATGGACACAGCGCTCAGACGAAGGGGCGTAAGAATCCTGAACTATCTGGACGACTGGCTGATCTTAGCGCAGTTGAAAGAGGAACTGGTGTTACACAGAGCGCTATTGCTGGACCATCTGGAACAGCTGGGTCTCAGGGTAAACTGGACCAAAAGCAATCTATCTCCCAGTCAGGAAACATCCTTTCTAGGGATAGAGTTGGATTCCAGGTCTATGCTGGCGCGCCTAACGCGGGAACGCGCGGCAGCAATCCAGCGCTTAGCAGTGACATTCATAGTAGGGAGGTATCTTCCCCTCAGAGTGTTTCAGAGGATGATGGTGGTGCGAGGATGATGGTGGATGATCCCATGGTGGTGCGAAACATCTGGGACATCTTCGGCAGAGCGGAGGTAGACCTGTTTGCGTCGCAGGCCAACGCTCACTGCCCAATAATCTTTTTAAAAGAAAGGCCCTAGACTGGCCCAGACGTCCTCTCTACGCATTTCCCCCGTCGCCTTGTTACCACAGGTAATCAAGCGAATCAGGGAGTGCAAATGCTCGATAATACTGATAGCCCTGCTCTGGGAGAATCAAGTGTGGTTCCCAGAGTTGATGGAGCTGGAGAGTACAGCTCCATGGCCGATTCCGCTGAGGAAGGACCTACTGTCCCAGGCCGGGGGCGCAGTTTGGCACCCTTACCCCAAAACGTGGGCCCTACATGCGTGGGCGATCAATTATTGCCATTTCACCTCCCGGAGGAAGTTATGAACACAATCACGCAGGCTAGAGTCCCGTCTACTAGACGGCTCTATACGTCTAAATGGTCAGTGTTCGCTGAGTGGTGTTCAGCCCATGAATTGGACCCGCTAGAGTGTGAGGTAACGGAGGTGCTTTCTTTCTTGCAAGAGCTGTTGGACAGCGGGAGAACCCCATCCACGCTCAAGGTGTACGTGGCGGCCATAGCGGCATTTACAAAGCCTGTAAGTGGCCAGTCGCTGGGAAAGAATGACCTCATAATCCGTTTCCTCAGGGGAGCTAGGAGGATGAATCCTCCTCGGCCTCCTTCGGTTCCAGTTTGGGACCTTTCCACGGTCTTAGAAGCCATGAAAGGCAGCCCATTTGAACCATTACATGCGGTGGAGCTGAAATACCTCTCCTTCAAAACCGCTTTTCTGCTGGCATTGGCCTCAGTAAAATGGGTGGGCGACTCTCAGTCTAGTTATGCTTTGTCAACGCGCCTGACCAACCTAGTTTGCTCAGACCGTTGACATATTGCAGCGTCCTGTGGACCTATGCAGTTTCAAGGTTCATTTATTGCCTTAACTGTGTATAAGTATAAAGCACATATCTTTATATACCGAGTTGTCCCTCTCGCTCACACGTCTATTACATTTTTACATGAGCCCCATTTTTACAAGTATACTGCCCTTGGGACATTGGTATTGGAATTTTGCACGCACGCCGTTTTACAGGGGGTTCCCGTAGCGTAAGGTAGCTTACGCAACATGAGAGTACTCTCGTAAGAGAACGACACTCGGTTACTAACGTAACCTCGGTTCTCTCTAGAGAGGGAACGAGTGTTGCGTAACCTGCCGTGCTTGTGCTGCATTATGGTTTTGCTTCCAGTCAACTGAAATCATACTGCAACCTGGGCGATGGGTATTTATAGGCTTAGGCCACACCCATTCTGGCGGGTCATGACGTGGCGCAGGGAAGGCTTCCCATTGGCGCTGATGTCATGCCAGACGCACTGATAGGTTGCAGCAGTTGCTGCAGAGCAGCCAATGGGCGCGCGAGCTGCCTCGCCTATGTCTGCCTGCTGCAGAAAATGCGTTTTACATGTTAAAAAATTAAGGATAATTTTTTGCTTCAGTATTCTCGAGAAAAGGAGTTTTCCCGTAGCGTAAGCTAGCTTACGCAACACTCGTTCCCTCTCTAGAGAGAACCGAGGTTACGTTAGTAACCCAGTGTCGTTTTGCCCATTGCTTGCACACTAAAACCGAATGCTTTGACTAAAGCCTCTATACCTAAACTTCTTGTAGCATACCTTAAACACAGTGTAACCATAGCTTAAACACATTGTCAACTTTGCACTTTGTTTGCAATTCTGTAACACTACACACGTTTTCTTACATTACACTTTGTTCAAAAACGAAATCACCTGTTATCATTGGGAAAACACTCTGTGCAAAACACATCTGGCAATTGTAGCCACTTACACACACACCTGAAAACACTTGCACAGAAAACTGAACACCAATCGGTCTGAGCCTTAGCACTACAAATAGGACATTCCGACGGGAGAACAGGTATATCTTCAAGTTTGTACTCCAGACTGTACCTACTGTATGTGTCACATGTTCTGTATCATATTACAGTATTACTGTACTAACTGTACTATACAAAAATGGGTAGTGCTGTGAAGTCTATAAGGAATACCATTGTGATGTTACAGTACTGTGTACAGTTTGAAAGTACAGTATGTGAAAAAGAACCAAACCAATGACATCTTGTGGTAGCATTTTCAACAGAATGGTTGGACGAGGTCTTGTGGCCAGATCTGAACTGAAGGCGGGATCCATAAGCCCCCCACCACACACACACACACACACACACACACACACACACACACACACACACACACACACACACACACACACACACACACACACACACACACACACACACACACACACACACACACACACACACACAAACAAGTGTAAGGGTTTTTTTTTTTACCCCAATACCAATTTATCCAATACTTGTTTTGGTTTTTTTACTTTTGTTTTGTTGCTAAATTTGATGATTTGTGATTCTATTTTGCTTTATTTCTGTAAGAACGTTTGTTTTTTGTAAAAAAAAAAAAAAAACTCTTGTTTGATTACTGCAGAAATTCTACTTTTGAGTTTTACAGAAGATTGAGTCTGAGAAAATGACAATAAAAATAGAAATACAAAGACTGCAGTGTTTTATAAAGCCCATCAGTGTGTTGCTGATGATATGAAAGAGTAATTGAAATGGTGCTTGTGTGTATGGTTTTGTTGCAAGAATTTCATTTTTAGAAAGGAGTGTTAAGTTTTGATTGCAGTGTTTCATTTTGGCATAGATGTGAGTTGTTCATCTCCAAGTGCTATGATTGGCTTGTGTGTAGAGTTTTGACATAATGAGCCAAATTCTGCAAAAAGTGTGTAAGCAATAGGCAAAAACTGTAAAAAGCAGATATAATACGGATGAACAAATGATAAAGCTCGGGTTGCTGAATATTCGATCCCTTACTTCAAAAGCACTTATTGTTAATGATATTATTACAGATTATAACCTAGATGTGCTATGTTTGACAGAAACCTGGCTAAAACCAGACGATTACATTACTTTAAATGAGTCCACCCCCCAAGATTACTGTTATAAACATGAGCCTAGTCTGAAAGGCAAAGGGGGAGGTGTTGCTGTAATTTATAGTAATATCTTCAGAATTACTGAGCAGTCTAGTTTTAAATATAATTATTTAAAAGTGTTGGTGCTTAATGTAACACTATCTAGTGTAAATGGTAAATCACGTTTGAGATTTGTGCTGGCTACTGTATACAGGCCACCAGGGCACCATACAGACTTTATCAAAGAATTTGCTGATTTTCTGTCAGAGTTAGTACTGGCCTGGTCCTAATTGTTGGTGATTTTAATATACATGTAGATAATGAAAAAGATGCACTGGGATTGGCATTTAAATAAATTCTGAACTCTATTGGAGTTAGACAACATGTGTCAGGACCTACTCATTGTCGTAATCATACTCTAGATCTAATATTATCACATGGAATCAATGTTGATGCCGTTGAAATTCTGCAGCAGAGCGATGACATCTCAGATCATTATCTAGTCTTGTGTATACTTTATTTAGCCAAGGCTGCAAAGTCGACTCCGTGTTACAAATATGTTAGACCTATCACTTCTGCCACAAAAGATTGTTTTATTAATAATATTCCTGATCAGTTTCATCTTCTCAGCATCCCAGATAGCTTAGAAGAACTCGATATTGCGACAGAAACTTTTGACTCTCTCTTTTCCAGCACTTTAGACACAGTTGCTCCTTTGCACTTAAAGAAGATTAAAGAAAATAGTCCAATGATTACAACGAGCACACTCAGGCCCTTAGATGCTAGATCTGCTTATTTTTCAACCCTATTCGTTGTACACTCACTGAGTGTACAACAAGCACACTCAGGCCCTTAAGAGAGCAGCCAGAAAAATGGAGCGCAACTGGAAGAAAACAAAACTAGAGTTTTTGTTGCATTTCATGGAAAGAGAGCACGATTGCTTACAGAGAGGCCTTAAAAGCTGCTATATCTGCTTATTTTTCAACCCTATTTGAAGAAAAAAAAAAAAAACCTATAGATATTTATTTGAAACAGTGGCTAAATTAACGAAAAATAAAGCTTCAACCCCAGACGTTTCCAAGCAGCACAGCAGTAATGACTTTATGAACTTCTTTACTTACAAGATTGATAATAGCAGGGAGAAAATTAAAACTATGCAACCGTCTTCTACACCCATACACAAAAGAAATATATTTTCTGGATATGTTTTGGAATATATGCACATATTTGAAATTGGCCCAATAAATATATTTCATACTTATATTTCATATATTTTTGTTATATTTCAGAATATATTTCAATGTATTTTTTTCTGTACGGGTCCCCAAAAGTGTCAAAAATATATGTGGCATATATTCCAAATACATTGAAATATATTCTGAAATATAACAAAAATATATGAAATATAAGTATGAAATATATTTATTGGGCCAATTTCAAATATTTGCATATATTCCAAAACATATCCAGAAAATATATTTCAAATACAATTCTTTTGTGTATGGGCAGTATCGCATCAGGCAGTGCATTGTAGTCTCCCCGAGAATTTTTTTTATTCATTCATTGCTATAGGAGAGGAAGAATTTTCTAAACTCGTTAAATCATCTAAATCGACAACATGTATGTTAGACCCTATACCAACTAAGCTACTGAAAGAGATGCTTCCAGAGGTCATAGATCCTCTTCTTAATATCATTAATTCGTCTTTGTCATTAGGATACATACCAAAAACTTTTAAGCTGGCTATGATTAAACCGTTTGTTAAAAAAACACAACTTGATCCTACAGAATTAGTCAATTACAGGCCGATCTCCAATCTACCTTTTCTGTCAAAGATACTACAAAAGGCAGTATCCTCACAACTATGTTGTATCTATTTATCTGCGAGGATTTTCAGTCAGGATTTAGACTGTACCATAGTACTGAGACTGCTCTCATCAGAGTCACAAATGATTTGCTCTTATCATCCGATCGTGGTTGTATTAGTGTTACTCGATCTTAGTGCTGCATTTGATACCATTGACCTCAACATTCTTTTAAATAGACTCGAAAATTATGTTGGCATTAGTGGAATTGCATTAGCATGGTTTAAATCATACTTATCTGACCGTTATCAGTTTGTAGCAGTAAATGAAGAGATGTCTTATCGATCAAAAGTTCAGTATGGCGTACCACAAGGCTCAGGACTAGGATCGTTGCTGTTCACTCTGTACATGCTACCCTAAGGATATATCATTAGGAAGCATGGCATTAGTTTTCACTGTTATTCTGATGATACTCAGCTCTATATTTCTTTACACCCTGACGAAACTTACCAATTCACAACATTAACGGAATGCATAGGAGGGAGGGAGGGGGCTCGTGAGGAGGACGAAGAGCAGGTGAAAGGCAGACAGAAGGCAGGAGGGACCAGGGTGGAGCAGTTCTTGAGCCACCAGGCACTGTTTTTTGCAAATGAGCGACCGGATCGCATTAAGGGTTTTCTGTTAGAACGGTGTCGTGTTAGCGGCCGCTAAGTTAATAACTAATGATCGTTACGACGGAAGTGAATCAATCAAAACTAACTTTAGCTGGACAAGAACTTTATTCTAGAGCTGCTGTAAAGCCAAAATGTCCTATTATCACTATAAAGCTGCTTTGAAACAATCTATATTGTTAAAAGCGCTATATAAATTAAGGTGACTTGACTTGACACACACACACACACACACACACACACACAGACACACACGCACAAGACACTTTTACAATTGCTGCTCTCTCTCTTTTTGTGTACTGTTTGCTCTTTATAATGTAAACACATTTAAATTATCATGTGCCTGATGTTTTTTATTGGTTATATTGTCTTTTATATATATTTTTAACACTTGTCTGTGTTATTTTGGTGTTTTACACCCTGGGTCTGAGGGAAACGGAATTTCAATCCTCTGTATGTCCTGTACATATAGTAGAATTGACAATAAACTTGAACTTAAGATCAGAGAATAGTGCTGAACAAGTTTATTCAGGAGTGAAATAACTGAATGATAAATAAACCTAGGAAAAGATGTGACAATGTAGAGTAACTTTATGTTTGGTGCAGCCTTAGTCTGTTATTGCTACAATCTGATGTGCACAGTAAGCACTGCATTTGTTGCTAAGAAACTGCATAGTGATGCAGTACTGCTTCCTTTTTTTTTTTTTACATGTTACACATTATGGCTCCAGTGATGGTGTCAAGTCATTGACATCTAACTCTACAAACTTCTTCCCCTATTGTGGCTTCTGGTTCCGGCACTCCTGATGTGTTCATTCATGCTTCCCTGGCTGTCAGCAGCAGGTATCATGGATATTCACAGGCCATGTGCACTAGAAATTAGACTTGTTTACTTTTATTTTTCGGATGGCAGGAAACAACCCCTCTAAAATCTTTTTGTTGTTTCTCTAAGCTAATCTGCCCATTGTGCCAAAGTAAAACAGCCTTTGTTTAATTTTCTGCATGAGATGAAAATGATTTGTTCCAAGAGAGAACACATATTATTCACAATGGCCCGTCTTTCAACATCTGCGTATAGACTGTGAATGTGCTTCTCATGTATGGGTGAAATCTGGTGTGCTATAGGAAACACCATTATGATGCGGCAGCACTTACTGCTGAACAACAGGATCCAGTTAGCATGTTTGTTGACAGCTCTCTTTTCTAACTTCAAACTGAAACAGACACATAAAATGAGGACAGCCAGAGTCGTAGGAAGCAGATTCTAAGGGGAAAAAAATGTGTCTATTTTATTTCCTGCCACTGATATCAGTGCCAAATAGGATGCTCCTGCAAAAAATGTAACTGGTGGACAGTGTAAGTCCACCTATATCTTACAGTTTTAAGTAATATACACACCTCAGCACAACCTTAACTTGCTGCTGTTACACTTGTCAGTACTAAACGCCTTGGCCTCTGTGAGAGCACCTATTTCCAAGATGTAGCTAACCTTCATCTTTCATGGTAGTGAAACTTAACTGCAGGTAATTTGTGCCCCGAATCCATGAAAGGCTACTCATTCAGCCGGAACTAATTTACGCAGAATCAATTTTTACCTTCCACGTGTAATGACCCTGCCAGAAGAGTTGAATGAGTGATGTTCTGATTATTAGCAGCAGCATAATTATGCAAAACCATGTGGTGAGGAAAAAGCAGCCAAGCAAGAACAAATCACATCATATTTTTACTTTCCTCCATCCAAGATTTTTTCATGGGTCCCTCACGCTTTTCTTTGTCATGTTGGGTTTTGAAAGTCAAATTTATCCCAGGTGACAACAGAAATACCATTGCATTTATTTTAAATGAAAATTCTGTCCAGGCTCCACTCTAAATTTCTAGTCAAGTCACCTTTATTTATATATAGTGCTTCATACAATATGGATTGTTTCAAAGCAGCTTTACAGTGATAAGCAGGAAAAATTATGCATTTCAGCTGTTGCTCATCTGAAGTCAGTTCAGTGTTGATTCAGATCAGTTGTAAAGATCATTAATTAAAAAAATTAGTTCGTTTAATCTATAAAGCAGTTCTGCAAAAAAAAAAAAAAAAAAAAAAAAAAAAAAAGCCATCTTCCAAATTAGTTCAGTTCTCATACAACAGCGTCAGTACATTCAGAAAATAACCTTGGGAGAGACCAGGCTCAGTCGGGGGACCAGTTCTCCTCCGGTGTAAATCACAGCCCTATTCATGATCATTCATACCTCCACACATATGGCATTTGTAAACAAAAAGTGTCTTACAAAATTTAAATCAATATATTGTTTTATTTTAATGAGTAGGCAGGATTATTTTTTACATAATTTGGAAGCAAAAACTCTAGGCTACAAGAGCCAGTTCTCAAAAGTCTTGTGGACACATATTTGTTTTTTGTGATCTTATTTCAGTAACTTAATTTTAGTTTTTTCAATAACCTCGCATAAACATTCTTTTCTCCAAAATACAAATATGTACTTACATGTTACTCACATATAATTGTAGCCCAATATGTGCTGAATACAGTGTAATGAGACTTTAGCCATTAATATGTTTATTAGCAACTGAAAAAAGCACAAATGTCAGGGCAGGTCAAATCTTTTCCAGGGCCCCAAAACCCTGAAATGGTCACTACATCGCAAATTATTTTTTAAAGACAAAATCATCTGGCTCTTTAGCAATGCTTATTATAATTATAATAATAATTGTGCATGATTTAGATGTTATTTATGTAATTATTATACCCATTAACCATTACATATGTACAATTTTAATTTATCAATTATTATTACACATATAGTTGTAGCGACAATGGGTAGAAAGCAACCACCAACTAATCTTCTTTTTGAATATTAATTCAAATTCTCTACTTCTCGATGACTGAGGGGGGAAGATTTGTTCAGAACGTCTCATGATCATCACCGGTCTGACTAATTGAAGGAGCCCCCGGCACTAACACATAACTGGTCAATGGCTAGCTTTGTGGCCTACTACGGACTGGTTAAGATAAAGACAGTGTCCGCACATTCCAGAGTCAAATCACCAAGACCAGAGCCATAAGTCACCCATCCCGGTGCCAGAGAGTCTGCAAAAGACCCTTTAGAAGAAGAATCGACACCAGCAGATGTTACTGAAACCCCCGACAACATTCCTGAACACCTCCTCATTAAGACCTCTGAACAAACAGAGTTCTGTCTCTTCACCAGAGAACTGATTCTTATCAATAACTATACATAAAATCATTCAAGAACAATTTTCAATGGACTCATGATCAAACAATCATGCAACTACCTAATCCTGGGTTGTTTCCACCACTTATATGTATATTTTAATAAGATAATATGTTTTGATCCCATTTAATTCAGGTAATAGTTATTATATTAACTATTAGAAGGAGTGAATGAATGAAAGTGTGTACTGTTTCATATCAATGCTATCTTACGAACACAACTAGCAAGATGGCTTGAATGATATCGGTGTAATATGTTTTGATCTTCTTTTAATTAGAAATCATGTCTAAACTGTGGCCCCTGTTCTCTCTGTTAGTAAGGAGAGCACAGATAAGCATGATTTACGATCAGAACTGAAAAGAACGTCACCTCCTAAATTCAGCCAGTGTCTAATTGGCCAAAACTCATCCTGGAGGTTGGACAAAATTTTAGTTTAAAACCTTAGACCCAAAAACAAAGCTCTCTCTCTCGCTGCTCTCGAAGCTCTCTCTCGGTTCTCGCTCTGAAGAAGAACTCTCAACAAATGCAGAAAAAGATGAAGATCTAAAGCAAGACTTGTAACCATGTAACTGAAGAGCAGACCAACCCAAATTAAGATCAGATGGGTTAGATTCATTTCCAGTCATCTAACTACTCTCCATATCTCATTTCATTTCTTTCTTTGTGTTATTTTCCCTTTCCGATTGAAAGTCTCGGTTTTAAGTTAAGTTTTGCGGCAAAGCTTCGGACAACGATTTACGGCTGCAACGAACACTTTCAACTTCAAAGACTTTTCATTCAGCAGCTCCAGCACACCACGTGACTGGAACGCGCCACAGACATTTATCCAAGCACGAGGAGGCCAGCCGACGGACGAACCAAGGGAAACCCCCTTCTTACGCTACAAAGGGAATTCCAAAAGGGAATCCCCAAAAGCAAATACGCAAGTAGACTACCTCCAGACTTTTAAAATCTTAACTGGTGTATTTATATAACTTTAATAACCTGCCTAAAACGATAGAAGGGTTAAATTAATGATTGATGGTTCGTTCAGGTCATGTCTAGTGCATATGGAATCGTGAGATTTCATCCTTTCACTCTTAAACCCACTCTTTCCTCACTCTATCCCTTTCTGCAACGCGTATGAATGCGTGTGTGTGTGTTTGTGTTAGATATTAGCTTATGTGTTATATATAATCAATAAAGTATTGTTTGTATTTGAAAAGAGATTACTTGTGTATGTGCTTATCAGATTTATTGTCTTGAACTTCGATTTAAGTTACCTATGCTGTTACCCTTAATTTACTTAGTAATTTATTGTTAGCTGGGGATTGAGTCTTTCTTGACCAGGAAGATATTATATTTCCTAGAGTTAATACTTGTTTATGCTTTCTGTTCATTGGATGAACTGATAAAATGATCATACTATTGATTCTGCTACAGTAAATTCTGAAAATAATTAAAATTAATTAAAATATTAATTATTGGTCATATTCCGTTATGAATAATAATTAATAATATTTATACGTGGGCGTATAAACGCTACATTATATTGGTGGAGACGAATGCGGGAAGTTTAACCTAAATTGTAAGCATATACGAAGTAATTATATTTTCATAGTATGCGGAGGAGAGATCCGAACCTCCGAGTCTGTGTGTATGACGTATGCAGCGAGCGCCGCGCGCCCTGTTTGAATGAATGTGAATACACAGATACCCCTTTTCCACCAAGGCAGAGCTGGTGCTGGTTCGGAGCCAGAGCCTAGTTTCAAATCGGTTCTTTGTTTTTCTACCGCCAAAGCACCAGCTCCGAACCAGTAAAACTGGTTCTTAAGTAGCACCAAATCATTGCAGGGTCTAGAACGGAGCCAAGAAAGAACCGCTTGCGTCAGGGGCTGGGGGCGGGGTTACCGTGACCAACAAGACGAATAGAAACTTGTGACCGCCATTTTTAAATAGCAGCTAGTCGAGCTAATAGCAGCTCGATTATAATATCCGTCTATGTAAGTTACGGCGAGCTGCACGAACGCGTTGGATTCCGATGTATTTTTGCAAACCCATGAGCGTCCATAGTATTGCAACGTCCGTTATTGTTGATGGCTTGTTCGAGATGCATCGGAGCGGCGAGGACCGATCGGAGCTGCGGGAGTGTTTGGAGAGCATACGACTCCTTGTGCTTTTAGATCGCTATCGCAGTGCTTTTATGTCATGCGGCGATCGATCTGCGAGAAGCCGATGCATCTCGAACAAGCCTGGCGTGTTTGTGTTTGGCGCTACCGCACTAGCGGTTGCTGGGCAACATGAGACGTATACAGTGACGTAAGATCTGGCTCTGTTGTGGCTCTCTAGCCGGTGGAAAGGCAAACCGGTTCTTAGTAAGCTCGTCAGTCGAACCAACTCTGAACCAGCTCTGGCTCTGGCTCTGAACCAGCACCCGGTTCTTGTTGGTGGAAAAGGGGTAAGAGAGAGCTGTTACTCTAGTCTAGGCTGCCTGCCTATTTTTATTTTATTTTAAACTGCAGTAAAATAACCCAAGATATAAGATCTCACACAATGATAAGGTAAGGATTGAGCGTGTCCCTCAATCTCTGAAATACTTTGATTATAGCTTACTGACGTCTGCGTGTTCCAGCGTCTTTCAAAGCTGTAACTTATGTGTGTTGTATCAGCCAGAGAGCTTAACGAAATTATACTGCAGTAATTAAAATAACCATGTAAAGGACGGATGAGCGTGTTCCTCGTCTAACGTTCCTTATTTATCTGATTGTCACTCAGTGCGTGTTCCACTGCAGGGACGAATATTCTCCTCACAGATTAGTCTTTATTTCTCAGGTTGTCCGTGCGTGTCCCACGGCAATCCCCGTGATAAACTATAAGCTTATCTGTGTCAGTTCAATTAATTCTCGTGTAAACACTGCGTATGTCCGAGTGTAGTTGAATAGGAATTATTTAAAGTTGTGTTCAAGTAAAGCTTGACGTTGAAACTTAACCAACAGTTAGGAACCCTGTTGTTTTTGTGTGCTCAGATAACATTGCACAGAGACGATCGGCCGAGATCGCTATTGTTCCATCTATTACAGCGCAAAGCTGCCCTTTAAAGTTAATCTCACTCTTAAACAACTGAGTGAAGCCCCACGTCGTAAAAACTACGAGTGGTGTCCTTTATTTGTATTTTTGAAATGCGCCGACATTTCACGTAATATGATCGACGTGTATATTCTTTGAACATTGTTGAAATGTGCCGACATTTCATGTAACATGCATTACTGTTTACAAACTGCAATTCACATGTTTGCCCACTAGCGTTGTTTTGTCGCCATAGTTACAATCGTGACACGGAAGTCTTAACCAACGCTTCCGGGGGAACTCTGACCCTCGCATGATCAGAGCCACAGCAAAGCCCTGACCACAGTGTAAACAAACCCTTTGGTGGCTAAGCTAGCTGCTAACCCTTGGCTAAGCTAACCTAACCTAGGCAGTTGTTTACAGTGAGGCCTATATGCTAAAGCCTTAAGCATTATTTACGTTTGTCATTTGTATTAACATCAGTGGTTAAATACAGTGTCTGTTTGAACAACGTTAAAGTGATTTAACCATTTAAACACCTTGATTTTTACACCTGTTGGTCTTTTCTTCTTTCTTATTTTACCTGTCTAATATTTTAATTACCCATATTTTCCGTGAAAAGGAAATTTCGTTTGCAATTATTAATTTCGTTTACCTGCATTTTACTTGAAAAAGAAAATACTGGTTTATGATTATTAATTGTCAAATTCTAATTTGATTTAAAAAAAAAGGAAATTAAAATTGAAAATCTATTTTTCTAAACAGGTAATTTCTAATGATTTCTAGACTTATTTTTAATAAATCTAATTTCATAATTTTCATAATTTCTAAATTACTCTTAGATTTAATCACTTAAGGTGAATACGTTTTGAACTTTGAAAGTTAAGTAAACTTATTCAACCCACATTTCCCTATTTCAAATATTGTTAGACTCCTACTTGCTCATTTATTGTTATTGCGTTGTAACCTCCTTCTCAAGTTGTGGTTATAAACTTAACCATTCTATTTTACCCATTTACCTCTTTTTGTCGCTGCGGAGCGACACACCTGAGCCGCACATTCCAGAGTCAAATCACCAAGACCAGAGCCATAAGTCACCCATCCCGGTGCCAGAGAGTCTGCAAAAGACCCTTTAGAAGAAGAATCGACACCAGCAGATGTTACTGAAACCCCCGACAACATTCCTGAACACCTCCTCATTAAGACCTCTGAACAAACAGAGTTCTGTCTCTTCACCAGAGAACTGATTCTTATCAATAACTATACATAAAATCATTCAAGAACAATTTTCAATGGACTCATGATCAAACAATCATGCAACTACCTAATCCTGGGTTGTTTCCACCACTTATATGTATATTTTAATAAGATAATATGTTTTGATCCCATTTAATTCAGGTAATAGTTATTATATTAACTATTAGAAGGAGTGAATGAATGAAAGTGTGTACTGTTTCATATCAATGCTATCTTACGAACACAACTAGCAAGATGGCTTGAATGATATCGGTGTAATATGTTTTGATCTTCTTTTAATTAGAAATCATGTCTAAACTGTGGCCCCTGTTCTCTCTGTTAGTAAGGAGAGCACAGATAAGCATGATTTACGATCAGAACTGAAAAGAACGTCACCTCCTAAATTCAGCCAGTGTCTAATTGGCCAGAACTCATCCTGGAGGTTGGACAAAATTTTAGTTTAAAACCTTAGACCCAAAAACAAAGCTCTCTCTCTCGCTGCTCTCGAAGCTCTCTCTCGGTTCTCGCTCTGAAGAAGAACTCTCAACAAATGCAGAAAAAGATGAAGATCTAAAGCAAGACTTGTAACCATGTAACTGAAGAGCAGACCAACCCAAATTAAGATCAGATGGGTTAGATTCATTTCCAGTCATCTAACTACTCTCCATATCTCATTTCATTTCTTTCTTTGTGTTATTTTCCCTTTCCGATTGAAAGTCTCGGTTTTAAGTTAAGTTTTGCGGCAAAGCTTCGGACAACGATTTACGGCTGCAACGAACACTTTCAACTTCAAAGACTTTTCATTCAGCAGCTCCAGCACACCACGTGACTGGAACGCGCCACAGACATTTATCCAAGCACGAGGAGGCCAGCCGACGGACGAACCAAGGGAAACCCCCTTCTTACGCTACAAAGGGAATTCCAAAAGGGAATCCCCAAAAGCAAATACGCAAGTAGACTACCTCCAGACTTTTAAAATCTTAACTGGTGTATTTATATAACTTTAATAACCTGCCTAAAACGATAGAAGGGTTAAATTAATGATTGATGGTTCGTTCAGGTCATGTCTAGTGCATATGGAATCGTGAGATTTCATCCTTTCACTCTTAAACCCACTCTTTCCTCACTCTATCCCTTTCTGCAACGCGTATGAATGCGTGTGTGTGTGTTTGTGTTAGATATTAGCTTATGTGTTATATATAATCAATAAAGTATTGTTTGTATTTGAAAAGAGATTACTTGTGTATGTGCTTATCAGATTTATTGTCTTGAACTTCGATTTAAGTTACCTATGCTGTTACCCTTAATTTACTTAGTAATTTATTGTTAGCTGGGGATTGAGTCTTTCTTGACCAGGAAGATATTATATTTCCTAGAGTTAATACTTGTTTATGCTTTCTGTTCATTGGATGAACTGATAAAATGATCATACTATTGATTCTGCTACAGTAAATTCTGAAAATAATTAAAATTAATTAAAATATTAATTATTGGTCATATTCCGTTATGAATAATAATTAATAATATTTATACGTGGGCGTATAAACGCTACATAGTTTAAATGTATTTAAATATATAAAGGTAATATAAATAACCTTTAGAATCAATAGATAATGTTATAAAAATAACTACATGCTACATCCACAGCATTTGATTGGCTGTTCGCTACTGATGCCACACCTAATCTACTAAACTCAGGATCAAAGCCTGAGATGACAGAGAAATTTGATGATCAGCATCATGGTACCAACAAATCCTGATTAGTTTGGTTTAGTCAACTTGAAGCTAATCCTGTAACCCTGAGTTTGTTCAATTACCATCATGTTACTGGCTCCATGTCTGTATATTTGTCTTTAGGTGTGTTCAACTTCGGCTGCGGCTGGATGTAACCGATTGGCAAGAGTTGTTGCTTGCAGTCAGAGTTGTTGTTGCTCTTGAGAAGCTGTGCCAGCTGAGTCAGCCCTCTGCTCTCGAATCACTTTTGCTGTACTTTGATGCCATATGTTACAGTGGTGTGGCGTTGGTGCTGTCTCAAGTAGGACAGTAGGACAAGTAGGGCATTTCTAACCAGCATACACTGCTTCAAGTCAGCCGCCGATTGCTCAGTGCTGCATGAAGTCGAACAAGTCTTTTGTTTGTTTTGGCCATGTGCTCCCCTAGTCCTGCCTCCTGGTTTCCCCTTGCCACACCCACTCGTTTAGTTCTTGTTTAGTCTTCGTATTGGTAATTGCGCTCACCTGTTTTTCATGTGGCCTGTTGCATGAATCCGGGTTTCAGTTGCTACCCAAGTAAGTTTGAGATTAGTTTGAGCAAGTTTTCAGACTCAGGAAGGTGGATCAGTTTTTAGTGGGTTTCATTGCCATGGTAACTTACGCTACACTGATATTCTGGATTGCGTTTCCAGAAAGCATCGCTAGCCAACTATGGTCGCAAGTTCTGTCGTTATCAACATAGTTCAACGAGTCGGTGGTTCCCGAAACCATGGTCCTAACGAACATTGGCAAATTAGCATTGCAAAGTTGTATGGTTGGAACTCGAGTTACTCTCGAGCTGATGTTAGAAGCATAGTTTCTTGTTTGCATGACATGTGGACTCAATAAATCCTTATCTTGAGCAAAATAAGCAAGCTGACATTCAGTACAATATGGATCTTTTATTTAGAATACATACACGTCATTTACATCTTTTAGTTTGTCAAGAGATTTAAAGCACCGTTTTTGAAGAGAGCGCATATACGTACGTGCTCTATTACGTAAGAATGAGCCCCTGTTCTGGACACACTATTCCCACAACAACACGCTGAAACGGCATCTAAACCTAGAGAATTCACAACTTTTTATTACAATAGTGTTCTCATTATAATGTCGTGTATATGATAGTCCCTATCATAGTTATTAATGTGCATTGCTGTTTGAGCTGTGCACGCGAAAGCTAAAGATGATCACTATATACTATATCATTTGAAAGCTTACAGTATCTAGTTTTGATATTTGGTGTCTGATTTTCAATAAAAAAGATAAAGGAACAGAAATGTATTAATTTGTGTTCATTTTTTTATTTTTTATCTTCCAGGTCCACTGAAATTACTCGAAAGTTAGTGGATCATATCCAGTTGAGTGTGCTTAGTACAGTAGAGGTGGTTTAATACACGTTTTTAGTATTTAAAATGAATGAGGCCCCTTTCAAAAATGTCAGAAGCTGACAGGTGTTGAAAGGTAAAAAAAAAAGGGACGCGTGTCCGTAAGGAGACGGAAGGTCGTAGGACCCCGAAACTAGGCTAGTTCCGTCGTCACAGGCCCTTGAGTCAGGCCCCAGAGCTTGAGGGCCCTAGCTGCTTTCTAAGCGTTTCAAGTCGGGACAAGTGTTTGGCTGAAAACGGGCCTGTTTCTAAGTGTCTGCCATTGACTTCAATGGCAGACAGAGAGATGGATAAAAAATAATTTAAAAAATACTTTTTTAGGCCCTAGGCCCGGGCGCTTTCGGTATGTCGATCGGGGGCCTCCGACGCAACAGATTGAGGGATTTCGGGGCCCTGGGGCCATTTCAGTGCTTAATTTGCAGAAAAATGCAGTGTCCGTGAAACCACTATGTGGCGACCACTAAATAGGTTGGATCTGGGACATTTTTGTGTTTTTGCTCTCAGTCATATGTGATGTCGATTCTTGTTGATTCAACCACCTCTACTGTACTAAGTACACCGAACTGAACACATCACAACGTCATTTCAGTGCTTAGTTTGCATAAAAAATTGGCGGCAAAATAGTGGCTTCACGGACACGGTGGTTTTTAAGCTTAGCTTTAGAAATATTTTGATGAAACCCGTTTATCAGCATTCATCTGGCTCCCCTGAGTCCGTAGCACTAAGTTTCACCCCAAAATTCCAATGTCCGCGGAGATATGGAGATCCCAAGTAGCATTTATTCCATTGTACCAAATAGAGGCTTCGTGGACGGTGGAATTTTGTGACGAAACAGACTCTGGGGGGCCTGCTGAGTGTAGTAAAATAGTTTTTATCATGACAGGAACTTAATTAAAATGTCTACCAAATAAACTGTCTGAAGCCCCATTCAATAGATTGCAACTGGGATTTTGTCCAATTACAGCTTATTGAATGGTGGAAAGATCACCACTGCTTGGCAGTGTTCAGCATGGTTCGACGGGACATTTGGCCACTATAGTGGGTAATCGGACAAATAGTGGGTTCGTGGGACGGAGGCGTGGCTTGGGAGTGGTCAGCGGGTCATTTGGCATACAGAGAGGCCTTAAAAGCTGCTAGATCTGCTTATTTTTCAACCCTGTTAGAAGAAAATAAACAAAACCCTAGGTATTTATTTGAAACAGTGGCTAAACTAATGAAAAATAAAGCTTCAAGCTTCAAGCTTCCAGAAGTTTCCAAGCAGCACAGCAGTGATGACTTTATGAACTTCTTCACTTATAAGATTGATAATATCAGGGAGAAAATTATAACTATGCAACCGTCTACTACAGTATCGCATCAGGGAGTGCATTGTAGTCTCCCTAAGGAAAAATTCGATTCATTCATTAGGAGAGGAAGAATTTTCTAAACTCGTTAAATCATCTAAATCGACAACATGTATGTTGGACCCTATATTAAGCTACTGAAATAAATGCTTCCAGAGGTCATAGATCCTCTTCTTAATTTCATTAATTCATCTTTGTCATTGGGACACATACCAAAAACTTTTAAGCTGGCTATGATTAACCCTCTGGGGTCTGAGGTGTTTTTGGGGTCCTTGAGATGTTTTGACATGCCCTGACATTTGTGCTTTTTTCAGTTGCTTATAAACATATTAATGGCAAAGGTATAATTACACTCTATTTAGCACAAACAGGGCAACCATAATATGGGAGCAACATGTATGTACATGTTTGTATTTTTGAAAGAATAATGTTTATGCATGGTTATTGAAAAAACAAAAAATTAAAGTTTCTGAAATAAGGCCACAAAACACACTAAATATGTGTCCACAAGATTTCTGAATAATGCATTTTGTCGCCTAGAGTTTTTTCTTCAAAATGATGTGAAAATCATCCTGCCTAATCATTCACATAAAACAATACATTGATTTAAATTTTGTAAGACACTTTTTGTTTGGAAAGGCAAAATGCGTAGGGGCGTGATTCACACCTGAGAAGACAACGACCTGCATAATGAGCCGCATAATGAGCCTTTCATTCAGGTGTGTCACTGAGCCACAAGAAAGAATGCAAGGACAATATATATATATATATATATATATATATTAGGGCTGGGCGATATATCGCATGACATTGTTAGGTGCATCTCGTCAGTAAAGCCGGTTCCTTGATTAGTAGTAAATCGCCTTCACCTGCTTTCAGATGGAGCGGCATTTACAACACAGGGCCGTAGTTAACTGACAAGCTGAGCCATATCGCATTAATTATCGCGGCCGTATCGCCTGCGATAATTAATGCGATATGGCTCAGCTTGTCAGTTAACTACGGCCCTGTGTTGTAAATGCCGCTCCATTTGAAAGCTGGTGATGGCGATTTACTATCAAGGTACCGGCTTTACTGACGAGATGCACCTAACAATGTCATGCGATATATCGCCCAGCCCTAATATATATATATATATATATATATATATATATATATATATATATACAAAATTAGTTCACAGTTGGAAACACAGTTGTTGTTTTTTTTTCACAAATTGTGCTTGCAAATTGTATAATATCCAAGGTTAACATTTCTAGTAATTGTGCAGTTAATTGTTCTCATACTGTATTTTTAGAAAGTTTTGGAATATATTCTCTACCCAAATGTGACACAAATAAAACACAATAAAAATAATTTAAAGAGAAGGCTTATATTGACCTTTTAAGATTTTGTTGACATCTATCCTTGTATATATATTTTTTTGCTATTTTTTTTAAAAAGGTTATACAATTACAACAACAATTAAAATTTTAACAATATTTCCAGTGTAATCTGTCAGTATACATTTTATCATACATATTTCAAAGTTAAGGATTCATTAGTTTGAATATAGCCTACATTGGAACAACACTATAATAACATCTTAGTTGATGACTTTATTTTTGACAAAACATAATATATATATATATATATATATATATATATATATATATTTAACATATGAGCAGAAATTGGCAACATTATAAGCTTATTTGATGTGGCAGTATTTTACAGTAAAAACTTTATAATCTATCCGAATTTTGTAGTCGATTTTTACTCATCTCAGTATAGCAATAGAGTTTTGTAAAAGCTGTTCATTCATTTACACACAGAAACGCGATTCATTTTTAAACAGTATTTTTTGCCAGCTGTAGTAGCTACACAACAGCGCGCATCTGTGCGTTCATTCATTCACACACAGAAACGTGATTCATATTTAAACAGTCTTTTTGCGTGTACAGGCACTTGCAATTAGAACAAAGCAAATGTATAACTGACCTATTCCTCAGCTGGATCTGTTGCTCCTCGAAATGAAACTTCCAGCACTTCTGAGGTAAATTTTCCAGGATTATTATTAAGATAGTATTATTCCTCACAGCGTCGTAAAGTACATGACTCTGATTACTCGCGGTGTGTGTTATCAGTGTGGTGATGTAATCAGCCATCATAGGGTTAATTCCCAAATATGGTGTTCTGCGGGTATAAAAAGGGATGCGGCAGGCATCTAGAATAGTGTGCTATCCCGAGTCTGGGAGGTGACGTCATTCTGGGGCGCCGGTTTAGGTTTAGGAGGTAAGTGCTTTTGTGGCAAGTGCATGAATGTTTGGGTCAGAAAGGGTAATTTGGGACTCGCTTAACTTGCAGTGTGGTGGAGAACGTGGAGTGAACTCTTATCATGGCGAGCCTTTTATTAGTACGCCTTGAGTGCACTGCGTGGCATGAGTTAATTACCGCAGGTATGTGATGCATTCTTCTTATGCCTAAGCTAACGAGATGATTATCTCCTAAACCTAATGTTATGTTTTAATAGTGGTATGAGGCGTGGAGGTGTTGCAGCAGGCTTAGCGGGCTTTGCAGATTCTGGGAGCATTGAAGACGCTGCCGGCTCGTACTACTTTCTGTAACTCTTATTTATGTGTGACGCTGAACAACTTCGGACGGATTGTTTCACGCCCAAGTCGCTGTGTTCGCCCGCCCTTCCGTTTCTTATTTGAACTACAGTTTTTGTGAACTTGTATGCGAATTCTAATTCAACAGTGTGACGGTCTCCATCCGGTCAAGGACGACGCCAGAGCTGATCAAAATACGCGCCGAGCGTACAGCCTGCCAGGATACATCTAAATTGGGGCTGTCACAGTGTTTATCGACGGGCGGACTGAGAACGGGTAACCTTGCCGCGACGAAGGTCTATGTGTGTGTGTGTGCGTGTGTGTGATTGTTATTTTATCTGACTCTACGATTTATTATTGAAGATCGTGTCGTATTTATTAAATGGTGTCTTTTTGAATAAAAACTGTTTCACGAGTTCACATCTACATATAATTAATACAATAAGTTTATGCGTATTTGGCGTGCTGTCCGGGGGGAGGGCTCCGAGCTCGGAGTTAGGCCCGAACCCAAAGTACTCCCCCCAGTTGGTAAGTGTAGATGGAACTGGAAGTGAGGAGATGGGGTGGAGGAGGGATGCTGACAAACTTTCAATGAACAGAGACAGGTCTGCTGTGAATTTATACTCTGTCATTGAGTTGATTACTGATTAATCTCCAGCTGTGCATAATTTGGTTAATTATCTGAACCTGCTCCTCCCGAACTTTGTTAAATAAAACCTCATTTTGTACGATCATCGTTGTCTGCTATTTAACTCAGCCACTACGGATCTGCGTGCTTTGTGTACCTGAATAACCTGTGGGTTCCCGGACTATTTCCGGGTGGCGTAGTCGGACTTAACTTAAAATTGCAAACTGCCACATTCTGGCGTATAGTCGGCAGGGTTTTGTGGCTGTCGTACAGATTCAGACACGGTGATTGTTTTTGTTTCTGTTGTGTGTGTTTTGTTTGAGTGGTGACAATACGGTGGACATTCGTCTGGTAAGTGCCCCCTATAGTATTTATTTATGGAGGCTGAACTACAGGAAATGAGAGATATTTTGATTCAGTTAAAGGCTGACAATGAGAGACTGCGACAGGAACGGGCACCGGTTGAGTTGCTTGATCCTGGCGCAGCCTCTGGTAGTGTATCGCGACCGGTAGCGTCCAGTTCCATCGAACGCTTCGTGTTCATTCCGCGGGAACGGCGTTGTCAAATTCATGCGTTATGTAGGGAACTGAAGCAACTGGTTCGGCAAAAGCCTGCTGCAACACTGTTGGAAGGGGAAGCACGGGAGAAGATTAGGCATCACCCTCGTGTTTAATGGGGGGGATTGCACTAGAATTATTTTAGCATTGCGGGAAGTATGTGGCTGTTTTCAGTCATATGTAGCCGTCATGGCAGAGCACTTGTAACAAGTGTCTCGTTTCTCGTTGTGTAGCCGTCATGGCAAGAGTGCTTTTAACCATCTCTCGTGTTTCTTATGTAGCCGTCAAGGCAGAGCACTTGTAACAAGTGTCTCGTTTCTCGTCGTGTAGCCGTCATGGCAAGAGTGCTTGTAACCAGTATCTCTCGTGTTTCTTATGTAGCCGTCAAGGCAGAGCACTTGTAACAAGTGTCTCGTTTCTCGTCGTGTAGCCGTCATGGCAAGAGTGCTTGTAACCAGTATCTCTCGTGTTTCTTATGTAGCCGTCAAGGCAGAGCACTTGTAACAAGTGTCTCGTTTCTCGTCGTGTAGCCGTCATGGCAAGAGTGCTTGTAACCAGTATCTCTCGTGTCTCTTATGTAGCCGTCAAGGCAGAGCACTTGTAACAAGTGTCTTGTTTCTTGTTGTGTAGCTGTCATGACAAGAGGACTTGTGACAAGTGGTTGCGTTGTGGTGCAAATTCACTCTTCACTCTTCCTTTCCATTCTTTTAGCATCCATGTCACCAGTTCCCTTCAGGGGTTGTCTTTTTAAAGGATAAGGCTAATAGCTGGTCAGTTTGTTTTAAGTGTCCATCGCTTGCCAAAGGCAGTGGGGGATGTGGGAAGAGGCGTTATGTTATCCTCTGGTGTAATATGTAGTGATGACTCGTCTCCTTTTTTAGTCTTTGGGATGACTCCTGAGGTTTGTTCATCGTCGGGACTACGATGACTAATGGGGGGGTAGATTGTGGTGATGTAATCAGCCATCATAGGGTTAATTCCCAAATATGGTGTTCTGCGGGTATAAAAAGGGATGCGGCAGGCATCTAGACTAGTGTGCTATCCCGAGTCCGGGAGGTTTTATTAGTACGCCTTGAGTGCACTGCGTGGCATGAGTTAATTACCGCAGGTATGTGATGCATTCTTCTTATGCCTAAGCTAACGAGATGATTATCTCCTAAACCTAATGTTATGTTTTAAGAGTGGAATGAGGCGTGGAGGTGTTGCAGCAGGCTTAGCGGGCTTTGCAGATTCTGGGAGCATTGAAGACGCTGCCGGCTCGTACTACTTTCTGTAACTCTTATTTATGTGTGACGCTGAACAACTTCGGACGGATTGTTTCACGCCCAAGTCGCTGTGTTCGGCCGCCCTTCCGTTTCTTATTTGAACTACAGTTTTTGTGAACTTGTATGCGAATTCTAATTCAACAGTGTGACGGTCTCCATCCGGTCAAGGACGACGCCAGAGCTGATCAAAATACGCGCTGAGCGTACAGCCTGCCAGGATACATCTAAATTGGGGCTGTCACAGTGTTTATCGACGGGCGGACTGAGAACGGGTAACCTTGCCGCGACGAAGGTCTATGTGTGTGTGTGTGCGTGTGTGTGATTGTTATTTTATCTGACTCTACGATTTATTATTGAAGATCGTGTCTTATTTATTAAATGGTGTCTTTTTGAATAAAAACTGTTTTGTACGATCATCGTTGTCTGCTATTTAACTCAGCCACTACGGATCTGCGTGCTTTGTGTACCTGAATAACCTGTGGGTTCCCGGACTATTTCCGGGTGGCGTAGTCGGACTTAACTTAAAATTGCAAACTGCCACATCAGTTATGATTGTGGGCGTTCACAAGTTTGCATGGATGCCTCAGATCATTTGCGTTTGAATAGGGCGCGCTCTCTGTGGGCGGAGTCACATTAAAACTTAAAGGAACACGCCGACTTTTGGGGACTTTAGCTTATTCACCGTATCCCCCAGAGTTAGATAAGTCCATACATACCCTTTTCATCTCCGTGCCTGCTGTAATTCTGTCTCACGCACCCACCGCTAGCCTAGCTTACCACAAAGACTGGAGGTAAACGGCTCCAGCTAGCATACTGCTTAGAGCCCTGCACAGGGCAAAAAATACAGCCCTAACCGAGACCTGGCCTGTGGTGTTAAAGCCCTAATCCGGCCCCAGCCCGAAAATGTCTGCAATTTTTCAGCCCGAACCCGACCCGAGACCAACATCAATATCACTTTAAGCTCTCTCTGCGCTGTCTCTGCTAGACGCACACACATACACACAAGCTACTAGGTACAATTTTATTGTAGGCCTCAAACATAACTACCACCACCGACAATTATGCCCACAAATATTAATACAGACTGTCCATTACAGAGAAGCATAAGCATGCAGTAGAGAATATTATATAGCCAAATGTGATCCAGCAGTAAATAAAGATTTACGGCCTACCTTTTTTTTATGTTAAGTAACTTTACTGAAGAACAACGTTTCAAAGAACTCTTCGCCAACTGGCTAACGTTAAATAATAATAAAAAATATAATAAATAAATAAGAGTAGGCTCATTCACTGCTTATTCGCGAGTGTTGTGAAGAAAAAGAATAGCATCCACTGTTGAAGGCTTCAGGCTCATTGTTTGTTGTGGTAATCAAATCAAAACTCCTGAAGTATTGGGAACTTTTTGTAACTCCCCACGCTCCAACTTCTCCCTGATGCTCTGCATGGTCAACTGTCACCTAATGCATTGCACTCGCGTAATCGCATATTGCCTTGCATATTCATAATATTATCAATATAACAATATTTCATACAGTAGCCTGCACTCTGCACGTATATTATGGGTACGATGAAAGGAGAGAGGCTCAGGCGTGACAGTTGTCTGAAATCACTATCAAATCACGGCAATCATGTTGACCGGTTACAGCCCGTGAATCATTAGGTGAATGAGTAACGTGCGACCGAAAGTATAAAAGGGCGCCTTGCAAACATGACAATCATCTTTTCGTCTTCAGGAACTGTTCTGTCAGTAACGCTAAAGAGGATTAACGGTAAGAGAATTATAATGAAACGCACGGCGAAGGCTGATTGTTTTCTGAAGTGTGCCGACCCGTGCCCAAGTTTTTTGACACTGGGTGACACACATGAACTGTGCGTTTTCTGCCTGGGTGAAGAGCACGCACGGGAGGTTCTCGAGGGAGCCGGCTGTGTAAACTGTGAGCGTTTTTCTCTTTTGACGATTGTTTTTTCCCCAGCCATAGGCCACCAGCTCAGGTGAGCCTTCATTCCTTCCTGATCTTCACACAGAGATCGAGAGGGCATGGAAGAACCCATACTCTGCCCGTATTCACCGACATCAGCGGGCTAGTTTTGCTGATGTTGAGGGGATCGGAGAGCATGGGTATGTGTCGATGCCGCCCATTGACGAGACGTTTGCAAACTATCTCGTGTTTGGACAGGCGTCGACACTGAGAGCTCCAACTCTGCCATCCAAACCACTTAAAACAACAGCACGTTTGAATGGCAGAGCATACACGGCAGCGGGTCAAGCCGGTGCTGCTTTTTAATTATATGATCAAAAGGTACATCAGCTGGAAAACCATTAGGCAGCAAATCGTTTCGTCAACGATACCAGGGACACCGAAACACCGGGGAACATGAAATTTGGTGGGCATGTAGCCCCACTAGACTTTTACGTAAAAATTTCGTTTGGTCCCCGGGGGCCACTCCCCCCCCGCGCTGGGCCCCCCCAAACCCCAAAAATGCAGTTTTTCCTAAATAACTACCTGAACCGTGGCACCGAGGATGAAGAAATTTTTATGGTATGTTGGTCTTAAGGGCCCACATCAACCTAGCCCATAATCGATTGTCAAAGTTTTTTTTTTTTTTTTGTCATCTACTGAATTTTTCGTCAACGATACCAGGGACACCGAAACACTGGGGAACATGAAATTTGGTGGGCATGTAGCCCCACTAGACTTTTACGGAAAAATTCGGGCACTGGGCCCCCCCAAACCCAAAAAATGCAGTTTTTCCTAAATAACTACCTGAACCGTGGCACCGAGGATGAAGAAATTTTTATGGTATGTTGGTCTTAAGGGCCCACATCAACCTAGCCCATAATCACTCATTAGTGATTTGCGCCCCTTCCCATAAAAAATGAAAATGCAATATTATTCTGCTTTAATTGCCCCTATCTTCAGTTGAGATGTTCAGAACTGCACCATATTTCATGTGTATGATTAACTTGACATCCTCTGGGGGTATGCTAAGTTTCGTAGAATTTCATCCATGGGGGGGTATAAAATAAATTCATTTATGTGCACATTTAGTGACTGTACACTCATCGGCCTGTAGATGGTGGTGTTGAGCGAAGGGTTGCTGGTTTAGGATGATACTGTCACACACACACATGCAGGAATACAAACAAACGCAAGCATGCACACACACTGACATCCACACGCACAGACACACACACACACAAACACACACGCGCACACACATGTACGCACGCATACATACACGCACAGACACACACACACACAGACACACACATACACAAACACACACACATACACACACACACAAACAGACATGCACATACTGCTACTTTTTTTAGGTATCAGCCATATACCCGATTTACCAATACCCAATGTGTTATGCTTGGGCAGTATACTAATGAGGTGGGTGGGACATGTTTCATGCCATGTTAGATCACATCCTGAGAGTCTACGCTTTCAGAAAATATATAGTTTATATAGTTGAATCAGTTTTCTCTTCATGGCACAGACCAAAATGTATTATGTGTACACTTTCTTCACCTAAATCCATAAAATCCCATTAATTTCAATGGTACATTTACTTAAGTGTTCTACTAGGTACAGTGGGAATGAGTTTAATTTTGTTTGTTTTTTGTTTAAAAAGCTGTTTGTTGTTACCAATGTAGCATGAAAAAGACTTGCTTGAACACAATAAGTGTGTTTTTGAAACTCATTTTTATAATACATTATGTAGGGAAAACCACTGTTATGAATGTGACATTTTCACATTACGGATGTTAAGTGTCTAAACTAATGACTTTTGATATAAAACTTCAATAGTAATAGCAAATAATTACAAAACTCTAAATTATCCATGATATTACAGTCTTTTAAAACAGTGGTTCCCAATTCCAGTCCTCGGGACCCACTGCTCTGCACATTTTGTATGTCTCCCTTATTTAACACACCTGAACCAGATCATCAGCTCATTAGGAGAGACTCCATGAACTGAACTGAGTGTGTCAGATAAGAGAGACCTACAAAATGTGCAGAGCAGTGGGTCACGAGGACTGGAATTGGGAACCACTGTTTTAAAATATACAACTTATATACATAAACACGCAATACAGCCAAATTGCTCCACGTCATTTATTTTTGTGGAAAGCCAGTGCAGGCCTGAGCGGCGGTCATATTTTGTACCGCCATGCGGTACATCTAGTTTTTTATAATATTTGCAGCGTACAACATGCTAAGTCAGGAGATAGTCAGAAATTAGAAGGTCTTCCTAAGATGTGCCCCATGCTCCATTCATAGTGCCTTCAGTTTAATCTATCCTGGACAAAGATTTGCGGAAACACCAGACTACACATTAATCTACTAAAATGAATGATTTCTAAAACTTCAGAATAAATCAAGATGTAACATTTGTTTGTCAGGTAAAAATGTATCATGCCAATTACATAAGTAAATGATTAAAAACCAATTCAGAAAATATATGACATCATTTACTCAAAGATGACTCTAAAAGTAAGCAATGTTTTCCTGACAGAGACACACAGTAATGTGTCAGGGCCTACCAACAGGAAAACACTGAAACATCACTGTGGGGGATGATCCTGGTAAAGAGTCCCAAAGTCTGCTCTGTCACCTCGCCTTAAGTACCAGACCAGAACAAAAGGGGTTATACAAATGTTGTTTAGAGTTGTTTGGGCCAATCCATGTACCCCAGGGGGGTAGCACCTGGTTTCAGGAGAGGAGAAACCAGAGAGGAGAAACAGGATTCTCCTAAGTTCTCAATCTTTCTCATTAAACCATAGACTGCAATGAAATGAAGACCATTTTACCAATCGCACTGCGACACTTAAAATGATACCAAACATGAAAAGGAAAAACAACATATTCACAAGATATACCATATGTGTTATATAGACATTCTTAATGAACTTTCAGTGCCTTGAGGAGGGAGAGGGGGGATGAGTTGAAGTCAAACAAGGGGACAAGGAGATAAGTTTGGGCAGGACAAGGTTCTGTGCTCTGTCTTTGCTATCTGCTGTCCAGGGTGCATTTTATGGCTTTATTGCAGGGTGCGTTTTGTTTTAGCAGTAAAATCAGTTCTTACAAAAGCATACTAACAGTTAAGCCCTATTCGGACGGTAATTGTTTATCATGGGGTCGTAAGGTATTTTCATCATTTATAGGGGGCGTCCGAATCCACAATGTCAGTGATATTTTCCCACCACCCGCATAAAAATCCCCGACCAAATTACCTACTGTTTTTTTGACAAACACCAAGATCGTGTGGTGATTTCATTGCCGTCCGAATCCACATCTCTGAGTTTACAAGAAGAGATCACTTCAAAATTCACTGTTTAAATCCCTTTTGATCACTGCCGAGCACTGTACGTATGATGTACACTTTTATTACTGAAATGCTGGAAAGTATTTACAATAACAATGTTTCATCACAGCTCCACCTCAGCGAACAAAAATGGGAAAGAGAAGAAAGCATTTGAAATGGGCCGTTATTGTGGCAGCAATATATAATAAAATTTTTAAATATGTAGGCTAGGCTATTATAGGCTATTTAAAATGTTTTTTTTAATTTATTTCCCATGAGTCCTAATAAATGCAATTTCATCTATTTCTGAAGTGCTTCTTTTATAAAGAATACCGCTTTCTCACACAACGCAATGAAGCAGCCCCTACATGAGTGAATAATTGATTCTCGAGCCATCGATTGTCACAACACAGAAGGAAACAGACAGGTCACAGTGTTATAGTGATAACAGTGTTTATTAAGCAGAGTGGTGAGAAACAGCGGGAACCAGTCGATGGTGAGAGGATGGTGACTTGTTGACTGATGATGGTGACTTATCTGGTGAAGACTGACGTGGATTCTCTGTGCAGGTGACGAGTGAACAAGAAGACAGGAGATCAGGAACAGGATGACGGATCGAAAACGGACAGAAGACTGGAAGCTTGACGAGACGAATCACAGGTAGGTAGACAGGTGAGTCTGACTGTGAGCAGTGGTAACTGCCACGAGACCAGACGAAAGCTGTGTCCCAATGCGAAGGCTGCATCCTCCGAAGGCCGTATTTGAAGGCCGATTGCGTCACAGCGGCGCGACGAAGGACGTCCCAATTCAAAGGCTGCATCCTTGGAAGGTCGCATTTGAAGGCCGATTGCGTCACTGCAGCGCGATGAAGGCTGTCCCAATTCAGTTCTGCATCCTACGAAGGCCATATTCGAAGGCCGGTTGCGTCATCGCGACGCGACGAAGGCCTCCCTGATTCAAAAGCGACGCCAAATGCACCCTTCGTTTCCCCGTGAAAGGAAGGATACATAAAAGGATCCTAAGTGGCCTATCCTACCCCATAAGTCATTGCGCGCCGGTGACGACAGCATTTTTTATTTATTTTTAAAGGCGGCCGAGACTAGAGTACGGTGGTGGACAGCAAATTCACATTTAAATGTAAAAACTTCACATTATTTCTTATAAACTTCATCTTAACTCCTTCGTCATCATTGCGTGGCTTCATTTGTCAGGTAGTTTGAGGCAAAACGTGTGCTAATATTAGTTTAACGACCTATTTGTAATATTTGCACTAGTCTATCTCACTTGTGTTTTATAAGAAATATCACTCACCCTATAAAGCCCACAACAATGAGAAAAGCATTAGATAAGGCAATGGGGTTTCACTTTTATGTGTTTTTGTAGTGCTGTCATGAAAGCTATGTCTACAAAGGTTTTAACCAAATTTGAGTTTCCAGAAATTATGATTTCTGCAGTATTTTGTATGCATGTGTCACGGTGTGACAAATAACAATCAGAAAAGAGATTAAAGCCCTTGTGAATGCAGTGTTATTCAGAGACCTCCAGTGGACACCCGCCTCTATTGCATCGCGAATCCGTTGCCATGGCAGCAAGGCTAATTGCCCGAGTGACAGCAGGTGTGGAGTAATTACAGAGAGTGTTGTGAGAGGGACACGTATTCAGATGGGGCTTTAAAAAGAGAGAGGAAGCAGACCGCTGCGTGGTTCTCCTCCCGTGAGGGTGGTTCTCCTCCCGTGAGGGGGGTTCTCCTCCCGTGAGATACTGTGTTTGTCGGCGGGTTGTTTTGGATTTGAGGCTGGGCTGTGAAGTGGGCGAAGATTGAAGCTGAGAAGTGGAAAGAAGAGAGTGAGGTATTTATCAACGAAAACCCAAGGAATATCGTCAGCAGTGGGGAAGACGCAAGGTGATGAGTATCGGATCCGTTGTTTATATGCACTAACACTGAAGTGGTGTTGAGAGTCTGAGAAGTGTGTGGCACGAGTGAATTAGTACACCGAGTGAATTGTGTATCTGTCTCCAACTTTTGCCCGCTCCTCGCTGAATGTGACGATCGCTGCACCCGTTTTCTGCTATCTCTGGAGAGAAGTTGAGTCCTTGCGAGAGACGAGAGTGATCTGGTGGAGAAAGACCGGTGGGTGAGTGCTGGCCCGAATGCACGGTGTGCGAGTGGAATGCAGTGCCTGAAGTGACGATTCACACGGTTTGTGTTATGGGGTGAAGTTCATCGTGTGAAGAAGTAATAGTAGTCTGCTGTGCACTCTCTCCTTACAGTCTTCCACTCGCCGTCTCCAAGGAAGGCTTTGATATATCCAGCGCCCAACTTACCAGTTTGAGACAGCCTGGCTCTGTTAATGCTGAATGTTTTCTATGCTGTTGAACTGTTAAACCCTGTTACATTGTTACAGTGTACAGCTGAAGTGGAGTGACTCGCTTAAAGCATCCTTCCTGCCTGGTGGTCTCCACACGCTCCTATTGAAAGCCGTTGGCCTGTTCGGAACAAGAGAAGGTATTGCGGCTGAAGGTTTCATGTGCCGTGGAAAAGTTAAACCCGGTTTCCGGTTACAGCGCACAGCCGAAGTGGAATGTCTTGCTCAAAGTGTCCTCCCTGCCTGGTGGTCTCCACATGCCCCATTGAAGGCCTCTGCCCTGTTCAGAACGAGAGAAGGTACTTTAACGGAATGTTTCATATACTGTCGAACAGTTAAATCCTTGCTGTATCGTCACAGTGACCTACCTTCGGAGCAGCATCAGCGACTCGCTTCACCCTCGCACCTGAATACCTACTTGGTTCCAGCCTGAATGGGGTCCGTATAACCACGACCTCCTTGCGAGCCCTGTAAAGAGTACTTACCCAGTGACCTACCTGGATGGTGTGCGTCCTCCTCTGATCCCTCTCCGACGAGCTGCAGGGGGTCCACGAACGTTCATCCCGCTCCGGTTCAGGGGGCCCATCGGATCGCTTCTGGCGACGAGAAGGAAGATTTTAATTAGGACTTTTTAAATTACTACTCTTAACTTAATAAAGAAAATTGTTATCCCTCTATTCTCTGGTCTGTCTGGTTCCTTGACACGCTCCTCGAGGTGGTACCCGGTCTCCAGGGGTGGGTGCAGTCTGGCTCGGCCCACCCCGACCTGTGACAGAACTTGGCGTAGTCGGCAGGGTTACCGCCTCGAGTGGAGCGATCAAGGACCTAAATGGCAGAAGAAGAGCCAGTGGCCCGACAGCCAGGTATGGAGACTGGGTGCCCGGATCCCGTTCTAGGGACTAGAACGGTTTGGCAGGGGGGTATGTCACGGTGTGACAAATAACAATCAGAAAAGAGATTAAAGCCCTTGTGAATGCAGTGTTATTCAGAGACCTCCAGTGGACACCCGCCTCTATTGCATCGCGAATCCGTTGCCATGGCAGCAAGGCTAATTGCCTGAGTGACAGCAGGTGTGGAGTAATTACAGAGAGTGTTGTGAGAGGGACACGTATTCAGATGGGGCTTTAAAAAGAGAGAGGAAGCAGACCGCTGCGTGGTTCTCCTCCCGTGAGGGTGGTTCTCCTCCCGTGAGGGGGGTTCTCCTCCCGTGAGATACTGTGTTTGTCGGCGGGTTGTTTTGGATTTGAGGCTGGGCTGTGAAGTGGGCGAAAATTGAAGCTGAGAAGTGGAAAGAAGAGAGTGAGGTATTTATCAACGAAAACCCAAGGAATATCGTCAGCAGTGGGGAAGACGCAAGGTGATGAGTATCGGATCCGTTGTTTATATGCACTAACACTGAAGTGGTGTTGAGAGTCTGAGAAGTGTGTGGCACGAGTGAATTAGTACACCGAGTGAATTGTGTATCTGTCTCCAACTTTTGCCCGCTCCTCGCTGAATGTGACGATCGCTGCACCCGTTTTCTGCTATCTCTGGAGAGAAGTTGAGTCCTTGCGAGAGACGAGAGTGATCTGGTGGAGAAAGACCGGTGGGTGAGTGCTGGCCCGAATGCACGGTGTGCGAGTGGAATGCAGTGCCTGAAGTGACGATTCACACGGTTTGTGTTATGGGGTGAAGTTCATCGTGTGAAGAAGTAATAGTAGTCTGCTGTGCACTCTCTCCTTACAGTCTTCCACTCGCCGTCTCCAAGGAAGGCTTTGATATATCCAGCGCCCAACTTACCAGTTTGAGACAGCCTGGCTCTGTTAATGCTGAATGTTTTCTATGCTGTTGAACTGTTAAACCCTGTTACATTGTTACAGTGTACAGCTGAAGTGGAGTGACTCGCTTAAAGCATCCTTCCTGCCTGGTGGTCTCCACACGCTCCTATTGAAAGCCGTTGGCCTGTTCGGAACGAGAGAAGGTATTGCGGCTGAAGGTTTCATGTGCCGTGGAAAAGTTAAACCCGGTTATCCGGTTACAGCGCACAGCCGAAGTGGAATGTCTTGCTCAAAGTGTCCTCCCTGCCTGGTGGTCTCCACATGCCCCATTGAAGGCCTCTGCCCTGTTCAGAACGAGAGAAGGTACTTTAACGGAATGTTTCATATACTGTCGAACAGTTAAATCCTTGCTGTATCGTCACAGTGACCTACCTTCGGAGCAGCATCAGCGACTCGCTTCACCCTCGCACCTGAATACCTACTTGGTTCCAGCCTGAATGGGGTCCGTATAACCACGACCTCCTTGCGAGCCCTGTAAAGAGTACTTACCCAGTGACCTACCTGGATGGTGTGCGTCCTCCTCTGATCCCTCTCCGACGAGCTGCAGGGGTCCACGAACGTTCATCCCGCTCCGGTTCAGGGGGCCCATCGGATCGCTTCTGGCGACGAGAAGGAAGATTTTAATTAGGACTTTTTAAATTACTACTCTTAACTTAATAAAGAAAATTGTTATCCCTCTATTCTCTGGTCTGTCTGGTTCCTTGACACGCTCCTCGAGGTGGTACCCGGTCTCCAGGGGTGGGTGCAGTCTGGCTCGGCCCACCCCGACCTGTGACACATGTCCTGATGTGTCATATTTTGCAGTGTTAACAATGCACTTAAGATTGCACACCTGTGTTAAGTACCCTTTTCTGCTTTTTTAGAGAAATTCAGGAGAAAATAAATAAATAAAAAAATAAGAAAGTTAATACACACGTCTTTGCTGAAATGTATTGTACTGTTGTTGTTAACAAGCCATGGTTCATTTGCTCTGCCCTTAGGATTGCAAGTGTCCTGGGACAGGTGAGGATGTGAGTGGGAAACCCACTGCTGAAACTTGGCCCTGGTTTGTCCTCATGGATGAGGCTTTGGGACAAGAGGCATTGCACCAACCCCCCTGTCGTCATTGCCTCAATCCCTGAGGACACACCAGAGTTCAGCAGTGGGTGCCCACGGTGAGGAGGAGCCAGGGGCAGCACCACCAGCATCAGCACCAGCGGCACCAGCATGAGCACGAGCACCAGCACGAAGGCGGCGAGACAAAGGGCAACTAGAGAGGGAGGCAGAGGCGAGGAGAGCACAGGAGAGTAGGGAGAGGATGGACAGGCTGTTTTCTCTTCTTGAGAGAATGATTGAAAATATATATATTTTTTCTACATATTCTTGTTTAACTTTTTTTCACTTCTATTTTTTAAAAGGAAAGAAAAAATCTGTACATTATTTTTATGCAACTTTAAATGTGTAAATAAAAGAGAATGAATTGTTCTGGACATTGTTTATTTTTGTAATGATAGTAATAATTTCTACATGAAACAATTTTTATTTTTTTTTATAAAATTGGTAAATGAAACTCATTTGTTCCACGGGCTACATTAAAGTACTTTTTCCAACTATTACCAACATATGTAAAAAAAAAAAAAATCTAAATCAACATTTACATTTACAGTACATAAAATAAGAAAAAAAATATGTAGACTTTTATTGAGCTGAGAAGGGAGACCCTGGTGGTGACGCTGGACCGGAATGGCCACAATAGAGACCCTGGTAAGGCCTTCTGCTGGTGGGACATCATCTGGGATGGTCTCCAGAGTGTTTGAGTGCATATTTCCACTGTCCACTAAGTTGTCTACCAACAGGTTTGCAGGGCTGACTCAATCAACGGCTGCCATGTCACTGAGTTTTTTTTTTTTTTTTTTTAAAGAGTATATTTCTGAAAAAAGTACTTTTAATAACTACTAATATTGCATTGGGGAAAAACTACTAAAACCTTAGTTAAGAAAATTATCTTGCATACTCTAATGTACTTAAAGTATCAAGAGTAAAACTAGAGTTATGTATTCTGCAGGGGGGAAAAAACTCCTTGTCAGGGTTTTTATGATAGTTTTGCATTTATATTATGCTACTACTGCATTTTACTTCTGAATATTTTCAAGGTTGTTACATTATATACTTTTGTGTAGTTTCATGTAAAATCATATGTGAGGGGAAAAAAGTACTTCAGTAGGTTACTTCACATTTGTACTTGAATACTTAATGAAATATGCAGTTCCAAAAATTAAAGTAACAAAATGTAGGTCTATTGTCACAATATTAACAAATTGTTGCTAACTCCAGCTGCGTCCCATATCAAAGGGCGCATCTGAAGCGCTCGGACCGGTCTAGCCTACGAAGGACTGTTCTTGTCGCCTGGCAACTGTGACAGCTGCCGATGACGAGCGGGAGAAATACTGGACTTTTTTATATTCAATTGGGTTTTATATTCAAACAGGGCTAAACCGACAATACATGACCTGGCAGCGCCGGGGCTGAAACATCCTCACCATGTCCTCCAGTAAAATATAAAACATAAAAATGACAATAGCCAATTCTGGCTCCATAGCTGTTTACTCAATTATATCAAATGAATGATCAGGATGGCAGCTGTCCTCTCGCACTGTTGCTTGGTGCCTGGAGCGGTGATCGGGAACACCTGGTTGCGCAATTAGGAAATCCTACGAAGGCTACATGGTGCGTCCTTCGAAGGACGCATAGGCTGCATCCTTGAAGTCTGCGTCCTTCGAAGGATGCAGCCTTCACATTGGGACACAGCTATAGAGTGGATGGTGAACTGGGAATATGTAAGCTGTGTTAATGAGGGAGTGCAGGTGCAGCGAGTCAGTACTCTGGTGATTGTGAACGAGTGGGCGGGTCCTGGTGATTGGGTGATGTTTGGGGTTGTGACGGTGTGGCTGACTCTATGACATCGATATCAACAGATTCAGCACCATCGCCACACACAGCACCTGGTAAAGTCGCATGTGAGAAAGTATATCTTAAGCATCCTCCTAAGGTATAGTTCGGGGAACACGCCTAGAAATGGTATACCTTTAGTTAAGTTATACCTTAAGAGTCTTCGTCTTAAAAACTTGGAGAGACAAGGTTATTGGGAAATCCAGCCATGGTTGGAAATTAAATACATTCATTCAAGGAAAAAAGCTGTTGTATCTCCGAAGGATTGTGTTATCTTAATTGACAGCCTATTATTCAAATTGTCACACAAGTGTCATACCTTACTAAAGCACATTAGTGTAAATTCTGCTTCAAAATTTACAGCTAAATTGCATATCATAATCAAAATTGTGAAATCAACCTCAATTATCATTTCAGATATTATAAGGACCATCACAGTGTAGAAAAAATTGGCTTGAATTACAAAATTGACCTTAACAATAACGTCTAAATGAAGTTCACAACGTATTTTCGGGAGGAGTGAACCCATTTAATCTTTCAATTAACTGCCAGAGCATACACGCAGCCGCTCACCTTGCTCTGGCATCAGCTGTTTTGGCATCCCTCGACCTCCCCAGCTCCACCAACATAATTTATCCATCTTGCTACTATACTCATCATCCAAGCATAGTCCCACTGGGGGGTATATCTAAGCTCGAGTTGAAGCTGCTTCCTTGAGTCCCTCCACTGTGGACAGGAAGCCAAATACGCTTAACCATATAGCTTAAAGTTTATATGGGCAAAGGAACTCGTAAAACATAATAAAATAAGCAGCTTGGAGGTTTTATGTTTTCCGTGTATTCCAAACTAGTAACTTCAGTATTTAAGACTGCGTGTGGAAGTGGAACAACTTGTGTAAATACATATTGTTGTTACAAAATGTAGTTACATAATTTATGTTGCACATGTGTACTTACTAAAGTGAAAAAAGTGTTGTTACCAATGTCCTATTACACATTTGTACTTACACATATCATTCCGTGGGTTGTTACATATGTGTAGTTACACAAATATTACAGCTGTAGATACCATGTACCAATGTGTAATTACACTGTAGTTGCATACTATATACACATCTAGTTACCATGTAAGTTCACAGGTATTAGGGCCACTTAATATAAAGGGGGACCAAAAAATAAATAAATACCAGAAAGACTCATAATTCATTCCTTTGGCAACAACAGCTAGCAAAATGTGAAGAAACCTTTTAATTTAAATGTTTTTGTATATATATGTTTAGTTTCAGTGCCAACCCCCCCTAAAAAATATGCAAATCTTTATTATTTTATGTTTGATACAGCCTATAATATAAAATTGATGTAAATGTGGTGATTTTTATACGGTGTCATTATACGGTGGCATCTTTCATTTCTTGCACATTTTGCAGATAAGGAAATGATAATTAAGGACCATTTACTCCACAAATATGTGGAAATGAAGGAAAACTATTATTAAAACATAGCCTTAGAACTGGCCTTCATATATGTCCAGATAACACACTGCCAGTGCTACCTGCAATTTTTGACTGAATACACAGTATTCTACTGTGAACTACTGTGCACAAAGTAAATTACAGTATATTATTATAGCACAGTAAATTACTATAGATTTCACATGTGTTTTTTACAGGGATGGAAATCATTGTGTGGAAAAGTGCAGCAAAGAACATTTCTCCTTTGCATAGAGATTTGGAACAACATGAGGGTGATTAATATCAGAACTTTCATTTTTGGGTGAACTTATACTTTAAGCAATCTATACTATCAATCAATACTATAATCATTTGCAGCTTCAGAGTTTTTTTAATCTTGCCTTTAGCCTCCTAAATCTTTATCTTTCTCTGTATTCACATATCGGTAACCCCATTCCTGACTTCTCTGAGATCCCCAAAGTTAAATAATCTCTTTGCTCTTCATTTGTTTTTCACTCATTGAAAGCACCTAGCTAAGGCTGTTCAACCTGCCTCATTCAAATCCTCTTCTCTGCAGTTGGAAGCCTACTAGCTTGCTACTGGCCTTGCCTTCATAAAATATGTATTATTGTGATGTTCTATTCTTTTTGAGAGTGTAGGGGGCAGCGGGTATTTGGAGATTGTATCCATGATTTACAGCACTTCAGACTTACCAGTTTCCCATACCCTGCAATGCCATGTTCAAAGAGACATCAGCTAACATGAAAACCATGGTCAGTCAAGCTCCTCTGAGAGATGGGGCTGCCATGCTTTATAATGTTGGTAAATTAATATAATGCATAGACAAACAGAAGATGAACATCTTCGTCTGATTGAGCAATCCATACTGGAGTATTCAGGGTGATGTGAGATATTCTGATCTGAGTTTTTCTGATTCTGATGTGATTGATGTTTTTTTGTTTAAAAAAACCCAGGGCTGCCAACTTATTAATTTAGTACAAATGATGCATACAAAATTAACATATTAATCATGTCCACAACCTGTACATATGCTATATTTTTGTCCTATTAGATTTTTCAAAACACATAAACAATACTTTTTATTTTATATGTCCAATGTTTTTTGTCTGAAACTAAAGCCATGTGGTGCAACAAGCTAAATCATGTGGTGCAACCAGCATGCAAAAAAAAAAAAAAAAAAAAAAAAAAAACTAATCTTTTAAAATATTAGATGATATAACTTTTTGACAGCAAGGTTAGTTTAAGTTATAAAATATATTGGTCTCTAAAACCTCAATGATATTTATTTTACATTTATGCATTTGGCAGATGTTTTTTTTTTTTCTTCTTTTTCTCCAAAGCATCTCTCATCACATTTAAGGTATATATTTTTCATATTTATTTATCAGTTCACACTGTTTAAACTACAGGAATATTATGAATTTATGAATTAATAATTCATGATATTTGTATACTTTTACCTTAAAATATTTTTTTTAAATACTTTTTACTTAAAAATATATTTCAAAAGCTTTTTGAAAAATAATGATTAAGATCAGGGCTTGACATTAACTTTTTTGCTCACCAGCCACTATGGCTAGTGGTTTTCCAAAATTACTAGCCACTCATCATTTTCACTGGCCACAATTTTGACATAGATACCATGGGGGAAAAACTGCCATACAGATATTTTTAATATTATCTCATAATTTGACAGCAGGTATATTAGACTGCTGTCACTTTAAGACCTGACGCATGGATCCATTATACTATTACACATGCATTTTCTTTCTCAACTGTTTATGTTCACTTAAAACAAAACTGACTGTTTACGTGAATACTTGTCAAGAACAGCATTTTGATATTTTGTGCGTATATGACTGTTTAAACGCAATAAGCAGCTAAACTCAATTTAGTACTGAGAGGCAGCTTTATGCGCACTTTGGGTGCAAGCACAAAATCTGCGTGAATGAGTCAAATCATGACCAATACGCGCAATCCCACACCAAAATTCAAGCCCTGTAACACCAACAATATTCATCTGGAGCAAATTAAATGAGTGAGTGAGAGTGCGGGTTCATGTGTCAACTCACTGTCTGAGAGATGAGAGAGCAAGAAAGCGCAGCTGGTATCGTGTATCTATTCTACAGAAAATGAGTATTGGAAGCGTTTCAGATATTTCGGTATTTATATAATAATCAATATTTTTGACAACACTACATTGCACTTACTTACTTATTTATACAATTCAACCTGCCAATGTGGCTAGTAGGAGTGACTGCATTACACGCAACTGCTGAAATCTACCCGCATTTGGCAGGTTGGCGGGTGTTAACTGATTAAGACGTATTAAAGGAGTACACCACAAGAGTCATTCACTTGAATCTTTTCTTGAATATGGTATAAAAGTCACAACCATATGAAACCAACATGAATACAAAGGGCCCTATCTTGCACCCAGCGCAATTGACTTTGTACACCGACGCATGTATCATTCCTATTTTGCACCCGCGCACAGCAGACTTTTCCCTCCACAGACGCACGTCGGTAAATTAGGGCGGTTCAGCGAAAAGAGGAGGCGTGTTCCGGTGCATACGTTCCCTGATGCTATTTTGCAGGTTTAGAAAACAATTCCGCAACTGACCAGGAAAAACCTAGTCTAAAGTCAGTGGCGAGTTGCGCATGTTATTCAAATGCTATTTTGAGGGTGCATGCTTGGCCATAATGTAGCATGTGCACAACACGCTTACACTTTGATTCTCTCATCTACACAGAAGCAGCAGTTTTCATTTTTGCAAATCATAGGCTACATTATTACAAGGAAAAATATTAACACACAAGGGAAATCATTGTTGTGTCCATGAAGATGTGAAAAAATAGGCATAAATCTAGCTTACACATTTACCCAAATTATCATATGATAATTATATAATTATAGTATGATACTGTATGATACCTGTTTAACCGAAGCTAATTTGGGTGGGTTTCTCCCATCCCCAATGTCACTTCTCTGTCTTTTACGGCCCTGACGAGAACGTCGGTCTCCTCGGCTGTGAACCGCTCCTGGTGTGCGCCTGGCAAATCCGCTGTTATAATAGCAATCTGTCATGGAACAAGCGCAGTTGCTCTTAAATGGAATGTGAGATGACGCTCTGATTGGTTTATTTCACGTTACGCCCAAACCACACCTATGAATAATGAAGCTACTTCAGACCAACCCATTTTAGATTTGAGTCGGGCGCAAGAGTCATTTATCCCGCCAGTATAATAGCAACAGCGCCCAAGACCCGCCCACAAAGTTACTTGCGTTTCGCGTTTGATACTTGCGCTTCAGATTGTTAAAATAGGGCCCAAAGAGTACATTTCTAAGAACTTGGCACATGATTTTCTTTATCGTGGACACTCTTATGTCATTGACCCATGAATGGAGCACAACTGAACAGTGGAACAAAAATGTTTTTCACTTGACTTTATTAATGGAATAAGGCACTATGCAACCTCTAAAGACATCCTAGAGCAGGGCTGGGCAACTCTGCCCTCGAGTTCCACTGAGCATTCCACTGAGTCCTGCAGAGTTTAGCTCCAACTCTGATCAATCTCACTTGCCTGTAGCTTTCTAGTAATCCTGAACAAAGTTGCTTTGAGGAAAGCATCCAAGGTTAGAACGAAAAAAGAAGCATAACACCGCAGTACGCGGGGAAGGAAACAATAGGCTTTTTCTTAAATGGATGTCAATAAAGGAAAGGCTTCACTATGATGAATAAAATCAAGCGTAGTGTTAGTTCTGGCAGGTCACAAGCTCGCATCAGCTGACTCTCAGCTGATCCACGTCTACCTATAGGAATATGACACCTATCACTGTATACATATATAAGCTCCTTCAGTATTATCAGCAGCTATCACGTTTCTCAGGCGCTAATTACCCTCCTCCATCCCCAGCTCCACCTCTCGTCAGTCAGGATTTGGCATTCTGATTCCCCTTGAATCAGAATAAATTCTCGAATCATGTTGTACTTTAAAATCTTGAATTAATGATATCTGCAATACATTCATGTTGGTTCTGTTCTGTTTACCCTAAGGGGGAGGTTATTGCTGCTCTCCCTGCTCTTATCCATGCTAGGCTGCATGGATGCGCAAGGGAGTTCTTGCCCAGAACAGAACCATACCGCCAATCCAGACTGTATGCTAATTGTCAATCGTATTTGACGATAGTGGTCCCGACAGAACTACTTTTACTGTTATTAAACTGAACCAACACTGATCTGGCTTGAGCTGAATAATGAAAGTACTGCTTTACAACAGAATTAGATTTTGTCTGATAAAGTTTGCATCATTGATTCTGTTATTTCACTGTTTATTACTGTGAAGCTGCAGAAACAATCTGTATTGTAACACTATGTAAATAAAAGTGACACTATTTGTGGGAAAAGAGCTTAAAAAAGAATGAATCGTCTTTTAAATAATCTTTAACATGTTAAACATGTTTTAACATGTTTAACTAACGTGAATACTGTAACTGCCGATAGAAATTGGCGAACCCCAGAAACCTCTGTAGGGCCTTACGGGAATCTGGACTTGGCCAATCTACCACAGCCTTAACCTTGTCACGGTCCATACGTACTCCCTCAGATGAGACGGTGTATCCAAGAAAAGAAACAGACTGTGCATGAAAATCGCATTTCTCCGCCTTGACAAAAAGCCCATTCTCTAGCAACCTCTGAAGTACTCGTTGAACGTGCTGCACGTGTTCCTGGAGAGAAGGTGAGAAAATCAATATGTCGTCCAGGTAGACATATATGAATTGATCTACCATATCTCACAGCACGTCGTTGACGAGTGCCTGGAAGACCACTGGTGAGTTGGACAGATCGAAAGGCATAACCAAATATTCAAAATGCCCCCTGGGGGTGTTAAAAGCGGTCTTCCATTCATCCCCCTTCCTAATGCGAACCAAATGATAGGCATTCCGTAAATCCAATTTTGTGAAGACTGATGCTCCCTGCAACCTCTCGAAAGCTGAAGACATCAGCAGCAAAGGATAAGTATTCTTTACCGTGATGTTGTTCAACCCTCGGTAGTCAATACAAGATCGCAGAGAACCATCCTTCTTACCCACAAAAAAGAACCCCGCCCCTGCAGGTGAAGAGGAAGGCCGGATGAACCCTGTTGCTAGAGAATCAGAAATATATTTCTCCATGGCCTCCCTCTCTGGGACAGATAGCGAATATAGCTTGCCTTTTGACGGAGACTTACCTGGCAGTAAATCTATAGCACAGTCGTAGGGATGGTGCGGAGGGAGAGAAGCAGCACGGGACTTACTGAACACCTCCTTCAGGTCTAGGTACTCAACTCAATGTTAGACAAATCCACTGCCTCCTCCTGAAACACAGAAAAAGGTACAGACGAAGACAAGACAAGGCAAGACAAGACTTATAACATTGAGTACTCCACGCGGAGATGGAGTTCTGGCGCCAGTCCACCCGGTGGTTGTGTAAAGTGAGCCAGGGGTGACCAAGGACTATGGGGGCTATGAGAGTCCATGAAAAGAAATTATAAAGTCTCTGTGTGGTTGCCGGATGTGTTGAGTGTTATGGGTTCAGTGGTGAGAGCAATGTTTGGGAGCTTTTGACCGTTGAGGGCATTGACGGATATGCTGTGAGTGAGTGCGGTGACAGGGATGTGAAGTTTCTGTGCTAGCTTACGGTCCATAAAATTGCCCTCTGCTCCTGAGTCCAATAAGGCGTGACAGTCGTGAGTGCCAGCTGCCCATCTCAGTCTTACCGGGAGGAGCGTGGACGATGGTGATGAGGTCGTCTCGGCGGAGATCCCATCAGATAGTAGCCTCAAGTTTACTATCGGGCTTGGTCTTTTACTGGACAGGCATTAAGGAAGTGGCCTGCTCCCCCACAGTACAGACAAAGTCTCTGGGATCTCCGCCTCTCCTTCTCCTCCCGGGAAAGCCGAGCTCTACCCACCTGCATGGGCTCATGATCGACGACTGGGCTGACCGTGTCCCCGCCACTGGTCCGTGGGTTCTCCACCACTCCAGGAAATCGAACCGGAAGAACGCGACGTTCCATCATCGAGAGACGTGCGTCCACTCTGAGGGCCAGATCCGTTCAGGCTTGTGGGTAGATCCAGCGCGTAGATCTCACGTTGGACACGGTCAGCCAGCCCATGCAGGAACATGTCCCACTGCGCCTCCTCATTCCATTGGCACTCGGCCGCCAGGGTGCTCAATTGAGTAGTCGGACACGGATCGATCACCTTGATGTAAATCGGCGAGGACACTGGCCGCCTCTCTTCCTGCCATGGACCGTCAGCAGCGTCAATACAAAAGCCACCTTCAATCTCTCATTATTGAAGGTACGTGGCTGAAGTGAAAAGTGCATGGAGCACCTAGTCAGGAACGCTCTGCAAAAGTTGGGTTTTCCTGAACTGGAAGGTGGGGCTCTGATTGGAAGGACGACTCCGGTGGTGCGGGCTGAACTGGCGGTGTGGGTGGCGCAGCGGGACTCCGTAGATGTTGGAGCTGTTGGGTGAGCTCGGACACCTGCGTCACTAAAGCTTGTACCGCCCGCCCCATGTTCGCGATGCTCTCCTCCTGTGATTGATACTGCGAGCGATGAATTCGTCAAGACTGATCGCGGATCCACCTGCTGCCTCCATGACGTGGTCAGAGCGTTCTGTCATGACAACAAGAGAGAGAAGGCAAATGCAGGTAAATTGGTAAGTTTATTGAGAATAAACAGAGTTGGTCAGATCCACACAATGTGACACACTGGGGCGGGAGAGTGAAGCAGGGACATCGATGAGCAACCGGGCTGGTGGTGGTTGGTGAATGAAGCTGAAGTCTGAATCCAGAGAAGTGTTGAAGAACACCGACAACGAAGACACGATGAACAGTCCAACGGGTAACAAGGATCACAGGAGACAGCCAAAACGGGACAGGAACAAACACCAGGAACACGACAACGCTCTGACAACAGAGAACACCAGTCACAGAGAATATATACGTGAGTAGATGATCATCAGCGCCAGCTGATGATCAGTGGTGATCAGTGGTGATCAGAGGACACACCCACGCTAATGATACACACAACACAACGATCTCACAAGACAAGGAAAAGCCAGTGAATTCATGAACCGTGACACTTTCTTTCTCTGTGTGTGTGTGCGTGTGGCCGCTGATTGCCACTGATCTGATCATCAGCGCCAGGTGCAACTGATCAGTCTTGTCTATTTATAGTCATTGTCATTCGTCTTCTGCTTGTCAGATAATTTTGGAAGTTCTCGGTGCTCATGTTTTGTTTCCTGGCTGTCTTTGTGTCTCCTGAGTTTCGAGTTGGATTCGGTTTGGATTATCTTGATCGCTCTTCCTTCTTCCTTGGAGGATACGCAATCGCGTCCCTGCATTACCTTTTACATCTGACCCTAAGCTTCTACTCTTACCTTGTTTCAAGAAATAAACTTCTTTGTTGTACACTTGCATCTGAATCCTCTGTCCTTTTTATCATGACAGAACGATCTGACCATCAATGGATTCAGCAAGTGCATCTGACTTACGTGAGTTCCTCTCTAATAACATCGCTTGCATGGATCATCAAGAGGAATAAATGGCTGTTATGGGTCACGCGGTGCAAGCCTTGGTAGTGCAGGTGTCCGAGCTCACCAATCTGAGAATGCCCACTGCACCACCCCCGCCGCCTGTTCCCCCCTGTTCAAATGTGGATTTAAAACCACATTTGTAAGTTTTGTACCACAAAACTTGATTTGTACCACATCAGATCGGATGCGAATAAATCGGATCCAATGCAGATTTTTGTGTTTACACGTGAGCAACAAATTCCGATCTGTGTCAGATGTGAGTAAAAGATCAGATTTTTTGTGCCAGTGTAAACGCAGCCTAAATGCCTGAGGTAAATGTAATGTTACGTGAAAAGAAAGAAAACTAAAAAAAGAAGATCTTTAAGTTCAGTAGCTATCAAACTATAGCTGCAATTTAACAAACTGTTGCTTACCTCCAGTTTGTGTTGAAAAATGGATAAACTATATTCCCGACCGGCAATCAGATGGTCGGGTGAATTTCTGGCATGGCAGAAATTTTGGTCGCCTCTCATGAGGGTATCGCCAAAGCCACTAGAAAACAAGCCTACAACCTTTACCCAGAAAAGCGTAACGGCTAATGCTAACTAGAGCCCGACCGATTTATCGGCCGGCCGATATTAGGCATTTTCCAAACTATCGGTATCGGCATTTGTAATGGCCGATAAATGAATATTTCAAAAATAAAATAAAAACGGACGAAACACCCTTCAACCATGTCATGAGTGTTGGCGTTGTATAGTTTGTCCACCAGAGGGCACTCTACACCGTCCCTGTTGGCAACACTCGTGTATAAACGCGCCACACATCCTGCAACCTGCTGATCCAGAGAGAGTCGGGCTCGGGCAGAGAGAACCAGTTATCCGCGAGTGAGATCATCGGTGAGGTGTGTTCATGGTAGGGGTGTACGATATGACGATTTTTAATCGTGGACGATTAAAATGTCTCCACGATCTGCTTTTGAAGAAATATCGTAGTATCGCTCATTCTGTCAGTTGCTATTCTGGCGCCCATCATACTGAACAATGCGACGTATATTCACATAAAATGTTAACGCAGCGGAAAGGGACACTGCAGTTCATAAAAGTTCATAATTTGCATGTGCTTTGATGCCTTGTCGGTTAAACATTTAATTTGCGTGCTGATGCGCTGTTCTAACATGTGTTTCTCAGCGCGTACATCATGTGAAGCTCACATGCACTAAAAGCCTGTCTACCAGCGCTGGACTAAGTTATCTTTCGAGTCTTATTGTGCTAATACTGTCAAATACACACAAGGTTTACATAAACAAAGTCGGTGATGTCTAAAGTGAAAGCAAAAGAAAATCTGCTTGTCAAATGCGTGTATATTAGACGCGTTGCGCGCAGCTCTTAAAGACACAGTAGTTATAGTAAACACGTTGCAGACTGCATGTCGTTCAGCCGCAACATTAACGAGTCACATAATGGATTTAGATCGCTAAATAGTAGGTTTTAGAAGGCAGGCAGCAACTGATGATTGAAAATGATTCTCTAATTTTCAATTCATTGACATGGTTTTGTGGAATATTGAATTTGTTTGGTATAGCTCTTTTACTTTAACTTTAGTAATTATAATTTATTTACAGTACACAGACTGTTAAAACCAGCTTCAACTGGAAGTAAGTAAAAGTGTTAAATGTTTAAAACCAGACTGTTTTTTGATCATTAAAAAATATATACTTTTGATGTGCAATTGTTTAGTCATTGAGACTGTAATCTAAGGCTTTTTTTTAACATAATCCCTTCTGGAAAATGGTTTATACAGCCCACATACATAGAACAGGCAGATATTTTGCTATTGAATGTTGTGTAAGTGCAGTTTATAGGAAATGGGTCTAATATCCAGTTTATTTTCAAAATCAAAATATCGGCTTATAAATCGGCTCTTTTCGAGTTAATATCGGCATCGGCATCGGCCCCCAAAAATCCATATCGGTCGGGCTCTAATGCTAACGCTCGGCTGTGAGACCAGAGGCCATTTTTTAATGGATGTCAATGGAGAAGAGGCTTCAAAACACTAAATAAAACGCTTTTGTGAGGAAATAGCTTATCATTTAATGAATCGGCTGCCTGCCCACTAATCCTCAACATGTATTACACAAAACAATACTTTTGGGAATGAAATGTAGATTTTACTATGATAAAAAGGTTATTTTATAAGAGAAGGCAGAGTAGAGAATGTTGCGACAGGGAGGACTCATTTACAGCATTACCATCGTATTTAAAGGCAGGGTTGGCAGTTTTTTTCGAACATTTTTTTTCCACTTTTTTAAAAAACTTTATTTATATACCAATACAGAATTAAAATGGAAGTACTCTGAAAAAGAGAGTATAAAAATCGAGTGTCTGTAGTCCTCTCAGGGTGCAATAAACACAGCTACTTATTCCATTCACTCCCACCCCCTCCCTTCTGGGCTCCTTCCAAAGCCACGCCCCCAAAACACATGAACGCGCGATGCCGACCGCTCAGCTGCCAGCTGGAGGACGCATTTACCAGTGCCGAGTGGAGAGGAGCGCAGTGCATGTAGTGACATCATGTCAGAATCACATGTAATAAAATACCTAACTTCATCATTATGAATATAAACAACTAACAAGGCTGTTAGTACTCTAGTGAGTTAAGCTAGCATATCGATACTGGTAAAGTTTAAAATATATTGAGTTTGATTCGGTAACGAGCTAGTAACATAAGGCAAAGCTAAAAACAGGTTGCATTGATACATGTTTTCCCATTACCATCAGTTACACTGTGATGAAGGTGAATTTCGTGTAAGATTCAAAACATATATGGTGTTTTGCATGTAAGAGCTTCCACGATGAAAGCACTGTTGGCTCTGATGAGGACTAACATTACCTACCTTTAGTAGCCTACCTTTCTACCTTACTAGTTCCTTTTTTTGCCTTGTTTGCCTTCGCTGACTGTATGCAGGTACTGGGAATTTTGACTGCTCTTTCTCTGCCATAATTGTGATTCTTCCTAGCTTCCGTGCCTCTCTCCGTGCCTCTTCCTCTCCTCGAGTCAAACGGGTGCGCGCATGTGGGCAGCTCCTGTAGTGGTAGCCATGGTAGCGAGGGAGAGTGACAGTCGCCCAGCCAATCATTTCATTCGTTCTGAATGGAAATAAGTAGCTGTGTTTATTGCGCCCTGAGAGGACTACAGACACTCGATTTTTATACTCTATTTTTCAGAGTACTTACATTTTAATTATGTATTGGTATATAAAGAAAGTTTAAACAAATTTGGAAAAAAAAAATTTGGAAAAAAACTGCCGACCCTGCCTTTAACAGTAAAATTGAGTGATATGGTATATTGTCTAAAAAGAAGTACCAATGTTTTCTTTCTTTGGCTTTCAGGGTTTACCAGTTATGCTAAGACTTGAATTGTACAATTTACAATTGTATTGTATGACTATTATAACTGCATGTATGCATATGACGTTGATATTATGCATTTTAATGAATAAAAAAGAAAATAAATAATTTAATTATAAATATTGTGTTATTTATAATTAAAAAAAAATTAAAATTAAAATAAAACATAAAGTGTTCTTTCTATCGCTGCCAGTAATCTTGTACTTTAATGATATATGACTGCTGTGTGCATAATGATGTAACATTTAAAAAAAAAAAAACTTGCGCCCTTCAGTGACTAGTACTTTGCAGCTAATAGAGATATTCACATTCTTTTTTCCGCAGTAAAGCACATTCCACAAACAATGCAGTCTTACTGTACCTTTACTAGTGATATAACACCAAATATATAACATTTATTCACAAGACCAACATGCTAATAATCCAAAAGAATATCATAAACTGTAACTGACTGTCATAAAACTTTGAACAGCGGGGACTGACATCACTGCCATTACACAAGGCTGAGGTGCTTCACGAGATCCAAGTTAGCAGTTACGCTTTCTCCAATGGTAAGAGATACAGACCCTCTCATCTCCCTTTAATTATCATTTAATTATCTTCAACCACAGCTGAAGCAGAGTTACGAACCAATTGCCCTAAACTCAGTGTTTTTTCCCTCTCAGTGCCTGCGTGAAACCATTTCATCTTTAATGCAGCAAGAAAGAAAATGAAAGCTTTAACTTCTGTAGCTATCAAAACTAGCTGCAATTTAGCAAATTGCATTGTTTGTGGATACGTCTTTCAGCCACCTGCGTGTACATATAGGCTAAACCAGTGCCTCTTTTATTAATTTACTTGACCATTAATTGTTTCACTTTCACTTTATTTACATTTATTTCATATTTACTTAATCTTATTATCACAGAAAATGTGAACTTTTGTCATTCGTTTGGCTAATTAATGATAAAGAAAAATGTCACGTTGCAATATTGGAATTTTTTCCATTTTAAACCACGAAAGTGATAGATATCACAGAAGCAATGTGCAAACTTTGTGCCAGAGTTATGCCAGTGAAGAAGTCTCAAACCCCAGTCAATTATTAATTACTACAGAAAGTGAAAGTAAAAACTGATGAGCTTTAGGCACATATTCTCTCAGAGACAACGAGAGATAAATCCTACTTTAACATCTAATCTTTTATTATCCTTGCAGCGTGTCGGTTATGAGGTGATGTGCTATGAAATTGTTCTGGGGGAAATGATCCCCATGCAACCCTGCATGGGGGTTTATAGAGCATATTTCACACATATATAAAAAAAATAAAAAAAATAATAATACATTTTTTTTATTTTTATTTCTATGAAATAGAAATAGAAATAGAAATCTCATTTGAAAAGAAAAACAAGGGGTGCCGGTTCCGGTCAAGTGCAACATGGCAGCTTAAATCGGAGCTCTTGCCAGTGAAGATGCAATAAAACCCCACAAACCACCCAAGACATCTCAATTCAGTAAATATAAAGGTGGGATGAGTGGGGGATCCAAGCGTGGAGGACGACAATCGAGAAGAGGCCGAAACAAAAACTTCGAAAACAACGAAATGAATGAAGATTCAGCCCCAACCAAAGACGCTATGCTAGCAGCTAACAACGCAGCATGGCAGGGAGGATTTCTTGGCCTAACTAAGAAAATAGAAGAATTGCAACAGGATACCAAAACGCCATTCGGTACATTTAAAGAGGAATTCAAAACTGAAATGAAGAGAGAGTTTACAACATTTAAGGAGGAAATCTATAAAAAGCTCTCAGCCAACAACAAGGAACTACGAGATCAAAAGGAGGCATTGGTGGATGCTCAAATGCGCACCAGAGATTTGGAAGAGTGGAACACAGAAGCGAAAGAGGCAATGCTTGTTGTCCTGAAAGAGCAAAGACAACTAAAAGAGAAGCTAACAGATTTAGAATCAAGGTCTCGCAGGAACAATGTACGGATCTTTGGAGTCCCAGAGAAGTACGGGAAAGATTCTGTCCCTCAGTTCATCGAAAGCCTGTTGCGGAAGGAACTCGAGTTGCCAGCGGAGATGGATCTTGGGATACAGTGCGCACATAGAGCGTTAACGGGAAAACCCAACCAAGGAGCACCGCCACGTTCCATCATCGTAAACTTTCTCAAATTCAGTACGAAAGAGATGATTCTTCAAAAGGCCGGGAAGAAACGTCTGAAAATCGACGAGAAGCCTGTGTACTTTGATCACGACTATGCTTTCGAGGTGGTTCAAAAGCAGAAAGCGTACGGGAGCATAAAGAAAGTGCTAAAGGATAACGGAATCAAATTCCAAACGCCACTGACGAGGATCAGAATCCACTGGCCAGAGGGTCCCGTGACGTGGCACCCCGGAGGCAGCAGCGAGGGAGATACGGAGCAGGGGATACGAAGTAGCGATAAAGGCCACGGAGCAGGAGGACGCGCTGGAAAAACGTATTCAAGAGGCTTTCCCGTGGGAGAGGATCCAGACGGCAGTGGCGCGGAGGGACACCGGCGAAAGAGCGCGGGAGAGACTACAAGAGTTTCGGAGCTAGAGTGATCACAAATGAGTGGAGGTAACTACTAATGACTGATACAAGTAGAAGTGGCATTGACTGAAAGAAGTTTGTACGTGAACATTTTTTTTTTTTGTATGTAAATATTTTTGTGATATTTGAAGGGTAGCCTAAATTTTTGGTTTGTTTTGTTTCCATTTCACAGCTATATTATAGTTATACTCTTTAATTTAGATCTGGGTGGGACAGCATCATCTTATTTTATATTCAATAGATAGCCACCAACTACATTGAGAAGTAGCAGCAAACCTCTTTAATCAGTTCGTTCTCTGAAAATACTTAACTGGCAAGTAGAAACTTAAAGTTGGAGTTGTGTAGAATGGAAGGAAGGCTTGGAAAGGAGTCAACTCCTACATCTACAGAGGGGCCCTTCCTTTTGAGAAGGAATAACCCCTCCCCTACCAACAGGACCTTAGGGCCAAAAGAAGGCCCCTGCAGTTACCGGCAAAACGTTCTTATGTTCTCTAATGCTATGGTTATTACAGTTCTTTTTGTTATTGGTGTCAGAAATAATTTATTTACAGGAAACTCACCTCTCTGATACAGAACACGAAAAATTTTAAAACTTTAGACTTGGAAATTCCTTTTATAGCTCGTTAAGCTCCTGTTAAGCTGCAACCCCACTTTTGAAAAATCCCCAGAAATGACATACCCAAACTGAAACAGATACAGTTCAAGAACCCTTTGTACTAAAAGCACAAGTATGATCTCATTTGAAAGCTGACCTGGCAGTTTATTGTAAATGTAGAATTAATTATTGTCATAATGAATTTTTTTTTTAAAAATAGCTTCAAAGTTTTGTAAAGTTATTAGAAATTTATTTTTATGAAACATCCTCATGAAAATAAAATTGAAGTTGGCACTGTAGCAATCTAGAAATGCACTACAGCTAAAGCCATATGTCTGACCATGTTATATGTAAAATCTGGAGATGATAAGTCTAAAACTCTGTATTTAGTTAAATGTTTTTCAAGATCATGTCATGTGACTTTTTTAGAGTCTTATCAAAATATGCAACTGATGTTTGTCATCATCTAAGCATCCATTCAGTCTATTGTCTCTATTGTTTTGTGGTGCAAACGAGCCCCATTCAGTCTCAGTCTCCCCATGCACACATTCACACCTCTCCAGCCTGGTTATGGCTCTAAATATGCATTTCTTTTGTCTGCATTATAGTTTACTAACGACTGGCTATTCATAGGGTTTCAATCCCTAATTTCTTTTATCAAAGTTCTCAATTCAAATGCCCTTCTTGAATAAAGAAACATTTCAGTAAGCATTGCTATTTAGAAAAAAATCATAAAAGAATAACTGCTAACTTAGGTGGCAGGTGCACCTGGGCTAGCTAGCATGTTAGCTTAGCACACCATCAATACACAACCATTTATGAGATTAAAACCATGTTTGTGCTCCAAACTTCCTTTATAACGCAAGTCGAGTGTTTTAAATAATCTTCTGTGATCTAATTTGGCTTCAAATAAAAAAATCAGACAAAAAATATATTTTATAGTATTCTGCACAATGATAAAGTCTACATCGATTAGCATTACATTATAAATATAATCTATTATTATGAAAATACCTGGCATGGCGTGAAGAACACAGGCAAATCAAATATCATTGCAATCATGTTTATTGTCTTCAAAAAGTCTATATCTGCATGTTACAGCGATCTGTGTTAGCTGTGTGTGTATCAGTGACGTCCTTGAATGTCACATGATCATGGCTCTTCTTCATGTTCCATATATGGACTAGTATTGTGCATATAGCGCCCTTAGGCTGCTGGTATGAATTGAAAACACAATAGATCAGAGTATGAAAGCGCTCATAATGATTACATCGACGCATTTGGGTATAAATTCAGTAAATATTATTCCTGTCTATGATGTAAATCTATGAGAATCTATCAATATTTCTCCAAATCTGCACATTTTTGAGCTAAAGCCCTGAGGCACGTTGTTTTGTGAATCGCTGTCATGACGACAGCACAGAGTTTTTTTATGAATGAAAGCGCCTGACGGTCATAATTCATATTAAAGGTATCGACGCATTTTTCCATTTCATAACTCCTGACACAAATTAAGAACTGTCACTATAAGTTTCTCAGAATACAATAGTGGTAAAATACTGAAACTTGAGTCTTATATCTTTTTAATGATGTATAGTTTGTCAAGGTATAACATTAAATCTGATAGTAACTTTGAACTAAATAAATAAAAAAACGCTTCAGTGCACCGACGCACTGGTGAAGCTTAACAGGTTTAAAGGAGGTAGTAAAAGAGTAGTAGCTATTTTAATTTCTAATAAAATCAAGTTTGAATGCTTGAAGGAATTAAAAGACAAAGATGGCAGATACTGCTAAAGGGGAAATTGGAGGAACATGTGGTTACATTATTTAACATTTATGCTCCACCTGAATCTGAAAATCCTTTTATAAAACCGTGTTTGATATTATTACTCAAGAAACGGAAGGGATACTGATTTGTGGAGGTGACTGGAATGTTGTATTGAATTATACTCTGGGCTCCAGCAGTACCAAAAAGAATAGTAAAACACATCTGACTAGATACATTAACACAAAGTTGGCAGAATTAGGGGTAACATTGATGTTTGGAGAGAATGTCATCCACTGGAAAGGGATTATACATTCTATTCGGGCCCACACTCAGTTTACACAAGAATTGATTACTTCTTTATGAATGTTGAAGATCGTTTTAGAATCATGGAATGTGGGATAGGAACAGCTGATTTATCAGACCACTGTATTCTATATTTACTTTTAGATCTCAGCAGGAGAATAAAAAAATACAACTTGGAGATTGAACATGGGGATGCTTAACGATTCAAAATTAGTGGATAATTTAAAAAAAGAGATAAATACTTATAAGAATGAAAATGATAAAGAAGGTACAGATCCTACAATGTTATGGGATGCTATAAAGGAGAGGTAAATTAATATCCTATTCATTAAGAAGAAAAGACTTTTAGATTTTCAAACTGCCTCGAAAGAATTGGAAAATTTAGAACATCAACACAAAATCAATAATAACCCAGAAACACTTAAAAAAGTAAAAGAAGTAAGAAGAAGAATTGATGAAATATTAACAAAAGAAGTAGAGAAGAAAATTCGATATCTAAAACAAACATACTATGAGGGAGGTTCCAAATCAACCAAATCTTTAGCCAGACGATTAAGAAACAAACAACAACTTAATACTATACATAAGATTAGAGATCCCAACACCAAAAATGTAGTTTATACGCCAGAAGAGATCGAGAAAGTGTTTGAAAAATATTATGCAAACCTTTACGCTCAACCTGCAGCAGCAGATGATGCAACAATTAAATCTTTTTTTGGATTAAATAGACCTTCCAAATATAGGAGAATCACAAAATGCTACGATATGTGCATTAATTACGGAAAAGGAATTGGAAAATACAGTAAAAAGAATGAAATCCAATAAGGCACCGGGAAATTATGGATTCCCTATAGAATGGTACAAGATGTTTAAAAAAGAGTTGAATCCAATGCTGCTAGCTTCATTTAATCAAACACTTAAAAATGGTGTACTCCCTCCATCATGGAAAGAAGCCATAATAACTGTTATACATAAAGAGGGTAAGGACAAGGAATTCTGTGGACATTATAGACCTATATCAATACTGAACTGTGATTACAAGATATATACTTCCATTATATCTAACAGATTCCAAACATTCATGTCTGATTTGATAGATGAAGACCAATCAGGGTTTATCAAAGGGTGACAAACTGCAGACAATATTAGGAGAACCTTGCATATTGTAGAAGTTCAGAGAAGAAAGGAAAGTGCCATTTTGCTAAGCTTTAGAAAGCTAAAGAAAGCTTTCGACTGCGTTAGCTGGAGGTTTCTGCATCTTAGCTTGGAAAAATTAGGCTTTAACCAACAATCAGTCAGATGTGTTAAAACATTGTATCAGGAACCAAGAGCTAGAATAAAAATAAATGGCAGCCTCACAAATTGGTTCAAACTGGAAAGATCCACACGGCAAGGGTGTCGATTATCTCCCACCCTTTTTGCAATTTTTATCGAGCCTTTGGCACAAGCGATAAGACAAGATAAGGAAATAGAAGGAATTAAAATTAGATTATAAATTGAATATAGGGAAAACGCAAGTTCTGCCTCTAAATTTCATCCCATCCACAGAAATGACACAGAAGTATGATTTTAAATGGAATAAGAAATCTAATTCAATATTTGGGAATAAATATTCCAAGTAACCTTTCTAAATTGTATAAAATCAACTATGAAGCCTTAAATCAACAACTTTATAAAGACATGGAAAGGTGGGGTGTCTTATTATTAGACTTAAGTCAGAGAATTGAAATTATCAAAATGAATGTGCTGCCAAGAGTATTATATTTGTTTCAATCTTTGCCAGTGCCAATACCGAGGCCACAGTTTGTGGAGTGGAATAAAAAGATTTCAAGATTTATTTGGAACGGGGCTAAACCAAGAATCAAGTACTTAACACTTCAACTACCAAAGAAAGAGGGAGGATTGGTGCTGCCAAACTTTGAAGAATATTTTATCGCTGCACAACTCAAACATATGATTAACTGGTGTATTCCGGATTTTACAGCAAAGTGGAAACAAATAGAGTTGAACACTGATGAGTACCATGTACTAGGGCTGAACGATATGGACAAAATTTCATATCTCGATTTTCATGCCAGATATCTCGATATCGATACAATACGATATGACTACGTAAGTACTAAAAAAACAATACATTTAGAGTTTGTAAAATACACACTGATGTCTATGGAAGAGGTAATAATAATCCTTTCCATTATAATTCGACACGTTTTATTCATATCAGATACACATTGTGTAAGTAACTTCAATGTTTACTCTATTCTATTCCCAGTTCACCAGCCACTTACTTTTAAGTATTTCGGGAGAAGTGGATGAATTCACGTGTTGTAAACATAGAGGTTGTAAATCCAACAGATCCGATTCTCTGAACTGCGTCTGCGGCACAAACTAACACGGCGGCGCCCATCGCGCATACAGCTCAACTAACGCGATCGTTATAAAGGTGTTTAAACAACAATATACTTCCACTTGCATGTATTTGACAATCGGAATATCAAATATTTCATGCCATAGCTAACACATTTGTGAATATTCTGAATAAAAAAGGAAAAATGACATAAAAGCAGATCATCATTCATTCAGCACTGTTGCTGCTGCGGTGTGTCACGTGACAAGCAATGACGCGTCACCATGGAAACGCCGCCCCCCCTCTCACAGTATAGTTCCCATGTCCCTGGTAGTGTGTGCGCGCTGGCTTTAGCGGTGCATTCAAGGGCACTCGTAAAACTGATGTTTGTTGTGACTGCCAGAGTTGTATGCAGGGCGAGCGCGGAGAGGGGAAATCTATATCGTCTATATCATAGCTTTTTTCGATAGTAATATCTTGAAAGTTCATATCTCGATATAGATACGATAACGATATATCGTTCAGCCCTACCATGTACGGGCCATGATTGCCAGTAAGAAGATGCTCAAAGAAAATGAAAACAAGTTGGATTCAATAACCAAAATCACCTTGGAGGTCTGGTTCAAATTAGTAAAAAGGTATAAAATGGAGAAGGAGATAAAGATATTTAGCTGGTTGGCGTACGATTCAAATTTTAAACCAGGAGTTATGAACTCTAAATTTAAAAACTGGGCTAATAGAGGTCTGAACATACTAAGTAATTTGATCAAATAAGGGGAAATTATAAGCTTTCAGAATTTAAGGCAGAAATTTGATTTGGAACATCAAGACTTCTATATGTATCTTCAGGTTAGAGACCATTATCAAAGGGAGATAATGCCAGACCTCCCGGGTGAAATAAATGTTATAACCGAAATTTTGGGGTGTGCATATAGGAACAAAGGAGAAAAGTTGATATCTAAACTGTATCAGGGATTGGTATCCAACAGAAGAACTTCAATACTTTATATTAGAGATAAATGGAAAAAATAATTATTAGTAGAAATATGTGATGACGAATGGTATGACATATGTGAAACTCAACTAACCACATCTAGTTCTAGAAATTGGAAAATATTTTGTTGGAAAAATGTGGTAAGATTTTTTATAACACCAAAGATCAAGAGGGCTACCTCATCAGTATGTCAGCCCTGCTGGAGGATGTGCGGTGATCAGGATGTGGGTCATGCACATATTTTTTGGCAGTGCACAAAATTATCCCAATACTGGGATAGTATCTGGGAGGAATCAGGGAAAATACTTGGATATAATCTACGAAAGACATGCTCAGTACTGTCCTTCGAAAGTCTAACAGAAAAGAAAGTACAAAATAAAGACAAATACTTAATTAAATAATGCAAAACGCGTTGCAGCAGCATACAGACATAGGCGAGGCAGCTTGCGCGCCTATTGGCTGCCCTGCGGCAACTGCAGCAGCCTATCGAGAAGGCGCTCTTGACGCCTTGACCAATGGGGGTGCTTCGCGCTCATTTGCATAGCGTCCCACCGAAATAGGCGTGGCCTAGGGCTATAACTATAGTGTCGAGAGGCTGGTTCACTGATTTTCATCTCTTCAGCGGAGCTCACGCATCGCTGGACCCTGAGAGAAGCCGCGCCATCTGAAGAAGCCTTTCAGCGGGGACGAGTCTACATCGAAGCCGCTGGCCGCGCCGCCTTCTGCTGACATTCCTGCTGCGCTATCCGGTGCATTATATCCTTTCATTGCTAGTGTGTGTTCGCCCCGCGACTCACACTTTTTTCTCTCTAAAAGAGCCGAGCGTCTTTTTCAAGATGCCTCGTACCTTCTGTGGCTCGTGCAGAGCCCCTCTCAGCGACGGGGACCGCCATGTTATTTGCATTTCCTGCCTGGGAGAAGATCACGCAGCTCTCGCGCTCGCTGACGGCGGATGCCCTCATTGCGAGCTGATGTCTATGGCGACTCTGAGGACTCGAATAGCACAGTTTCACGAGTCTGCACCCCAGCCCGCCGCGCTGCCGCGCCGTAAGAAGCGCCGCGCTCAGCGAGGCCCTGAACCTCCTCCCACTGAGGCAAGCTCGCCGGTTCGCCCACCAGCTTCACCGCCCGCTTCACTCGAGTCGATCACCCCCGGACAACGGCCGCTGTCTGCCGCCGTTTCGGTCGCGGATGAATCTGATGATGTGGAAATTGCGGAGGAGGACAGCTGCTCTATCCTAGCATCAGGCAGTGAGTATTATCCGAGCTCTGTGGATCTCGCACCCCCTGCCCGTGGGCCGTCTGGGAAACGGGCCAGCATTGAGTCAGAGCTGACGCGTCTGCTCTCTCAGGCCGTTGAGAGCCTCGGCCTCGAGTGGTCGACGCCCGTAGAGCCAGCACACAACCGACTGGATGGCTGCTTTCTTAAAGGGGACCGTGTTGCAACACCGTCTAGACCCGCGCCGTTTCTTCCTGAGCTTCACGAAGAACTCGCGAAATCCTGGTCTGCACCCTTTTCAGCCAGAGTTAAAACTTCTGTTTCGGCAGCATTCTCCGTTGTTGATGATGCTAAAAACAGAGGATACCAGTCTCTCCCTGCAGTAGAGGAAGCTGTAGCTGATCATCTTTGCCCGCCCTCCGCTGGACGGCGCGCTAAGACTGCGCTTCCCTCTAAAGCCTGCCGCACCACCTCAGCTCTGCACGGCCGCGCTTACACCGCCGCTGGACAGGCTGCAGCTGCGTTGCACACGATGGCCACGCTACAAGTTTTCCAAGCCAACCTTCTCTGCAAACTTGATGAGGAAGGACTGGAAGCTGTAAGCGTCGCGGATTTGAGAAGCGCTACAGACCTCGCTCTTCGCACTACTAAGTCTGCTGCACAGGCCGTAGGGCGGATTATGGCCTCTCTCACCGTTGCTGAGAGACACCTGTGGCTAACACTGTCTGAGATGCCGGACTCGGAGCGCGCTGCGTTCCTCGACGCTCCCATCTCCTCTGCTGGGCTCTTTGGATCGTCCGTCAAGGATTTTGCGGACAGATTCGCTGAGGTACAGAAGACATCGCAGGCCATGAAACACTTCCTGCCTAAGCGCGCTAGCTCCGCAACAGGTCGCTCTAAACAGCCGTCTGCTCGCCGCCGCCGCCTCACAGCGGAAACAGGCCCGAAGCTCGAGACCGCGCTCTCGCTCTGCTGGCCGCCGCCCTCAACGTGGTCCTCGGCCAAAGATTGAAATCAAGCCCGATGCCACAAAGTCGTCCTAGCCCTTCTAGGAAAACGACGGTGTTCAAGTCCCGCTGCGGCCAGACTTCCACCAAAACTACCAGCTCGCTCAGTTCCAGAAAATGTGACTGTTCCAGCTTATTTAGCAGTAAACAAGTCGGTAACACAGCCCGCTTGCCTGCTTACAAACGCCGTTTTTACGGCGACCCAGATATATCCCTCAAAGAGTGTAATTTCTGGCGTTCCGGCCACGGCCGATGGTGTTATGAATGTAGAAAAAATGCCCACTGTCACGTGCTCATTCCTACACACAAGCACAGCTCTTCACACAGAGCTCGCGCTCATAAAATCGACTCAGGTCGATTGCGCATTAAAAGTAGTGAATGTGCCCACATACACTGCACACTGCATGTCTTCCGGTTTCTGTAAAAACGAAACCAAAACACATACGGTCACTGGCCAAAGATGTGTTCAGTGCTTCTCATGTGCCCGCTGTGTCACGCCCATATGCACTCTCAGACATGTTAAACCCCAAAGGGTCTCGCCCGCTCGCCTCCTCTCAGCTACTCGCTGTATCAGAGTTGAGTGCGGGCAGGCTGCCCGCAGTTATCAGCGCACCCCCCGCCTCGTCTGCCGCAAGCACGGCACCTATGTCTCAGCACATAAGAGCTCTTCAGCCGCCACACTGTCACGGCCAGAGCGCAGACTTCATTCAACCCCTAGCTATTCATGCGAACGCATGGGCACAGCTTCCCGGGGTATCAGAATGGGTGCTGAACATTATAAAAAGAGGCTATTCGCTACAGTTTGCTCGACGCCCTCGCCGCTGCAAGGCGCGAGTCGAAACTACGGTAAAGAAGGAAGTAACTCATCTACTTCGAGCCGAAATAGCGAAACTATTGAGCAAAGGGGCCATAGAACCCCTATCTCAAGCTCAGAGCGAAGGGGACCTGTACAGCAGATATTTCCTGGTACCGAAAAAAGACGGGGGTCTCAGACCCATTTTAGATCTAAGACGGCTGAACAGAGCGCTTTCGAAGCGCCCTTTCAGAATGATCACGACCAGACAAATCCTCTCGCAAATTCGCCAGGGGGACTGATTTGCGTCGATAGATCTGAAAGACGCGTATTTCCAGATACAAATAGCGTCACGTCACAGGCGATTTTTGAGATTCGCCTTCGAGGGCCAGGCATATCAGTATACAGTCCTACCGTTCGGCCTGTCTTTAGCACCCCGTACATTCACGAAGTGCATAGACGCGGCCCTCGCTCCCCTGAAAATTCAGGGGATGCGAGTTTTGAACTACTTGGACGATTGGCTAGTTCTGGCTCAGTCTCGCACAGAGCTCACAGAACACATGACCGTTTTGCTCGAGCACCTCGAGAAATTAGGTCTCACAGTCAATTGGGCGAAGAGCTTGCTGTCTCCCAGGTTCTCCCGCTTGCTTTCTGGGCACAGACCTGAACTCGCTGTCTATGACAGCTCAGTTATCGCCACAACGCAGACTGGCCGTTCAGCGCATGACGGAAAGCTTCCGCTGCGGCGCTATGGTCCCGCTCAAACAGTTTCAAAGGATGCTGGGCCTCATGGCCGCAGCATCGCCAGTGCTTCAGTTGGGCCTCCTTCGGATGCGCCCACTACAGTTCTGGCTACAAGCGCGTGTGCTGCGCCGAGCGTGGACTTCCGGTCGCGTTCGCCTCAAGGTCGATCAGAAATGCGTTTCAGCTCTGAAACCTTGGACGGCGACCGACTGGTACCGGTCAGGAGTAAGCCTGGGGACTTCCTCGAGTGTGAAGGTGGTGTCCACGGACGCCTCCACCTCAGGATGGGGAGCGCTGCTCGAGGGCAGACCGTTCTTTGGCCTATGGTCAGAACGGGAAAAGCTTCTACACATAAATTGCCTGGAAATGATGGCAGTCGACAAAGCGCTCAGGCGCTTCTATCCCCAGATAGCAGGACACCATGTTTTAGTCCGTTCGGACAACATGGCGGTGGTGGCCTTTATAAATCACCAGGGAGGTGTCAGATCCCGAACCCTTCACAGGCTGACGGAACACCTCCTGGTCTGGGCCCAGCACAATTTGCGCTCTCTGAGAGCAGCCCATGTGCCCGGCCACTTGAATCTGGGACCAGACAGACTGTCCAGGAACAATGTTCCGGCAGGAGAATGGTCCCTACATCCACAGACAGTCCAGTTGCTGTGGAAGAAGTTCGGCAAAGCGGAAGTAGACCTGTTTGCGTCTCAAGAAAACGCTCACTGCCCGATATACTTCTCCAAGAGCAGGGACGCGCTGGCTCACGTATGGCCCCGCTGCCTGCTCTATGCCTTTCCCCCCATTTCGCTCATACCTCAGGTATTAGAGCGGATCAGGGAAAGTGGATGCTCGGTGCTACTAGTAGCTCCGTTCTGGAAAAACCAGGTTTGGTTCCCAGTTCTGGTGCAGCTAGCGAGCTCTGCCCCATGGCCGATACCGCTGAGGAGAGACCTCCTCACCCAGGCCAAGGGCTCGATTTGGCATCCTCGCCCGGAGCTTTGGGCCCTACACGTGTGGGCCATCAATGGGTAAATGGGTCCTAAATCCCTCAACACACCCTTCAGGTCCCAGGTCATTTCCCTGTCGGCCTTATCGGTCCCTGACGAGGAGAAGGACGCCGCTTTGCTCTGCCCGGTCAGGGCATTAAGAGCTTATGTGTCTCGCTCGTCTGCTTTCAGACAGACAGAGCAGCTATTTGTTTCGTTCTACGGGCGCTCTAAAGGGCTAGCTGTGACGAAACAGACCCTATCCAGGTGGATAGTGGATGCCATAGCGCTGGCATACATCTCTAAGGGCCTACAATGCCCATTAGGTGTCAGAGCGCACTCCACAAGAGGCATGGCCTCTTCGTGGGCTTGGTCTAGTGGGATTTCTTTACATGATATCTGTATGGCGGCAGGCTGGGCCTCCCCGTCTACATTTATCAGGTTTTATAACCTAGAAGTTCCCGCTTTGCAGGCTAAGCTGCTGTCGGTCTAATAAGCCAGTACTATCTGCCCCGATGTCGGCTCAGAATACTGGGAGTTGATGAGCAATGCTCACGGATCGATTATGCAGCCCTGAGGGCAATTGTAAGACCCATAATTTTCATCAGATCATTTATTATCTTAAAGCACCCTGATGGGATGCTACTTATTCAGGAATGATGCTTTAGCCTCTCTTCCTGGGCTCTCTGTGAGTCCCTGATGATCATGTACCATATGGGCCCGGGCACATGCCCTTGGGACTTTGGTATTGGATCTCAGCACGCACGGCGTTTTACATTGTGTTCCCCAAGCGTAAGTTCTTACGCAGTACGAGAGAACCTCTCGTAAGAGAACGTACTCGGTTACTAACGTAACCTCGGTTCTCTCTAGAGAGGGAACGAGTACTGCGTATCCTTGCCGTGCCTGCAGTTCGCTCTGGTTCGCTCCGGCGATGAAAACCAGTGAACCAGCCTCTCGACGCTATATTTATAGCCCTAGGCCACGCCTATTTCGGCGGGACGCTATGCAAATGGGCGCGAAGCACCCCCATTGGTCAAGGCGTCAAGAGCGCCTTCTCGATAGGCTGCTGCAGTTGCCGCAGGGCAGCCAATAGGCGCGCAAGCTGCCTCGCCTATGTCTGTATGCTGCTGCAACGCGTTTTGCATTATATAAAAATTAAGGATAATTTTTGGCTTCAGTATCTCACGGAAAGAGACTTTCCCCCAAGCATAAGTTCTTAAAGACCGGCGACTCGACCTGCACGATTCCACCGAGCAAAGACACCGACAAGGCACTTGAGTATTATTTTCTTGTTTTCTTTCTCTTCTACACAACTTTTCGTCTCATCTATTTGTTTGTGACCTCTCGATGTGTTTTCAAACCCCTACTATTACTAACACATGTAAATCAAATGTCACACTTAGGAGGCAGTACAATCCTAACAACCTGCATACCTTTCGATGTCTTCTAGTACTTTATTCTCTTTTCCTATTGGTCTCTGGAATTGCCAGTCCGCTGTAAACAAAGCTGATTTCATTACATCTATTTCTAGTCATTCAGGTCTCAGCCTATTGGCCCTGATTGAGATCTGGATGAGACCAGAGGACACTGCCACACCTGCTGCTCTCTCCGCTAACTTCACTTTCTCACACACCCCTCACCTGACCGGAAGGTGCTGGTCTTCTCATCTCAAATGATTGGAAATTTAATTCTTTACCACCTCTGTGTGACAACAGCTCATTTGAATCGCATTCAATTACCATCACTAGTCCTATTAAAATCCATTTTGTAGTTGTTTATCAAATGTGAAAGTGTCTGTGTGTTTGACACTGCACAACTCTCACATCACATCGAACAAGGACTCGACATCGCTTTTATTTAGTTTAAGTTGTATCTTTAAGAAAATCACTACACAATTTAAGAGAGAGGTCCTCAACAATCATTAATGATATCTTCAAGATATAGGTTGATGAGGTGATTTACAGACCAGATGTTCCCTGGTGCGGATCCCATGAAAAAGTTTAAATTTAAAAAAATTAACTATACTTGTCTCAATTCAAAGCATGATCTTACTTTAAACTTTAAATAAAAAGCTGTCATATCTTATCATACTGGTGTGTCTGGACTCAACATCTGACATTCTACGGTAGCTATGATCTAGTGTTGCACTTATAAGTTGTATATGATTTTACATTTGTAGCTTCCGAACTGGCCTTTATCAGTGTGGAAGCATACAGGGTGAAACATACCCTTTACTGAAATACGCTATCAGTTCTCTACTCGAAAATATATGTAGAATTTTCAGAAAATATCTACACTGTTAAAATCTAGTGTACAATATGTATTAAACATATGCTTTTTGTTTAAAAAAAAAAAAAACTTTTGACTGTTTATTTTGTTAATACTTGATTTAATTTTTGAGGGGGCACGTCTAATAGATCTATATCATTTTACGTGTCTTATTTCTACAAAGTATAAAGTAAAAATATGACAAAACAAAAGAATAATGTTGACAAATATATTTGCTGCAATGTTTTAAGAAATAGGGATTACCATACTCCAAACAGTTCCTCACACAATGACACCATTAATGAAGGTTCAGTTCCCTATCGATACGGTCTACTCATACTGCATTGCTAGATGCAATGGGAAAACGTACTCGGTTACTAACGTAACCTCTGTTCTCTCTAGAGAGGGAACGAGTATTGCGTAAGCTAGCTTACGCTGCGGGAAAGTCTCCTTTCTCGAGATACTGAAGCCAAAAATTATCCTTAATTTTTTAAATCTTGTCAACGCAGTGCAGCAGCCTGCAGACCTAGGGCAGGCGAATCGCGTGCCCATTGGCTGCTCTGCGGCAACTGCAGCAGCCTATGGCTGAGCCTTGCGCGTGACGTCACGTCCAATGAGCGCGCTTGGGGCGCTTAATGCGTCACAGCCCGTCATTAGGGGTGTGGCTTAGCGTATATAAGCAAGGAACAGAGGCTGCTTCACTGGTTTCTGTCGCATGAAGCGAAATGAGCTCGTGGCGAGAGCACGGCGGGTTACGCAATACTCGTTCCCTCTCTAGAGAGAACAGAGGTTACATTAGTAACCGAGTACGTTCTCTTACGAGAGGTTCTCTCGTATTGCGTAAGCTAGCTTACGCTGCGGGAACACCCTTGTCAACGCCGTGCGCGCGCCCAGCATCCTGAATGAATCCCATGGGGAGCCCAGGGAACGCGAAGCGGAGCTGGGCGGCCGAGATACCACAGTACACAAGCACATAATATGGGACAGGGAGCGGCACAGCCGGTCCAACTGATACTTCCACATAGTGCAGCTCAACCAGTAGAGCTAAATCAGCAACATAGCCCGCGCACAGACAGTGGGCTGGCTACGCGAGACTTAGACTGATAACACTTTGGCCTGCAAAGCGGGAACTTCCAGGTTGTAAAACCTAACAAATGTGGAAGGGGAGGCCCAGCCTGCCGCTGCACAAATGTCATGAATAGGAATCCCACTGGACCACGCCCACGATGAGGCCATGCCTCTGGTGGAGTGCGCCCGAATGCCCAAAGGGCACTGCAGGTTTTTAGATGCGTAAGCAGCTGCGATAGCGTCAACTATCCATCTGGATAGGGTGTGTTTCGAGGCGGCGAGACCCTTGGTGCGCCCACCAAACGAAACAAAGAGCTGCTCTGAACGCCTGAAGGCGGTGGAGCGTGAAATATAGCTTCTCAGCGCCCTAACTGGGCAGAGGAGATTACTATCTGCCTCGCAGCCAGCATTCGGCAGGGCTGAAAGAGAAATGACCTGCGCTCTGAAGGGAGTGCCCAAAATTTTGGGGACATACCCATGCCTCGGTCTGAGAATAACTTTAGAGTCATTGGGTCCGAACTCGAGGCACGCAGCGTTAGTGGATAACGCGTGAAGGTCTCCCACACGTTTTACTGAAGACAGTGCTATCAGAAAAACGGTTTTGAGCGTGAGGTGTTTCATATCCACAGTTTCTAAGGGTTCAAAGGGATGTGCTTTCAGTGCGTCTAAGACCAGTGAAAGATCCCACATAGGAACCGAAGGGGGTCGCGGGGGGTTCATCCTCCTCGCTCCTCTAAGGAAGGGGATGACAAACTCGTTCCTTCCTAATGCGCGGCCCGGCTCTGAGACAGAGAGCGCTGAAATGGCCGCGACATACTGTAGACTTTGAGCGTGGAGGGGGACCTGCCCGCGTCCAGTAGCTCTTGAAGGAAGCACAATACTTGCGAGACCCCACATGTCTGTGGATTGAGCCCTCTGGTAGTGCACCATTTGTTAAACACCGACCATTTAGACGTGTAGAGCCGCCTCGTAGAGGGGGCTCTAGATTGTATGATCGTGTTCATCACCCCTTCTGGTAGATCAGCATGTAATTGTTGAGGCTCCACGCATGCAGAGACCAGTGCTCTGGGTGGGGATGCCAAATCGAGCCCTGGGCTTGAGAGAGAAGGTCTCTCCGCACCGGAATCGGCCAAGGGGCTGAGTCTGCCAATTGTATGAGTTCCGGGAACCAAGCTTGGTTCTCCCAGAACGGGGCTATGAGGAGCACTGTGTGGCGCGCTTTCCTGACTCTCTCGATGACCTGAGGCAGCAGAGAGACCGGTGGAAACGCATATAGCGGGCCGCTGGGCCATGTCTGGGCCAGCGCGTCCTCGCTCTTTGAAAAGAATACTGGGCAGTGTGCGTTGTCTTTTGACGCAAAGAGGTCGACTTTCGCTCTGCCAAAGCGGTGCCACAGCGACCGGACTGTTTGGGGGTGTAGAGACCACTCCCCAGGGGGAACGTTGTCCCTGGACAGTCTGTCGGGACCCTCGTTCAGATGGCCTGGCACATGCGCTGCTCTCAGAGAGCGCAGAGAGTGCTGAGCCCATACGAGGAGGCGTTCCGTCAGGGCGCAGAGCTTCTTTGATCTGACACCGCCCTGGCGGTTCACATAGGCCACTACTGATGTGTTGTCCGTGCGGACTAGAACATGGTGACCATGGAGGAATGGGAGGAAGTGCATGAGCGCTTTCTCGACCGCGAGCATCTCTAGACAGTTTATGTGTAGGAGATTCTCCTGGTCTGACCAGCGGCCATAGACCGGTCTGCCTTCGAAGAGCGCTCCCCAACCTAGGTTGGACGCGTCTGTTGAGACAATTTTCCGGTGTGAAATCACTCCCATAGTCACTCCAGTGTGATACCATTCGGCTGCTAGCCAGGGCTGCAGGGCTGAAACACAGACCTGAGTCACTCTGATTAGCGAGCCGCCGGTCGCCCAGACTCGATGGGATACGTGCGCTCTCAGCCAGCGTTGAAGCGGGCGCATGCGCAGTAAACCCAGCTGAAGCACTGCTGAAGCTGAGGCCATATGCCCCAGGACGCGCTGAAATGCTTTCAGGGGAACCCGATTGCCTTCTTTGAAGGATGCAGCGAGGCGCTGGATGCGGCGCGCGCGCTGCTCCGACAATCTGGCTGTCATCGCCACTGAGTCCAGTTCTATTCCGAGAAAGGAAATTGACTGACGGGGCGAGAGCGAGCTCTTGGTCCAGTTGACCGCTAGACCCAGGCTTTCCAGATGGCTGAGAAGCGCTGTTCTGTGAGACACAAGTTCTGTCTCTGACTGCGCTATAACGAGCCAGTCGTCCAGATAGTTCAGAATTCGCATTCCCTGACTCCTCAGGGGAGCGAGAGCCGTGTCCATGCATTTCGTAAATGTACGGGGTGCTAAAGACAGGCCGAACGGCAGGACTGTGTATTGATAAGCTCGACCGTCGAAGGCGAATCTCAAGAATGGCCTGTGACGGGGAGTTATCTGGATCTGGAAATACGCGTCTTTCAGATCGAGAGAGATAAACCAGTCTCCTGGGCGGATCTGCGCAAGGATCTGTCTGGTTGTAATCATCTTGAACGGCCGTTTCATGAGAGCCTTGTTCAGATGTCTCAGATCTAAAATAGGTCTTAGTGCTCCGTCCTTCTTGGGAACGAGGAAGTAACGGCTGTAAAAGCCTGACTCGCTCAAGGAAGGATGAACCTGTTCTATGGCCCCTTTTCGCAGCAGCTTCGCTATTTCTGCTTGAAGCAGATGCGCTGTTTCCAAACTCACTTTCGTTTCCGTCTGCGCTATAAAGCGCGGAGGGCGACGAGCAAATTGGAGCGAATAACCGTGTCTTATGATGTTGAGCACCCATTTTGACGCGCCCCGAATAGCCTCCCATACTTTTGCATGCATGGCTAGGGGTCGAATGGTCTCTGGGTTCAGATCGCCGCGTTGCGCGGGATGGGGAACCTGTATCAGAGAGGATGGGGCGGCGCACACGCCGCCGATGCTCGGACACGAGGGCAGAAGAACAGGGCTGGCCGACTGTGCAGATTTTAGTAGCTCGATCTCGGATGATGGAGCGTGAACTGCTGTCAGATATCCCAGATGCGAGAGCGGCGTGGGGATTATGGTGTCTGAAAGTGGGTGCGCGTGCTCGTGAGCCGGCGCGGGATATGCACTTATGACACGGCCAGTGTTTGGGAGTTTTATGAGGTTTGCAACCTGTCTGGCAGAGCGGGCAGTGGGCAGGTGTGAGCACAAAGCTGTGGGCACATTTTCTACACTTGATGCTCGAGCGGAATGTTTCCGCTTTAAGAGATAGCGCTCTGGACGCGTTGCCATGGGAACCTCGTCTGTGTGAGGCAGTGAGCACACGGGAGTGGGCACTTTTTCTACACTTAATGTCCCTGCGGCTTGAGCCGTAGCAACTTGAGGTAACTGAGTGACAGAGCGAGCAGCGAGTAGGTGTGAGCACGGGAGTGTGGGCACATTTACTACATTTAGTACTCGAGCGGTGTGAGGCTGCTTTATGAGAGAGCGCTCTGAGCGCGTTACCATAGGGACTGTACTTGTGTGAGGCAGTGAGCACATGGGTGTGGGCACATTTTCTACACTTAAAGCACTTATACTCTTTTTGAGACTTATCTGGGTCGCCGTAAAAACGGCGTTTGTGTGCAGGCGAGCGAGTGCTATTACTGGCTCGTTGGCTGCGGTGTGAGCTGCTGCAGTAGCCTGGGCGCAGGGGACTGACAGAGCTGTGTGTTTTGATGGCGGTCCGGCCGTAGCGGGACTCAACCATCTTTTCCTCCTTGCGGATGCTAGGAGGACTTCGCGGGCTCGGGCTTCAACGCAATCTTGGGCCGCGGGCCCCGGGGGGGCGGCGGTCTGTGACGGCTGGTCGAGCGCGACCTAGGGCGACTGCCCTGGCGACGCTGCGAAGCGCTGGGAGGCCGGGAAGAGCGCTGATTAGAGCTGCGCACAGGAGGCTGAGATTGAGGGCGGCCTGTGGCTGGGCTCGAACGGAGGGGCAGGAAAAGGTTCATGGCCTGCGACGCCTTCTGTACTTCGGAGAAACGATCCACAATTCCGCTGACCGCAGGGCCAAAGAGGCCGGTGGGCGAGAGTGGTGCGTTAAGAAATACAGCGCGCTCTGACTCACTCATGTCCGCGAGCGTCAACCATAGATGTCTGTCGATGACGGTGAGCGCGGCCATGGATCTGCCGATGGCTTGAGCGGCGGTCTTGGTAGCGCGGAGCGCAAGATCCGTAGCACGGAGCGCAAGATCCGTAGCGCTGCGCAGATCAGTTAAGGCAGACTGACCCGAGCCCTTCTCGTCCAGTTCACGGAGGAGGTCGGCTTGAAGGATCTGAAGAATGGCCATAGAGTGCAGGGCGGAAGCAGCCTGGCCGGAGGCGGCGAAAGCGCGGCCGGCGAGAGCTGAGGTGGTCCTGCAGGCTTTAGACGGCAGGGCAGACTTTGAGCGCCATCTAGCAGACGGCGGGCAAAGGTGCGTTGCCACAGCTTCCTCAACGGCGGGGATACCGTTATAGCCGTTCTCGGCGGCCCCGTCCACCTGGGAGAGAGCCGAGGAGACTGGCGAGCGGAGTCTGGTGGAGAACGGAGCGTTCCAGGATTTAGAGAGCTCAGCGTGGAGCTCAGGCAGGAAGGGTGCTGACCTAGAGGCAGGCGCAGGGCGGCGGCTAGGTAGAAAGCATCCGTCAAGGCGATTGGGCTCCGGCTCCTTGGGTGGGGACCAATCCAGTCCCATTCTCTCGATCGCTTGAGTGAGGAGGCGGAGAAGCTCCGCGTCGACACTAGCGCGGGTTCTGGTAGACTCCAAAGTCGAGGGGGCGGAGCGGTGAGAGCCCGACCACTCCTCGCTGTCAGACGCGAGCAGAGAGCAGCTGTCAGCGACATCATCTGCATCATCCCCCAGAACGACGGCAGTGCGGGCAGAGGCCGGCCGCTGCGCGTCGGTGAAGGGTGGGGGGGAAGGAGAGAGCGAGGCTCGCGGGGGAGGTTCCGGCGAGCCTTCAGCTGTAGCGTCCAGTTCCGGCGGCCTTTGAGAGCGACGTTTCTTTTTACGTGGCCCGGAAGAAGTGGCCGGAGAAGGTGGAGGTTCTTCAAATTTAGCGAGTCGAGCCCGTAGGGTCGACATCGGTAACTCCTCACACTGTTCGCAGCCGCCCTCGGAGAGAGCGCGGGCTGCGTGGTCGAAGCCCAGGCAGAGAGCGCACACGACGTGGCGGTCTCCGTCGCTGAGCGCGGCTCTGCACGAGCCACAGGATGAGCGAGGCATTTGCAACAACACCTCGCGCTCTTTTAGATGCAAGTGTGTCGCGGTGGACACACAAAACACACAACACAGAGCAAGAAAAGGATATATGTGCCGGATAGCGTAGCAGGCAGGGAAGGCTGAAGGCGGCGAGCGGCCGACGTCCTCAGGCTGAAATCCTTCGGCTTGCTGGTCGCTTGATTCGACGGCGGCTTCCTCAGAGATCAGCGATGTGAAGAGCTTCGCTGAAGAGACAGAAATCAGCGAAGCAGCCTCTGTTCCTTGTTTATATACGCTAAGCCACACCCCTAATGACGGGCTGTGACGCATTAAGCGCGCCAAGCGCGCTCATTGGACGTGACGTCACGCGCAAGGCTCAGCCATAGGCTGCTGCAGTTGCCGCAGAGCAGCCAATGGGCACGCGATTCGCCTGCCCTAGGTCTGCAGGCTGCTGCACTGCGTTGACAAGATTTAAAAAATTAAGGATAATTTTTGGCTTCAGTATCTCGAGAAAGGAGACTTTCCCGCAGCGTAAGCTAGCTTACGCAATACGAGAGAACCTCTCGTAAGAGAACTCATTTTTCTCAGATTTACTGACGTTTTAATAAAATCACGCAGTGAAACCAAGAGCCAGTGGTCGCTCTGCAGAGAGGAAGAACCAATTCAGCTCCTATAGTGTGAAAGCCTACCAGAGACTGCCGAAATGGGGCTCTATATAAGCTGGCATTCTGGCCATGGGAATCAGATCATTTCTCCTTCAGCGAGACTCTCCGAGACTGAAGAAAGCCTTCTCACAGTAGAAGAAGCCCTCGCAGCAGACAGAGCAGATTCAGCGCGCCAACAGTGCCGGAGCTCCCCTGCACGCTGCTGATGAGCACAGTCAGTGCATTGCATGTCTGGGGAAGTCCCACGCAGAAGCCGTGCTCAGCCTCTCTTCGCTTGCAGATCACTTTCTTTTTAGACAGCGGGTCCACCCTTCACGCTCTCCCGTTCTCTTCCTCCCAGGAACCTCGAAGGAAAAAACAGCGGAGCCAGAGGACTGTGGGAGTGAGCCCACGTCGGCACAGTTTCCGCGTGCCTCACTCTGCCCCTCACTGACCTGGCTCTGTGCGCTATAAAAACGACGACCCATTCGATCGGCAGAATGATGGTCAGTTTGGTGGTGCTGGAGCTCTTGAGCTCTGGCTCAAACTGACGTAGATAAAGGAGTAAGGCTGCCTTACTCGACTCCCCAGTTTCGCCCAACAGCCTCTTAGGCCCTGCGTTGGATGGCTAATGCAGTACTTCCTGCCAAAGGGCTCCAGTTCTGCAGCTGCTTTTAGTCACCAGAAAAGCACGCCGACTCAGCAGCCGGCAAGGCCTGAGCCCTCGACCGCTAGGTCCAGGCCAGAGCCTAAGCCCCGCCAGCCCTCGCACTCCACCAAGCTGTACCCCTTTCCGAAGCGCCAAGGTCCCCGGCCTCAGAAATTGCCCTGATCCATCAGGAAGGACGAGGAGGGGGCAAAGTCTCGCTGTGGCCGGACCACCCCCTAAACTGCCTCAAAGTTGTCTCTCCGTTCAGCTCTGGGTGTTGGAAGCAGTGTGTCATGCTCCCATGCTGTTAAACGCTGTTACAGCGAACATAATAAAAAAACAAAAATTTTCAAAAAGAGAGCCAAAATTCCTCTTCCAGTTATCACGATTATCAGTTCCAGCATCTCTAGCCACCCGGGCCGAGGCTTGGGAAGCCATCTCTGGTGTGTCAACATGGGTGTTGAACATTGTAAAACGAGGTTACTCACTACAATTTACTCGCAGACCACCCCGCATCAAGGGCGTGGTCACCACCACGGTAGGGAGCAACGTGGCTCCCGTCCTCTGCACCAAAGTGACGAATTTGCTTGCAAAAGGAGCCGCAGGAAGGATCTGTAACGACTGAGACAAATCAGACACAATTATTTGGTATATGTACAAAATAATCTTTAAACTTCACTCTGGGATCTGTGGTCCCATCCCCCAAAACAGGGCAAGAAGGTCCTACCATGATCAGATAAGTTGGTTTTATGGGGCAAAGGAATGTGGCCACATGTGCAAGAGAGAGACAATGGGAAGACAGAAACAATCTTTAATACAGACTTTGCTGCATTACTCACAGACTAACTGATCTATAAATGAACATGCTTCCCAGAAACTGTGTAAATGATTTACTGTCTTGTGTACTATTATGTATATACTATGGTATGTATTTTATTATACAAGCAACCAACGGTCAAGGTAACCTCACCTGTATCATGTCTCCTATATAATTAATCCTCATTTAATGACTCTCACTTTCATGTACATCACCTTCTCTTAGAATGCAGTGTGGATTTGTTATATCTATCTGAGCATTAATGAACAGAAAAAGGGTAAGGCAGAGGTCTAACCACACTTAGGACAAAGACTCATAAATCTCGCCCAAAGAGGAAACTCCCGCCAGAAAGTCCACCCTTCTGGTAATTGGTAAAATTGGTAAAGCAAACCCAGAGAGGTGGGACCTTTCTCAGGCTTTATTAGAGACAGTCCACAGTGACCTTGCCCTCTTAGTTTTTTTTCATTCGGCCGCAACACTGCTTCACAAGCAGATGACACTGTTTACATATTTGATTGTTTGTTTTTGTACAGTTTTAGATAAAGACTGCTTTCTGAGTGTGGTCAAACATGCAGCACTAGCAGGAATGAATGAAAACATGAACAAATGATACTCCTTCTGCATGACAGTGTTTAAACTAAAACTGTGACGTTTTAGGTCATCTTTCTGATTTGTCTACGAAGCAGTCACAAGACACATAATGCCTCAACATGAAAAGTGAGTCTTGTAGTTTTTTTCTGTTACGTTTACAAATATTGTGCTTAAAACACGTCTATCTATTACACTTAGTTAAAGCATGTTACAGTCGAGCATGTCATGGAAACACTATATTCTTTGTAAACATGAATTCAATTAATAAGTAAACTTGATAAGCAGTTTAAAAAAATAAAAAAATAAATAATTGAAAGGTTAGTTGATTCAGGCTGTTTTATTCTGTCCACACCAATACTATGTGATTTAGGTGTCTGCCTTTAAGGTTTGATCCAGGAAAAAGCCACAACTATGACAATGTGTTGTCATGTTTGTCTCAATAATTTGTTCTTCTTTTAGGAAGACATATGGTAAAGCATTTTTTCATCAGCAGAATACCAAAATTGTTTAAAGTCTCTTCTTCTTTATTTTTTAATACAATTTTAAATATTAATTCAGCTTAAATATTAGTTTTAGTCATTTACAAAGGTGTCAGGCATGATATATTATATATATTTATAAATAATTATGATAGTGTTACAGATCCTAGGTAGTCGGGTTCCTGTAAGCGGTAAGAACTTAACAGTAAATGTGCGAGAGACGAGATTAGGTTTGTTACTCAAGAGGCCCTCTGTGTTGTCTTTTAATAAAAACACTGCAGTGTCATTAAGACAAACTCAGTAACAGTATTCATAAATACGTTTTACTAGCAATCTCCAGGCACCCATGAGATATAGAAAGCGAATGAAGGTATCCTACTCTCCTCAGAGAAGAAATGGCTAATAAAAAAGCTACCTTGAGGGAAAGGTTCTTGGCCTCAGCCGACTCTAAAGGTTTGAAGGGGGCCTCAACCAACCCTTCAAGAACCACTGCCAGGTCCCATGTGGGAACACTGGTACGCCACGTCTGCTTTGGATGCCACGTCTGCACCATGGCATCCAACCCCAACCTCAAATTTGACCAACATTGACATTTTTCACTTGTTTTGCCCGTAGCTCGTAATTTGCCCGACTCATTTTGCCAGCACAGGTTTACAGGCTGACCTGAAAGAGCATGCATCACAAGTACTGGGCCTGGCTTGTCCAGGAGACCGAGACTGCACAGCCATTGCATAAAGCGCCCAAGGCTGATTCGGAGGCATCTGTTGTGACAACATCTGAACCCCTGTCCATAAAAATGCAAGGTCTGTCCAAGGGCTGAATGTACGGCGACAGATCTGTGTGATGTGCATGGGATGGAGAGACCGCTGCAATGTGCCATACATTTCCCAGCAAAGCTTATAGAGGTGAATGGAAATGAGCGTTTGTCTGATGACATCTGCTCAGCTCGGAAGAACAAATATGTCTCAGGGGACACACACTGCCTCCTTTATACCCGTATGCTAGGGGGAGGGCGCATGCAAATTCCACTCACCAATTATCATTGGCCTTTTCTGAAGTATCAGAGGTGTATGGGGCTCCCAAGTGTGACCCCTCATCACATTAACACCACTTAGAATTGACCACAAATAATGGCACCCTTGGTAAATATGAGCAAAACTATGTAGTGACTGAGACAAATCAGACACACAATTATTTGTGATATTTAAAAAATAATCTTTAAAACCCCTTAACCAACTACAAAACAATACACCAAGGTATCTGGCAACCCCCAAAAGACAGAAAGGGCCTCTGTTTACCGTAGGCAGAAGGCACAGGCAAAGACACAAAAGACACAAAAGTTCCATAAAAAAGGGACTTATTTCCATTAATTCAAAGAAAACCTTATATGAATGAACTTGCATATCCCCAGGACATTGTGTGTATGATTATTACACCATGTCCTAACTACACGCAACGCGATAAAATTCCAGCGACAGGCAGTGTGTCTGTCCACACTAGACGCGACACGACTGTGAGATGTCCCGTGGCAAGCAAGTGCACAGCACTAGAGAGTAATCTTGACGGCACTCGCAAGAAAATGGATAAGTAGCTACATAATCAAATTCACAAATATTGCACCATTTAAAAAATACATAGGCTACTGAGTTACTTAAACAATCTTTGTCAAATAATACACTTGTTTGTTCACAGTTTTAACGTTCTTGTTTCCATTTGTTTAATTTCAAGATCTGAGGTGAATTATCCATTGTTGCTTTTACAGCTACAAAGCTGGGAGCACTAAATGATATTCAAAGTCACATTTCACGCATTTAACATTAAAAAAAGCACATAAACAGTACCTGAGATTATCATTGCCACACTTTGTGTTTGTTGTTCCAGCGCGACGTCGCAGAAAAATAGAAATCGTTTCTAAAATAGAATTGTCGTGTGTCGCGCCTGGTTAGGACAAAAACTCTGATTAACATGGAAAAGATACCTTTTATCGCGTGTCGCAGCATCGCGTCGCATGTAGTTAGGACACGGTGTTATGGTCTTATATATTGTCTTTGGTATGGTATACTGTTTTATGCATGCCTTATGATAGCTCCTGTCTGCCTCGCTGTGACTGCTGCTGCTGTGAGTTGGTTTGTGGCTGTATGCGTCTAAGCCTCGTATTAGCTTCGTATTTCTTTCTGTTTTGAACCATTATTTACTATAATTTCTAGGGCCCTATCTTGCACCCAGCGCAATTGACTTTGTACACCGACGCATGTATCATTCCTATTTTGCACCCGCGCAAAGCGGACTTTTCCATCCACAGATGCACGTCGGTTAACTAAGAAATACACTTGCGCTCCCCGGGGCGGTTCAGTGCAAAGAGGAGGCGTGTTCCGGCACAAACGTTCCCTCATGATATTTTACAGGTTTAGAAAACAATTGCGCCACTGACCGAAAAAAAACAGTTTAAAGTCAGTGGCGCGTTGGCATGTTATTCATATGCTATTTTAAGGGCGCATGCTTGGCCTTAATCAATGTAGCGTGTGCACAACGCGCATACACTTTGATTCTCTCATCTACACACAGACGCAGCAGTTATTTTTGTAAATCATACATTATTACGATAGATAGATAGATAGATAGACATTTTATTATAAAAGCATACATCTAGCTTACACATTTACCCAAATTATCATACGCCTGTTTAACCGAAGTTAATTTGGGTGTGTTTCTCCATCCCCAACGTCCCTGACGAGAACGTCGGTCTCCTCGGCCTTGAACCGCTCCTGTTGTGCGCCTGGCAAATCCGCCGTTATAATAGGAATCCGCTTTAGAACAAGCGCGCCTGCTCTTAAAGGGAATGTGAGATGTCGCTCTGATTGGTTTATTTCACGTTACGCCCAAACCACACCTATGAATAATGAAGCTACTTCAGACCAACCCCTTTTAGATTTGCGCCAGGCGCAAGAGTCATTTATCCCGCCGGGAAAATAGCAACAGCGCCAAGACCCGCCCACAAAGTTACTTGCGCTTTGCGCTTTGACACTTGCGTTTCAGATCGTTAAAATAGGGCCCCTAGTTGTTTATACTACTAAATACAGCTTACACAACATCACACATTAACCTGACATCGCTAGCTTCCGTTACTACTAGCACAACACGCTAGTAATTCGCTAGCCTGTTAACGCGCCACCCGTGCGCTCAGTTATTTATTTATTTTTCTCTCGCGCGCCCGCGCCTTTGAGTTCATCAAAAGCCCAGTTGAGTAAGAATCAGTCAACAAACACGGTGAGTAATGACTTCTCCTGTTTTTATCACTTGCACTTCATGTCACATGTTTAGCATAGCCTTCTCTGTCGGCAATATAGGATTTATATGTGATAAATGCAGGGAGACAGTCAGGCTGACGGAGAAGATTTCAGAACTAGAGACATGCATCCAAACTTTAATTGAGGATAGTAAGAGTGCAAGAGCTTTAGATACTATTTTGGATGCGCCTAGCCTAGTGAACCCTTTACATGATTCGGTTCCGGCTGAATTAGAGCCCGTGCAGCAGGGCAAATGGGTGACGGAGAGGCGCTGTAGTTGCGGATCAAAAAAACGCTCTTCCGTTCCGATTACCATAACAAATCGATTTGCCCCCCTCAGTGAAACACAGAGAATTCTGTTGAATATGCCCTAGTTATTGCTGATTCTATTACACGGAACGTGAAAATAGAGACACCAGCCACCATAGTCACGTTTGCCGGGAGCCAGAGCGCCTGACATCAAAGCAAATTTAAAAGTGCTGGCTAATGCTAATCTCTAAGATTATTATTCATGTTGGCACTAATGATGTTCGACTCCGCCAGTCGGAGATCACCAAAATTAACATTAAAGAGGTGTGTGAACTTGCAAGTACGATGTCAAACACTGTAATTTGCTCTGGCCCCCTTCCTGTTCACAGGAGTGATGAGATAGTTAGTAGATTGTGTTCACTCAATGGCTGGCTGTTGAGGTGGTGTCCGCTAAATAATATAGAATTCATAGACAATTGGAAACGTTTTTGGGGCAGACCTGACCTGTTGAAAAGAGATGGTATTCGTCCCTCCTGGGATGGTGCTGCTCTTCTCTCTAGTAATTTGGCTCATAGTCTTAGAGATAAAACATGACAATCTGGGGCTCAGGTCAGTAAGCAGACAGACTGGCTTAACCGACCGTCTGCTACCTGTCTCACGTCACCAAGGTCAGATAAATCCCATCACACAGAGCCTCTTTCACCTAGATATCATCATATAGAGACTGTGTCTGTTCCCCGAATTTGGAAATCCAAAAAACGTCTAAACCCATCTAAGGTTAAATTTTGTATTGATGTTCAACAAATAAAAAAAAAGCTATAATACAGATGAGCAAATGATAAAGCTTGGGTTGCTGAATATTCGATCGTTTACTCCAAAAGCACTCATTGTTAATGATATGATTTCAGATTATAACCTAGATGTGCTGAAACCTGGCTAAAACCAAACGATTACATTACTTTAAATGAGTCCACCCCACAAGATTACAGTTATAAACATGAACCTCGTCTGAAACGCAAAGGAGGAGGTGTTGCTGTAATTTATAGTAATATTTTCAAAACCACTAAGAAATCTAGTTTTAAATATAATTCTTTTGAAGTGCTGGTGCTTAATGTAAAAATATATAGTGTAAACGATCAATCACGTTTGAGATTTGTGCTGGCTACTGTATACAGGCCACCAGGGCACCATACAGACTTTATCAAAGAATTTGCAGACTTTCTATCAGAATTAGTTTTGGCTGCAGATAAAGTACTAATTGTTGGTGATTTTAATATACATGTAGATAACGAAAAAGATGCATTGGGATTGGCATTTAAAGACATTGTAAACTCAATTGGAGTTAGACAACACGTGTCAGGACCTACTCATTGTCGTAATCATACTCTAGATCTAATATTATCACATGGAATAGATGTTGATGCCGTTGAAATTCTGCAGCAGAGCGATGACATCTCAGATCATTATCTAGTCTCATGTAAATTACATTTAGCAAAGGCTGCAAAGCCGACTCCGTGTTACAAATATGTTAGACCTATCACTTCTGCCACTAAAACTTGCTTTATCAATAATCTTCCTGATCAGTTTCATCATCTCAGCATCCCAGATAGCTTAGAAGAACTTGATATTGCAACAGAAACGGAAGGGGGAAGGAGAGCTCATGGAAGGAGAGCTCGATTGCATACAGAGAGGCCTTAAAAGCTGCTAGATCTGCTTATTTTTCAACCCTATTAGAAGAAAATAAACAAAACCCTAGGTATTTATTTGAAACAGTGGCTAAACTAACGAAAAAGAAAGCTTCAAACCCAGAAGTTTCCAAGCAACACAGCAATGACTTTATGAACTTCTTCACTTATAAGATTGATAATATCAGGGACAAAATTATAACTATGCAACCGTCTACTACAGTATCGCATCAGGGAGAGCATTGTTGTCTCCCTGAGGAAAAATACTATTCATTTATTGCTCTCATTGACAAATGCGGAACAATTAGTTCATGCGTTCATGACCTCAAGGCTAGATTATTGTAATGCTCTACTGAGTGGTTGCCCTGCACGCTTAATAAACAAACTACAGCTAGTTCAAAACGCAGCAGCTCGACCATAGGAAGTATGGAAGTATGACCTTATTAGCCCCGTTCTGTCAACACTGCATTGGCTCCCTATTAAACATCGTATACATTTTAAAATATTGCTGATTACTTACAAAGCACTAAATGGTTTAGCTCCGCAGTACTTGAGTGAGCTCTTAACGCATTATAGTCCTTCATGTCTATTGCGATCTCAAAATTCCGGCCAGTTAATAATACCTAGAATATCAAAATCGACTGCTGGCGGTAGATCCTTCTATTTAGCACCAAAACTTTGGAACAGTCATCCTACCATTGTCCGGGAAGCAGACACGCTCTGTCAGTTCAAAGCTAGATTAAAGACATCTCTTTGACCTAGCATACACATAACACATTATACACTTCTATAATCCAATGTTAGGCTGCATAGATTAGGTCAGCCGGAACTGGGAACACTTCCCATAAATCCTGATGTACTCATTAAATCATAAGAAGAATGGCATCTACGCTAATTTTAGTGTCTTTGTTTATCCCAAGGTTTTCCCGCAGCCTGCCGGATCCAGGCCATATCCAGATCTGACGAAGGACCTTCGCCTGAACCCGATGACAACGCAGTGCTGAAGTGCAAACTAGTCTCTCCCTGTGAAGGATCCCTTTCCCACTCTACAGATAAAGCGTTGTCGGGATAATTTCGGTTTCGCGTATCAACCCCGAAGTGATACAATTCTGTATCAAAATGTTAAGGCCAGACAAGTAGTTTAAGGCTTGGTTTGTAGGGAATTACAAACCTGCGCACATATATTCAAATGCGCATAACTATAGAATTAATTCTTGATGCGCACGTGAGTGCCATCAGCGTTTCTCACAGGTTTGCGTTTAAAGTCTGTGTAGAGAGAATGATGTCGTCTTAGCGGCCTTTAATTTAATAACTAATGATCCTTGCGACGGAAGTGAATCAATCAAAACAAATTTTAGCTGGAAAATATCTTTATTCAAGAACTGCTATAAAGCCAAAACAATCTCTTTTACCTTAAATTATCCGTTTGTTACTGTAAAGCCGCTTTGAAACAATCTACTTTGTTAAAAGCGCTATATAAATGAAGATGACTTGACTTGACTTAAGAGAATTATTAGATATTGTACCCTTTTCCTACTCAGATGTATAATGTAAAATCATGTATCCAATTTCCCTATGCGTTCTAAATCATGCATTCTTTTATAGTTTTTGCCTATGTATTAATCCTTGAATGAATGTGTTAGTATTAATCGATAAATCAAGATCACATTGTAAGAGAAACAGGGTAAATTTAGCTCAAACGAAATTGTTAATTCATTTATAGGGAATTTTGAAAGAATCACTTATTTTACGGCCAAACAAATGACTCGTCCAGCGTTCATTTAAACGGGCCGTAACTATCAGCTCTGCAACGGATAATAATATCCAAACTATATTGAAAACACTGCAAGGTAACATAGATCAGCAGTTTAACCCTCTGGGGTCCACAGGTTTTTGGGGCCCTGGAGAAGTTTTGACATGCCCTGACATTTGTGCTTTTTTCGTTTGCTTATAAACATATTAATAGCAAAAATGTCTTTAAACTGTATTCAGCACAAACTGGGCTACCATAATATGTGAGCAACATGTATGTACATGTTTGTATTTTTGAGAGAATAACGTTTATGCATAGTCAATTATAATAATAAAGTCACTGAAATAAGGCAACAAAACACATACTAAATATGTGTCCACAAGACTTGGGTGTTGTAGCTTAGAGTTTTGCTTCAAAATAATGTGAAAATCATCCTGTCTACTCATTCACATATAGCAAAATATTGATTTCAATTTTAAAAGACACTTTTTGTCTACAAAGGCAATATGTGTGGGGGTGTGAATGATCATAAATAATGCTGTGATTCACACCTGAGAAGACAATGACCCACATAATAAGCTGCATATTGAGCTGAATTATTATTTCTGTCAGGACCACTATCGTTAAATATGATTGGAAATTGCATACAATTAGGATTGGTGGTATGGTCCTGTTCTGGGCAGAGTAGCAATAACCCCCCTTAGGGTAAACAGAACAGAAGCAACATGAATGCATTGCAGACATCATTAATTCGAGATTTTAAAGTACAACATAATTAGAGAATTTATTCTGATTCAAGGGGAATCAGAATGCCAAATACTGACTGACGAGAGGAGGAGCTGGGGATGGAGGAGGATAATAAGCTCTTGAGAAACGCGATAGCTGCTGATAATACTGATGTGACTTTACCTGACTTGACTTCAGTTAGAACGTTGTCGTGTTAGCGGCACTAAGTTAATAACTAATGATCTTTGCAACGGAAGTGAATCAATCAGAACTAACTTTAGCTGGACAATAACATTATTCTAGAGCTGCTGTAAAATCAAAACAATCTCTGTTTCTTTAATTTCCTAATTTCACTGTAAAGCTGCTTTGTAGCAATCTATATTGTTAAAAGCGCGATATAAATGAAGGCGACTTGACTTGACCACAGAGGGCTGGTGGAGGAGGAACCGAGGGGCTGACGGGAGACAGTGGCAACTGGGCAGAGGAACTGGCAGGGATCAGAAGAGAAGGCAGGAGGGAGATCACATGACCCCTCGGCAGCAATGCACGCATAGTCCTTTGCTTTGCTCACTTTGTCAAATATTGTATAATCCTGTCAGTAATTTTTTTTTACGTAAAAGAGTAAAACTCTTTATCTAGCCCACTATGAGTACTACAGCAGTTAAAGACAGTAGTAAAAGAGAGGTTGAGCAATCGCTAATAAAGAAAAAATTCAAAGATTCCGCCATCTCCAGAGAGGATCTCGACGCTGCTACAGTTAACCGTATCAAGCTAGCGCTCAAAGAGCAACAAAGTACTCTGGATTCGGTTGTGGCTTCAACAGTAAGAGAAGTGATAGACTCAGTATTGACCCCAGCACTGCGTGACCTACATTTGGATATACAAACGACCAACGATTCTGTTGGAAAGTTAGCCAGCACGGCAAAACAGACACGCGACCGGGTCGATTCTGTTCAGGCAGCTGCACGTAAGGATAGGAGGACAGTCACAGAAATCAGCTGGAACAACTTATCGAAAAAATGACGGATATTGAAGACAGGAGCAGGAGAAATGACGTACTCCGGTGGGGTTGATGGAGGGGGCGGAAGGCCCCAATGCAGCTGGCTTCCTTAGAGCTAATCTTTCCAAGTGGATCCCTTCACTGAAAGGCCGTGACATCGAGATTGGCCATGCCCATCACGTGTATGACGGAAGAAAAAACTCAGATCGGCCATGTACTCTCCTCTTCCTTGTACTAAGATGGCATGACAGGTCGGCGATCCTGAAGGGTGCTCGGCAGGCGTATCCGGTGAAATATACGCAAGGACAATGTCACGCTATTATTTTTTCCCAACTTTAGCCCAGCCACAACTACCAAGAGAAAGAGCTTTAATCCTTTAGTCTTGAAGAAGATGACTGCACTCGGTCTCCAGCCCTTCCTCACCTATCTGGCGGCGATTAAACTACGGCACAAGGGTGAGCAGATGATGTTCGACTCCTCAAAAAGCGGAGGATTTTGTCAGCTCATTGTCACAGAAGAAGACGTATTCTGCAGCTCTAAAAAGCAATGGGAATACAACGGCTATCGTCTCCATCCCTTCAGCTCAACTAGGAGAACCTAACGACGAGGTTTGTGGTGATTATAACTGCCCTGAAAAGGACAATAACAAGGTGGCCATGGACACTTGTTGATTTTTGTTGTTGAAATCTTGTCCTCCCTGTCCTGTACGCTTGTCCGTTGACTGGTAAGCAACAATGCAATAATTTTATTTATTATGATTATTATTTTCTTTTCCCCCCTTTTTTTATTTTTTCTTCTCTCTCCTTCGGGCTAATGGAGAGCAGGTTCGATCACTACGTTTTTTGCTCTGTGGGCCTTTTGGGGACATGTCTTGTGTTGAAGTGGATTGGTCACGTATCAACATTTGTTTCAGTTGTTCATGCAGGCCTACACTCTCGGTAATGTGCAGTCTGTTTTGTTTTTTGTACATAGTTGTTTGTCGTTCCTTTCTCTTGTTTTTTTTCTATTCCCTCCAACAGAGACCAATACTTTTACTTTTATTTATTTTGCTTTTCTTTTAAAAAGATTATGCATCTAGATTGATTGGACATTTACATGTCACTTATTCTATGGCATTGCTTTTGTCTCTCTTCACTTAGACATAATCTGCTTGGCATTGCGAACATACAATGCATGTTCTGAATATCTTATAACTGAATGTGAATGACCTAAATTGTCCTATTGAATGTACCCATATATTAGAATATTTGCACCATAAATCGATTTCCTGTGCCCTGTTACAAGAGACCCATTTAAAACAATGCACGAATATTTCCTATACATTGCTTGAGCAGACTGATTGTCATTTAGTGGTGGGTGGTGATTTTAATGCCGTCTTAAATCCTGCATTGGATAAATCTCACCCTGATACAACAGCTGCTAACCCATCTTCTAAGTAATTGAATAAATTTATCACTGAACTTAAAGGTATAGCGGAGGATTTTCCCGAATTTTAGAAAAGAACCGCCCTCTCCACTTTTTGAAAAAATCCACATGCGCAACACTCTACCTGCTCCCGAGAGGGAACGCCTATTAAATGTGTGCACGAGAGAGCATGCACGAGCTAATCATAGCTTACATTAACTTTTACTAGCAGTGATTTTAAATGGATTTCTCCAAATAGCATGCCAAACTTTACCTGTCAAGTAGAAACTTTGCGACTGAGGCATCAGTGGGAAGCCCAACCTGTGTTTTGAGCGCACGCCATCGTGTGAATCGTGTGCACGAGCACGTACGACGGCCTTACGTAAACATATCACCAGAATGATTGACACTTAGGAGGACCAATAGTCTTGATGATCCACCCGGGAAAATACCTCGCTATATACCTTTAATATAATTCTGTCAGGTCCATTAAGTCAAGAACACACAGACAATAAAAATAAAGAATTTTCATTGAATAGATTGCAAACAAGTTGATGTTCCTGAATTGAAATTTGGCGGTATGGCTCTGTTCAGGGAGTCCTCTGACCTTTCATGAGCACCATGAAATAGCAGAGAGTCAGAGGACAGCAGCAGCAGCATTAGGGAACGCTCACACAGTTTAGGACTGTGAGAGCTAAAATATCCCCCCTGTGAACCGAGCAAGCAACATGACATAAAGCAATGCCACGTTATGCATAAGGAGGAGCTGGGGAGGTGGCGGGCAGCAGAAGCGAGCAGCAAGCATGTATGAGCAAACTGAATGTGCTTTAAATAGGGCGCCTTGTTTGAGCTTTGGCCATTGAGCAGCAAGGGGAGTTAACGAGCTAATGCAGCTCAGCTGGAGCAGATCAGCTGACAGGACAGTGTTCTTAGCAAACAGCATTAGCAGCGTCTTGACTACCTGGCCTCCCAGAACTGACGCTGACGCTCAATTTCTGTCAGGTCCATTAAGTCAAGAACACACAGACAATAAAAATAAAGAATTTTCATTGAATAGATTGCAAACAAGTTGATGTTCCTGAATTGAAATTTGGCGGTGTGGCTCTGTTCAGGGAGTCCTCTGACCTTTCATGAGCACCATGAAATAGCAGAGAGTCAGAGGACAGCAGCAGCAGCATTAGGGAACGCTCACACAGTTTAGCTAAAATATCCCCCCAAACAAAACCACACCTGGCAATCCTCTGAGATACAGAGGATGATTTTATTTTAACAATTATATGCTTAGTAATCTACGAATATACGGATAATTTGCAATATGTTATAATCAGATGAGTCCTGACCACCCATGAGTTAGCAGAATCAGGGGACAGCAGCAGCAGTATGTTCTGATCAGATGAGTCCCCTGACCATTCATGAATTAGCAGAAGTCAGGGGACAGCAGCAGTATGAGGAGATAGCAGCAGCATATAGAGACAGTATTATCAGCATGAGGGGATGCAGCAGCAGCATAAGGGCTCCCACATTATTTTGACTAGATGAGCTATTCCCCCCAAAACAGAAATTGAGTGTCTCGAACGGTGTCATCTGAGCCACCCTAATTTAGCAATTTATATTATGGTAAAAATTAATTAATTACTGAAATGACTATTCAAGACTGCAATAGCTAAACCATGCTGTTACCTAAAATTATCTAACTTTTAACTGTTTTGACAGTCTGCAGTGTAAGCGCTATGAAGAGATGACTAAGCCATCTTCTGAGAAACAAGCTAGATGAAGGAATTAAACAACTTTTTACCAGCATACAGATCAGCAGAAGCGAGCAGCAAGCATGTATGAGCAAACTGAATGTGCTTTAAATAGGGCGCCTTGTTTGAGCTTTGGCCATTGAGCAGCAAGGGGAGTTAACGAGCTAATGCAGCTCAGCTGGAGCAGATCAGCTGACAGGACAGTGTTCTTAGCAAACAGCATTAGCAGCGTCTTGACTACCTGGCCTGCCAGAACTGACGCTGACGCTCAATTTGATCTTTGGAGAATTCAGAATACTACATCTAAGGACTTTTTTTTCTAACAGACATAAGACTTTCTCTAGGATAGATTACATATTTCTCAGCCCATCTCTAATGTCATCTAACTCCTCCATCTCTATATTTCCATCAATCACTCTGCAGTGTTGTGTAATGTTCACCTTTCCAACATTAAGACCAAGGCCCCTAGATGGCATTTTAAAGGGGTCATATAATGCCATTTTTGTACAAGCTAATATGATTCTTTAGGGTCTAAATTAAAAGTTTGTAATATACTTTAATTAAAAATTCTCATTAGTATTGTAAGAAAACACTAATTTTACCTGGTCAAAAACAGCTCTGTTTTCAGCACGCCGTTTCAGTGCATGTGTCTTTAAATGATAATGAGCTTTGCTCACCCCGCCCCTCTGTTCTGTGGGTACACCGTATTAGACATTCTCTGACCGTATCTAACACAATAACCACATGTTATTCGTTATAAACGTGGGATTATGAATTATATTGAGAACGTCGTACATAGAAAACATGCCGTAATGTACCCTGAGTGTAAACCTTAGACGCATTCATCGTGAAGCCTGCAGCAAGGTTTGCAAATTTCGCAAAGATTAATATAAATACTAATATAAAGGTTAATAAAACATTACACTCACATCTTCTGGAGGTTCAGCAGGAACACGTTGGTACCGATCCGTTTTTTCTCGTTTGTGAAGCTGTCTGGTGTGAAATGATTCGCGCAAACATGAAAGCACAGACGATCGTGGTCAATCCTTTGGGCATATCACTTCAAAAACAAAACTCAGCCACTGCTTCTTCAACGGCTCGGATTTAGGAACATCCACATGACTGCTGTGTTCCTTATTACATCTAAGAACAGAACACCACAATCGCTTAGACGCCATTCTACTCCAGCATATCAACAATGGCGGACTACTATGACGACGGCTGTCACAGCTTGCTCAGGGCGGGTCTTGTGTTGAAACACAGCTGTCAATCACAATAGCGGGAGGGGCGTACGATCTTATGACGTCACAATATCGAACGGCTTGATTTCAGAGATGGTCAAACATATAAGGAGATTAAAACAAAACCACTGGATGGATTTTTATCATGATAGGATGGTTGTGTACAGGCACTGCCAACAGACATTTCAGTGCAATCAACTTGTAAAAGTGCATGTACCATTATATGACCCCTTTAACACAGAAATACTAAGTAATCAGATGGTCATTAATTCGCTAAAAGATCATATAAAGGAATTTCTCGAAATTAATACATCTCGCGATGTAGACCCTCAAATACTGTGGGAAACGACTAAATGTGCTACATGAGGATTCTGTATATCTTTTTCATCTACTCTTGCCAAAGCGAAAACCCGCCAGTTGACACAATTAGAAAGTAAGATCCAATTATTACAAAACTTACAAAAACAAATTTTTTTCTGATCAACAAGCTACACGATTGTCCTCTTTAAAAGAAGAATATTATTTTACTTTCACAAAGGCAGAGTTTATTTTACATAGAACTAGGCAAAAATATTATTTCGAATCGGAGAGACCTAGCCACTTATTGGCCCTCAGGTTGAGGGAATGCGAGTCTAAGGCATTTATCAGTACAATAAAATCTTCAGATGATCAGGTCACCACGAATCCTGTGATAATTAATGACATATTTCAAGATTTTTACACAAATTTATACAATGTTTTGGTTTTGGTGAACATTACATTTCTATGGTTAAGACACTTTACCACTCAACTGAGGCATCAGTCTTAACTGCTAATATCATTACCCCTATTACCCTTTTTTCTATGCTTCCGCTTCCAATTCTATTAGGAACGTCTGATGGGAGGACCTTTCAAATTTTGTAACACACCCTTATGGCACAACTTACATTTTTTTATGTGGAAATCGGCCATTTGTCCAGCCTTCTTGGTCTTCACTGGGCATAAACACATGCAGCGACTTACATGATAACCAGGGATTCTGCGCACTTCAAGAACTAAGAACTAAGTTTTGTTTACCAGCATCCTCAAATTTTGTCTTTTTTTCAGTTATGCTCAGCTCTCAAGGCATATGGAGTTCCCTGGGCATCCCCCATTTCCTCTCATCCTATGTGGGATTGGATCGCACCATTCTCTGGTCGGCCTTCTGTTTCTTTAATATATAGTAAACTTAATGATCACATGGCAAAGCCTCTTTCTATTAAATCTATCTGGAATCGTGAATTATCCGATTTTAATTTATCTGTCGACTGGGAGAGGGTGTGGCCTAATCTAATCTTAACTTCTAAAAACTTGGCTCATCGTCTTATCCATTTCAAAGTCATCCATAGAGCATACATAACCCCTTACAAGAGGTTCAAAATGAAACTGCAATCAACCTATAACTGCCATATCTGTTTACATGTCAACTTACCGTATGACATTGCTTTTGTCTCTCTTCACTTAGACATAATCTGCTTGGTATTGCGAACATACAATGCATGTTCTGAATATCTTATCACTGAATGTTTTGTCCTCCTTACTACAAACTGATTACATGTCTAATCCAGGTTTATGTCTTCTCAATGATGATTCTGACTCCTGTATAAATTCATTGCAAAAGAGAATGTTGTTTGCTGGGTTTACTGCTGCAAAGAAGACAATAATACAGAACGTCTCAGTTACATATGTAACCTTCATTCCCTGAAGGAGGGAATGGAGACGTAGTTGACGTGTCGACGATTGGGATCACGCTTAGGGAGCCTGTCATCTTCGAGTATTGATAAAACGAGTCAGTGCACACATTGGCGTGTGAGCTTTGCATCCACGCTCCGCCCCGGTATAAATACGGAAGTGGATGCACGCACCACTTGTTTTTCGCTGAGGAGCCGAGTGGAGCCCGGAGTCATCGGTGGTCCAGCAATAGTGGCGACGGGACTACGTCTCCATTCCCTCCTTCAGGGAACGAGGGTTACATACGTAACCGAGACGTTCCCTTTCAGTCGCTCATGTTCGACGTAGTCGATGTGTCGACTGATTGGGATCCCTATTAAAACGCCACTAGTGCTGCCACCTTCCAGTGCCTAGACAAAAGCCTCCTGATCCCCACGCATCATTGAGGCGGAGATAGGACAGGGCTTAGGCCAGGGAAGTCCCTGCTGTTCCACAAGACCCACTCAGTCAGACTTATTAACACTGGGAAAGCATGCCCTTTTGTTGGAAAAGAATACGCTGCGGAAGCCACATCCTGCCCGTAGGGAGGTATACATGTGGAGGATACACATATGGACTGGGTGTTACCGTGCAGTACAACATATGGGATGTCACTGAGGTGGCTCCAGCCTATACCAGGGGGGAGACACACCGGCCAGTGATGGCAGGGGGGCTCTGCCAAGGGAAAGACACAGGCTCGCCGCAGGGAGCCGCACCGTGGAAGAATACACATATGGGATCGCACTAGGGATCACAACATATGGGCCCAACCTAGAGTTCTAGGCCTGGCATTGGACGCTCCACCACGTCGGTTGTCGAAGGGTGTGGGGGAACTCGACAGGGTTCAGCTAAGAGGAACTCTACTGGAGCAAGAATGGCGCACGTATCCGGTCCATAGGAACCAGGTCCAGTTGGGCCAATAAGGGGCAACTAGCAAGACCTGCTCCTTGTCCTCCCTCACTCAGCACAGTGCTGTGCAAGAAGGCTCACAAGGGAAACGCATCTTTGCGACGGCCCCGGGGCCAGCTGTGTGCCTGTGTCTCCGTACCGAGGGTTCTCCGCTCGGTCAGGGAGTAAACAACTGGCAATGGGATGAGTACAAACAGATGTAACTGTGCGGCCCCGAAGTGGTCCCAGAACAGATGGACCGCCTGGGGATGGAGTCTCCACTCTCCGTGGGCCACAGGCTGTCGTGAGGCTTCATCGGTGGCACGATTGAGGAGGCCGGAAAATTAAGTGGAATGAAGCGACCTCAGAAGCTTCTGACTCCAAAGGAGGAGGTGATGGGCGAGTTGCGACATGCGTGGGAAGCATAGCGCAACGGTCATAATATTGTCTGTCCAGACCAGTACATGCTTGCTGAGCAGCAGAATTTTGCGGCGTCTCAAAGCAAGGTGTACTGCTAGCAACACAAGGCAGTTGATGTGTGTTGGTGGACAATTGAGGCCCGGAGAAACAAAAGGTCTGATCACAGACTGAGGGTTTGGCGGCAGGCCAGGGTGATTGTCACACGGAGCGCGCCGCTCTGCCACAGCCACCTCGGGACTTGGCTGTGAAGCCAGTGCTGAAGCGGTCTTCATATGGAGGAAGCCGTTCTATTGCGGCTGTGTCTGCCATATGCCCCAGGAGCCTCTGAAAAGTTTCAGTGGGACCCTTTCTCACTTCTGTATAGCACTGACCGGACACGTTCCTCTTGAGAGACGTGTTGGACAGAGTCCATCTCCATACCGGAAAAAGAGATCCTCAGCCCGTGGGCGAGTTTACACTTTTCCCAGTTGACCCGAAGACTGTGGAACCTGTTGGGCGCAGATCTCCACCGCGTCGCCGAACAGCCCATCCTGGGAAATGGGGGAGACCAGGAACCGAACCTTGTCCGCATCCCTCATATCAACCAGGTTGAGGCATAGCCTGCGTTGCGAAAGGATAGAGATCTGAAGTACGTGTCCTTCAGGTCGAACGCTACAGACCAGTCTCGGGGATGGAGCATTCGAAAATGCGTCTCTGTGTTAGCCACCTGAACGGAAACTTATAAAGAGAACGGAAGCTGCCTGCGGCTGGCTCCACGCTGAGGCCTGGTTAGAGGCTGCTGCTGTTGGGCGCAGATCTCCACCGCGTCGTCGAACAGCTCATCCTGGGAAATGGGGGAGAACAGGACCTGAACCTTGTCCGCATCCCTCATATCAACCAGGTTGAGCCAGAGATCCTGGACCACTAGGGTGGACATCGCCAGATCGCTCGTGCCCTGGAGGGCAAGGTCGGTTGCGGTGCGGAGCTCACCTATGAGTGCACGTTCTGGGCTACCCTCGTGCATGTCCATGAGTGCCTTGGCCTGGTAGATCTGTAGCAATGCCATGGCATGCAAAAAGGAAGAGGCTTGCCCACAGGCTTTGAAAGCTCTGCCCGTAAGAACGGACGAGAACTCACAGGCCTTAGAGGGGAGATGAGGATCCCTCGTTCAAGAGGCAGCGGCCGCCGGACACAGGTGTGTCGTGACAGACCGCTCCACTGGAGGGGTAGCCTCGTAACCCTTCACCGCTCTTCCATCAAGGGTAGTGAGGGGGGAGGAGCTACTCAGGCAGTTTCTGGCAGAGAAAGGTGCCGTCCACGACCTGGAAAGCTCTCCATACACTTCGGGAAAGAAAGGCACTGGGGCGGCGGCTGAGAACCAGTGCGGCCTGCCCCCAGAAACCAATCATCCAACCGAGACTGTTTGGGACACAGTGGAGGATTCCACGCGAGCCCGACAGCCTCGTTGGCCCGTTTCAGCATAGCTGACATTTCTGGATCTGGCTCGGGCAATGTTACACTCCCAGAGGGAGATAACGCAGCCGAGTCATCATCTCCAGATGATGTCAGCTCACCCTCCGATGCTGCAATCGGCATCCTGTGCTCGGGAAGGGCCCCGAATGAAACGGCTGGTCGGTCCATTACAGAGGGACCAGCGTGCTCAACGGGGGGCTCCATCGGCTGCGGTGTGATAGAGGAGTGAGGGTGATTGGTTACCGGGTGGGGAAGCCATCACTATGAACCTCTGATCACCCATCCCACATGGCACCCTAGGGTGGGGCGTGGAAATGGGGACTCCACCTTCGCGGACGAAGGCGAGTGTTGATCTCAACACGCGATAGTCATGTTCTCGCAATGAGAACATGAACTATCCACAAAAGCTGCTTCAGCATGCTGTAATCCCAAACTCATGATGCAACTAATGTAACCGTCAGAGGGGGACAGGGAACGACCGCATCCAGAAACGCACGGGTGGAATGACATCTAGAAAAAGACGCAAATGCACCCGTGTTGCTCTTTCAGGAAATGAAAAACTCTCACCAGTGCTGGAGCACACAGGGGAATGATAGCGGCAACATTGACAGGGAATGGTGCAGCCTGTACCAGTGAAGCACTTACTTTCTTCGCCCTCAAATAAAAGTATTGATAATATGTCTGTTGCTCCCCCTTCCCTGTCTGTTAATGGATGTTATTTTGTTATTTCAAAAGACAATAAAAAGTTGATCACAAAAAAAGAAAGAAGAAAAGGTGGGAGAGGGAGGCTGGGAGGGCATACTGGAAGCACAGGATCTCATCCTCTGTGGCAGGAATATGGGCGGGGCTCCACTCTATTCCCTCGAACTCTACGAGGACTCCCACAACAGCGCAAGGTGTTGCCGGCTCACACATCTGGTCAGACGAACGTTGAGGCTCCGGCTCTGAGGCGATGGAAAGCTCTGTCCTTTTCATCGGCTCCGGTTCGTTCCTTGCGGCAGGCTGAATTTTGGATTAGGAGTGGGACTGGCAGGCCCGGGGTGGGTAATCGGGAGAATCGGGTGAATTCCCGGTGGGCCGCTTCACTTTTGGGCTGGTCGAGGATTTTTTATTTGTATTTTTTTTTTTTATTTGTCACGTTAGTTACATTAGGCTACACACGTTCCGCATTCTGACACCGCAGCGCGCAGCCTCTGCATGGGTTGTACCATGAGAGGGAGTTCTCCCCTCCCCTCCCATAGAGTTGGTTGGGTCCATAGCCCGTCTTTTCAAAAACGTTTTCTCAGGTAGGCTACCGCGGCACCGCCGGCGCCTACCGATAGCTGGGTCGGCCCTACCGTAACAGTACGCGTCAGAGAGGATGGATGGGAGGAAGAGGCCAGGAGGGGCTGAAAAAGCCAGGTTGAAAAAAAGAAAGGCATTGGAGGAGGATGCTGCCAAATGTGCCAAGCTTACAGATTTATTTTCAATAGGACAAACACAAGTGACAACAGGTAAAGGGAGATAGGCCTAGGAATGATTAGCATTAGCAACACTGCAACGTACTTATTCGGCCAATACTGTTCACAGGCCTGCAGTGCTTTTGGCCGTATTTGTGCGCAAAAAATGGAAGTCAGAAGAATACAGATCCTATTTATTTTGTGTTAGCATGAAGCTGCAGTTTTACAATACATTAATTACACTTATGAATAACAGTAAAATGCTGCAAATATTTTTTTCTTACACTTGACGAGGCGATTTTCACCTTTAAAAATCTTCTCTTGCGCATGCAAATTTAATTTACGCTTGCAATCTTATGTACACTTTCACAAATCTTACCCTGAGCATGCAATTCTTTATGGCATCATATTACCTTCATAGTTGTGTTTGCTGGTGGGATTCTCAATGGAATTTGTCTGAATCTTCCGGCCGTGTCAGGACCGGGGACCAGAACTCAAATGCAGCCCAGAGTGTCAGTTCAATTAAAGGTGAATTTATTAACCACAAGTGTAAACAGAGATGTAAGCTGAGCGGTGAATGTTCTCGTAGGACAGAGGGTTGGTGGTCCAGTTCCAGTGATCTGTGTCCCGAGGTACTGGTGAGAGATCTGAGTCCGAGGTTCAGGCTGGAACTCTGCGATCAAGATAGGGAAAAACGAGTTAGCTCTCAATTCCCCAACAAAAGACAAAATACAGAAATTTCAGGATATAGGTCAGCTGAGTGGTACAACGATCCGGCGGGGACTGGAAAGTTGGTCTGGCTTTTATAAGAGAGTAGATTGCTTGATATGGAACAGGTGTGCTTGATTGACGTGATGAACCTCAGGTGAGAAGACAGGAGCACTGGAGAACACACCCACCAGCGATCTCAAATCAGCCAGAGCCAGGATCACGACCAGGGGTTCATGACAGTACCCCTCCCCCAACGAGCACCTCCAGGCGGTCCTCCAGGCTTCTCAGGGTGAGAGCAATGGAATGCCGGTATGAGAGCGGCATCCAGAACCCACTCCCGGGGGACCCAGCTCCTCTCCTCTGGTCCATAGCCCTCCCAGTCGCTGAGATACTGCACGTCGCGCCCCTGGCGACGGGAGTCCAAAATCCGGTGAACCGTGAACGCCGGATGGCCTTCAATAAGCCGGGGGGTGGAGGGGCCAGGAGAGGAGGGAGTCGTGGACTGATAAGCACAGGCTTAAGCAGAGATACATGGAAGGCAGGGTGGACCTTGAGAGTGGGAGGCAGTCGGAGACGGACGGTCACGGGGGTGATGACCTTCTCGATCACCAAGGGACCAATGTATTAAGGTGATAATTTCTTAGAGTCTGTCTTTAACGGGAGATCCCGGGTGGAGAGCCATACCTTGTCCCCCACGGAATAGGAGGGTGCAGGAGTCCGACGACGGTTGGCGTGGTGCTCATATTGGGCAGAGGTCCTCAGAAGGGTGGCCCGGGCTCTGTGCCAGGTGCGATGACATCTGCGGATGTAAGCTTGGACGGAGGGGACAGCCAACTCTCTCTCCTGAGAAGGAAACAATGGGGGTTGAAAACCATAGACACATTGAAAGGGTGACAGACCTGTGGCAGATGTGGGAAGCGTGTTGTGGGCGTACTCCACCCATGGAAGCTGAGATGTCCAGGGCGTGGGGTTGGAGGAAGCCAAACAACGCAGGGTGGTCTCCAGTTTCTGGTTGGCTCTCTCCGCTTGGCCGTTAGCTTAAAGATGGAACCCAGAGGTCAGGCTAACGGTGGCCCCGATGGCTCGGCAGAATGACTTCCAAACGGCTGAGGTGAACCTTTGTTCTGTGCACAGACGGGACAGGCAGAAACAAAGGTCTGGACATTGGTCCTCATCTCTGGCCACCAGAACCGTCTGCACAGGAAGGCCAAAGAGCAAGCCACTCCAGGGTGGCATGCGAGTCTGGAGGAGTGACCCCACTGTAATACAGATGGACGGACAGAGAGAGGCACAAACAGACGACCTGGGGGGCCGTTCCTGGGTCAGGCTGCTGCTGCAGGGCCGTTCTCACCTCTCCCTCAATCTCCCAAATGGCTGCCCCAATGACACAGGTTCTTGGTATTATGGTGTCGGGTTCTGCAATTGTCTCCTCCTTCTCGAACAGCCGAGACAGTGCGTCAGGCTTCACATTCCTGGATCCGGGCCTGTAGGTAAGGACAAAATTGAAGCGACCAAAGAAAAGAGCCCACCTGGCTTGACGAGGATTCAGGCGTTTCACCGAGTGGATGTACTCCAGGTTTTTATGGTCAGTCCAAACCACGAACGGTTGATCTACGCCCTCTAGCCAGTGTCGCCACTCCTAGAGAGCCAACTTCACGGCCAGCAGTACCCAGTTCCCGACATCATAGTTTCTTTTTGTGGGAGATAAACGATGGGATAGAAAGGCACAAGGGTGAAGTTTGTCATCCTCGGGTGACCGCTGGGACAGGACTGCCCCCACTCCCACATCCGAGGCGTCCACCTCCACAACAAACTGCCGGGATGAGTCAGGGTTTATGAGAATGGGAGCAGACGTAAACCTCTTCTTGAGATCCAAAAAGGCTCCTTCTGCCTCAGAGGACCAGTGAAACGGTCTAGCTGGGGAGGTAAGTGCAGTTAATGGTGCAGCAGTGCGGCTGTAATTTTTGATGAAACGTCTATAAAAGTTGGCGAACCCCAAGAATCTCTGTAGCTGTTTCCTTGTATCTGGTCGGGGCCAATCTAAGACTGCTCTCACCTTCTTCGGATCCATCCTCACCTGACCTCTGGCAATGATGTGACCGAGGAAGGTGACGGTGGAGGCGTGAAACTCGCACTTCTCTGCTTTGACGAACAGGCGGTTCTCCAGTAGCCGATGGAGGACTTGTCGGACATGCTGGACGTGTTCTGCTTGACTCTGGGAAAAGATAAGGATATCATCCAGGTAGACAAACACAAATCTGCCCAGCATATCTCTAAGCACGTCATTGATTAGACACTGAAAGACGGCAGGTGTGTTAGACAGGGCAAAAAGCATAACCAGGTACTCAAAGTGTCCCAGGGGGGTGTTGAAGGCCGTCTTCCATTCATCTCCCTCACGAATTCGGACCAAGTGGTAGGCATTGCGGAGATCTAATTTCGAAAATACTGTAGCTCCCTGGAGAAATTCAAAGTAGTGTTGTGCCGATGGACGATATCATCGTCCATCGTGATGGCTGACCGACATCACGATGGAGAGCCACCATCGTGATGCCACGCCCCCCACCCTGTCAGACCTGCTCACGGCAGTTCGCGAAAGGTCACGTAATTGAATCTATTGATTGATTCGTGTACACCAGTGGTTGGGAACCTATGGCTCCAAGGCTCCATGGAACCAAGGTCTCTCACCCTTTACCAACAAACGATAAAAAAAATTAAGACGCATCAACAGAGATCGGCTCTCTGCAGGAAAAGCAGCCAATTACAATTCCCTTGTTGTACAACCTACCGAAGTTATTGAAAAGTTATGAATATGATAATAATAATATTCAAGTTGTACCGGCAAAAGTTATGTCCTATAAATGTGTCGTATTTTTGATAATCCGCGCAGATTTCAGTTGACGATTCTGTTTAAAGTTATTAATAACAAAACATGAACGAAAGAGAAAGAAAAGAGAAAGATATTACAATATGCTTTATATTGAAAATAAATATTAAAAGCGCGATAAGTCACGAAATAGAACTGAATTCTACTGACAGGATGCTGTGCACGCGCTCCGAGCGCTACATGGACAAGCATAGTAGCCTTTGTCTTTGGTTGTGCGCCTAAACGGCCAAATAAACACAGAAATATATCAAAATGCCAAGTCGAGTATTCCCGTAAACACAGTAGATGTAAGTACTATGTGCATTCGCTCTCTCTCTCTTTTCGTGATTGTCAGCACGATTGCGTAGTATTAAGACCCCCAAACGACGATATCATCGTCCATCGCGATGTTTTACTGTAAACATCGTCAACTGCCAATTTAGGGGACATCGCCCAACCCTAATTCAAAGGCTGAGTTCATGAGTGGTAGTGGATATTTGTTCTTTACAGTGATATCATTCAAACCTCTGAAGTCGATACACGGGCGGAGGGTCCCGTCTTTCTTACCCAGAAAGAAAAACCCGGCTCCTAGAGGTGATGACGAAGGGCGGATAATCCCAGCTGCCCAGCTGTTAATGTACTCCTCCATTGCCACCCGCTCCAGTCTGGAGATGTTATACAGACGGCTCCGTGGAAACATAGATCCAGGCAACAGGTCAATGGCGCAGTCGGTGCGGGGGAAGTGAGAGAGCCTGTTGTTTACAGAACACCTCCGATATCTCGTGGTACTCAGTGGGGATTGATGACAGGTCACGCTGGTCTGGTTTGGGTTTCTGGCGGGTTACAGAAGAAGGCAAAATAGACCGCAAACAACTAGCAAGACAGGCAGAGCTCCAGTTATGAACCTTAGCAGATATCCAGTCAATATGAGGATTATGTTTGGTTAACCAGGAGTGCCCCAAAACTAATGGTATAAATGGTGAGTCAATAACAAAAAAGGAGCTTTCTTCAAAATGATTACCTGACAACTGGAGCTGGACAGGGCAGGTACGGGTTGTTACTCAAGCAAGCAGCCTCCCGTCAAGTGTACTAGCCTCCAGTGGCTCCATAAGATGCTCCGTGGTTAATCCCAGCTGATTTACTAATGTGGTGTCCAAAAAACTCTCGTCTGCTCCAGAGTCAATGAGTGCCTGGAGCTCCAGAGTCTGGTTCCTCCAGCAGATAGTGGCATGTAATTGGGTTCGTGGACGGGAAGACAGAGGTAGGGTTGCTCGGCTCGCTAGGATGCTCCCCCCGGCTAGCGAGCCCTCTGGTTTAACGGTCGGTTTGGACATTTGCCGATGTAGTGACCTGGTTGTCAACAGTAGAGGCAGGCGTTGTTTCCTCTACGGCGTTCTCGTTCATCTGCACTGAGACGGTTCCCACCCAGCTGCATGGGCTCGCCCTCCGGGAACTCCTCTCGCCGCACGGGCTCCAGCGGAAGTACAGGACGAGGAAAATATCTGGATCTTACCGGAGCAGGGGAGTGATCTCTTTGGCGAGGAATGACGTCACTGCCGGGGCTGCGTTGTTTCTGCCGTCGTCGCTCCCGACAGCGATTGTCTATACGAATTGTCAAAGCAATGAGATTATCCAGGTTCACAGGTTCAGGATGTGTCACCAGTTCATCCTTCAATCTTTCACTTAAACCAACGCATCATTCCACCCACTCTCTACGGCCAACGTCCGGAATTCAATGGCATATTCCGCCACACTCTGGAGTCCTTGGTGAATAGAGAACAGTCTCATGAAAGCGTCATTACCTTGGACCGGGTGGTCGAAAACCTTGGTCATCTCCGCGGTGAATGCAACATAGGTGGTAGTAAACTGGTCCTGTCTCCTCCAGTGAACTGAAGCCCACTCCAACGCCGCTCCTCGCAGCAACCCGATGAGGTAGGCAATCTTAGATCTCTCTGTGGCATAGGTGAGGGGTTGGAGAGCAAAAAACTAGACCACATTGCATGAGAAACGTCTTACACTGACCTAGGTTCAGGTTCACTAGGTTCCCAAGTGATAGTGTTCGATAGGGGGCGAGACATCGTTCGACTCATTGTGAGACTCTTAGGCGGGGTTAGATTGAGGCTTAGATGTCAACCCGTGCGTTCAGAGGTAACTCAACTGAGCATAATATTTTCAGTTGTCAAGGACATCAGGTTCAACCTAAGTCAGGTGCTTAGGTGAAAAATCTACCACAACTTTGGCAGGCCAGCCAGGAGTCCTCGGAATCTCCCTCTGTCGGGTGGACGGGGATGAGGAACGTATGTAACCCTTGTTCCCTGAGGAGGGAACGGAGACGTTACGTTGTGACGACGAATGGGGTTTCGATTAGAAAGCCTCTCACCTTCGAGAATACAAAACGAGCCAATGACAAGAAAATGCCATGGGTCTGCGGAATTTGCATAGCGTAACTCCGCCCCACCTCGTGGGTGTACAAGGAAGTATGCTGGCAACATGCGGTTATGTTTTCTCGCTGAGGAGCCAAGACTGAACTCTGGCACTCCAGCGGTACAGCAGAAGTGGCAGGGAGACGTAACGTCTCCGTTCCCTACTCAGGGAACTAGGGTTACATACGTAGCCGAGACGTTCCCTTTTGTGGTCACTACGAGTTATGTCGTGACGACGAATGGGGTCCCCAGTCTAATCATGCCACCTCGGCTGTCTTCCAGTCCCCTGCGTAAGTCTGAGCTCCCTGTCGTGATACTGACACAGACGAAGGACTCCTACTTAACACAGGAATACCAAGGTACACTAGGGGGGACTTACAGAATACACATATGACCCAGAAGGGGGCTGCATATGGAAAAACACTGGAGTGTCCAGCCCACAGGGTGGAATGTTTCAACTCCAGGGGTGGCAAGGTGGCTTGCCAAGGGAAAGACACATGCTCAGAGAGGCTTACAGTGGAAATACACATGTGGGGGTCGCTCAGAGGGGGAACCATGCACATGGAGGCACCTAGCAAACGCGAAAGCTGCCAGAGGCATAACTCTGGCGTTGATGTCAACAGCGCTGGAGGAAACTCAGGGCTTCTCGGGGAGGCTCACCTGAGGAAAAATATTGCACGTATCCAGTCCGCGAAGTGGAATGGCGAGCAAGCGAAGACACTTGAACAGATCCTAGTACTGGCTGGTTGAAGCGAGTACATGAGAGGACACTGGCTCCACTCGAAGATTGCAGAATCTCGCGAATGTGTTAGGTGTCGCCCAGCCTGCAGCTCTGCAGATGTCAGTTAGCGAGGCGCCATACGCTAGAACCCAAGAGGAAGCCACACTCCAGGTGGAGTGCGCCTTCACACCAAGGGGGCACGGTCGACCTTGCTGCTGGTATGCCAAAGCAATGGCGTCCACTATCCAGTGAGACAACCTTTGCTTGGAGAGAGCCTTTCCCTTCTGCTTCCCACCATAACAGGCAAAGAGCTGGTCTGAGGTCATGAAACACTGCGTTCTGTCTACGTAAGCACGGAGGGCGCGTACTGGACAGAGCAGTGCCAAGGCTGGGTCTGCCTCTTCCAAGGACAGTGCTTGCAGGTTGACCACCTGGTCTCGAAAGGGAGTAGTGGGAACCTTGGGCACATATTCAGGCCGGGATCTCAGGATCATGTGAGAGTAGGCCGGCCCGAATTCCAGGCACGCTTTGTCAACCGAAAATGCCTTAAGGTCCCCTACCCTCTTGATGGAGGCCAATGCAACCAGGAGCGCTGTCTTCATTGACAGGAACTTAAGCTCTACTGATTGCAGAGGCTCAAAGGGAGCACTCTGCAGGGCAGTTAAAACCACTGAGAGGTCCCAAGAGGGTATGAGAGGAGGGCGAGGAGGATTCAGTCTCCTCGCTCCTCTCAGGAACCTGATGACCAGGTCGTGCTTTCCCACGGACTTACCTTCGACTGTGTTGTGATGTGCGGCGATAGCGGCAACATACACTTTCAGGGTGGAGGGAGACAGCCTTCGCTCCAACCCTTCTTGTAGGAAGGAAAGCATGACACTGATCGGGCATTTTCTGGGGTCTTCTCGGCGGGAAGTGCATCAGGTGACGAAGAAGTTCCACTTCAACGCGTAGGTATGTCTCGTGGACGATGCTCTAGCGGAAGTGATGGTAGCCACCACCGCTGGTGATAGGGTAAACCTGCCTCGTCCCGTCCAGGAGCCACAAATGGAGATTCCGAAGATCGGGATGAGGGTGCCATAGGGTGCCCCGTCTCTGAGAAAGGAGGTCCTTCCTCAGAGGAATTGGTCACGGAGGTGCTGTCGTGAGGAGTAGAGTTCTCAACGGGCCTGAAAATGACAACCCGACCCGACCCGGCCCGTGGCTTTTAAAGCCCGGACCCGATGTAACCCGACACATAAACATGAATTATCTGCCCGAACCCGGCCCGCGGCCCGACTTTTTTTTTTTTCTCTCATACACGTATTATCATGACCAGCAGATGGGAATTCAAATCAACCTTTAATGTTCACGCCTTTTAACAATACAAACAACTGAAACAATAAACTTTAAATATATAAATAGGCTGTAGTAGCGACGGTGAATTCACCTGCGGCAAGTTTACTTCTCACCAACTCCATCTTCTTCTCCAGGCTATAAAGGCGCGCAGCCGCGCACGCAGCGGCGTCAGGTCTGCCCCCGCCCCTCTCCATGATGCACGTTACGCAGCAGCCAGACTTTCTTTACGGTGAACAGCAGCGATGATTAATAAATGTTTTTTTTTGTTTTGTTTGTTTTACTGAGCGGAAAAGATTAAGCCCGAGGTCCGACCCGACCCGAGTCATTTGATTATATTTTCGACCCGAACCCGGCCCGAACCCGCGGGTCCCGTCGGGTTTGTCGGGCCGACCCGACCCGTTGAGAACTCTAGTGAGGAGTACTAGTTCAGAGAACCAGGTCCGGGTGGGGCAATGAGGCGCAACCAATATGACCTGCTCCCTCGTCCTCACCTCGTGGGTATATAAGGAAGTACGCTGGCAACATGTGGTTATGTTTTCTCGCTGAAGAGCCAAGACTGAACTCTGGCGCTCCAGCGGTACAGCAGAAGTGGCAGGGAGACATAACGTCTCCGTTCCACATTCGGAAATGCGTTTGGCCGTGAGCATCTTGAACGGAAGCCTGTGAAGGGATCGGTTCAAGACGCGCAGGTCCAGGATTGGCTGTAACCCACTGGTCTTCTTTGGAACAATGAAGTAGGGGCTGTAGAACCCGGACTTCATTTCGGCTGAGGGACAATCTCGATCACATCTTTCGCCAGTAAGGTAGTGACCTCCGCACGCATGACAGGGGCATTGCCAACCACCATATTGTAACGGACTCCCCGGAAGCGGGGAGGATATCGTGTGAACTGAATTGCATAGCCGAGCCTGATGGTTCTCGTGACCCAGCGGGACAGGTTGGGAAGCTCTAGCCAGGCTCTACCTCCTGCGACCTCCTCCTGCTCGGGGCCAGTGAAGGCTGCGGAGCAGGAGGGGAGGAGGCACCCGTCTCCGCCCCAGGAACCAAACGTCCAGCCTACAGCGCACGGGATAGGTCGGCGCCACTCCAACCGATGCTTTTCAGCTGCCCGGGAAAGCATGGCTGTCAGCTCTGAAGCTGACTCGGCTAGCGCTGGCACTCCCGAGGGAGGCAACGCAGTCGAATCCTCATTTCCTGAGGAATCAAGCCCGCCTTGTGATGCTGTGAGTGACATGACATCATCCGCCAGAGACCCGAATGAAAACACTGGGTCCCCGAGAGGAACCAGGCACACACGGAGCTCCACGGTTTGCAATGTGGAGGGGGGCGTGGCCCAAGGAATGACTCATTGGTTATTGTGCCACACAACCCTCAGATCACCCGGGCCCCCAGCCAAAGTATCCCCTCTCGAGAAGAGATAGATTGGGGTGTGGCAGAGGGGACTCTACCCACACGGAGATCATTGAGTCTCGATCTAAAAATCGCGATGTTCATGTTACCGCAAAGAAAACATGACTCATCCACGAGCGCTGCCGAGCGTGATTAAGTCCAAAATGCCAAACAGCGCTCGTAACCGTTAGGCAGATGAATCACGCACCCACATCCAGAAAACACACGGGCGAGCCGTCTTGAAAAAGATGTGGCACATGCAGTTCTTTTAGAGAGAGAAAAAAGTTCAGCAGAGTGCTGAAGTGCCCAGGGAGAAGCACACACACTCTCGGCAGATCACTGCACAGACCAGCAGCAGGCAATGTGATCTCGCTGGAACGCGCTGTTGCACCAACACACTGGTGAGCCGCTCGTCTCATAGAGTGAAACTAATTCAGAATGGCTTGTGGGAGTGAAGAAAACTCTTGACTCCGAAGCGAAAACATAACTGCATGTTGCCAGCGTACTTCCTTATATACCCACGAGGTGGGGCGGAGTTACGCTATGCAAATTCCGCAGACCCATGGCATTTTCTTGCCATTGGCTCATTTTGTATTCTCGAAGGTGAGAGGCTTTCTAAGTGAAACCCCATTCGTTGTCACAACGTAACTCGTAGTAACCACAAACTTAGTTCCTGCAAAGAGTAACCTATCATGCTGGAAACCAGATTTGGGGGGAAAAATACCCTGAGATGCTGTAGTAATGAAACTTGCTTTTTGTTTGAATAAGACTTTAATTCTGATTGAATATAAAGAAAGAAATGAGAAAGAGTTAAAACAAGATCAATAGATCAATATTGTTATCCTGAGATTTATGAATTCTTACATTTTGAAATCAAAAGAAATTGCAGAAATTGTTAAAATTATAAATCATAATAATAGGAAAATGCACATGTGAAGCACTCTGTGATAATTAGGAAATTTTGAGTCATGAAGAAACTTTCATGAGTTAGACTTTGACTTATTTATGTATTGGTGTATATGAGCAATATAGTATAGATAAAACCGAGCAATAGGTGCTCTTAAAGTGATGAATAAATAGTACTATATTAACTGCACGTGTTTAAATATTATACTTTCTATCTGAAGGTGTCAAGAATTTGTATCCCGTTATCCCTTGTGGGAGACAGTGTGAAAAAACTGGTCCATTGCAGAGGTTCTAAGATTTTGGTTTGTTAACTAAGATCATTTTTGTGCATTGTGCATTGAATGAGATTGAGATTGTGTGACCGAGTTAAATATAAATTGTGATTTGAACAGGCACATAACAGACATCTTACATTCATTTTATTTTGATTTCTTGTAAAAAAATAAAATATTTTTTTGTTTACATTATACACTATATTCTAACTAGAGTAGTTTTCCTGCTTTTTCCTGCATTTTTGCAACGAAGAATGCTTGCTTTTTTCCGCAATGAAGGACTAAGCTTTTTAATAAAATGAGGAACTGCTGCTGTTGTTAACCAGATGAGACTTTGGGAATTAAGCTGTAGGTTTAATTTGATTTTTGCGGTTCTCTGAGTGTTCAAAATTTCAGACAGCTGCCTTGACAAGTGGGAGCTAAAAGACTGAAGTCGAAGGGACGACTGCAGAGAGAGAAAGAGGAAGTGAAGCTTGCAGCCACCCTCCTGAAAGAGGAGGTTGACACTTCTGAGGGGTCAGCTAGAAAGAGACTGATTCGATCAAAAGCCAGACTGAGGAGAGAAACAATGGAGCCTATATACCACAACACCAGGCCATTGAGTGCCATCACAGCCTGAAAATCAATGTATGCAGCCCAACAAGTCAACTGAATGACAATCCACACAGAAAGACTTCCATCCCCTTCCTTGTGGGCTAGGTGCTGCATTTCCAATGATCACTACAGAGTGTCCAGCACTACTGCACATCCTACTGCAGGAAGTTCAATAGCAGAAGTGCGAGGTTGAAAACTGGGGCTGGATTTGGCAGTGAGGGTTATGTAAAAGCATGAATAGATTATTGACTATGCAGAATTCTCTGGAAAATTCATTATGGATAGAAAAGCAACAATATTGGTCACTCCATTTCATTTAAAGGTAATTTTCTAAATTCAATAAAAACAATGAATCTAATTCTAAAACTTCTGAAATCACATGCTGTCATCAACAGGGGTACGAGATGGAAATGTTTTTTTCTTTTTGTCCATGGATCAAAGATTGTGTGAAGATCTTCAAATTTTCTTTTAAATAGCTTATGAGCAACAACAAAAAGTTTGAAAATTTAAATTGTGTAATGAATGACAAATTGCATTTGAGAAATTAAAACTGGCTCTCTCAACTGCAACTGTAGGTCTATACAATTATTATTTTAAAGTGTTTAATCTATTTGATTTTGAAAAGTTAGGTTTACGTTCACTGTGTTAAACTCAAACACATGGCGACTGTATCGGACAATTGAAAAATTGATATCCTAACATTTAGACAATGTCGCAAGGGGAATGTAGTGTGTCTACATTCAGTAGTTTTTGTCGTCGTCAAAGTTGTTACCGTTCAGATTTGGTGGTATTCCACCCCTAATAAATATATATGTTACCCATTCAGTTCACAAACTGCTAAGGCAGACAAAAAGGTATGATTCTCTGGCCAGAGAGAGGGGTGTGAAAGTGAGTGTGTGAAATATGGTGTTCTGAGAGACACCAAGACAAATAAATGATGTCAATCAAAACAGCTGTATCTAAATTTATTAAGTGGGCCCACAGGGTAAAATATGCCCAATAAAATAACGGCCATGGATGATTTTGGCTAACTATCCTGAGCTGGGTTATTGTTGTATAAAAAGAAACAATGCCACACCTACGCAGCGCTTAACTTTGGGAAGGCAGAGAGCAAGCAAGCTTGCCCTGTCCACCCCATACTTAACTTTTTCCTTTTTGCAGGATGTCATGATGGATCCCATCGAACAGAACTGATTCTGTTCCAAATGTATAAAAAATATTGTCTTGTTACTGTTTAACATGAAATTTCGCAGGTCTCATCAAAAAAGGAAGATCGGCCAGAAAAGCAGATGAGTTAATACATATTGTCACTAACAAAAATACTTAAGGTCTCCATTCACAGGTGAAAGCAGCCAGGAAATGGTTCACTCCACAGACAAGGTTCAGCGGGGTGCGGTTGTGATCTGAGGAAAAATTATTGCAACTATCAGCAAGGTTGGAGAGTGTGACACCTCCGTCCAAGCCTCTCACCTTAAACTACACCATCCAGCCTCAGCAAACCCCACACGCCAACGGCAACGACAACGCGAAGCATAAAGTGGGGGATCAAGGACGTGCTAGTAACGTACCTCCCTTGCCAACGAGGGAACGCCCATTGCAAAGGTTCGCAAAGAGTCACCCTGGTGAAGATGGAACATCCATGGGGCAACAAGATGATCAACACACCTGGAAGGAGATGTGGGCCAACTAATGGTTTAAGCTTAGCATAATAATCAATTTGTGTGATGTTTATTGATGTTTTTTTTTAATCAATCAAACTATACTGTAGGACTGAGAATTGATATAGATCTGAGATTTGATTACTTACTGATTAATTTGAAATTATTTCAGGTACACATAAATTGAAAAGAGGAAAGTCTCTTAATTCTGTAGACGTTAGGGGACGTCGATTGTAGACGAGACCCAGATAGACTAAACATCAACTGTAGATGTTAGGGAACGTCGACTGTAGACAAGACCCAGGTACGTCGTTAGGTTTAGGGAAAAATATACCACAAGGGCCTCTGGAGAACCCAGAACAGCTTTTTGCATAAAGCTTAAGGTAAAAATAACTGCCATTAATTAGCAAACATTACTATTATTACTTATTACTATGCAATCAGATAAACTGTTCAATCATTACATCACTTCATCTCTGTCTTTATCCCCTTTTTTCCTCTTCTCTTCTTCTTCCCTGCATCAGAGGGCCTCTGTCTTTTTGACACTGTAGGCCATCTATGGCATACTATAGTGCTAATTTATAATGTGTCATATGAATCCGGCCATCCGTCACAATCAGGTAACTTTCACCGTGTCTACACCTGGTGCGAGTGGCCAGGGCCGCTTCTATGGGGGTGCTTGAGTGTGTTAAGCACCCTGAAACTAAAGCAACGCTATCTACATTGTATACGGCGAGTGGTGACCCGACACAAATCAAGCATCGCGTTAGTTCAGGCAGGCCACGTCAGCCAAGCCCGCATCAGCTGTTAGCCAGCTGTTCATGACGTGGTCCAATCTGGTGTCGACATCTATCTCAGCGGCACACATAAATCTCACACTCCTTCAGCATTTCCCACATAGCTTGCTGCTCGCATCTAAACTCCCTCCTCCAACCCCAACTCCTCCTAACCAAACCTTCATCTTTCTGATCTTGTTTTCTTTACAGTGTAATCTTGGCAAATTTTCTATTATGTATTGAATTTCACATGTAATTGCTCATTTCAACTCATGTAATTGAGAATTGTAATCATGCATATACTGGTTCTGTTCTATACCCCATGGGGGGTTTTCCTTGCTGCTCTCCCGCTCTGTCCAGGCATAGCTGCATGGACAGGCGTGGGAGTTTTGCCCAGAACAGATCCATACCGCCAACACTAACTGTATGCTATATTATCGCAATAAATCTATTTATCCATACTTGGCGAAGTGGTCCTGACTGAACAAATTTCAAACAGTAAACTGATTGCACATTCTATTTTTGACGCACTTCAAGCACTTGCTGGGTGGGAGAAGATTGATGTGACGGACTGGGATGAGTGTTTTTTTTTTTTTTGCTTTATTTGGTAATATTTTGAATAAATAATATTAAAATAGCATTGGTAAAACAACACAAAACAAATCACTCATTTTGACACCCCTATGGATGAGTGGCGCACCTAGCATTTGCCTATTCTGCCTATGCTGCGGGTCGGCCCTGTGTGCAAATACACATTTCCCCAAGTAAGCCTCAGTGCACAGACACTGCGCAAAATCAGGGAGAACAACAACTCTTATTGATTGCGCCATACTGGCCCAACCAGACTTGGTTCTCAGAGCTCACACTTATCCATATGTGTTGCTGATACCCTAACGGTAATTCCCCATGATGAATTACAATAGTAACCAAGACGTTTTCTTTTGTTTTGGTGTGCATTGCATTAATAAAAAGTTAGATAGCAAAAATATTTGTAGATTTGTATATAAAGTATTTTTCACAAATTAATTTTTAATGGTATTTTTTGTGCTATGACCTTGTGGGCGGCAACTTTTATGATGTTGCTTTGCAGACTTACTAGATGTCCCATTCTAGTGGGTTAAAGCTTAGCAAGAGTCTAAGCCTCAGAAGGACACAGCCTCACAAGGATGCAGCCTTCTGATTTAGAGACACCCATAGAACCCTGGGCACATTGAACCCTGGGAACATAGGTCCAATCCCAATTCATTTGCTCCATAAATGTGGTAAAATAAGGATATCTTTTTTTGCATTAAAATAAACAGGGGAATTTGATGGGTTGCAGTTATTTACAATGCTATAACCATGGCACAATGATTATGTGCAAACATTTTTATTTTAGTGAAGCCTCTGATAATCAGTAAAGGTTTTTTTTTCTTTCTTGTTCTGTATTAGATTTTTGTATGTTTTTGTAGTGCTTATTAAATAAGAGTTGGTAACTTTTATTAAACTTTAAAGCCCATGTTGCAGGTTTTTTTTTATTTTTTTTTATTAATATAACCTTGTATGAAAATACCATATGAAAAGTAAATGCAGGATTAAAAATTGTTTTTCAAGACATAAGGGCACAAATTTAATAGAAAACGTGACCGTTTCCTTGACCGTGTTGAAAAAGCGCTTTTTTTCACCATCGCGTCATATGACGTCACATGAGGTAGTCGTTTGGCTCTGCGTTCGCGCTCAGTGCAGAGATAGGTTGGTAGTCAGTTGGAGCGGTCATGATTCAGTGTGTTTTCTGTGCTTATTGTATTTCAATGAATCATCGTCGTGGTAAATGATTGTGAATTATGGCCTGTCAGGACATCGAGTCCACAGGTTTCCGAATAAGAAAAAGGACGGTGCAATCTTCCGTGCCAGTGTGCGTTTTGTGCCGGGTAAGAGACGGGACTTCACTTCTGCTTCTGCTTTGAAAAACGCGGTAGTGTGGACCGAATGATTATAATCCCGGCGATATGTGCACACTGTCCCAGCTCCTTCATCGGGTCGCCCGGTGACGGGCCGCCATCAGCATGTGGTTCGGCCGCCAGCGGGAAACATGACGCTCACGGATCCGTCAGAGATCACTTATTGTACATCTGTTTTACAAAATGTGCCTTGTCTTAATTTAATTCATTAACATATCCTACATAAACTTGTAATGTAATGCATTTATGTGTTTGTTATTAGTCTGAAGCCGACACTATTATTATTATTATTATAAATATAATATATGTTCTATAATTCATTTTCAATCTGTACAAACCGACTTTAATGTTTGTGTTGGCTGTTTCTACATATAAAGTTTTTATACAGTAAGACAGTTGTGATTGTGATCATTTATTTTATTCATCGTCACCAAATGGGTCAATTCAAAGCCTTTATAAAGTCCCTCTTCCTCTGGAAACTGTCTCCTAATGGCTGACACACACAACACATGCAGGTAATTGTCTAAGTACTAGCTTTGCTATTGCCTGATACATGATGATAATAATCTGTACAGTATTGTGATCTGAGCATAGTGTTATACATATCGTCGGCTAAAGTGAATACATCTATAAGCTAACACTGTTCTCTCGCCCTGTTCTCCTCACACCACAACTCACCGTTGTTCTGTCTAACCCTGGCCTGTCCTGCTCACTTGGCTTCATATCAGGCTCATAATTATATGATATCATCATATATATCAATTATAAATGAATTATATATATATCATACGAGTAAACATTTAGGCTACAATTCCCTTTCCGAGCTGTCATCCATTGCTTTCCTATTCGCTAGTTGATTTACTTTGACCGCTCTACCTCATGTTACGTCACTTCAGGTTCGGCGGTTTAAGCGATTTTCAAATGCGGAAGTAAAAATTTCTCACAAAAACGACCCCAGAAGCCTAAATAGCGTTTTATAAGTATATGTTTATATTTAAATCTAGTTCCTACATTATTTTTCTATACATTGGCTTACTGGGTACTCTAACCTGCAACATGGGCTTTAAGTGTGCTGCACATGTACGGCAAGAAAAACATCTGATGAATTGTCTGATAAAATCAAAGTAATCATGCTGCATTTTTTGAGGATATCTATCTGTCCAGCATCTTTTTATTTTTTTATATTACATATACACTACATATCTGGATCTGTAAAAGCTTTACTGCTATAATGGTAAAACATTAAAATTAAATGGAGAGACAACATTTCTTGTGTGACTAATAGGAGACAGTGGGAGTTTTTTTTTTTACTTGTTTGAAAACAATTATCATTCATTTTTTAAATATTGTTTTGTTTCACTAGTGGCACTGAATTTATATATTTTATTATATACAATTATATACCATTAAGGACAGAGCAGCGTTGTGAGACTGTAAATATGTGCAGCCTAATTGGGTTTGTGAGGTCCATTCACTATTCTGTTTGCTCACACTGTGAGTGTCACAAAGAAAATGTTAATGTATGTGTGATATTTGTGGAGTGTCCAGATGGAAACCGTGTAAAGGAGAGGGCCAAGGTCATAGGAACACAGACACACACACAGACACACACAGACACAGACACAAACACACACGCACACACACACACACACACACACACACACGCACACGCACACGCACACACACAGTTGGGTTTTCATGTTTTATGGGGACATTCCACAGACACAATGATTTTTATACTGTACAAACTGTATACTCTATTCCCTAACTCTAACCCCTACCCCTAAAGACAACCCTCACAGAATAAAAAATTTTCCACGCATTTAATTATTATTTTTTAAATATAATTTAGTAACGTCTCGGGTTACGTCTCTGCGCTTGATTCAGTGGTCTGGGAACGCTTCTTGTGTGACCGGCTGTGAATATATGTGTGTAACACGTCAATGGAATTTGCACAAACGGACTTTGAACTTTTATAGCCTCAGACAGTGATGTCATCGAAATGCACGCTCGTCAGAGGCTATAATTAGATGTGCGACAGGTATCATTTTGTATAAAGAGCAGTCCTGGGACATCCTCGGTGCGGCAATAAACTGCAGAATCTCGTTCCCGCTTTTTCAGGGAAAAGGGTTACAGTAAAGTAAACCTGCGCTTGGAACAGAAGGTACGTCCTTTCTGGTATCGCCCAGGACTCTGGCTAGAACTCCCGGGAGCAGAAAAACAGGGGGAAACGCATACGGGGCATTCTGGGCCATGTGTGCACCATCGCTTCCAGACCCAGAAGGGCTGGGCGACTCAGAGAGAAGTAGAGGGGACATTGCGCTGTCTGTTGGGAGGCAAAGAGGTCCACCTCTGCTTCGTAAAATCTTTCCCAAATTTGTTTCAATACTTGGAGGCTGGAGTTTCTACTCCCCCGTTGGTATTCTCTGTCTGGACAGTAAATCTAATCCCACATTCAGATGTCCAGGGATATAGACTGTACTGAGTGACAGGAGCTTGTCCTGAGCCCAAAGAAAAATCTGAATGCCGCCGTGTTGTCCACCCGCACTAGGACATGGTAGCCTCTCAGCTGCAGAAGGAAGGATTTCAGGGCCAGAAATACAGACATCAACTCGAGGCAGTTGATGTGCCAACCGAGCTGATGACCCTCCCATTCCCCTTGGGCTGGACGACCACTTAAGACCGCTGCCCAGCCCAATAGGGAGGCTTGTTGACGCACCTAGAGTGGGACCCAAGGCGAAGAACCGGGGTCTGAACCACATAGCGAGGGTATGTAGCACCCGTCACGTAACCCTTATCTGCCGTCTGGGATTGGTCCTTGGATGAAATCCTCTGGCTTTGAGCCACAATTGAAATGGTCTCATGTGCAAAAGGCCCAAAGGGATCACCGTGGATGCTGATGCCATGAGACCCAACATTCATTGATACTGATGAACAGTACGATCTTGGCCTAGTCTGACTTTGCTCAGGGTGTTACGAATGGTCTTGACTCGAGCGGGAGACAACCGTGCCTGCATCGTTATCGAATCCCATACGACCCGTAAGTATGTCGTTCTCTGGGTAGGAGAGTGAACACTTTTGTTGAAGTTGAGTCTCAATCCTAGAGAAACTAGATAAGCTAGAACGACATCTCTGTGTCGTGACGCCAGCTCTTGTGATTGTGCTAATATTAGCCAATTGATGATGTAATTCAAAATACGGATGCCCTGGAGTCGCAGTGGAGCCAGTGCTGCATCCATGCACTTTGTGTATATGCGGGGTAATAAGGCTAGGCCGAACAGAAGAACTCGATATTGAACCTCAGGATCTTCCTGTGTTTTCCAGTATTTCTATATGAATATATGCATCTTTGAGATTTATTACGAGCTATGGACGGGGTCTATGCCAAAGAAATTTATATCATAATATTTGCTTGCTGGGCTGTTAATAAATGTATACTTGTTACGGAATTTTGCCTCCTGAGTCTTTCTGGTAGAACTAAAATCAGAGGCAACCCCCCCGTCCTTCTTGGAAACCAGGAAGTATCTCCTTTTGTAGCCTGACTCTCTCTCTGGAAGGGGAACATGTTCTATGGCCCCCGAAACACCAGAGGTGGCGGTTTCGTGGGGATGCCAGGAAGGGGTGGGCGCCGCATCCCGAAGGCAGCCACCCTCACAGAGCTGGGCGCAAGACCATCAGGTTTTCTTCTATTTTGAAATAATAGTCCTGAGATCTGGCCATATGGGGGCTGCTAAGGGCGGCGAGCGAGTCCCCAGTCTTGATGAGGGGAAACGCGACACGCCACACTCTGTTTTTGTGCCTCACATCTCACAGATGGACCGGGGCGAGGCTGGGTGGCCGGCAGCTCCTCCCCCTGAGTGCGCCGATGAAGAAATTGTACAAATGCTTCCTCGTGTTGTTTCATCTCCTGAAACCTGCTTTATCATCACATGAGGAATGCTTGGAGGTAAACAGCTCGTAATCCACACCGGATCCAAGAGATTCATTATCTTCCGCTCGAGCCAAAGAGGCGCCAGGGCGCACTTCGGGATTGAGCAAAAAGACATCTGGATTTGGATAGAGCGCGAGCAAAAGGGACGGACCCGTTTCTCGCACCTCAGCCAGATCCATACGAGAGCCCCACAATGGCAAAGTGGGTGCTGGCCCATGGAAGTAACCAAGGCGAGCGTGTAGCATCTTAACCGTGAATAATTCACAATGCTAGCACTCGCCCTGTTCCAACGCAAGGGCAGCATGCTCTTCCTCCAAACAAACAAAGCAATACTGGTGTGTGTCGCATTCATGAACACAGAGGCACACACTGTTTGCTTTGCAAATCGCTCATTTATTTTCTTTTTCTTTTCTTTTTCTCTTTTTCACTTTTGAGACAGAGTGAGAGGATAAAGAGAAATATTTTCTGCGCACTGCCTAGTAAAAACGAACTCCTAGCAGAGAAACAGAGAGCTTGTCACACACACAAACAGTATGGTCTGAAGACAAAAAACCTGTTGATGCACCTGTGGTACATCCAATTATATCTTCTGACGAGTGTGCATTCCGATGACACTGTCACTGTCCGAGGTTATAAAAGTTCAAAGTCAATTCCATTGACATGTTACACACTTATATTCAGAGCTGGTCACACAAAGAGTGTTCCCAGAGTACTGAATCAAGCGCAGCATTAAGTGTAGCTTTTTAAAGGGAACATATTTTATGAGCTGTTTTCCTCATGGGGAACAAAATATGTCCCCATCTTTCTGGGGAATTTTGTCCGGGCAATGTAGGGTTTACCAGAACCACACATACATCTCTGCATCATAGCTAACATGATAAGACAACAGCAACAACAAGGAAATGAAAGGACTGAATATTTATTCAACGTAAAGAACAGTAAACCAGGACACAAAGATTGAAAACAACACTAGAATACTGTCATTAGCTCCACAAACAAACTTTCACAACAAAAATAAAAGCAAAACACCTTGAAATCAAGATTTAACAAAAACAACATATCTGACAGTCTTTCTTAGTGCTACACAGTGGCAGGGAGGCCCATCATTAAAATGACCGAACAAATTCTTTAGATTTCACACAATTTTTCTGCAATTTTTATAGAAGTTGGCCATACATAAGACACTGCGAATGTTAAAGTCCATATATTTCATACACCTCACAGAAACCTTCACACTTAAGCCAAGTTCACAACCTCACAATATTAATCTGTAAATACCCAGGGTTCACTGAAGAAACATTTGGGTTTCAGATGTGTTTGACAACAGTGCCACTTGAAAACTATTGCAACATGCATGTTACAAAGTAAGTAAAGGTCATTAAGAGCTCAAGTAAGTACAATTACTGTACATTTTTCTTCTCAATGCTTTAATATGTAATACTCTTGTTTGGTCTCCAACCTAGAATCCTCTGCCACCAAAAGAAGAAGCTACAGAATCTGCTAGGCTGACCAAACACATAAGCAAGAGGATCATAAGGGCAAACGCAAGTCCTATTGTAAATACTTAAAATGCATTCTTGCATTAAATTGAGTAATAATAAACCACACACTTAAGGGGTTGCTACTCAATAATATCTCATCTGATTTGTGCATTAAACCAGATGGGATATTATTCAGCTAAATGTCAACAGTTTAAAGTGCCCCTGTTATGCTATTTTAAAGTTTCCTAATGTTGTTTTGTAGTCTCCTACAACAGGTTTACATGCAGCAAAGGTAAAAAAAAACTGTTTCATTTCCTCATAATATACATTTGCACATCACTAAATTTTCAATGATTCTCAAACACCTCGTCAGATGAATCAATCTCTCTAAATCCTTCCTTTCCGCTACTCTGCTCTGATTGGCCAGACAGCTCAGTCTGTTGTGATTGGTTTACCGCGTACAGCGCGCGTCAGAAATGCCCATTGCCATGACAACGTCAGCTCTGCGTGTCCTGAGCACTGATCTATATAATGACTGGATAGCTCATGACGTTCTAAACTGCCACTAGGCAGTGAAGCCACCGGAAGTGTTCGAGCGGCCATCTTACGATTCCCTACCAGCAGAGGGATCCAACGCCCGTTATACAGAGATTGGTAGCTCCGACGGCACTTTTAAGATGACCCGATGTGCAGCATACAAGTGTAAGACGACGTTCACAAAGGGATGTAGAACAACTGCCCACAGGTTGTAATTCAAGCCCTATAAGTAGTAATTTATATGCAAAATTGTCGCTATGCCTGTGTTGTTTTCTCCGAGGCAAGAGCTGCTGCTTCTTCAAAAATCAACGATAAAACAGTCAACAGTAGCCTATAAGAAACCTCAGAGCAGCAATAATCACAATTAAGTGTCCAATAGCGACACCATTTGACAGCTTCAAAAGAGCTTCGTGCAGAGTCCGTTTACCGTTACATTAACCCATACAATTTGTATTAAGCATTTCCTGAACATGTAACTTGCTAATCAAACACTTTATATGAACAAACTACTAATCTATAAAACACAAATCGGTCTTCCGACCTTTTAATATTGTGTCAGTTGATGTTGATATGCGCGAGGGAGAGAGAGCAATACAGCGCTCGGGTTGTTTGAAGGCGCTGAGAGTGCGCGCGCGCGGCCGGGGCTCTCTCTGCACTGATCTAAATAATTCGTTGTTACGACGACTTGTTCCCTCGTTTTAATAAATCGTGGACACGTTTAACTAATTCCCTCCCTCATTTTGATTTAACGAATTACAACGTGGCCACAATATAATAAAACGAGGGAACAAATTATATTGTGCTGAGGTATTATTAATTCGTACGTGGCTACGAAACAATATTCACATGAATATTCACCAATTCAAAAAAATATAGGTCTTTAGCATTCACTATTTAATTAATAGTATCAAACTGTTTTTCTTACCTGTGAAGATAGCTTTTCAGTGAAGGCCGACTAGTGTTCTCGTACAGCTTTTAATTCCTTTTGCAAAGAAATTGCCGTTTTTTAATAAGCAGGAAAAATTTCCGACTTTAAACAAATACCCATTTAAATGCTAAGAGTGTTTGCGTTATAAAAATGTGCAGGGAGACTTTATATTTTAAAACGGTGTCTCGTTAGGCAATGTTTTTTCAGTCAAATCATAAAATTTCCTATTGATTCAATAGAACGCATGAGCTCACTAGGGAATACCAATATGGCGGCGCGGTGGCTTCACTGTTCATGACGTCATGAGCTATCCAGTCATTCTATATAGATCAGTGGTCCTGAGGCTTCCTACACCGTAAACTAAACACAGTAACGAACCATGACGACGATTTCACCATATCAATCCGAGCGCGAGTCCAATGATGATGAAACACTGGAAGAACTATTCATTCAACTCGAACCTCCATCGCAAGGACGACTCGAGCAGGACGTTTCTCAGTGACACGCTACTCAGTTTGAGGTACATTATGAGATGTTGCAAAAGTAACGTTAATTCCTCACCATCAGCATGAACAAGTGCCTGTCCATCAACAAACCGATTATTTTACTTGTACTAATTTGTTTACAGAGTATTTGTCTAATATATTCCGGTGAACACGTGTTAACTGTATCAATAACAGTGCATGTATGCAATGTAAACATTAGCCGAGCTCTAGCGTTAATGACTGATGTAACATAAACATTGGTAAAACAAATCTTGCTCCATGCTTAAGTTAACGTAATCTTTCCTTAAAGTAGTGAGAACAACAGACAACTGTATTAACAGACAGTTTTAGGTAATAGTGGCCCACAACTGAGCAGAAGTATTTCAGTAAGACAGTGATAACGTTTTAGCCAGTTTGCAGGAGACCTATACAATATAAAACTCAAAACTAAGTATTTTGAACACCATCTTTCAAGAGCAAGCGGTCTGCGAATCCTGCATTGAACTCCGAGATCTGAGAAGCATTCGTCAGTAAAATAAAGGGAACACAGCAAAAGTTTAGGATTATACTGCTGTGATATCATGGTAAAAAAAAACTGGCTTTAACTTCACATTATAGAGCACAGCATCTTCTCGAAATGATGCTATCCAATATCCACAGGAATCAGCAACAGGTTTGAGGTTTAAGTTTTCCCTAGTGTCTGTGCGCAATAAGTGGACGGGCAATATGCTAATGTTTCGTATTGACGTCACAACGAAACATCTTATGACTCGTTTGAAAAAACTATTCATTTCATTGACATATTTCAATGAAAATATATGATATATTTCATTATATACGGTGCACTTTCAGATTTAAAACTTTGCAGAATGTGTTCATTCACTTAGAGCTATGTTACACACTAGATGAAAGGTCATTTGAAAAAATCCATAATAGGGGCCCTTTAACTGTAACTAACTTGCTCAACATGAAAAAAAAAAAAAAGTGTGTTTACGCTGATGCCCACTATCCTCATGTGGCAAAGCTGAGAATGTGACTAGCATAGTAACTCCTCTTCCATGAACTACAGTGGTGTGAAAAAGTGTTTGCCCCCTTGGTAAATATGATCAAATATGGCTGTAAAAAATAAATCTGCATTTTTAATCCTTTTGATATTTTATTTAAAAAATGTGCAAAAATCTAACCTTTCATTGAAGTAAAATAATTGAAAGTGGGGGGAAAATCACATTATGAAATAAATGTTTTTCTCCAAAACACGTTGGGAACAATTGTTTGCCCCCTTTTATTAAATACTTTTTCCGACCTCTTTTAACAGCTCTGAGTTTTCTCCTATAATGCCTGATGAGTTTGGAGAACACCTGACAAGAGATCAGAGACAATTCCTCCATACAGAATCTCTCCATCCTGTTCTCTGTTATAAGATTTCTAGAACAGGCTGTCAGGTTTAGATTTTTTATCTGTTGGTATTTGATCAAATCCGCGATGCCATGTATCTGAACAAGATGTCCAGGACCTCTGGCAGAAAATTAGGCCCACAGCATTAAAGATACAGCAGATTATTTCATTTTACACATGGGGTACTTTTTTATCCCTGTGTGCACCAAACCCATCTTAAGTGTTTGCTGCCAAAAAAGCTAATGTTTTTGTTTCATCTGACCATAGAACCCATCCCGTTTGAAGTTCCAGTAGTGTCAGTTACTTTTCACATGTTACATGGGATAAACACATGGGATAAAAAAGTACCCCATGTGTAAAATTAAATAATCTGCTGTATCTTTAATGCTGTGGACCAAATTTTTTGCCAGAGGTCCTGGACATCTTGTTCAGATACATGGCATCACGGATTCGATCAAATACCAACAGATAAAAAATCTAAACCTGACAGCCTGTTCTAGAAATCTTATAACGGAGAACAGGATGGAGAGATTCTGTATGGAGGAATGGTCTCTGATCTCTTGTCAGGTGTTCTCCAAACTCATCAGGCATTATAGGAGAAAACTCAGAGCTGTTATCTTGGAAAAAAGAGGTTGCAAAAAGTATTTAATAAAAGGGGGCAAACAATTGTTCCCAACGTGTTTTGGAGAAAAACATTTATTTCATAATGTGATTTTCCCCTGACTTTCACCAAGGGGGCAAACACTTTTTCACACCACTGTATTAACAGAACAACAATCTAGATGCTGAAAAAAATTCTGATGACAATATTTCGCTAGTCCACTTTAGATATTCTACTAAACAATGTACAACAATGTACTAAAAACAGAAAACCTCAGATCTAAGATGAGAGATACATCAGCTTGTTATTCCACTAAGGGTATAAATCGGTAATGGGTCAGGTCAGTTGTTCTACCATTGGGGCAATGTCTTCATCTTTACAGGGTTTTGCAAATTGCTGGGAAATCAAAAGCAATGCTAAAACAAGTTCTCTCAGGGCCCGTCCACACGGAGACGCGTTTCGCTGTATACGTATACATTTTTTATCGTATTGGCGTTTCGTCCACACGGATCCGGCGTTTTGGGAGACTGAAACCGCTATTTTTTTAAACCGGGTCCCAAAGTGGATAAATCTGAAAACGACACCCTTGCGGTTTCGTGTGTACAGCCAATCCGTATATTTTATTAAACGATGATGTCATCACATCACGTGTCGTCTGTGTCACGAGTAACAGCAACAACAATAAAGGCGGACTTATATGATTGTATTCGTGCTGCAGAAGCTACTAAGCCTACTAGCTTTATTACAGCAAAATCTATTGCTTCTCTGCAACTGTGGTGAGCAAAAAGCGATAATCTTTGTCTTCTTCTTCTTGGTTCGTATACAGCGCGCAAGGTTATGCGCATGCTCAAAGTCTTCTTCTCCGTGTATAGTGTATCTCTGTGGCAGAATTACAGCGCCCCATACTGGTCTGGCATATATACTACACCGTTTTCAGTCGGTTTCAGTGGTTTCGTGTGTACGCAGATATTTCTTGAGACGACGCCGTGTTTACGGAATTTTTTTTTAGAACGAGGAAAAAAAAAATATCGGATCGGGAACGCACCGGCTTCGTGTGGACGTGGCCTCAAATTAACCCATCACAAATGCTCCCTTGACATGCCTGTGGAAGAAACTCAATATCAAAGGGCAAATCATTCCCCTTACACTTTCTCTAAAGGTCATTTGGCACAGCTGATAATTTGGCTATAATCGTGATGTATGGCCGAGGCAGCAAATTGTAAACATAGCAGATTTTTTTGCGGCTTCATCAATTCACTTGTGCTCCAGCACAACACTTTACTTAAACCTTATTTTGACTTTTTCTTTTTTGACATTTATGGTACAACTTTTATTGCAAACATACATCCATGACGCACATCTTAGTAACTGTGGGACAAAAGAAGACTGTTCTCGCACAACTGCACTAATATAATAGACTTTGAATCATCCGGTATGTCAGAGAAAAAACTTTCCCACGTTCAAGTGAGTCAAATCATGAGTCAAGAAGTGTCGCCTTAACGAGATTTAGAGGGATTTTAGTCGTTCCCTATGACATGGTCTATGTCGTCTATGTCCTTGTTCTATCAGCCTCTTGGTATTGAATCACAGTGTGACACGACATAATAAAATATCTAGCATGCGCCAGACTACAACAAGCATGACGTGACGAACTACCAGGAGGTACAAGATTGATGTCTTCAAAACAAACCAACTGTCCTTACAAGATAATGTTCGTCTTAAACTATTACATTAATAGAAGCCTGGCTTTCCCACTACTATTTATCAAGAATAAAGTTTTTTGGAAAGAACAAGCCACATTTCAAACCCAGACATTGTGAAAAGAAATCAGAAAACTGAATAAGATAACATCTACCACGGCTCCACAAACCACAAGGTTGTGTCAGATGCAATTGGGACATGCAGCAAAAATAAAATAAAATAAATAAATAAAAAATCACCTTCTTGATACAGTATATACAGGGAGCCTGACAGATTGTACATCTGCCTCTTCACAGTAAATGTTCAGAAAAGTGCACACAAGGTGGTACATCTGGCAAATCTAGCATTAGGCTAGTGTCATTAGCAAAGATGCTAACCATTCAACATTACCCAGAAATATAAATTTCAGATCTGAAACACACAAGGGGACACAAGGGGGCAAAAGGGGGACTTCAAATGTGTAATCAGCTTAACACCAATATTTTAAATAGTAAATCAGCATAATTTTGCAAGGTTTTCAGTTAGAATTTGTCAGTGATTACTTTACCAATTAGTTAACTAATATTAGCCTTTACGTGCATGTAAAAAGCCAGATGTCACACATTTTAGACAAGTATGCTGACAAAATTTACAGTAAATCCAATATACAAGTAATATGGCAATTAACACAACTACGTTTCCCACATCTCTTATTTTAAGTTGGCTGACAACATAAAAAAAAACAAAAAAACATCTTTTACTTGTTCTTATATTTGAATAAACTAAGACACTACCCTGATAGCACACGTAAGCTACATAACAGAGATGTATATTTGATGTGCATGTTTGGAAGGTGTATTTTTTAGTTGCTAAAAAAAATAAATCCAGTCAGATGTTAAAGACATTTAGAAAATATATGTTTATGATTTAGAATCTATGTAAAACTGCAAATTAAAAGTTGGTTTTCAGATGCTCGTATACAACAGATAGCCTATTTTCCAAATGAGGTGTTCTTTAACATGACTTGGAGATGTGCGTGTGCTATCTGGCATAGCTCTTCCCAATATAGTTTTTGCACATCTGTACTGAAGCTGTCAAGGTTATGCCTTATACAGTAAAAGCATAGATAATGTATGCTATCAGGTAAGTAAATAGATTAAAATTCCAATATAAATATACTTCTTAGATGTGGTTTTATTTATGATTTGTACTACTTGTGTCAACAATCAATACCAACACCAGCTGATCTAGCCCTACCATAGCTCAAATGAAATGTAAGGAGCCTATTGAATATGGCTATTTGAAGGGCCCTTAAGAGATACAAAAAACATGAAGCCTCATTCAGAAAGATATAGCATATGTGGTGATGTAACAAATGAAAAGATTGTCATGCATTCATTTATTCTTAACACATCCTAATAAAAAAAAAAAAAAAAAAAGATTCTTATTTGGAATATTAAAATAAACAAGAGCCCTATCTAGTCTTTTGCTAATAAATCCACTTAAAACTGATGAGTGAGATTTTATGTTGTGTGTCTGAAGCTATTGATCAACAGCCACATTAATGGTTCATGAAACAAGTGAAATGGCAAAGTTAATGTTTTTTTGCTTAATATAGCTTGCTGTCACATAAGTACATACTTTACGCAACTTCTTAGTTTATCTACAAAAATGTCTCTATTTAAATTCACATGTAAACCTAGCACTTTCTAAGTGAATGCAAAAGATTTTTCGGTAACACTTTCTATGAAGACCATGCTTATAATGAATTATAGCTCCTTTTTACTTATTTATAAGTATGTATTACTATTTTATAAATACATTTATAAAGACTCATTAAGACCTTTACTGCATAAGTACAGTTATAGTTACATTTATATTATTTTTATAATTCCTTATAAGTCATGCATTTGCTTTTTCAATGTGCATGCTCATAATCCATTATACACTGATTTATAAGTATTTATTAGTCAGTCGTATGGTTCCATGAATGTTTTTATAAAGATGCAACCTGCATTGCTATAATGTTATTATATTATAGTTACAATGACTTTTTAGTAATTCAGATTTATTTCTGTCAAATAAGTGAATATATTGTTATTAATTGTTCTTATAAATACTTACTGTGAGTGATACTACAGTTACTGACCTCTATTCACTTTCAAATGAAAATTAGCCCATGATTTACTCACCCTCAAGCCATACTAGGTGTATGACTTTCTTCTTTCAGACTAATACAATCGGAGTTATATTAAAAACTATCCTCTTCCATGTCTTATAATGGCAGTGGATTGCAACCAACAGATTGAAGCTCAACAAAGTGCATCCATCCATCATAAACAAACTCCAAACGTCTTCTGAAGCAAAACGATGAGTTTGTGTAAGAAAAATATGAATATTTAACATGTTACAAAGTAAAATTCTACCTCTAATTTGCAAATGCATGACTTATAAGGAATTATAAAAATAATATAAATGTGTATATATAACTGTTCTTATAATGCAGTAAAGATTTTAATGAGCATTTATAAATATATTTAAAGAATAGTAATACTTACTTATAAATAGGGCTATAATTCATTATAAGCATGGTCTTCATGAAAGTGTTACCGATTTTTCTTCTAAAACCTGATGCACACAATTTTTTAACACACTATGTGAAATAAATTAAATCATAAGGAAACAATGGTGATAACAGCACAAATGCACATCCATGATGAGTGTTTGTACTAAGATTATCTAAAATATATGCTTAAATTAACATGCCATTGAAACTACTTCTACATTTTGTGTATATGACATCTCACACACAGAAAACTATGATATTGGCTTGCAGTTGCCAAATTAACAATATTTTATGATTTAGAAAACAATAAAAATAGTGCATTCACAAACATGAATTCTGTATTGTACAATACATAAATCAAGAAATCATCAGTGTAAAGATCAAAACCACCAACACTTCAGTGTGAGGTAATGGAAATGCATGTTCCTTCCTGTGTGGCACTGGCCCACATCTAAAATCTGGTCTTGATATTCTTCACAACTAAAATGCTTTATAGCCTGTTATAGTGTCATAATTCACTCACTACTTTCTCTGATCCCGGCTGCTCATATTGGCCATAAACAAAGAACCGTTGGCTGGCGCAGAGCCTTATGGTTAACCATCAACTCTAAATCAACTTGCATGCAGGACGACTCAGAGTTTAACACCAACCTGTGAGAGATCAATCAACACTGACATTTTTCAGTTGGCAGGCATAAGCTTGAAGACAATATCAGCATGTGCCAAACTATTCATCTCTATGGTGAGTGATTAAAAAGGCACACAGTTTCTTTATCTTGGAGCCTGCTCAGGCTGTTTAAACAATAGTCACTGGACAGGTAAATGCACAGATATAGACCCATGGGGATGAGAACACAACTCTAGATGATATTACTCTGGGTCTGCAGAGTGTCAAAGGACAGATAGGTAATAATGATGCGCCTACAGACATCGCTACTGGCTGCTGAAAGGCTACAGGTACTTGTCATGGCGACAGACAGCCAATGGTGATTGAAGTTTTCCTCCTGATGATAGACAGTGTGTGGAGTGAGGGAGGGTTTTGTGGGCAAGTAATGATCATCCATACGAGACCAGTTATAAAGTCATAATATTAATTATTCATACTTTACCTCATGCAACACAGGAAATGTCACATACAAATTTGGAAAACTACTGACTAGGGTTATGTGTCTACATGGCTGTTTGGCACTACTACAAAATGTAGGGGAAAAAAAGGATGATGGGATATTTGGAAAATGAAAACAGTAGCATGGTAGACTGGCAGTTTTTCTCTTTTGGCAGTCGCCATGTTCATTTCTGTGGGCTGGACTGGTTGATGGTCGGCTTTCTGTTGACATACGTGGCCCAGTAACCCAGGTTGAAGATGAAGAAGAGCACTGGAAAGATGATACGAGAGATCTTGTCCACTTTGCTGACGCGATTGTATGACTTTTTTCCACCCTCCGGCACATATTCACCATCCATTTTGGGTAGTCGGATTTCTCGGACCGGCTGTGATGGTGTGGATGTGGATGTGGATGTGGCACTCTTGGAGATGGTTGTCAATCCGGGATCTTTGGCTACGCCCATGCTGTAGGTGGTTCCCACAATGTTGAAAGTGTTGTTGGTCTTCTTGGAAAAGGAAGCTGACTCTCGTCGCTGTGGAAATGTCAATAGGAAAAATTAGGGCAATAATTATTAAAAGAAGCGAAAGTATACCTTGTCAGTTCTTTTGTACAAAAGTGAAACATTCATCTTACTGAATCAGCTTTTAGTACATCTGTTTTCTTACTACTCAAAATATGAATTTTTTTAGTAATGTGTGTACAATTTATCTACTTATATGATTTATTTATTTAGGGGAGGGAATCACATTTGGTGCAGTAAGAAAAACTATGTTTCATGATACCACATCTGATCTGAAAGGTAAATACAACTTATTCAAGCTTGTGATGAAATATAACGTTCCAAAGATCTAAATCAAATCAATTTGCAATGATGCATAAACAAAAATATTACTGTACTAAATGTACTAAGAATAAATTGTGGCCACTTATAATTGTTTTAGCACTCATTTTACTAAAGGAATTATGCAAATCAGGTGCACTAGTGCAAACATGTCCACAGAATTTCTGCTGAATGTATTTTACACCTTGCAATTCCCATATCTTATGTGGAAGATGCAGCAGATTAGTGCAAATTAGACAAAGGACCAGACAAACACGTCTTCTTTCAGACGATTACACGATCAGAGTTATATTAAAAAACATCATTGCTCTTCCAAGCTTGTTAACGGTAGTGAATGGCGGTCCTGATTTTGAAGTCCAAAAAAGTGCATCAATCCATCATAAAAGTAATCCATACAACTACAGGGGGTTAATAAAAGTCTTCTGAAGCAAAGCAATGGGGTTTTGTAAGAAAAATATCCATGATTAAAACTAAAATAACTAGCCTCTGGCAGAAGGCCTACGCAAGTCGACTTACGCCAAAAGAGTAACCCCTGACGCAACGTAGGAGTAGCGTAAGCTTTGACGCCTCTTGCGGTTCAAACAAATAGGGCTGGGCAACAAACTCAAGCTCCTCTTCTCTTATACCGAAATCCTCTAATATTTTTCTGTAAAAATTCTCGTTTTAGACTTCTAATTTATGACTGGTGTTTTGTTTTGCTCTATCCTCTGCGCTTCCGTGTTCGCCAATACGTCAAGCATCAGGTCAGGGGTTACTTTTTCGCCGTAAATTGATGCGTACGGCCATCTGTCGGAAGCTAGTTATTTTAGTTTATAAAGTTTTAAATAAAGATATTTTTCTTTCACAAATCGGTTCACTAGCAGAAGGCCTTTATTAACCCTGCGGTAGTGTTGTCACGATACCAAAATTATTGTTTCGATACCAATACCAAGTCAAGTATTGCGATTTCGATACTTTTTCGATACTTTTCCTGAAAAGGGAGAAACACTCTCAAATATCATTGCTGTGCTTTATTTTAAAACCGGGACAACATTCTAATCATATAACACACTAATAAATGAACATATGAACAGCAGATATATTAAACATTTGAACGAAATATGAAATATAAAAATATAAAAAATAAATTAGAGCAATGACATTCAAGGTAATTTTTTTTATAAATTTAGCAGCATTATCTCATTTATCATAATAAACATAAGAGCTTTATCTTGATTCTGAACTTTGTTTAATATAATCGCTGTTCATATTTTTATTCAATGTTTAATATTGGTAACATATGATAAGCCTCATTGGTGATATATTTGACATGTGGGGAGAGAGTTGTGGAAGGCCTATACGTCATGTTAAACATAAATATATAGCAGCAAAGACAACGTCGGCAGTGTTGACGGCAAAATCGGCTACAGAAGAATTCATTCTGTATTGAGAGGTGCAATATTTGAAAACCGATAATATTTTTTTTAATTACATTTATATTGTATTTATGTCAAAACTTTCAAACATCAAAATGTCATTTATTAATATGTATTCGTGTCAAAATGACATAGAAACATCTTTTCCTATTCTATTTTGCCTGGGAACGCTTCCAACACGCTTGCGTGACGCGTGAAAAATAGGCGTCGGTTTTATTTCTAGCATGCACGCGTTTTCCGCGCGTCTCGAGCTGCGCCCAGACGCGTGTGTCACGCAGGCAGTTAACATGGGAGCCGAAATAAAAACGGACACGACACGCAGCCAGTGTGTCGCTGGCCTTACAAATCTGGAACGCGGTCATTCTTAGAAGTATCGATACTAATAAATTAAGGAATCGTGACGTTTTTAATTTCCGATTTACTTTTGAAGTATTGTTGCACCGTGCAACAGAGCAAGGTAGGCAACGTACTTCCATATGTCACTCCTCGCGTCATCTTTTTCTACGAGTCGTGGACCACTTGTGCTCACACATGCAGCCATCTCGCTGTAGTGTTTTGTCACATGACACTGACAGCGGCAGCGGCAGGTTCTTTGCTGCGTGCGTCAGGAAAAAAACACAGACGTCCATAGGGAGGCGTTTTTATTTTTTATCGATACTGATAAATTTAGGTATCGTGACGTTTTTAATTTCCGAGTATCGCGATACTTTTGAAGTATCGGTACACCGTGCAACACTACCCTGCGGAGCCGCGTGGTGTACTTTTATGATGGATGGCTGCACTTTTTTGGGCTTCAAGATCTTGTCCTCCATTCTACCATTATAAAGCTTGGAAGAGCCAGGACATTTTTTTATAAATCTCCAATTGTGTTTGGCTGAAAGAAGAAAGTCATATACACCTAGGATGTCTTGAGGGTTAGTAAATCATGAGGTAATTTTCATTTCTGGGTGAACTATCCCTTTAAGTTACACACTGAGGATTTTGCTGCAGAAAATCAAATAGGAGGGTTTTGATGTAATGCTATCAGATGCTATAATCCTCAGTATAATAACTATGTGCAAATATTTTAATCTTTAGTTAGGCCTCTGATGATCTGTTCAGAAAAGCTGGAAATGTGGATAACAGGAGTGTAATCCTCTGTGAAAAACTGATCATCTATGATTTAATATGCAGAGTCAGCTTTACAGGACATGAGTGACTTATAAAAATAGGTTACCGAATCAGCTTGTTTGACAGCTATCAGAATAAACTAGATTAGTGGTGCTTACGCAATCAGGACTCACTGGCATAGTGTTATGCAGTTGCTACGGTATTTTTAGAGCATGTGTTCTTATGGGATGTTAAGGTATTCTGGTTTCTATAAACCAATATTTATTGTGAAAGGCAATACACAAATAAATTAGTATAATAACTATTAAAGGGTTAGTTCACCCAAAAATGAAAATTCTGTCATTAATTACTCACCCTCATGTTGTTCCAACCCCGTAAGACTTTCGTTCATCTTCGGAACACAAATTAAGATATTTTTGATGAAATCTGAGAGCTGGCTCACTCCTTCATAGGCTGCGAGGTAATCAATATCTGCCATCCCAGAAAAGTTAGTAAAGACATCGTTAAAATAGTCTAAGTGACTACAGTGGCTCAACCTTAAGTTTATCAAGCGACGAGAGTACTTTTTGTGCGCAAAAAAACAAACAAAAATAAAGACTTTTTTTTTTTGTACAAATAAATAAATTGGTCAAACAACTGGTGTTTATCCATAGCCATCTTGCAATGTTTACTAATGACTTCGACGTCACAGTGCTGTCGTCATCCGTTTAGCTCGCCTCTGGCCCGCCTATATCAGATAACCCGATGTGACTGGTGCAGCTCGGATACAAGGACATATTTTATGAGCATCATTACTCGATGCCAGAGTAAACTCGCTGAGCAAATTCAACTTGTGCTCTCGCGAGAACTCTGGATTTCCAGGGTACCGGTGTGGTGCACGTGTACCGAATGCATTACATTGCAACATTAAGGTCTCCTGTTTTGGAACACTTCAGTTTCCCGGTGAATTACGACAACGGACAAAGACAGGTGGATAAGATAAAAGCAGTACACGACAAATACAGCATTGTAGCCTAACCACCAATAATCCAATATCACAATATTCAAACAGAAAATGCCATTTTGACAATCTTTAATGTGGCGTGACAGATCTCTGTATAGGCGCCTCAGTTCACACGATAGCATGGAACGTGAGTGAACGCGATCATCTCTTCCTCGTTGCAGAATGGACATCTGAAGGTATGTTGAAAGATACAGTACAACTTATTGAAACGTATCATATCTTGTGTAATCGCTCAATCAGTGTTTCAATGGTGGAAAGACATCAATAACAGCGTTTAAAAAAAATATGTCATGTAGCATTACATTATTTACCTCAGGAAAGTCATTCAGTGTCCACAGCTTTTTAGTTCGCTAGAGAAATGAACTCTTTCGCTAAATATATGCACTGTATTAGCCTATATATTCATTTTACTGAACCTGTTAGTGATGTCTTGATTATGTACTGTAGGTTTAAATAAATCTGTCATGAAAATGACAGCCACTGTCTATAAATTTTATTTCAACAATGAATTGGAGTAAAACATAATTTTATAATTAGATTTAGAAGTTAATGCAAAAACTGCCTTATGTGCATCTTACATGTTTGCTTACAATTTGTTATTTGAGTGTTATTATATCTAAAAATAAATAGCAATTGAATTTAGGTAAATAATTTGGGCTCTGTTGTTAACTATGAAGGTAATATGACGTCATAAAGAATCGCATGCGCAGAGTAAGATTTGTGAAAGTGTACACGAGATTGTAAATGTGATGTGTGTACACGTGATGTAAATCACCTTTCAAGTGTAAGAAAACAATATTTGCTGCATTTTACTGTTATTCGTAAGCAGTGGCGTGTACAGACCTTCGGGCAGGGGCGGAAGGACCAAAAAGGGCACTTAAAAAAAAATACTGTATTTAAAGCAGTACCCGTCTGTCTGTTGTGTTTTTATATATTTTAATGACTTCCTCACAATTATTTGGAATATCTCGCTCAATGGAGTAGTAGGTCAGAGAGCCTCTCTTCATTACCAATGAAAAGATGTTGATACAATTAGAATGCATAAGACATCAAACACAAATAGGGAAATGATGATAATATTACTAAATATTATTTACTTTACCAAACAAAACAAAGAATCAAGTAGGTAATTATGAGGAATTCATGTTTAGTTACGTTTATGTTATAAATGTTATGTATGTATTCATTAAAGTGTTAGCTATCATGAAATCAGTAACACTTTACAATAAGGTTTCATTAGTTAAATTTGTTAACATGAACTAATAATGAACTGCACTTCTACACCATTTATTAATCTTAGTTCATTTTAATTTCAGCATTTACTAAAACATTATTAAAATCAAAAGTTGTATTTGTTAACATTAGTTAATGCACTGACTGTGACATAACATGAACAATTAAAAGCTGTATTATTATTAACTAAGATTAACAAATGTTTTGCTCATGATTAGTTCATTTGAATTTGAATAATAAACAAATGAACCTTATTGTAAAGTGTACTATGAAATCAAAGATATAAATTCCTTACAATTTAGAGCTGGACATGGACTTAAAATTTCGTTTCACTAGATGTATTTCCCCAAGCTAATAACATTTGCTATGGCCTTGGCTAAAAACGAATGACATTGTCAGACTCAGAATGCGGCTGAAATTGAGTTACACTTTTATGATTGTTAAGCATAACTCACATTCTGCCGCAACTTTTACAGTAGCATGGTACGATAAATGTAACTTTTCCGTATTAGCTTAATGTTACCTGCTGCCCGTGCAGTTTGAAGACTCGCGGCGAACTGCTGCGTACATAGCGGTGCAAAGGAGTTCCGCCTACTACCACTTCACCTCTGCCAAATGCTTCCGCCAAAAAAAAAAAAAAAAAAAAATAATATATTTTTTGTATTATTATTGTTAGTGGCAATGGTGTATAAGTGTATTGTTATTTATTATAATATTTATTTTAATAATTATTATTATTTACATTTATCAGAGAGGGGTACAATACATTTTGAGACAAAGGGCCCCTTGCGTTTGTGTAAAAAAAATAAACTGTTGCAAATGTCTAAATGACTTCTTGTGTACATGAGGCAAAAAAAAGTTCCCGTAATAACCCATGTGTACAGTTGCGTCTTTCTTTTACCTGCGCTTACAGTTTTGGGACGATTCTCTCACTGCATTGAGTTTTTGCAAGCGTGAAGAGGAAGGCGGGTCCACCTTCATCATGTAGCCAATCAAATGAGCTTCTCGCTGACTCAAAATTTCTGTGTATTCAGTGCATGTATCCTGCTCATCAGGCCATATCAGTTTGTAATCTTGATGCTGCTGAATGTAGGCCTAGTATCTGCACTACTGCATGCATAATTTCACCCGTCTACTGATCGGGAGGATTCTAGAATTATTATATATATTTTTTTTACTAAAATGAGTTACAATAAAAAATTTTTTCCCCTTTAACGTGTATTTTAAGAGCATCTCTAAATTATGCACCATTTATCACCTGCAATGCCATCGTGTAACCACTAGATGGCTGTATAGCCCTATATATAAACATATCAAGATGCTGTGTATTCCCTGGTTGCTGGGTTTTTATTCAGACATAATCAGTTACTTTTTCTCAAAGTTGAGTTTGTTGATTTAGTATCAGTTTTTCATTACAGTCGAATCTGGACACAGAGAAAGCATTTTGTCATTCATACTAGCGACATACAATAGCTTGATCAGTCACACGAAAGTAATCACTAATCAGAATCAATATTGACAGTGCGACCAAGACAATTACAAAATATATAGTTGAGTGTTAAATACCATGAACAGAGACATGATGTGAAAAACACTGCATCAGAATGGTGTTATTACATAAAGAATGGGTATTAAATGTTTTGATTGTAAAAGTTTAAACGTTGTATCAGCAATTTCAGGCCCAAAAAAGGCCCAAACATAAATGATCACATTCATCTAATCTTTCCTAACGATCCGCTAGCTGCCCGCCCCATAAGCAGGCCGTCAAAAAAACGCGTCTCTGTAGGCAGCCTAGGCTCTGAGATCTGCACACAAAAACAATTGGTTTCACCAACCACTCAAAACCAAAATAAATAGTGTTCCAACCAATCACCGACAGGTGGGTGTTGTGAGGTTTTGCCTCACTTTTTTTGGGCCTGAAATCACTGATACAACCTTTAACATCAGCTCAGTGGTGTAACAGATTATATAATACACAATTTCAATCCAATAACACTCATTTGATTGGCTACATGAAGAAGGTGGACCCGCCCTCCTCTTCGTGCAAACTCAGTGAGTGAGAGAATCGTGCCAAAAACTGTAAGCGCAGGTAAAAGAAAGACGCAACTGTACAAATCAGGTTATTTCGGGACACAAGAAGTTATATAGACATTTGCAACAGTTAATTTTTTTACACAAACACAATTAATTACGCAATGAATCTGTTTTGCAGTTCCTGTTGTTTTTGGTTGCAAATTGCTGTTCACAGGCTTGCAATGCTTTTGGCTGTATTTGTGCAAAAAAAAAAAAAAAAAAATGCCAAAAGTGTAAGCGTGGAAAAATGGAAGTCAGAAGAATACAGATCATATTTATTTTGTGTTAGCACGAAGCTGCAGTTTCACAATACATGAATTACACTTACGAATAACAGTAAATTGCAGGAAATATTTTTTTCTTACACTTGAAAGGCGATCTACACCTTTACAAATCTTCTCTTGCGCATGCAAATTTAATTTACGCTTGCAATCTTATGCACACTTTCACAAATCTTACCCTGCGCATGCGATTCTTTATGATGTCATATTACCTTCATAGGTAACCTTTAATATTATAGTAATGTGCAAGTAAGGGCTCTATACATAGTTTACAGCATTAGCAGAGATAAAAAAATTGTATCCTTAAGAAACTTTTAGTTATAATTTAATTAATTTAAATTAAATTAAATTGAAGACAGAGACACAATTTGTTCAGTTAACCACTTTTTAATTTAAAAAAGCAATTTTATGTTTAGTTTTCCTCCCCCTGTTGTACCGAATCCGAACTGAACCCTGACTTTAAAACAGGCCTATGTACCAAACCGCCGTTTTGTGTACCGTAACCGTTACACCCCTAATGAAAAGTATATCCACATTAATTATTGATTTGTATGGCACTCATTGAGTTTTGTTCAAGTTTATTCACAAGAATAAGCCAGTAATTATGGCTAAGTTGCCAGTAAAGACAATTTCTGGTGTGTTCATTGTTTGACTAGTGCATAAATAATGCCTAATATTACATTTTTAATACATGTTCAGTTAATCATTAACTACTGGTGAGTTAATGGTTAACTACCACGTTTATTGATCCTTAAAATAAAGTGTAACAAAAATAAATAAGCACACAAACAAACAAACAAACTAACAAACACAATGCATTGTGGTCCATGTAAATCTCCAATAAGAGCAAAGGAACTACTGACACCAACACAAAAAGAAAATGGTTGCTTCTGAGTTCTGCATTGGGAATGTCACGTCTCAGTGCTCATTTGGACTTTAAGTTTGTGTTTTGATTTGTTCCTGTTTGCCATTGTTCTTTTCCCGCCACTCCTTTGTTTCTATGGTTACCGTCATTATCAGTTCAGTTGTTTCACCTGTTTAGTCATCTTCGTCATCTGTCTCACCTGTGTTCTGTTAATCAGTGTAATCTGTTTGTATCTAAGTTCTGTCTGTTCTGTCAGTCCTTGTCCGATCTCCGTCTTATTTAGTGTGCGTGTTGCTACCTGTTCTTCCGTCCTGTGTTTAATTACTAATATACCTTTGTTGTGGAATTATATCCTTGTTTCTGTCTGCCTTCCTGCAACCCATCCGTGACAGGGTGATGCCAGGCCATTGGCCCTGTTTTCTGATGCCCATATCTGTGCTAGGGACTGCACAGTGGAGAATGCTGCAAGCTGCTTCCCCAATCACAGGCCATCGATCCCTGCTACTACACCAACACCCGAGTTTCTAAATCACAGCCTAGGCTTATGTCAGCATTAGTAAAGGATCCAAACTACACGTCCAACATGACCCACACTGATACAACTGTTACTTTTGGCTTAGGTCTCATTTGCATTGTTTATTGGCAAGATAAGCTCCCAGAGTTCACTGAGAAAATACGTAAGAGAATTAGTATGTGATCAAGACTCCAAATTCTGCACAAGTGCTTTTGTTCTGGAAGTACAAAGAGATAGAGAGATAAAGAGAGAGAGAATATTTTGGGATTTCAACACACCTTCATTACAATTATCCTAAACTAATACAATCAATTAAATATACACATAAAATTAGTATCAAATACCCAAATCAAAAATCAATATACATTAAACAAATCATTTTAAAACAAGCACAAACTGTAAACTCTCATTAATAATTTCACACAGAGCCCCCTTATACCACCAAAAAAAATAAAAAAATATTATCCCCCATAGCCTTATAATACCAAAAGTCAATTAAAATTCTGGATTTCACTAGGTTAAAACCTGAAACAATGGTATGAGCCTGTTACAATACAAAAAAGCATGGACTATATTTTCTTTCTGGAAGCAAAAAGGACATTCATCGCTAATACCAAGGGTCTATAACCGAAACAAGAGCATTCTCTGCAATAGCATCATGAAGAATCCTGCATTGTAAGTCTCACATTTTCTTTGGGAAAGGTGACTTATATAATGCTCTCCATTCTGGTTTAACATTCTCCCCTAGATGGATAAAAACATTTGTACATCTTGGGACACGTAATCCATACAATTCTGCTCTTAATTTGTTTAAGGGGGGTCTATAACCAAAGTATATTGCCAATGCTGCAGTCTTGTCTGATACCTCTAAAAACTTTAAAAGGGGCACACAAATTCCCATTCATTTTCAAAACACTTTCAACATCAGTGTACAACACTTTTATCAAGGAAACAATATCATTGCTAAAACCAAAGGCTGTTAATGCATTCCATAAGTACATGTGTTACACTCTGTCGAAAGCTTTTTCTTGGTCAATGGACACTAGTCCAAAATCCAATTTAAGGCTTTTGCGAATATCTAAAATATCCCTAGTAAAATAAATATTATCAAAGATTCATCTCCCTGGAACACAATAAGTCTGGTCAGGATTAATGATTTGACTTAGAACTTCACCCAGTCTATTTGTGAGGACTTTTGAAAGTAACTTATAGTCAGTACATAACAAGCTCACATGTATCCAGTAAAAAAAAAAAAAAAAAAAAAAAAAAAAAATTAGATCACCTTTCTTTCGCAATAATGTCAAGTCAAGTCACCTTAATTTATATAACGCTTTTAACAATATAGCTTGTTTCAATCTGTATTGTGTGTGGGACTGTGGGGAATGTGAGGACTGCTCTTCTACAACTTAAAGGCAGTTCTGTAATGACAGCTCTTGGAGTGACTGGCATGGTAATGGGTATGACAATGTTGTATGTTTGGTCTTGGCGGAATAGATCTGCTACGGTGCCGCTGCTGCTGCTTTAATTGCTACTGTTGCGGCAGAGCAAGTATGGGACTTGCTACTGCCAATACATACACGACACGCTGCTGTGAGCAAGTAAGACAAGCTGTTGCTCTACAATATAGCGTACCTGAATTACCCCCCAACAGTAGCCTGGGTTTCCCCATACTGCCTTGCTCGCAGCGCGATTTTATTCACGCTGCTAGGCAGTCTGGACACCATGGACCAGATTTTCCCCTGAAAAAGGGAACCAATCACAGAACGGGGAGGGAGCAGCAAGACGATGACGACACCGAAGCAGTTTGTTTATATCTATGAATCCAACATGGCATCAGACTCGACGTTACCTTCTACCCTCATGTTTATCTTGCACAAACGGTAATATTCGCTAAACGCCATCGTGCACAAATAAATCTTTGACCCATCGTCTTTTTCCTCGTTGAATTTCTGTCACTCTACATACGTCATCTGGTATAATTGAAGCGATTGGTTATGAGCTACGTACAGGCGCATTTGATAGACATTCATAGCGCCAAATAAACGGCTCTGGGCATTCGTAAACCACGCCTCAAATACGAGAAAATGAACACGTGGTTCCCAGACCAAGTCTCAAATGAGACTTGGTCTGACGTTAGCCAGGCTACCCCAACAGAGCAGGTGACATGGTATTTGACAATACAAAACAAGCCGAGTGTACTGTGCGTACAGTAAGAAAAGGCCAAAAAGGTGCGTGAAGCATCTCGCAGTGTAGCCCTATGTGTACTAGTGTACCCTTTTTTTTTTTTTTTTTCAAGGGGTGTCCCTAGTGACTTATCAATGTGGTGTTCTATGTATGTCCCTACATACCAGTGTATGCATGCCACTAAACTAAGTAGTCTGGGTCGTAAGGCTTGGCTCTAGTGGCCTATTACACTATGTGTGCCTGGGCCTGCTTTGCCGAATGGCTTAACTCTATTGGCCTGTAACTATGTGTGCCTGGGCCTGCTTTGCCGAATGGCTTAACTCTATTGGCCTGTGACTATGTGCGCCTGGGCCTGCTTTGCCGAATGGCTTAACTCTATTGGCCTGTGACTACCACGCCGAATGGCTTAACTGTGGCCTATGACTATGTGTGCCTGAGGAGAAAGCTCAAACACATACAATGAGAATGTGCATTATGTGTGGCTTTAAAAAATGGTAACACATTGCAGGCTAATAGAGATGAGAAAAGAAACCCCCCACAACCACCTGAGCAAATAGTATGATGATTTAGTATTGTTTGATAATCGTCATTGTCAAACCCTCTATACTTCTATTTGTAAATGTGGAGTCATTTGGACAATGGATGAATAATGGAGTACGACTAACGAGTATTCAGCTGACCGAGCCCAAACACGCACGAGTAAATTAAAACATCAGCCTTGAAAGTGTTGTTGGAAGTTGGTAAATAAAGTAATAGCCCCAGATAAATGGCTATATGTTTTCTCGCGAACATTTTCTGATGTCCACTATGCTCGCAGTAAATTTACTCGCAGTCGCAGTAACCTTGCGTAAAAGGCTTGCTGGTGCTGTATAATACGTATCTCTGCTGCTGTATGCTAGTATTTTACTCCTGTGTCAAATGCAAGATTGTAAAACACCTTTCTTAAACAAATAAGGCATTGTTTGTTGTTTCATAGATTAAGCAAAGGTTAATATTTAAACGTGCATGTCCATCCCAGTTCTGGAACCCAGAGTTCCCAAAATTTAGTGATGGTGCTTAATGCAGATGCTGTATAGCAGTGTCCACCAAGAGAATAGAAATGTACCACGAACATTAGATTTACGAGTCATTATTTTACGATATTTGAGAAAGAACTCAAATATTTGAGCTGATATTCTATTATATCTATTGTCTGAGTTACATTGGTATTGCGTTACTACTCTGCATTTCATATCTGTCCCATGCAGTGGTTGTGTCAACAACACAATTTGAGAGTTAATCCCACATATATGTCACTCCTGAACTTCACAGCCTGCAACCGACTGACTGTCCTCACCACAGCATGAACACTTATTCAATGAATGACATATAGTCGCTAGAGCGTGCAACTGCTCACTCATGTCTGCCCGTGCGACTTCAGAAAGTGCCGCTACATCAGTGAGCTGTGCAAACTGCAATCTCCTATTTACACTCCTATTGTGAAGCAAATACTTCTGCATTCTAAGTAGTGAGTGATTCTGACTGATAATAAACACCTATGATGGCCACCAAACATGATCAACGACATGTCCGTGATCGAAACGCCCACTGCTGCAAACGCGCCACAAGTGGAAATCCTTGTTTGCATTTTAAAAATGGTAATGTTTACATTTCATGATCGACTGATTAGCCGACACATGGACTCAAATTAGCAAACACGTACAGTGTCTACTTAACCGCAACGTCTGCTAGTGTTCTACTGCTGTTGATATTCGTTAACATTGCAATCTGATTGCTATAAAATACCAGGAATTGCTGTATCTCTGTTAGATATGTGAAACAAACAAAAGCCTTTCACTTTAAAGAGTTCAGCAAAGCTTGTCTATGTATTCTTACATTGCCTGCTTGCTGCTGTATAATGTAAAATGCACATTCTCTAGCTGCTAATGCTAGTGATTCACTCTAGCATTAACTACTGTCTCAAGGGAAAGGCGCGATATGGCACCCCAGCCCGGAGTTGTGGAGCCTTAATGCGTGGCTGCTTCAGGGGTCTTAGAGGGGCTAGGCGCCCTGCCTTCCCGTGTGCTCGGTACACTCACAGTCTTGTGTGCCTTCCACTAGACACCTTTATGCTCTAAAATGAGGAGTGTTTGTGAAATTGTGCCGTGATAACAATATCGATCCAGCAAACTGTCCTGTGTCGAATGTTTTATGTTTCCTGCAGCACAGGTTGGATAACGGGAGCCTACCATGAACCGGTAAGCTTAGCCAAATGCAAACCAATTTGCTGGAGTACTTTCTATATCTAGATGATCTGAAAATAGAATATGCATTCTTTAGATTAATAGTTACGAACCAACCTCCTGTTAGAATCTAGACAAAATTTGTCTCAGCATCAACATTATGAAACTGCACTTCCTCAGTGTGAAATTCAGCTGCAAAACCCCATCCTTTTTCGGCACCAGAAAATATTATCATGTAAAACCTGGAATCCTTCTGGGAAAGAAGCACTTCCTCTATGGATTATTTCTCCAACATGGAGTGAATTCCTACCTCAACACAGCAATGACAATGGCTGATGTATTTCCATAATCTAATGCAAAAAGGACTTTGATGAGTATTACATGAACAACCCTTTTATTTTATACAACTATGTGCTTCATAAATTCCCTGCCTGCAGCCCAAGACTCTGGGATAGGCTCCAGCATCCCTGCTACCCTAGAGAGGAAAAGTGGTTTGGAGAATGTATAGATGGATGGGTGGAACTATGTGCTTCATAAATTATATAAATGTGATATATTTTCCTTTCTGTCCTGACGGTATCTCTGTTTTTTTTTTTTGTCCCGAGGACATACTCAGATTAAAGCAGACAGACTCTGCATACTTGCTGTGCAAAGTAATATCCTCTATTTTAATGCACATCTCCTTACTCCTCATGTGGAGACCTCATTTGCAAGGGCATCGGAGCAGCTGAAAATAACTCTGAGCTGAAGATATCTGTAATGGTGTAGATAAATCTAACAATTTAACCCATAATCAGTCATTGGGTAAATATTAAATGCTCATATATTAACACTGTAATAAGCAATGGTCAATTTTAATTAAGTTGAGAACTTCAACCCTTCCTAATCCTAAAAAGGTCAAATGTCTTAGAAGGATGTAACAGAACAAAAATGAAAATCATTAGCAAGACCTTTGTCTCCAAATACTTTCTGCAATTTTAATGATTCTCATTTTCTACATACATCTATAACATAAAAAAAAAGCACAGAATCAACTTTGTATTGCTGATGATTGCTATCAAAAACTTTGACTGCATCAAAAATATGCACAATTTCCGCATGCATAGTGAAACGTGGATATTTAGGAAAGTTTTTGTGCCTTCTAGTGGTTTACAGGAGAATACAATCAAATACATAATTTACACCAGTGAGCCTTTAGCCCTGTTGTACAATCTTATTTTCTTTAGAAACACAAAAGGAGACATGTTTTTATAGTCCTGGACATTCTTTTCCATCCAATTATAATGAATTGGGACTTTAAAAAAAGGACCCACATAAACTTGTCCTTTACACTAGGTCATAGTGTGACACATTTCAAAACTATTTACCATAGCACCATTACATTGTATTGAGGACTACAGTGAACATTTTACACCTTCAAGTAAATTTAATTATTTATAACCAACAACAGCAACAACAATAAAAATATGTAACTGATTTGACCCTTTTTCTGAACTAAATATGAGCCATGTTTACTTGTGAAATATTTGCCGAACAATGCTAGGGGGTTGTTCTGAGTGGTTGCACATTATGTAATCAAGTAACAAAGAAAGGAAAGCATTACATAAAAAATACAAATAAAAATACAACAAAATATCTGAGTTTCAATTAATTCCAATTTTTTTTTTTTTATAATTAGCACGTTACACGTATACCTCATCCGTTGAATGCGCCACTTCCGGTATTTTGCCGCTAACTCGACACGGCCAAATTACAATTGATGATTTTTTTAAAATCAAATATTTGAATTTCCTATGATATTCTAGTCTCTAAATATGTCCCTCCTTTAATGTTAGTCTACAACATTTTTGGCCATTTGTGTAAATAGTTTTGTAGTTAATTACATAATATGACTGATGTAGCAAGCTGAATATGTTATCAGATGTTACTACTATCCCTATCACCAAAACTGTGAGCCACTCTCAACAGTGGAGGCGAGACTTCAAAAGAGCAAACGGCCGATGCAGGACCTTCTTCCCACTAAGGTAAATCACATCAACCCCAATCTGTATGTCATTCCATGCTCCAAAGACAAGTGAACCTTAGAGAGCACAGAGGTCAGTGTCCAACTTGATCTGCTGTGGAAATACAGTAAAGAATCAGTATAATAGCCAGTATCCAGTGTTGGTCTGTAGAGCGAGTTCTGTTAGATAATGTCTGTAGTTAGCCACCACTCACGCTCTTCCTATCACACCACTTTTTCAGCTGTGACTATGTGACCCCGCCAACCCCTGCGGTAAAGCCAATGAGATGAGATCTCAACGGTTCAATTTCTCATCATGAGGCCAATGTTCAATACCAACCCATTTCTTGTTCCATTAATCATTCTCTTTTCCTTTCCTTAAAATGTATTCTCTTTCTTCCTGATTGTCGCATCTGTTTGTCAGTTGTTTGCTCTGCTCTTTCTTTTCTTTATTTTAACTATAACAAATCAGATTTCATCTTTCTCTTTAGGCATAGACCCCAGTGTTTTCACTTTGTTTTCAATTTATCTTTCATCTGAGTGCTTTCTTCTGCTTTCGATCATTCTCTTTCTTGCTATAAATAGCCATTCATCTCAAAGGTCCAGCAATTTTAAACTGTCTCAAAGCTGCCCATAGCTGTTCTTTTGGCATTAACACAAGAGTCCAGGGGCCAGCCTGTCATTTGAGGAGTGAAGCCTGTTGTACATAAAGAGTTATCAGTAGCTTTGCTTGATCCATTTAGCTTCACTTGATCTACCACCACCACACAATATGGTGACATAATTATATTTGATCATATATATATATATATATTTTTTTTAATTAAGAGGCACTTGCTTTAGGTTTCATCCATCCATCCACTTCATCAGCAGCTGCAGGTTCTTTATTGAAAAGAAAGATGGCGGACACTATCCCGCAGCCCTTGAACAATTAAGCTAATTCAGAATCTTCACAAACCTAGATTTAAGAAGTGCATACAACCTAATCATGATCCGGAGGGGGGACAAATGGAAGACAGCTTTTCTCACCACTATAAGGCACTAGAGAGCATGTCAGGTTATGCTCCACGGCAGGGGTATTCAATTAAAGTTCTTAAGAAAAGTATGGACAATTTTTATATTTTGTTTTTGCTTTTATATTTTTATAACAAACAATGTACATAATTTAATAATCAAAACTCTCATCATGAGCACAAAAAAAGTTAAAGGGGACCTATTATGCAACAATCACTTTTACATAATATTATAATACACATGGGTGTATTATTATTTTACATAAATGTGTTTTGGCAGTGTGTGTACACAACCACCCTATAATAATACAAATCTACTGACTCCTATTTTAAATCCCCATAAATCTTTAGCAGTGTCTCAGAATAAGCCTATTGCAAAGTGACGTAACTTTGTACAGGCCCCGCCCATGAATACTGACGGACTATGCTGTATTAGCATAGACCCCGCCCTGAGCGAGTTAAACACTGTCCGCCATTTTCTCCAGGCCGGAGCAGCTGTAGCAACAAGAATGTCTTGTAAGCCATTCAGGTGTTTTGTTGTTAGATGTAAGAGTTAACATAACAGTCTTTGTGTACTCCCGACATCAGAGTCGTTGAAGTGGATTCGTTTATTAGTTTTATTTTTTAAAGTAATGCGCCCCCATATACCTAAGATCGTTTATGTCTGTGCAAATCATTTTACACATATAACTTATGTTGTCATCTTGCTTTTATCCACTATTAGTACAAGCCTGTTTTAGAGGACCCCGTCCGAATGATGGCCAAAACTTTACTGATGAATTTTTATGAAGTTTATTGTATTTCACTAGCCTGACTACGTCAGACTTCGTACTTCCGCTCAATTTCAGTTCGCTTCTGTACTCAGTCTGAGATAGCGACCTATCTCCCGGTTTTCCTCCGGCCTCAAAACAGCCGGCCAATCAACAAACAGAGGGCGGGCTGAGAGCCGTGACGTAGACGCTGATTGTACCGTGGATGCGTAGATTTACTTCACATAATCTGCAAAAGTCGGTATTTTGCTTGATGATTTTGTTTTCGCATCATACATGTGTTTACAGTGGAAGTTAACACACGTCATAACCAAACGTTATATGATTGGCTTACGGGTAACCAATGATTTTAAACTTCAGACAAGCGCCCCCCGGAATTTTAATCTTTTAGGATACACAGAACTTGCCACAGATGGCCAAATCTTGGCAAGAATCATATAGTTGCCACCTGGCTCAATCAAAATTGGATCAACACATCCAACACGTAAAAACAGAGGTATCTCGACTGCTGGAGAACCAACTGTATGTAATGAAAACCAGAAGACCAGTAGCAAATGAAATATAAATCTTTATTGAGAGCTGGTCAGATGCTGGGAGCGTGATGGTGTGCAATGTCCGGTATGAAGCTCAGCACAGGGACGCTAAGGACATCCGGAGAAGGTGATGATGATGATGATGATGATGAAGATGAAGATGATGGTGAAAAGTCCAGAGATGCTTGAGGAAGATTCGGGAATGGAGATCCGGAAGACGGCGATGTGACGAACCAGGAGTGCTGAACACGAAGATAACAGTGGAAACAGGAGACAGGCAGGGAAACACATGCGGGAACATCCACAACGATCTGACAAAGACAAGGCGACAACAGTGAGACTAAAAAGGGTACGCTGATCAGTTGCAGCTGGCGCGCTGATCAGAATCAGCTGGCGTGCGGATCAGCGGCCGTGAACAGCGACCACGACCACGAGACGAGAAAAGAGACAGCGAATTCATAAATCGTGAAAGTACCCCTCCTGAAGGTGAAGACATCAACGGCAAAGGATAAGTATTCTTTACCGTGATGTTGTTCAGCCCTCGGTAATCAATACAAGGTCGCAGAGAACCATCCTTCTTCCCTACAAAAAAGAACCCCGCCCCCGCTGGAGAAGAGGAAGGGCAGATGAATCTGAAGGCTAGAGAATCAGAAATATATTTCTCCATGGCCTCCCTTTCAGGAACAGAAAGTGAGTAAAGCTTGCCCTTAGGCGGAGACTTACCAGGGAGTAAATCTATAGCACAGTCATAGGGACGATGCGGAGGTAGAGAAGCACCACGGGACTTACTGAACACTTCCTCCAGGTCAAGGTACTCAGCGGGCACGTTTGATAAATTCACCGCCTCCTTCTGAAAAACAGAACTAGACACAGACGAACAGGCAGACATCAGACAAGACGCATAACACTGAGTGCTCCAAGACGAAACTGAATTGTGTCCCCAGTCAACGCTCAGGCTGTGTTGAACTAGCCAGGGATGACCGAGGACGATGGGAGCCAGGGGTGAGTCCAGAAAGAGAAATGATAGTTGTTCCGTATGATTGCCGGATGTGACGAGTGTCAGAGGGTTAGTGGTGAGTGTTATGTCAGGGAGTACTTGGCCGTTGAGTGCGCTGACTGAAATATGATCCTTGAGAGAAGTGATAGGTATCTTGAGTCTTTGAGCTAGTGTTAAATCCATAAAATTACCTTCCGCCCCCGAGTCCAGTAGAACTTGACAGTGGAAGGAACGGGTTGCCCAAAGCAGTCTTACCGGAAGGAGAGTAGAGGATGAGGTCTTGCCCATGGAGACCCCGCCCGACAGTAGCCTCCTGTTTACTGCTGAGCTCTGTCTTTTACTGGACAGGTGTTCAAGAGGTGTCCCGCTCCACCGCAGTAAAGGCAAAGACCCCTTGATCTTCGTCGTTCTCTCTCCTCCCGGGAAAGCCGAGCTCTACCCACCTGCATGGGCTCGTGATCGAAAATGGGACTGACCGCATCACAGCCACTGGCCTGAGGGCTTTCGACGCTCCCGGGAAGCAGGGTCGTCCTGGTCCGCTGTTCCAATCGATGTAGGCGAGCATCCACATTCAGCGCTAACTCAATGAGTCCGTCGAGCTTTCTAGGCAGGTCCAGGGTGAAGATCTCCTTCTGGATGCGGTCAGCCAACCCATGCAGGAACATGTCCCACTGCGCTTCCTCGTTCCAGTGGCACTCGGCAGCCAGGGTACGGAAATCAATCGAGTAATCCGAAACTGATCGATTACCTTGACTAAGGTCAGCGAGTTGACATGCTGCCTCCCGTCCTGCAACTGCTCGGTTGAATACCCATCTCATTTCGTCGGAAAGTGCCTGGAACGAGGAACAGCATTGATGTTGGTTCTCCCACACCGCCGTTCCCCACAGAGCCGCCCGTCCTGAAAGTAAGGTCAGCACGAAGGCCACCTTAGATTCCTCCATGCAGAAAGTCTGTGGTTGAAGGGATTTTTTTTTTTAATTAGCATTTCGTCAAAAATGCTCTACAATAGTTCGGCTCACCGGAATACAATTCTGGAGTAGGTAAGCGTGGTTCAGGTTGGTGGCTGGATGTAGATGGTGTGGGGGGAACAGGCGGTGTGCTGGGCGCAGTGGGACTAGCTAGGTGTTGGGTGAGCTCGGACACCTGTGCCACCAAGGCTTGCACTGGGCTTGCACTGCTCGTCCCGTGACGGCCAGGTTTTCTTCTTGTTGATCCATTCTGGAAATGCTTCGGGACAGGAATTCATTCAGTTCTGGTGCATTTGCTGAATCCATGATGGTCAGATCGTACTGTAATGAAAACCAGAGGATTCAATAGCAAATGAAATAAATCTTTATTGAGAGCTGGTCAGATGCTGGAAGCATGATGGTGTGCAATGTCCGGTATGAAGCTCTTGGCAGCACACGCTAAGGACAACCCGATCTCTCCGGAAAAGGTGATGATGATGATGATGATGATGGTGAAAAGTCCAGAGAGATGCTTGAGGAAGATTTGGGAACGGAGATCCGGAAGATGGCGACGTGACGAACCAGGAGTGCTGAACACGAAGATAACAATGGAAACAGGAGACAGGCAGGGAAACACATGCGGGAACATCCACAACGATCTGACAAAGACAAGGCGACAACAGTGAGACTAAAAAGGGTACGCTGATCAGTTGCAGCTGGTGCGCTGATCACAATCAGCTGCCGTGCGGATCAGCGGCCGTGAACAGCGACCACGCCCACATGAACACACACACACACATAACATGAGACGAGAAAAGAGACAGCGAATTCATAAACCGTGACACTGTATGTCAAATCAGAGAAGTGTGAATTCCACACCACAAACATTAGCTTTTTCAGGAAACTGCGGCACTGGCTAGAGGGGGCCACTCATCCCTTTCAGGTAATCACTGACCACAAGACCCTGGAATTCATCAAGAGTGCAAAGAGACTGAACACAAGCTCGTTAGTCTTTGGTCTTCACTTCCACTTGACAGTCTCCTACCGTCCAGGCAGCAAAGACAATAAGGCAGATGCTCTCTCCAGAAGGTACAATCCTATGCACACTACTTAAAGCTATAGTAGGTAATCCTGTTCAGAAACACTTTTTTTTATACTGGGTGAAATGGTCCTTCCATCCTGAGAGTAGTCAATACATTATGTGTTCAGAAAAAGGAATGAAAACAATCAGACCTCTATAGCAGCTGCAGGACAGTAAAAACTCTGACCAATCACTGCCATTCGGTGCGAATGTAAAGAACCAATCAGATGCCTTCAGAGCCAGGAGGAGTGTCTTAGCAGTGTCAATCAAGTTCGCGTACGCGCTGATCGCCCTCTCTTGCACAGCGCGTACCGTCATTCAAAATCAAGATTGCCGGTGTGCCGAGCAGCTGTGCTAATGGCGGACAAACAACCAAAACTGCCAATTTCTCGAGTGGAACCTGCTCATACAACAAAGACAGGTAAACGGAAAAAGACCGATGACGATAAACAAGCCCGTCGGAGCCCATTAACTCAGTGTTAAAACTCTAGCCGCATAACATACAGATAAAATGTCACGCACTGTGCAAAGCAACAATTGAAACCTGCTAACCTTATATCTAGCGACCTTATCCGTCGTCATCGGTGACCCTGCATGTTTACTAGCCTGCGCGTTCACGGCAGGCTCCGCTGTGGGGGGAACTTTACATAACAAAATACATGTTTAACAGCTAGTAGGCCTAACGATATATGTTATGAATCTTACACGAAATTCATCTTCATCACAGTGCAACTAATGGAAATGGAAAAACGTGTATCAATGCAAGCTATGTTTTTAGCTTTGCCTTATAGTTATAACTAGCTCGTTAGCAAATCAAAAAATATATATTTTAAACTTTACCAATATCGATATGATAGCTTGATAGTGAGTAGGCTACTAAAATACATCTTATTTGTTTATATTCATAATGATAAAGTTAGATTTTTTTATTACATGTGATTCTGACATGATGCTACATGCACTGCGCTCCTTCCTCTCCGCTCGTCTCAGGTAAATAATGCGTCTTCCAGCTCAGCTGTCGGAGTCGCGCGTTCATGTGTTTTGGGGGCGTGGCTTTGGAAGGACCCCAGAAGGGAGAGGGTGGACTGAATGGAAATAATGAGCTGTCTTTAAAACAGTCGTTAGAGGTCTACATACACTCGATTTTTATACTTTCTTTTTCAGAATACTTACATTTTAATTATGTATTGATATATACATAAAGTTTAAACAAATTTGAAAAATAAGTTTTTTAGACCATTCTTACCTACCCCAGCTTTAAGGTGAGTGAGTGTGTCAGATGATTCCTTCCCAAATTACTTCCTTCTCAGGAGGATTGTTGGTAACGCTTTACATTAACGTTTCCTTTGTAAAGGGTTTATAAAGGTTTTCATTAATGACTAATTACTAATTTACAAATTGTTGATATTAACATTGACACAAATCTGCAATAATAAACAATACCTGCCAAATAGTGATCCATTTTTAACTCACATTATAATGCTTATATTTATTCACATTTATTTTATTATACAATGAAAACAGACTGTATTCTCATTAATATCTCATGCCACTTACTGTGCCTTACCCATAATACTCTGCAAAAACTTCATGATACATATTCACAGCAATGTATACAAACTGATTTATTGTTAATTAAAAAGAAATGTATTGGGTGGATCATTTAATTTCATGAATTATTAGCATTAACCTTTTCACGCATAGTGGTCACTACAGTGGACAGCTATTCAAAAACCATTTTTTTTGCAAATGCATGGATTTTTATGGCAAAGTTGCACATCAACCTCAACAGTGGACTCTTGTGCATCATCCTATACATTGCCACCAAGTGGCAAGCCGATTTTTTCCCCCTCCAAACCAAGATGGCCAATGGTCAGTCAGAAATGCCAAGTTGCTCTGGAATATCCACCCATTCCTTCTATCCTAGGAGACTCTTGTAGGTAAAAAAAAATATTGCAGCATCAAGCAATATCTAATGAGTTATATCACAGTTAAATTTTCCAAGTTCTGATTTTAGATGGGGAGAAAATTCTGATTAATCATCTGTCCACTATAGTGGACCTCATGCATCAATGGCTATATTTCAGCTACAATTCATACTTATACTGTGAATATTGTTTTTGTAAATACTTAATCTGCAGTAACTTTTTTTGACTGTAAATAAATGTATTTGTATTATTAGAATGTAATTTTCATTTACATCAAAAAAGTAATGTGATTACATAATGTATGTGACTTGTAATGCATTACTTTACTTGTTAGATCAAAAAGTAATCTGATTTCATAATGCACGTTACCTGTAATGCGTTTCTTTACTCGTGACATCAAAAGGTAATCTGATTATGGAATGCGCATTACTTGTAATTAATTACTTTACTTGTTAGATCAAAAAGTAATTGATTATGTAATGCATGTTACTTGTAATACATTATTTTACTCGTAACATGAAAAATTAAAAAAAAGATTACGTAATGTACGTTACTTGTAACTCATTACTTTACTCGTAACATCAAAAAAGTAATCTGATTGCGTTATGCATGTTACTTGTAATGCGTTACCCCCAAGACTGCTCATTTCAGATGAGATTGAAAACACCTGATCGCTAGGTTTTCTCAGAGGAGGGCTATGCTAGAAATGTGTCCATCTTGAACATAATCAGAATTATCAGCTAATAAGGGTAAATTGACATACTCTGGTACACTGGAGGGAGCATCTGAGTGGTTTCCACAGTTGTACCTTGACAGGCGGTAGAAATTTCTGATGGAATCACGTCCTCATGTTCTGATATCAAAGATACGCCAAGTTCAACTTGTATGAAGTTCAATTGGCTTTGCAATATTTCGCATTTATATTTTTTGTATATATTTTATAGTTTTCACATGATTTGATATAATTTTATTGATTGGTTTGTTAAATACACACACTATATCTGTTTGATTATTGTATTATGTTTAATACAGTATCTCTTCAGTTTAAACCATAAACGCATGCTGTCCACTCAAGTGGACATCTGAAAATCTCTTTGAAAAATGTATTAAAAAAATAAAATAAAAATCAAATCTTGTTTTTCATGCCCTAAGAGCAATAAAAACACATAGGAAAAAAATCCTGACTGAGGTTATCATAATTCATGCATGAAAGGGTTAATATTAACTTAAATAACCTATGAAAGTGCACCTTAATATAAAATGGACACATATGAAACATTTATTCATGAGTTGCACGTTTCACACTTCCTTTATGCAGAATTTTCAGACCATCAGTGCCTCAATGCCTACTGTATCTCTAGACATGTATATGTCATTTACTGCAAAGAGTAACAAAATTGTCAAAGACATCCATTTAGCACGTTTACATATGAAAACAGCTGCAGAAAAGTGCTGTTTGTTCTTTCTATACTGTCTTGTTTGTTTTACTGACTGAGAAATCGCTTCAAATGATTCAGTGGGAGAGCGGTTTTTGCAAATGTGTTTGGCCAATTCACCGAAAAGAAAGAATTGACTCAAAAGAATAATTCACAAATGACTGGAATCGCTGGTTCAGTCGACAGAAATACGGAACATAACATTTATCAGGTCAGTCAAGAATGCTCATGGTACGCCTTGTAAAAGAGACCGTCTCAATGGGGCTTTTCCTGTTTAAATAAAGGTTATATGTACAGCTGCAGGCACCACTGAGTGCATCAACAATAATGTGTGTGCAATAATAATTCATAAATAAATGATTTACTTTAAGGTTTACTTTCACAGGTTACTAACGTTTAAAACTCGTGAAAAAAATGGTTTACATGTGTCCACATTACATTCAGGTGCACTTTTCACGGGTTATTAATGTTTATAACTCTTTAATAAATGATTCACAGGTGTCTACTTTACATTAAGGTGCACTTTCACAGGTTATTAATGTTTATAATTCATGAATAAATGGATCACACTGCATTAAGGTTGACAGGTAACTAATATAGGAATTAAATTATTCATTATTAATATCTCATCAAGATATAGAGCTATTTTTTTTCTTCAAAATAATGTTTGATAATTTCATTATGATAAACAAGAAATCAGATTTTATACACTGCTGTGAATAGGCATCATGACCTTTTTGCAGAGTATTATGGGTAAGACAGAGTAGCTACTGATAAGCAACTAAGAGTTGAGAATATTAATGAGAAAAATCACACAATTTGTAATTGCGTGTTTTCTACTAAAAATTCTGACTTCTCGCTCATGTGCACCTCTCTGTGAATGTTAGGATATATTTACACATTTAGTTAAAATTTCTTTAGACACAGAGACCATGATCTTCTTTAGTAATCACAAGGTTTATCACAAGAGCAGGCAACAGCAAATGAAACTAGTTTCAAAGAAAAGTCTAGGTTACGACTGTAACCTCTGTTCCCTGAGAAACACTGCGTCGATGACACTATTGGGGAACGAAGTACAATCCCACCATGCTGAGGGGAGTGCATGCCAATTATGGCTCGTGACAAAACGTCAGAACTGGCCATTTCAACCTGAAATGCCAAGAAAACACTCCCCCTTATGGTCACTGCCCAAACTATAAGTCTCAAAGAGGCCTCCAAACAAGGAAAAACCTGCCAAGGCCGCTCAAGGGCTTGAAACCAACAGCTTCCATGGAAGGGGTTCCTTTAACCCTCTGGGGTTGACAAAAGCACCGGCGCGTTTTGCTGGATTTTTTTCACATAGCAGCAAAATAGACTTAAAATACTGCGTCATTTATGGTCATACAGACTTAAGAAATATGAAAAAATAAACTGTTAAATGTCCACTTTATGTGTCCACTTACAATCGAAACAAAACGTGCTTTTGTAAAATAAAGAAAATAAACAGGGTGTGCTTTCTGCCTCTCCGTCTCCGTGAACTTTTTTTCTGGAGCACGTCTCTAAACTTAAAACTCAGCGAATACTAGTCACACAGGCAAGAGCAATATATTTTTATAATCATTTAAATGATTAATTCAAAACGAAAACAAATATTCTCTGTTTATGTAATCTGTATGAAAAGAGAGAAATGTCAGTCGTTCTCATGGCAACTCATCTGCTAATGTAGACACGCACACAGATCCTAATAATCCTGGAAAAATGTACCTCAAAAGTGCTGGTTTCGGTATCAGTTCAAGGAGCAACAGATCCAGCTGAGGATTGTGAATAGTAAGTTCTTTATTCTTAAGTGCTTTGTTCTAATCGCAATATAATGTATGTAAACCGCAAAAAGACTGTTTAAATATGAATCGCGTGTCTATGTGTGAATGAACGGCACAGATGCACACTGTTGTTTACTACAGGCATTTACATTAGTAAACATGCTATTTTTACATGAACACATCTATTAGTTTAGCTTTTCCCAAACTATATTGCTATATAGAGATGAGTAAAAATCGACTGAAATATGTTGAAATAAAATGTCTTTGTATAAGTGACGTATTAAACTGCAAATTAACAATTATATGCCCTATATGAATATATCATAAACATTATATGTTACAGACCAAATATGAATGTTTAGACAAGATTTTGTTGACTAGTTTTGGATAGATTATAAAGTTTTTACAGTAAAATAGACTACTGCCACATAAAATAAGCTTTTGTTCTCCAATTTCTGCTCATATATAGAATGGGATGTTTTGTCAAAAATAAAGTAGGTATATTGAATCATCAAGTAAGACGTTTGAGTATTTGTTCCAGTTCAAACTAATGAATCATTAACTTTGAAATACGTATGATAAAATGTATGCTTTTTACAAAGAAAAATTACACTTGAAATAGTTAAAAATTGTAATTGTTGTTGATTTACATGTGAAAACTTTAATAAAATAGAAAAAAATATGGGTAGATGTAGGTAGATGTAATAGGTAATAGGTAGATGTAAACAAAATCGTAATAGGTCAATATAAGCCTTCTCATTCAATTATTTATTATTGTCTTTTATTAGTGACAAATTTGGGGAGAGGTTAAATATTCCAAAACTTTCTAAAAATACAGTATGATAATTAACTGCTCAGTTACTAGAAATGTTTACCTTGGATATAATACAATTTGCATGCATACAAAATTTGTGGAAAAATACAAATTTTTTCAGGATGTTTCCAACTCTAACTTTGAACCAATTCTCTAGAATGGCCCATATAGCCTATTTGAACAGGATTTGTTTCCAGGTATGACTGTGTACTCAAAATGTGCTTTTGACTTTCATTTATATTTGGATTATATTGTTAACTATATATATATATATATATATATATATATTTTTTTTTTTATTATTATTATTATTATTATTTCTTTTGTCCTCACATTCTTTCTAGTAGTTCCCTCTTGGTGACATACCTGACTGAAAGGCTCATTATGCGGCTCATTGTCTTCTCAGGTGTAAATCAGAGCATTATTCATGATCATTTACGCCCCCACGCATTTTGGCTTTCTAAACCAAAAGTGTCTTACATTGTTTTATGTGAATGAGTAGGCAGGATGATTTTCACATCACTTAAACATCACAAAAACTCTAGGCAAAAACATCTATTAGTCAAAAGTATTGTGGACACATATTTAGTATTTGTTTTGTGGCCTTATTTCAGACACTTTAATTTTTTGTTTTTTCAATAACCATGCATAAACATTATTCTCTCAAAAATACAAACAAGTACATACATGTTGATCACATATTATAGTAGCCCTGTTTGTGCTGAATAGAGTGTAATGACACCTTTGCTTATATGTTTATAAGCAACTGAAAAAAGCAAAAATGTCAGGGCAAGTCAAAACATCTCAAGGACCCCCAAAACACCTTAGATCCCTAAGGGTTAAGGGAATATGGCCAGGGAGTCCAAAAAGAGTCCCGTCCAGTCACTTTCTGAGGGGGGCATAAAGTCAACCCCATAATGCCACCAGGGAGGCTGACCTGATCAAATCTACTGACATAGTCTTGCCAACAACCTGTCTGTTTTCCTAAAGAGTCTCTCACAAAACCAATAGTGAAACCAGATCATAGAGACAATCCTAAAGAGTAGAACTCAGCATAGAGCTTTATAACCCTTGTAAACGAGAGGAGTAACTCTACTCAATCCTGGATCTACACAGTTCTTTGAAACTTTGTGGAGGCTGGGCACTCTAACAAGAGACCCTAGAAAAGGGGAGCACCTCCAGCTCTAGGGCTGACCTAGCAGGGAGGCCTCATGAGAGTTCTTCAACCTTCTGACAAGACTTGGGGTTAGAAACAAAATAAATGTATTATTAAAAATAAAATAAATTATATAGCCTACAACATGATGATCTGATTTGTTGCTAAAATCTACAACATGGCAACATGGTTCACTTTCAAGGAGGCCTGTGAAGGCCTGCAACTTGATAGCGATACTTGTTAGTAGAACTAGCCTCAGATATCATAGGTCTACTCACAGAAATACTGGCGGCCTGGTTTTTCTTACTTTACATTGCCAATGGACAGTGTACTCAGAGCGCTATCGACCCTTTAAACAAGGGAGTACAATCTTACGCTACCTGATTATCGAGGAGGCCTAAAGAAAGGCCTACAATTTCCATTTCAATGGCTATCCAGGTGGCCCAATGAGGGCCAACGCTTGGTTGGTCTACTGGAGCTTTATACAAAGCAGTGGCCTCAGGAGAAACCCCCGAAAGGGAGGAAGCCATCTCACGCTAACATAATCTGTTTGAAGCTCTCGTGCACGGTGGGCTCACTAGAGATTTCTCTATGAGATGAAGCCAGCCTGTACATCACTGGGTGACCAAGATTGGCACCACCTACTATATAAACCTAACGACTCTAACACAAGAGGAGGCCTATGATAAGGTATGCAAGTCTACCTATAAAAAAGGGAACTTCAGGGCCCTAATTCCTAATTTTAATATTATTTCCTATCAAACATACCCCTTAATACTTTCTAAACAGGGAACCAAGGTCTAAAGTAACCTTACATAAAGACCTACCAAGATCATCCTGGCCTAAATTTTATTCTTCGAATGAAGGCCTACCACCTACCACTATAGCGCTCACTACCAAGCCCGACTCCAGACCTTCAGAAGCATTCCGTTTAATAGGAAAATATCATCACCTTCCTAAAATAATTGCCTAAGTCGTCTGATCATCAAAATGACTTGGCCAATTATTTTAGGAAGGTGACGATATCATCATCATCGGTCCAGGCCTCAGGTCTGATGTAAGAAGCACCTGGGGTAAAGAAAAATAGGGGGAGAGGAAGAAGAGAGGAGAGGGTGGATATTATTAGGAGAGGGGATCCTTCACTGATGCTGTGAGCGCCTGTGCTGGATCACCTCCCTCAGATCCCTCTTCTCCTCTGTGACCTACTCCTTGTAGGAGGAGGAGCGCGAGAGGCCACGCCCCCCTGGCTTCGGACCGCAGTGGAATACATGATTTGAATGCAGTCGAGTGCGCCTTTGCCTCTCTGAACTTTTCCACCACTGTCTCAACGGAGGCGCCAAAAAGTTCAGATGGCGAAACCGGGGCATCGAAGAGAAAACCCTTTTCTTTCTCCCTGATGTCAGCCAGGTTCAGCCACAGATGTCTCTCCATGGCCACCATCGCTGCCATCGACCTTCCAATCGAGGCAGCGGTTTGTCTGGTAGCCCGAAGAGCCAGATCTGTGGTGCGGCGCAGCTCGTCCACTGCGTCAGTGGAGAGACCCTGCCCCTGATCCAAATCCTTCAGCAGGTCAGCTTGGTATGCCTCTAACACAGACATTGTGTGTGTAACGTAAATGCCTCTCTGGGTCAATGCGAATTAGCTCAAGGATATAGGGAATTTTAGAAATATTAATAATCATAACTCATGGTCATAATTCATAAATCGCATATGCATTTACTTTATCAATTATAGGAAATGCCTCGTTCTGTAACTGGTCTCGTCATCCGTTATTCGTCCAGCGAATAAATGTAAGACTATCACAGTTAAGAAGAAGTATTCCTGTTTACAAAACTCCAAGAAAGTTTATCTTCTGGCCACGAACATAAAGCCTTTTTGGGTTTATAAATTAAAACTACTCAAGGTAGTCTATAGCCTAATATAGAGCCTGTAGCTTTATAGATCTTTTAAATTGCATTGACTTCATAAAAAGTGGGTTTTCAAACACAGAGACAGTTAAAAGTATAAATGGGTTTATTAATAAAATGCCACACACTAGAGATTATAGAAGCTACAAATATAAACGTACGTAAAATGCAAACAATAAAACAAACAAACATTTAAACAAACAAGAAAATATGTGATCAGAATAAAATGAAATGAAAGAAAGAAAGCAAGAAAGAGATAAAGAGATAAGAGATAGAGGGTAACTTAATTCACAGACCTAAAAGCTAGACACCAGGAATCAGATGTTAGAGAGATCAAAAGATACTTGCAAGTCTGTTCTCTGTTCGGGTGAGGCTGAGACAGGAAGGAAGCGCGGACGGTGTCCTGTTTCTGCTGCGTCTTCCGGTGTCGCGGGAAGCTTGAAAGGCTCACTGAATGTAACGTTTACCGGAAAGTAAGATTCATCTCCCGTTACGGAAGAGGCGAGTATATAACTTAGTTGCAAAGAACGGCAGCTTCTACATGACGCGAGGGCATGCGTCCCCGAGGCCAAAGCAAGGCCTGTCCCGCTGGTTCCGCTGGGAGGAGGAGAGCTGCACGTGGAGGTCAGAGCGAGAGCGAGGTGAGAGAAGAGAGAGATCGATGAGAGAAGAGAGGGAGGAAACTGAAGGTTTGGACTTTTATCAGTGTCCCATGTACCGTCCCCTTCTTCGTGGAGGACGAATCAGATCTTCTGATCTGAGGCAGGAAAGAGTTTCTTTGTGTGGAGAAACGCCTACTTTGACTGTCATGTGAGAGATCGAAAATAGCATTCATATTTAGAAATATGGTATTTCCTGGAATAAATGCATATTCTTGTATTCTGCTATCGGAATTCAACTCCGTTAGATTGAGAGGATTACAGAGATATCAAAAATAGAATATAAACGTTGTGGTAATGCAAAGATGCATTATTATGCATTAGTATAGGCATTTGCAGTTCAATTAATGTTACAATAGGACATATATGTTTCCCTATGGTTTACACACACCTCTTAACACAAAAAGGGATATATTTAGTACATTGAAAAGTGACTTTAGGGGTAAACAGTCCTTTTCTGTAGTAAGTTTCCGTGTGTGTGTGTGTGTGTGTGTGTGTGTGTGTGTGTGTGTGTGTGTGTGTGTGTGAGTTTGCCACTCAGCGTGGTGTGCCAAAACACTTAATTATAAACTTCAATATTTCATTCAAAACAATCTCAAAACGCTTTGTGACATTTTGAAAAGCCGTGGATGCATTACTGCCACTGGAACCATGAACGCAACAGAATACTGGTTCTGATTTTATTGTTTGTCGTTTAAACGACATATATATATATATATATATATATATATATATATATATATATATATATATATATATATATATATATATAGGCCTATATAATTTTTTTTTTTTTTTTTTTTACAGAACTGCTTTTGAAATTACGATTGGAATTATTATAGGCTACAGAAGTAAAGTCATTGTATAATATTTGTTCCTTAGTGTAAAATGGAAATGCATGGTGATTTTATTTTGTAAACAGGCTATAAGCAAAAAACTATGTTTTAGAACTAGACAAATCTCTCTGCATCAACAATAGACTATAAAATGCATTAATAGGCTAATATAAAAATATCAGTAGTCCAAGTTACTTCGGGATTCGAACCCGTGTCATCTAAATGATCGTAACGTAAGTTCAACCACTCGGCCACGATTCACTCGTTGCGACTTGGCCTAACGTTCCAGTGTGTGTTCGCTCACACGAGCGAGAAGCGCTCTTCATTCAAATGAACGCGCCGCCGCGTTTGTCGAACACTAATTTAACATGCCAGAATAAAACCTGGCTTTAGAACAATGCATAGCGCCACTCGTCGTGGTGTGCCAAAAAATTTACAATAATTTAGTTTCATTTATTTCAGTGTTAATGTTTGAGTTAAACAAATTCTCTACAAATTAAATTAACACAAAGTCGGCTATAAGAGTCCTTTATAGGCTACGTAAAAAAGCAAGGCTAAAAAAAGGCTACTTTGCTTAAATTCGATACATTTATTTTCAGTAGGGCCTAATAAATTTGTAATTTCAGTATGCTTTACCAACGCTATGTAGCCTATTCAATTAAAGTTCCAAGAGGTCTGGTCTCTATATTTCCTTCCCAGCTGACACTAATATGCAAGTGCACAGCAAAAATCACAACTTGTGCTTGCTGCGAACGCAAGTTATTTAAGGTGTCTCAACACACAGTCTACCCTACAATGTGAATTCGTTACAAGGTTTCATTTAATTAAATTAATGTGCAGCAATTTGTACAAATAGAGTCTATAGGCCTACTATATACTGTTGTAGCCATTAAATAATCTAATTTAGTATCATATTTGTTAAAATATTATAATGTTATTTTTTTCCATCTATGTTGAATATGAAAAGTGAACAGCAGAAGCAAATATAACAGACACTAATCATGGAGGCGCCCGCGCGGTCACTTGCATTGCACGTCAGCTGGAGCGCATCTCATCCTCCTAACTTAACGAAACTCAGCGTATGCCTCACACAGACATGATAAATACATCAAATATACAAAGCTTGAAATGTCTTCAAACGAAATAATTCAAAACGAAAAGAAAAAGGCTACTCTCTGATTATGTCTTTATGTGCATTTCTCTCTAGGTGCGTTCACTACAAATATGGCGATCGTCAACTTCATCTTTGCAGTCGACGACACTGTCAGAAAGCACTAGTTTATTGATAAAAAAATCAATGCACGCATCACCGGATTTACAAATACACATCTTGCTTGCTTGCTTGCAGCACACATTATGTCGAAAAAACGAAATATTATGTTGAAATAACATTATTATTAATAATACATCTTTTAGAATATTTGATTAAATGCTGATTGTTGCGCTTGTTCAATTTAGATTAAAACTTTAATTGTGATAATTAAAATAATTGAAAATTAAATATTTAGTGGCCAAGTTTTGCTAATTTGTTATATAGGCTATTATATGCCTATTGCCTATATTAAGTAGGTCATATTAAGACAAGGCATATATTAGTTATTTTAACTGTTATGAGAAAAAAAAATCTAACGAAATCTAAAATCTAAATCAAAAAAAAAAAAAAAAAATCTAACGCCAATTCAACATGCCAGAATAAAACCTGATTTTTGAACAATGCGTAACGTCACTCGGCCTGGTGTGCCAAAACACTACATTTTAAACTTCAATGTTTAATTCAAAACGATCTCAAAACGCGTTGTGACATTTTTTTAAAGCAGTAGCCTAGCCTATATACATTAAGGGCATTGAAACCAGGATCTTAACTAAAACGCGTTCCGCGTAATCTCTCAAAAATTATGCCACACTACTCCATGTATTTTTTTTTTTTAAGGACTGCTTTTGAAATCACTATAAATTACTATGCAATTGTATCGCTCACGAGAGCTCTTCATTTATCTAATTCCTCAATAGAATAGTAAAAATATTCAGCGTCATTGCTCCTAATATCGTCTCTATTTTTAACTTTTGATTCTATTTTTTCAGTTCTAAAATTGATTCTATCTTTGGTTCTATTCTGTTGTAGCCTAATAGGCCTATTTATATATATGAAAAATATGCCTATTAGGCTTAGGGTTTTATATTTAACCCACTTACATTTTAAAATACGGCAATTGCTGCTGTTTTGCACAATGTCCCTTTGCGCCACCTGGCGGTCATTTCGGGAACGACTTTGAAATGCGGCTGGTTTATTTTCGCCGCGGTGATTTCGCCGCGGCAGCTGGCGCGGCGGTATTAGGCATTCTGGTTGTCCACCATCTGTAATATAATATAATATAATATAATATAATATATACAGTGAGGAAAATAAGTATTTGAACACCCTGCTATTTTGCAAGTTCTCCCACTTAGAAATCATGGAGGGGTCTGAAATTGTCATCGTAGGTGCATGTCCACTGTGAGAGACATAATCAAAAAACAAAAAAAAATCCAGAAATCACAATGTATGATTTTTTAACTATTTATTTGTATGATACAGCTGCAAATAAGTATTTGAACACCTGAGAAAATGAATGTTAATATTTGGTACAGTAGCCTTTATTTGCAATTACAGAGGTCAAACATTTCCTGTAGTTTTTCACCAGGTTTGCACACACTGCAGGAGGGATTTTGGCCCACTCCTCCACACAGATCTTCTCTAGATCAGTCAGGTTTCTGGGCTGTCGCTGAGAAACACGGAGTTTGAGCTCCCTCCAAAGATTCTCTATTGGGTTTAAGTCTGGAGACTGGCTAGGCCACGCCAGAACCTTGATATGCTTTTTACAGAGCCACTCCTTGGTTATCCTGGCTGTGTGCTTCGGGTCATTGTCATGTTGGAAGACCCAGCCTCGACCCATCTTCAATGCTCTAACTGAGGGAAGGAGGTTGTTCCCCAAAATCTCACAATACATGGCCCTGGTCATCCTCTCCTTAATACAGTGCAGTCGCCCTGTCCCATGTGCAGAAAAACACCCCCAAAGCATGATGCTACCACCCCCATGCTTCACAGTAGGGATGGTGATCTTGGGATGGTACTCATCATTCTTCTTCCTCCAAACACGTTTAGTGGAATTATGACCAAAAAGTTCTATTTTGGTCTCATCTGACCACATGACTTTCTCCCATGACTCCTCTGGATCATCCAAATGGTCATTGGCAAACTTAAGACGGGCCTTGACATGTGCTGGTTTAACCCTCTGAGGTCTGAGCTGTTTTCTGGGCCCTGGAGGTGTTCTGACATGCTCTGACATTTGTGCTTATTTCTGTTACTTGTGACATTTTCATGGCTAAAGTCTGATTACACTGTATTCAGCACAAACTCTGCTACAATAATATATCAGCAGCATGTGTGTAAAAGTTTGTAGTTTTGAGATAATGACATTTATGCGTGGTTTGTGAAAATACCAAAAAAAATTCTCACTGAAATAAGGTCATGAAACCCATACTGATTATTTCTTCACAAGACTTTTAAAAATTGTATGGCGTAGCCTAGAATATTTGCTCCAAAACTATGTGAAAATCACCTTGACTGCTCATTCAGAGAAGACAATATATTGATTTGAAATTTTTACGACGTGTTTTGTGTGAAAAAGCAATATGCGAAGGGGCGGATCATCTCATTAATATGTAAGGCTTTTTACACCTGAGAAAGACAAAGACACACCCTAATGGCCCTATTAGGAGCTTATCAGGGCCCATCATTCTGACCAACCTTCCACAAAGAATGAGGAGATTTAAAAAAGAATGGCTTTTAGATTGTTTGGATTTATTTACAACACAACATGATCCAAAGAAAGAGACCTTTGTGCCATTCCTAAAAACATTGTACATACCTTTCATTTCCAAGGTGTTTGATTTTCACTTTACCATGTTCATGTACAGAGACATGTACTGTGAATGTTGAAGTCAGCAGGACTCAGTGGCATCTGGGTCCTGAAAAAAAAAAAAAAAGTGAACACACTGATATCAAGAGAAAGGCCTGCACGATTTTGCTTTTTAAAATTCACAGAATACACACACACACACAAATGTTTCCAACAATATATTATATAATGAACACAGGTTTGTTGTGCCTTGTAGGCATAGGCTATGCGCAGTGCTGCATAAAATAATAACAATATAGCAGCCTATATAAATCTTCCAAAAGATTTCAGTAACTAAGCTAGAGAAAAATATATTGATTATTATGTTACTTCAAATGTTTCCATTCGTTATGATGATATGAAATGAGATAATAGTAAAAACATGAAGCCGTTTGGAGCGTTTTGCTTTTCCAAAATATGATACATTCAAATGCGATCGCGATCCAAAATGTGATACATTCAAACGCGATCGCGATCCAAAATGTGATACATTCAAACGCGATCGCGATCCAAAATGTGATACATTCAAACGCGATCGTGCTCAAATATAAAACATTATGGTTACCATACATAGGCCTATCTACGTTTGAGCAGATATCCACAGACACAGTAACAGTAAACACGGATCTAAATATGACAATATTCACCATATATCTAGCAACAGTTCAACTGCAATGTGAAATTTATGCAACAATAACAAACTAATATGTAAGAATTTCTTACCTTATCGTTCTTGTCTTCAAATCGCGTTCATCTTGGGGTAAAGCCAATGTAAGCTCACGACGCGTCTTTCAATCTCGACGAAAAGCAGAGACTGATGAAGTGTTTTGGTGTTTTGTTTTTGAGGTAACGAGCGCGTTCGCGCTCCATGTGGAGATTTGCATGTGAATATCTTTTGCGCGAGTAGGCGTGGTCAAATTAAAACTAATGAGCAAGCGTTTGAGATACTGGACATCTTGTTAGTTTTATACAAATTACTTAAACAGAGAATATTTGTTTTCAGTTTGAATCCGATCATTTAAAAGTACACACTTAAATGTTTATAAAGGTATATGGCTCATAAATGTGTGACAAGTATTCGCTGAGTTTTGTTTCAGTTTATAGACGTGCTCGAGAAAAAAAAGTTCACCGCGACGGAGAGGCAGAACGCACAGCCTGTTTATTTTCTTTATTTTACAAAAGCACAATGTTTTGATTTGATTGTAAGTGGACACATACAAAAGTAGAAATATCACAGATTCTTTTTTTATATTTCTTTTTTTCTGTATGACCATAAATGACGGAGTAATTTAAGTTTAAAGTGCTACAATGTGAAGAAAATCCAACAAAACGTGGGGGCGCGTTTGCCGACCTCAGAGGGTTAAGCAGGGGAACCTTCCGTGCCATGCATGATTTCAAACCATGACGTCTTAGTGTATTACCAACAGTAACCTTGGAAACGGTGGTCCCAGCTCTTTTCAGGTCATTGACCAGCTCCTCCCGTGTAGTTCTGGGCTGATTTCTCACCTTTCTTAGGATCATTGAGACCCCACGAGGTGAGATCTTTCATGGAGCCCCAGTCCGAGGGAGATTGACAGTCATGTTTAGCTTCTTCCATTTTCTAATGATTGCTCCAACAGTGGACCTTTTTTCACCAAGCTGCTTGGCAATTTCCCCGTAGCCCTTTCCAGCCTTGTGGAGGTGTACAATTTTGTCTCTAGTGTCTTTGGACAGCTCTTTGGTCTTGGCCATGTTAGTAGTTGGATTCTTACTGATTGTATGGGGTGTATGACAGGTGTCTTTATGCAGCTAACGACCTCAAACAGTTGCATCTAATTTAGGATAATAAATGGAGTGGAGGTGGACATTTTAAAGGCAGACTAACAGGTCTTTGAGGGTCAGAATTCTAGCTGATAGACAGGTGTTCAAATACTTATTTGCAGCTGTATCATACAAATAAATAGTTAAAAAATCATATATTGTGATTTCTGGATTTTTTTTTTTTAGATTATGTCTCTCACAGTGGACATGCACCTACGATGACAATTTCAGACCCCTCCATGATTTCCAAGTGGGAGAACTTGCAAAATAGCAGGGTGTTCAAATACTTATTTTCCTCACTGTATATATATAATTACATAGGTATGGCATATGCCGTTCAGGAAATGATTGCATTTATAATATGAAGTTTGAGTATATGGAATGAAACTCTGAACATATGGAATGAGAGTGTATTCACACTCATGTGGAATGGGAGTGTGAATATATAGAATGAATGTGTGAATATATGAATGAGAAAAACTCTGAATATATAGAATGAAACTTGAATAGATGGACTAAGAGTGTGAATATATGGAATAAAACTGAATATATGGAATGAAAGTGCAAATTTGACAGTATTTAATGAAAAAAACATCCTACTATTAATACGATAATTTCCTGAACAGAATGCCACACATAGGTATTAGATTATTACATTAGATTATTCGAGTAAGTTGAAACCCAATATTTACATATAAAAGTGTAATTTCTCTAAAAAAAAAACATTATGTGTGAATATACGTGTGTGTGTGTGTGTGTCGGTTTAAATGTATGCCACATATAAATAGCACACACAATAGTGTGTGTGTGTGTGTGTGTGTGTGTGTGTGTGTGTGTGTGTGTGTGTGTGTGTGTGTGTGTGTGTGTGTGTGTTTGTGTGTTATCTATATTTGAGGTATACACTTAAACCGATTATGGATAAGTACCTCATCATGCAAGCACACTTCAAAAATATTACACATGCCTTTAATACTTTGCACTGATGTATGAAAAGGTGGTTTCAGACTCCAAAAACAGAAGGGGATTGTTGAGAAATCGCAGACGATTTCTACATTTCTACAACCGTAAGCATTGGGGCGCAGGGTAGAGCCTCTGATGCTGGAATCTTTGCACAGACAGATTGTAAGAGAGCACTTGACAAAGGCCTCCTCAACATTCCCTCCGCAAAACCACTGCCAGGCTCAGCAACTGGAGCCCCCTTTATGTTTTGGGAGACAATGCATACCCTCTCTGTTGCAACCTCATGAAGCCATTTCCTTTCTGCCAAATGGATAATGACTAACTGGTGTTCAACTACAGACTCTCTTGCCAATCGACGGAGAGTCTTCCGCAACACAATAGTGCTCAACTGTGACAAGGTAGTAAAGATCAAAATAAAGAGGATGGCACAACACTCACAAGCGCACCTCTCATTGCACACACATTAACAGATGCACAGATGTGGCTACAATACCACCTGTAAATGCAGTGCTACCATGAACTCCTAATGCATCAACAAATGTAGGCTATACATATACATTCATATGCAATATTGTATGTAATATGTATCGCTGTTCACTTGGTAGGAACACTGTATTTAGTGCAAAGAAAATGCAGATTATATGCATTTTTTTCCCTACTTGCCTAGGTATCAGCAGATGTGGCATTACATGTAAATCAGATTTTATTTTCACAGCAGTTATG